>NC_057842.1:42781276-43406276 GCF_910594005.1 Cervus elaphus | reverse complement strand
TCCCACGGCACAGGCCCCCTGACCAGACCCTTAGTGGAGAAGCGGGGGAAAGAGCAGCGGACAGGCCTGGAGAAGGCCTGGACACCCTCACCCTCTCGGGGAGGCCTTCCGTGACTGCCAGGCAGCCGTGGGTGCCTGTGCCGTCTTCCCTCGGCCCCCATCCCCTCCTCCATGCAGCACTGGTCACACGACTGTAACCGTCCCTCCGTCTTGCCATTACTCGTGTGGCTGGCCATGCGCCTGCTGCAAGGCCACCTGCGGCCGTGGGAGCCACCTCAAACATGCTCATGGAGTAACTGAAGGCGTTTGAAGAGAAGCAGGACCTCTAAAGTCATCCGCAAGCGTGAGCTGAAGGGGCCTGTGTCCCCGAAATCACCCACTCAGCATTTTGTCCTGCTGGAAAAGCCCTCACCGAGGAGTGCCAGGTAAGAGCCTGCACTCCTGCGCTTGCAGTTTGATTTCCTTTGAGTTTCTCCTTCCTTTTTCTTCCAACCATTCTGCAGAAGCAGAGAGTACGGGCTTAGTCTGAGGCACATGTGGCTTTTGTCTTCACAGCCGCTGTAGGCACTGGAGGTCTGCTGTCCCTGTGGGTCATCCAGACATGCAGACACCATCCAAGTGAGCACATTCCCTGAACTCACTTCGCGTGTTCTTGATGGTGGCTTCACACCCCGCCTCTTTGATGCTGAGGTCCGAGGGCTCCATGCCAATACAAAGCCAATTCAGTCCTAGGTGTTGCGGGAGGGAGGCTGAAAAGGACAGAAGCACTCAAGCCAGGTGTCTCCATAGTAGGGGAGGGGAGGGGATGAGATAGAACAGAGCTTCCACCCACGGTCTAGTCAGCAGATGGACAGCCAACGAGGGCATGGTGTGAGAAGAGCTGGGACGGGATGAAGGATGGAGGAGGTGCCCAGATGGCAAAGCCCATGACCCTCTGGACATGCCCGAGTTCTCACGGCCCACCCCTCTTGTTCACCTTGACTGGGGTGGTTAGTTGTCCCCTGCCCACCCCCTCAGCAGGCTACCCTCTCTCCTTCCAGGCAGGGGTGGACGGGAAGAGGATCAAGAGCCAGTCTAACTGAGCCAGTAATACATTCAGTTGACTCGCAGAAGCTTTTATTTCCACGTATTCATTTGTTGATGTTTTTCCTCATCCTCATTGCCCAAGAGGATTGATTATGCACGAAACGGTGATGTGTATTCTATGATCTGCCTAGAGAATTACCTCAGTGTTGGCCAGAGCTTAGCATTCTTAGCCACATGGGGCTCAGAGGTGCAGTCAGTGGGACCCAGAACTCCTGGGCGTCCTGCAGGCAGGCGGTGAGCACCGTGCAAAGACAGGGCCAGGGTTGCCCACCCCCAGGCTGGAGTCTCCCTCTCCCTGAAGCTGGCTTCCCCCACTGGCTTCGTGCCCAGGGGCCTCCATGGGCTCCTCAGACCCCTCTCCTCTCAGTCCCCCCTTGCAAACCCCACTGCTCAGGCCGTGGAGGTCACTGTGGTGGGACCAGCCTCACAACTCAGGCCAGAGAGAGGAATCCTGGGCCCTCGCTATTTTCAGAGCTAAAATTGAAGCCCATGGTTTATTTGCTCAGCACTTAATTAGACTCCAGCCCAGCGCAGGGCCGCCTCCTTCCCGCCCACAAGCAAAGGCCTGACCGGTGGGTTTGGGAGCTGACGCCATGTCACAGGCGGGAGGTTGGGGCCTGGAGTATTTTTACAAACTCAAGGCTGCAGAAAACAAACCGCTTGGCCCCCAGCCAGTTAGCCTAAGTCGGTTGGGAGAGGGAGGGAGCAGGAAAGCGTTATATCATCCTTCCTTCTTTGAACTGCATCGTAAATCTGCCAGACAGGAAACAGGGATCTGGAGAGGAGGGGAGAAGGGGGGCAACCAGTGAGGCTGCCCGCCTTACCAGCACCCTGGGAGCCTGGCTCAGGAGGGGCCCTGCTGGAGGGGGAGGGGATGGGCGGGGTGGGGGTGGGGAGGGCAGGTGAGCGGGCACATGGGTCATGCTGAAAGCTTCCTGGGTCAGGTTGGGATTGGGGTGCGTGTAGGTGCCTGAGGGTGATTTCTCGGATCTACTTTTTGTAGAGAAGAGGTTTTAGAGCTGGAAGGGATTTTAGAGACCTCTTTGTTGGGGGCAACAAAGGAAAAATAAATTACCTAAAATCACACAGCTAATGAGACCGGAAGTGGGGACAGGGGTCTTCTGACTCTTAAGATGGCTGTCCACCAGGCCCCCCTCACAATGCTGTTCCTTGGCTTTCATGGGGACACAATCGGGTAAAGGTAAGGCTCAAACAACTTGCAAATGCGTTTGGGTGAAATGACATGTTAATTCACATTAAGAGCTAAATAATTGATGTTTAATACTTTACTGGGGAGAGAGTTTGATGGGAGGTCCCTGAGCTCCATGGTGGAGCACTTCTGACCACCAGGATGGGGAGGCGGCATCTTGTTACTGACAGGGTTCTTGGTCTTCCCTAGTCAATAGAAGTTGATAAGAGGTCAGACAGGAAATTCAGGCAAAGCTTTACTGGGGCTGCTGCTGCAGTGGAGGGGAGTGAAATCAAGTAACACATTACCTTCCATGCTTCCTGACAGGGCCAGGGATGGGGTGCGCTGGTACCTTATGGGGTAAGGGTAGGGGTGTGTCCAGGGATCAGGCCAGAGGTATAACTTAGGTGGTTTGCCTACCCATTTGGTGGTGGTGTGTGCATAGGCTATGCTCAGTATGCTGCTTTTGCTCCCAGCTTTTCAAAGTGGCGGTTGGGTTCTTGGTCTTTGTGTGACTTGTGTCCGTAATTTGCCCCAAATGCACACACACAGCTATTTTTAGTCCCATATAGTTTCTTTGTAGTTTGTTGCTTGAGGAAACATTTGATCAGGTGCAAGTACTAGGTCAAAGGGCCCCGGCTCCCATCCTGTCTCAATCTGTTTGTGATCAATCTAAGGCCATCTCAGCCTTGGTGTTTCTGGAAGGCATAGGTGAGAGGAAGCTGAGACCTGTGATGTCTCTCAAAAGATCTAGATACCCGCCTTGGAAGCACCATTGCTGTTGGATTAAACTTATGCTCACCCATGAAGTCACAGAAACTCCTATGTTTTCCAACTCTTCCTTCCCCTCCCACAGCACTCCTGAGGCTACTTCTTTTTTTTTAAAAAAAAAAAATGATCTATTTATTTGGCTGCCCTGAGTCTTAGTTGCAGCATGTGGGATCGTCAATCTTTGTTGTGGCATGCAGGATTTTTTAGTTGTGGCATGTGAACTCTTCCTGGAAATATGTGGGATCTAGTTCCCTGATCAGGGATCAATCCGGGTCCCCTGCGTTGGGAAAGCAGAGTCTCAGCCAGTGGACCACCAGGGAGGTCCCCTGAGGCTGCCTCTTAAATGAGGAATCCAGTAGATGAGAATAGTACAAGCCCTCTCTACACACTACAGGACCTAAATTAAGTTAAACAATGGCCATAGCCAACATTTATTTACTTATCTTGCCAAGTGCTTCACTAGCATTACCTCATGTCATTTTGATAACTATTGTTATCATCATCCCCATTTCACAATGAGGATATTGAAGCTCAGAGAGGTTAAATAATTTGTCCAAAGTAATCCAGCTAGGACCAAAACTTGACCCAAGGCAGACTTATTCTACCGCCTATGTTTCAACTACTCCAGACTGCTTCTGCTGGTGGAAACAAAATTTTCTGGAGTATAGATGGGGCTAAATAGAGTTTTACCCAAGAGCAAGAATAAGACACACACCCTGTTTATTACTTTGGCTAGAGGATACTGAAGGGTGAGGAGTATTTGGCCCTGGAGAGTGTCTGGCTGAGAGTGGAAGTTAGACCGTGATTACCATATTCTATGTTCTATGCCTGGTGTTTGGTGTACATTTCTGCTCTTCTGGGCAGATAGCCTAAATATCTTCTTCACTTCTGTTTGGTGTCTGGAGCCATCAATGTCATATCACTTCCGTTTCATTCTTATATCTGTCACACAACTCATCTCCATGACCTAGACCTGCAATTATTTGGTGTCTGCTGAATGCAAAGGAAGCTGGTTCTTGATACCCAGGGACAGTTGATTTAGGCCCCTAGTTGTTTCCTCTTCACCTCCTGATACTTGCTTCTCTGCTACTTGCATTTTGTCACCTCCACCAGGAAGCACACAGGTGGAAGGAAAGCACGCTCATTGTTAGTCTTTTGTTGTCAACTAACTTTGTTAGTGGTTCCCACTAGAAAAAGACTAGTGGGGAAGTAGTTAGGCGTGTAGGTCACTCTTTTGCCTGTGCATTCTCTGTAATTCGATAGCCTAGGTACTGTCTAAACTTTTTTCTTAGTTGGGCCTTGACTGTGTTTGTGGAATTATCTGTCGTCTTTCACCCATGACCCACCCTTGATCAAATTCTGTAATTGAGGAATATGGACAGCACTAGAATTTCACTGTCTCTCATTTAATTACTGCATGTAAGGTCCTAGGACACTTCGTAACCCAGAGTAAACTTTCAGTAATTGTTGATTATTATTATTATTGACATTATAACATATTGTTTGAAAAATAATACTCAATATCCAAGGCATCAATTATATTTGTTATCCTGAGGTTTTTTTTTTTTTTTTGATAATAGCAACTGAGATTGAGTTTTAAAGCAAAGGTTCCTTAAGGGCAGGAACCAAGGTTGATAAAATAGAGCAGTACTACTTACAGATTCCTTAGGGGGAGACTTCTGCTTCCAGACATTACAGACTTATATTGGGTTGGCCAAAAGGTTCATTCATGTTTTTCCATAACATCTTATAGAAAAACCTGAATGGCTTGTTTGACCAACCCAGTATCAGACCAGTCCTCCATGTGAGAACAAGAAAAACCTAGATTTTTTTAAAAACTCAGAATTACCTGTTTGGAAGCACTGGAGAGCAATTAAGACAAAGTCAAAGGTGGTAGAGAAAAATGAAACACAAAGCAGTGAGTAGCTTAATATACAGCTGATTTCTCCATGAAGTATTTGCAATTTTGAATAAGTACAGAGATACTGAGCGGCTGACCAGGGTTGTTGGCAATTCCACAGGCCTAAGGAAACAAAAATTGGGATTTAAGTCTTTCCAAAAGGAGGTGTTCTAGTAAATGCCCCACTCGTTCAGCTGGAAACCTTGAAGGTCTATACCCTGGTAGTAAAGCTAGCCTGAAAACAGACTAGTACTCACAGAGACTGAAGTGCAGATCTGAATCAATTCAATCAGATTTGATTGGGATTGATTTGATTGATAGATTTGAATAGGATATATTCTTCTAGCTATCTGCTTGCCAGAAACAAGTAGATCCTCTTTGGAAGAAGCTAACACCATCCAGAGCCTCAAATTATCATTACAATTTTTCATGCACAGTATATACATTTAAAAAACAGGCATGCCAGAAGATAGAACCGAATAACTGAAAACTAAGAGAAAAAAGATATAATTCAAACATATATGTTGAATCTCTTTTAAAAATAATCACATAAAAATTCTAGGACTAAAATTAAAAACTCAACAGAAGAATTTAAAAGCAGATTACACACAACTGAAGATATGATTCATAAATTTGAATATAAGCCAGAAGAAAATATGCAGATATCACTATAATAACAAGATAAAACATTTATAAAAAGAGCCTACGATATATATGAAAGCCAGGGTAAACTGTGTGTAATTAGAGTCCTGGAAGGATAGGAGAGAGACAATGTAGCATAGATGATTTGAAGAGAAAATAATCTGAGGATTTAAAAACTGGCGAAAAAAACATGAAGTCATAGATTCTAAAAGTGCTACAAGCCTTAAGCAGGTAAGTACAAAGAAAGTAATCATTAGGCACATTATAGTAAAATAGTGAAAACAACCAAAGAAAAAACTATAGAAGTGGCCTTTGTCAAAAAACCAAATAAACAACAACAGCAAAGCTATACTTTGCTTAGAGTAACAATTGGTGGTGTCCAGTTGCTCAGTCGTATACAACTCTTTGCGGCCCCGTGGCCTGCAGCATGCCAGACTTCCCTGTCCTTTACCATCTCCAGGAGCTTGCTCAAACTCATGTCTGTTGAGTCGGAGATCCCATCCAACCATCTCATCCTCTGTTTTCGCCTTCTCCTCTTGCCTTCCATCTTTCCCTGAATGAGACTGTTCTTTGCATCGGGTGGCCAAAGTATTGGAGTTTCAGCTTCACCATCAGTCCTTCCAGTGCATATTCAGGCTTGATTTCCTTTAGGAATGACTGGTTGGATCTCCTTGCAGTCCAAGAGACTCTCAAGAAAGAGTCTTCTCCAACACCACACAGTTCAAAAGCATCAATTCTTCGGCATTCAGCCTTCTTTATGGTCCAACTCTCACATCTATACATGACTACTGGAAAAACTGTAGCTTTGACTATATGGACCTTTTTCGGCAAAGTGATGTCTCTTCTTTTTAATACGCTGTCTAGGTTTGTCATAGCTTTTCTTAAGAGGCAAGTGTCTTTTAATTTCATGACTGCAGTGATTTTTGAGCCCAAGAAAATAAAGACACAATAAGGAAATTTTCTAAAGAAAATATAGAGACACAGTTTTCAACCAAAACTTTGAAAGTCAAAATAATAAAATGACATCTTTAAAAGGTTAAAAGAAAATAACTGCTAACCCAGAATTTTATGTTCAGGTATTATCCAAAAGTGAAATAAATCATTTCCAGCCAAACAAAAAACTGAGATGATTTATAGCTGGCTAACAGACACCAAAGAGAAAACTAAACAGTTTTTCAGGTAGAAAGAAAGAATCCCACAAGGAATCAAGAAGATACAAAAAGGAATATTCCATTATGTGTGTACACACACCCCACATCATATTTACCATTCATGGATGTAGGCATGTGACAATATACGCCAGACATGTGAGCTAACTTACGTGATTGGACATGTAAACACATGTTCACATCTTTGAAAGTTCACAACTTGAAGTTTTGTATGTAGAGGACTCACTGTAATGGCCATTCTGACTGTTGTGAGATGATATCTCACGGGGGTTTTGGTTTGCATTTCTGTAACTGAAATTACTGATGTTGATCACCTTTTCATATGCCTGTTGGCCATTTGTATGTTTTCTTTGGAGAAATGTCTGTATAGATCTGCCCATTTTTTTCTTCATTTAGACCTTCCCTGGTGGCTAAGATGATAAAGAATCTGCCTGCAATGTAGAAGACCTGGGTTCGATCACTGGGTGGGGAAGATACCCTAGAGAAGGGAATGGCACACACTCCAGTATTCTTGCCTGGAGAACTCCATGGACAGAGTAGTCTGGTGGGTTACGGTCCATGGGATCAAAGAGTCAGACACAACTGAGTGACTAATACACACACATTTTTTGATTGGGTTATTTGGTTTTTTGATATTGAGCTTTTTGAGCTGTTTATATATTTTGGCCTCCAGTGCTTTGGCCACCTGATGAAAAAAGCATACTCATTGGAAAAGACCCTGATTCCGGGAAAGATTGAGGGCAGGAGGAGAACGGGGCGTCAGAGAGTGAGATGGTTGGGTGGCATCATTGACTCAATGGACATGAGTCTGAGCAAACTCCAGAAGATGGTAAAGGACAGGGAAGCCTGGCGTGCTGCAGTCCATGGGGTCACAAAGAGTGAGACACAACTTAGCTACTGAACAATATATTTTGGAAATAAATCCTTTGTCAGTTGCATTGTTTGCAAATATTTTCTCCCATTGCATAGGTTGTCTTTTTGTTTTGTTTATGGTCTCCTTTGCTGTACAAAAGCTTTTAAGTTTAATTAGGAGCCATTTGTTTGTATTTGTTTCCATTACTCTGGGAGATGGATCCAAAAAAATATTGCTCTGATTTATGTCAAGGAATGTCCTGTCTGTTTTCCTTGAGGAGCTTTATAGTATCCAGTCTTACATTTAGATGTTTAATCCATTTTGAGTTTATTTTTGCATATAGTGTTAGAGAACGTTCTAATTTCATTCTTTTACATATAGCTGTCCAGTTTTCACAACACCATTAAGTGATACACTTCTAAATAATCTTTGGATAAAAAAGAGAAGGTATTTTAGCTAAATTATAGTATAATATGTATTATATGTCATCAAAGCATGTATATAAGCAAACCATAAGGGATTCCATTGAAGCTGTGCTTGGGGGTTGGGGTGGCAATTTTTAATATGAAAAGCATACATTAAAGAAAGAAGGAAGGCTGAAAATCAGTTACATAGGAATATATCTCAAATAATTAGGAAAAAACTGAGCAAACTGAACCCAAGAATGTAGAATATCATAATAAAGATAAAGGTAAAATATTAATAAAGTAGTAAACAAATGTACAGTGAGAGAACCAACAAAGCCAAAAGCTGGTTCTACAAAAATATCAGTGATATTGACAAACCTCTGGCAAGAATAATTAAGAAAAAAGAGAATAAACAATATATTAGTATGAGGAATTAAAGCAACACCTCAGTACAGATCATACAGATGTACAAAAGAGAATCTCAAGACGTGATAAATGTTTCTGCCAATAAATTAGAAAATATAACATGGATAAATTCCTTGAAAGATACTGCACTAAAGCTGAAACAACGAAAAACAGAGATCTGAATCAGTTCAGTTCAGTTCAGTCGCTCAGTCGTGTCCGATTCTTTGCGACCCCATGGACTGCAGCACGCCAGGCCGCCCTGTCCATCACCAACTCCCGGAGTATATTCAAACTCATGTCCATTGACTTGGTGATGCCATCCAACCATCTCACCCTCTGTCATCCCCTTCTCCGCCTGCCTTCAATCTTTCCCAGCATCAGGGTCTTTTCAAATAAGTCAGCTCTTTGCATCAGGTGGCCAAAGTATTTGAGTTTCAGCTTCACCATCAGTCCTTCCATTGAGTATTCAGGACTGATTTCCTTTAGGATTGACTGGTTGGATCTCCTTGCAGTCCAAGGAACTCTCAAGAGTCTTCTCCAACACCACAGTTCAAAAGCATCAATTCTTTGGTGCTCAGCTTTCTTTATAGTCCAACTCTCACACCATACCTGACTACTAGAAAAACCACAGCCTTGACTAGATGGACCTTTGTTGGCAAAGTAATGTCTCTGCTTTTTAATATGCTGTCTAAGTTGGTCATAACTTTCCTTCCAAGGAGTAAGCGTCTTTTAATTTCATGGCTGCAGTCACCATCTGCAATGATTTTGGAGCCCCCCAAAAAAGTCTGCCACTGTTTCCCCATCTATTTGCCATGAAGTGATGGGACCAGATGCCATGATCTTAGTTTTCTGAATGTTGAGCTTTAAGCCAACTTTTTCACTCTCCTCTTTCACTTTTATCAAGAGACTCGTTAGCTCTTCTTCACTTTCTGCCAGAAGTGTGGTGTCATCTGCATATCTGAGGTTATTGACATTTCTCCTGGCAATCTTGATTCCAGCTTGTGCTTCTTCCAGCCCAACGTTTCTCATGATGTACTCTGCATATAAGTTAAATAAGCAGGGGGACAATACACAGCCTTGACGTACTCCTTTTCCTATTTGGAACCAGTCTGTTGTTCCATGTCCAGTTCTAACTGTTGCTTCCTGACCTGCATACAGGTTTCTCAAGAGGCAGGTCAGCTGGTCTGGTATTCCCATCTCTTTCAGAATTTTCCACAGTTTATTGTGATCTACACAGTCGAAGGCTTTGGTGTAGTCAATAAAGCAGAAATAGATGTTTTCCTGGAACTCTTTTGCTTTTTTGATGATCCAGCAGATGTTGGCAATTTGATCTCTGGTTCCTCTGCCTTTTCTAAAACCAGCTTGAACATCTGGAAGTTGGCGGTTCACGTACTGCTGAAGCCTGGCTTGGAGAATTTTGAGCATTACTTTACTAGCGTGTGAGATGAGTGCAATTGTGTGGTAGTTTGAGCATTCTTTGGCATTGCCTTTCTTAGGGATTGGAATGAAAACGGACCTTTTCCAGTCCTGTGGCCACTGCTGAGTTTTCCAAATTTGCTGACATATTGAGTGCAGCACTTTCACAGCGTCATCTTTCAGGATTTGAAATAGCTCAACTGGAATTCCATCACATCCACTAGCTTTGTTCATAGTGATGCTTTCTAAGGCCCACTTGACTTCACATTCCAGGATGTCTGGCTCTAGGTGAGTGATCACACCATTGTGATTATCTGGGTCATGAAGATCTTTTTTGTACAGTTCTTCTGTGGTATTCTTGCCACCTCTTCTTAATATCTTCTGCTTCTGTAAGATCCATACCATTTCTGTCCTTTATCGAACCCATCTTTGCATGAAATGTTCCCTTGGTATCTCTGATTTTCTTGAAGAGATCTCTAGTCTTTCCCATTCTGTTGTTTTCCTCTATTTCTCTGTGATGATCCCTGAGGAAGGCTTTCTTATCTCTCCTGGCTATTCTCTGGAACTCTGCATTCAAATGGGTATATCTTTTCTTTTCTCCTTTGCTTTTCACTTTTCTTTTCACAGCTATTTGTAAGGCCTTCTCAGACAACCATTTTGCCTTTTTGCATTTCTTTTCCATGGGGATGGTCTTGATCCCTGTCTCCTGTACAATGTCACGAACCTCCGTCTGTGGTTCATCAGGCTCTCTGTCTATCGGATCTAGTCCCCTAAATCTATTTCTCACTTCCACTGTATAGTCATAAGGGATTTGATTTAGGTCATACCTGAATGGTCTACTGGTTTTCCCTACTTTCTTCAATTTCAGTCTGAATTTGGCAATAAGGAGTTCATGATCTGAGCCACAGTCAGCTCCCTCTCTTGTTTTTGCTGACTGTATAGAGCTTCTCCATCCTTTGCCCTTAGACATGGGTATCTCCTCACAGCCGCTCCAGCCTCCCATCTTACTGGGGCTTCTCTGACCTTGGACGTGGGGTATCTCCTCTCCGTCGCTCGCTGCTCCAGTGCTGCGTAGCCGCCACTTGCTGCTGAGCGTAGCAGTAGATGCTGGGATCTTTTGAAGGAGGTCACCATTATCTTCATTACCTCCACCATAGTTTGGCCCCAGGTAAATAGCAGGGAGGGGACACAGCTCCATCCATCAACAGAAAATTAGATTAAAGATTTACTGAGCATGGCCCCACCCATCAGAACAAGACCCAGATTCCCCCTCAGTCAGTCTCTCCCATCAGGAAGCTTCCAAAAGCCTCTTATCCTTCTCCATCAGAGGGCATACAGACTGAAAACCACAATCACAGAAAACTAACCAATCTAATCAATGTGGACACAGCCTTGTCTAACTCAGTGAAACTATGAGCCATGCTGTGTAGGGCCACCCAAGACAGACGGGTCATGGTGGAGAGTTCTTACAAAATATGGTTCACTGGAGAAGGGAATGGCAAACCACTTCAGTATTATTGCCTTGAGAACCCCATGAACAATATGAAAAGGCAAAAAGATAGGACACTGAAAGGTGAACTCCCTAGATCAGTAGGTCCCCGGTATGCTACTGGAGAAATAACTCCAGAAAGAATGAAGAGATGGAGTCAAAGCAAAAACAACACCCAGTTGTGGATGTGACTAGTGGTGGAAGCAAGGTCCAATGCTGTAAAGAGCAATATTGCATAGGAACCAGGAATGCTAGATCCATGAATCAAGGTAAATTGGAAGTGGTCAAACAGGAGATGGCAAGTGTGAATGTTGACATTTTAGGAATCAACAAACTAAAATGGACTGGAATGAGTGAATTTAACTCAGATGACCATTATATCTATGACTGTGGGCAAGAATCCCTTAGAAGAAATGGAGTAGCCATCATAGTCAACCAAAGAGTCCAAAATGCAGTCTCAAATGAATGCAATCTCAAAAATGACGATTGATCTCTGTTGGTTTCCAAGACAAACCATTCAATATCATGGTGATCTAAGTCTGTGCCCAACCAGTAAAGCTGAAGAAGCTGAAGTTGAACGGTTCTATGAAGACCTACAAGACCTTTTAGAACTAGCACCCAAAAAAGATGTCCTTTTCATTATAGGGGACTGGAATGCAAAAATAGGAAGTCAAGAACACCTGGAGTAACAGGCAAATTTGGCCTTGGAGTACGGAATGAAGCAGGGCTAAGGCTAATAGAGTTTTGCCAAGAAAACACACTGATCATAGCAAACACCCTCTTCTAACAATGCAAGAGAAGAAGCTACACATGGACATCACCAGATGGTCAATACTGAAATCAGATTGATTATATTCTTTGCAGCCAAAGATGGAGAAACTCTATACAGTCAGCAAAAATAAGACCGGGATCTGACTGTGGCTCAGATCATGAACTCCTTATTGCCAAATTCAGACTGAAATTGAAGAAAGTAGGGAAAACCAGTAGACCATTCAGGTATGACCTAAATCAAATCCCTTATGATTATACAGTGGAAATGAGAAATAAATTTAAGGGACTAGATCCAATAGACAGAGAGCCTGATGAACTACGGATGGAGGTTCGTGACATTGTACAGGAGACAGGGATCAAGACCATCCCCAAGGGAAAAAAAAATGCTAAAAAGCAAAATGGCTGTCTGAGGTGGCCTTATAACATAGCTGAGAAAAGAAGAGAAGCGAAAAAGGAGAAAAGGAAAGATATACCCATCTGAATGCAGAGTTCCAAAGAATAGCAAGGAGAGATATGAAAGCCTTCCTCAACGATCAGTGCAAACTAATAGAGGAAAACAATAGAATGGGAAAGACTAGAGATCTCTTCAAGAAAATTAGAGATACCAGGGGAACACTTCATGCAAAGATGGGTTCAATAAAGGACAGAAGTGGTATGGACCTTACAGAAGCAGAAGATATTAAGAGGTGGCAGGAATACACAGAAAAATGATACAAAAAAGATCTTCATAAGCCAGATAATCATGATGGCGTGATCACTCACCTAGAGCAGACATCCTGGAATGTGAAGTCAAGTGGGCCTTAGGAAGCATCACTACAAAGAAAGCTAGTGGAGATGATGGAATTCCAGTTGAGCTATTTCAAATCCTAAAAGATGATGCTGTGAAAATGCTGCACTGAATATGCCAGCAAATAAAACTCAGCAGTGGCCACAGGACTGGAAAAGATCAGTTTTCATTCCAATCCCAAAGAAAGACAATGCTCAAACTACCGCACAATTGCACTCATCTCACACACTAGTAAAGTAATGCTCACAATTCTCCAAAGCCAGGCTTCAGCAATACGTGAACCGAGAACTTCCAGATGTTCAAGCTGGTTTTAGAAAAGGCAGAAGAACCAGAGATCAAATTGCCAACAATCTGCTGGATCATCAAAAAAGCAAAAGAGTTCCAGGAAAACATCTATTTCTGCTTTATTGACTACACCAAAGCCTTCGACTGTGTAGATCACAATAAACTGTGGAAAATTCTGAAAGAGATGGGAATACCAGACCAGCTGACCTGCCTCTTGAGAAACCTGTATGCAGGTCAGGAAGCAACAGTTAGAACTGGACATGGAACAACAGACTGGTTCCAAATAGGAAAAGGAGTACGTCAAGGCTGTGTATTGTCCCCCTGCTTATTTAACTTATATGCAGAGTACATCATGAGAAACGTTGGGCTGGAAGAAGCACAAGCTGGAATCAAGATTGCCAGGAGAAATGTCAATAACCTCAGATATGCAGATGACACCACACTTCTGGCAGAAAGTGAAGAAGAGCTAACGAGTCTCTTGATAAAAGTGAAAGAGGAGAGTGAAAAAGTTGGCTTAAAGCTCAACATTCAGAAAACTAAGATCATGGCATCTGGTCCCATCACTTCATGGCAAATAGATGGGGAAACAGTGGCAGACTTTTTTGGGGGGCTCCAAAATCATTGCAGATGGTGACTGCAGCCATGAAATTAAAAGACGCTTACTCCTTGGAAGGAAAGTTATGACCAACTTAGACAGCATATTAAAAAGCAGAGACATTACTTTGCCAACAAAGGTCCATCTAGTCAAGGCTGTGGTTTTTCTAGTAGTCAGGTATGGTGTGAGAGTTGGACTATAAAGAAAGCTGAGCACCAAAGAATTGATGCTTTTGAACTGTGGTGTTGGAGAAGACTCTTGAGAGTTCCTTGGACTGCAAGGAGATCCAACCAGTCAATCCTAAAGGAAATCAGTCCTGAATACTCAATGGAAGGACTGATGGTGAAGCTGAAACTCAAATACTTTGGCCACCTGATGCAAAGAGCTGACTTATTTGAAAAGACCCTGATGCTGGGAAAGATTGAAGGCAGGCGGAGAAGGGGATGACAGAGGGTGAGATGGTTGGATGGCATCACCAAGTCAATGGACATGAGTTTGAATATACTCCGGGAGTTGGTGATGGACAGGGCGGCCTGGCGTGCTGCAGTCCATGGGGTCGCAAAGAGTCGGACACGACTGAGCGATTGAACTAAAGTGATGGTTAAAAGTATTATAGCAGTGCTAATTACTTGAGTTTCGATACTTGTCCTATTGTTACATGAAACAAGCATTAGGGGCACCTAAGTTCAGGGCACCTGAGAACTCTAGTTTTGCAAGTCTTTTGTAAATCTAAAATTAATGTCAAAATAAAAAGCTAAGATAATTCAACTAATGTAATTTACTGCATGAACAGAATAAAGGGGGGAATCTTATTATCATCTTAATAGTTATAGAAAAAGCATTTAAATACAATTCAATATTCATTCATTTTTTAAAAAAAAATTTTAGCAAGCTAGAAATTTAAGGAACTCTCATAATCTTTTAATGGATACCTATAGATAACCCTATAGCAAACAGCATGATCCCCCCTAATTTGGAAATGAGACAAAGATGTCATTTATCACATCTGTTCAGCACTGGACTAGAAGTTCATAGCTCGTGTGGTTGGTAAGGAAAGAAAAAGAAATAAGATATGAGGATGAAAAAGGCAGAAGTAGAACTGCCGTTATTCATTAGCATCATGGATAATATACAGAAATATATATGAATATGTGTGTATATATGTATTATTTATATAGATATAACTATAGGGAGGAGATCCAAAAGAATATATTAGACTATATAAATTAGTAAAAGAATTTAGCAAGCTAGCTGGAGGTAAGATCAATATAAAAAATCAATTGTATTTCTATATACCAGAAATAATCAGAAAATGAAATTTTTGAATAATGTTATAGCATTGTAATAACAGCATAGAAAACAGTGCATCTCCAGAAGAATAAATCCAATGGAAGATGTGAAACATCTTTGTGCAAGAGAATAACATGTCATTGAGTTAAGTGAAAGAAAACCCAAGTAATTGTTCAGGGATTAGAAGATTCAATATTGTACAGATGCTCTCTCAAATAATCAACAGATTCATTGTCTCAGTCAAATTCAAAGAAGTTGGTAAACATATTCTAAAATTTATGACAATGCAAAAGGCCAAGAATGCCAAAATAATCTTGAAGAAGTACAGAATTGGAAACTTTGCACCAAAGATTGTTTGGATTTATTTTAAATACTGCAATAATTAAGGCAGTGTTATATGGTGTGAATCAGATGCTTAGATTAAGACAGAAGTGGCAATTCAGATCGGTGAGGCAAAGGTAATCTTTTCCAAATTATACTGGGTCATTTGGGTATACATATCAGGAAAAAATGAACCTTCATAAGTACCTCACACTGTCCACTAGAACTAATTCTAGGCGAACTGTGGGTTTAAATGTGTAGGTAAAATTTTATAGCGACAAGAAGAAACATATTTATTTTTTTATTATTTGAGGTGAGCAGCTATTTCTTTAAAGACAAAAAGGTGCTAACCTTAATGCAAAAGATTGATAAGTTAGATTATTCTAAAATTTAAAGCTTTCTAAAATCAAAAGATATCATTAAAGGAGTGTGTGATTTCATTTACATGAAGTTTTAAAACAAGCAAAATGAATCTAGCATTATGGTCTGTGGTAGGCCAAATAACATTCCCCACCCCCCCACACAGATATCTACATCCTAGTCCCCTAAACCTGAGAATATATGACCTAATATGGTAAAAAGTTATTTTTTTAGATGTGATTTAATTATGGATTCTGCAATGGGGAGATTATCCTTGATTATCCAGGGGAGTTCAGTCCAGTTATAAGGGTTCTAATAAGAGGGAGCAGGAGAGTCAAAGCTGCGATGTTGAATTTGAAGATGTTGGAAAGAGGTCATAAGTCAGGAAGTACAGTTGGCCCCTAGAAGCTGGAAAAGAGAAGGAAAGAGATTCTCCCCTAGAAGTCTCCAGAAAGAACCAGCCCTGCAGACACCTTGATTTTTTTTTTTAAATTAATTTACTTTTGGCTGTGCTGAGTCTTTTTTGCTGGCTGGGCTTTTTCTAGTTGCGTGAGGTGAACGGGAGTTACTCTCTGGCTGCAGTGTGCAGGCTTCTGATTGCAGTGGCTTCTCTTGTTGCAGAGCACAGGCTCTAGAGCACTTGGGCTTCAATAGTTGCAGCTCCCAGCCTCTAGAGCGCAACCTCTATGGTTGTGGTTCATGGGCTTATTTGTTCCAAGACATTTGGGATCTTTCCATATCAGAGACCGAACCTGTGTCTCCTGCACGGGCAGGCAGATGCTGAGCCAGGGAAGCCCCAGACACCTTGAGTTTTAACCCAGTGAAAGTGATTTTGGATTTCTACTCTCCAGAGCTATAAGAGAATAAATATATGTTGTTTTAAAGCCACTAAGTTTGTGGTAATTTGTTATAGTAACAATAGGAGAATTACTAGGTCAGAATAGTTCAGAACACTGGTCACCTCTAGGAAGGAGAGGAGGTGTTGTGTCGGTAAGAGGCACAGGTATCTTTTTGTTTCTTGATCTGCGTGGTGTTTACATAATAGCAGGCTATTAAAGAGAAGCAGGACGCTTGGGGTAGGGCTCTGGCCTTTAAAGTTGACCTCCCTGAGGACAGCCATGTGCTTCCTCTGCAGTGGACCTTGGGTCTGATTCAGTGCAGCCAATTTTAGGTTATTAAGAGGAAGCAGGTCTGGTTCAGAAGCATAGGCTTTTCAGCTAGTAAATGAAGGCTCTGAGGATCCAAGCATCAGCCTTACAACTATGCAGTTAATAACGCTGTGTTCCCCTGTGGGAGCAGTCTGGGATCTGGTGACCTGGTTGTCCCTGGCTTTAGTTCCAGGTCTGCACCTCACCAGCTGTGAGGCAGTGGGCACTGGGTATGCCTCTCGACATGTCTGAGCTTTGTCTGTAGGTGGGGGTACTACGACCACCCACGCAGGGTTGTCAGGGGAGCTTAACAGTACATACATACAGTGGAATATTACTCAGCCATAAAAAGGAACGAAGTCGGGTCATTTGTAGTGATATGGATGAATCTAGAGTCTGTCACACAGAATTGAGTAAGTTAGAAAAACAAACATCGTATATTAATGCATATTATGGAATCTCGAAAAATGGCACTGATTAACATATTTGTAGGGCAGGAACAGAGATGCAGACATGAGAAAATGGACTTGTGGACACGGTGTGGAAAGGAGAGGATGGGATGAATGAGAGAGTAGCACTGACATATACACATCACCATGCATCAAATAGATTGCTAGTGGGAAGCTGTAGCTGATCCACGTTGTAACAGCAGAAACTAACACAGCATTGTAAAGCAATTATGCTCCAATTAAAAATAAACTTAAAAATAAAGTGATACAGAAGCACCAAGTCGAGTGTGAGGCACTGCACTATCGGTTTTGTCCTCAAAGGAAAAAATAGCATAGTGCCCTGGTTACCTTAGTCTACTGCCAGAGAGATTTGTCTAGTGCGCTAAGGTGCCTTGGGATAGAAGGATTCTGTGGTCAAAAAGGTTTAGGAATCTCTGAAACTCCACCTCCTTGGCCTGATTAACCTTCAATCATCCCTTTGATCACAACTGAAACATTGCTTCCTCAAGGAAGGTGTCCTGACACACTCTAGACATAGGACCTAGCACATACCTCCAACCACCCCACCCCATGGCCTCTCCTGCATGCCTCATCTCAATGTACAAGGACACATGTGTTTTTATATTATTTATATTAGTGTCTTTCCTTCTCTACTAAACTGTATGCTCTGTGAAGGTAGGACCTTGTCTGTGTTCTTCAATCTTATCTGTCTGGCAGAAAGCTCCACAAATCCTTTTTGTTGTAGGAGAAAAACTCTTCTTCTCAATTACATTTCCATTTTGTTGTTCTGCCTCAGTGGCCTCCAACTTCTTCACAAAATAAAACCTCATCGCTTCAATGATGAGGTTTTCCTCTTTTTCCCCAGTGATGAAACTATTTTACTGACTTCTCCAGAGAGCTTCTTTCCCACTTGCTCTGGCTTTATTTTTTAATCTGTTTTTAAAAAATATTTCTTCCCTGATAGCTCAGCTGGTAAAGAATCCACCTGCAATGCAGGAGAACTGGGTTTGATCCCTGGGTTGGGAAGATCGCTTGGAGAAGGGAAAGGCTACCCACTCCAGTATTCTGGCCTGGAGAATCCCATGGACTGTATAGTCCATGGGGTTGCAAAGAGTCGGACACAACTGAACGACTTTCACTTAAAACTATTTATTTTATTTATTTACTTTACTTGGCTGTGCTGGGTCTTAGTTGTGTCACATGGGATCTTTAGCAGCAGCCTATGAACTCTTAGTGGCGACATGTGGGATCTAGTTCCCCAAACAATGATCTAACCCAGGCCCCCTGCATTGGGAGCATGGAATCTTAGCCACTGGCCTATCAGGGAAGACACATAATTCTGGTTTTAAACACACTTGATGGCCACACACACTGCATACTGCCCACACCTGGGGGCCGTCTTCACAAAGATTGCAGCGTGTACAGTGCCCCCTGGAGTTGTGTGGTGCTATAAGCTGAGACCGCTCTGCCTTGTCTTTTATCAAAAGGTTGATTGTTTTGGTCTGATTTAAATCTCCGAACCAGAGCAGGTTTCAAGGCTAATGCTTATCACCACTCCAGGTCCCCTTCCACTTCTGAAACCCTACACCCACTGAATACATACAGAAACATGCTGGAGATTCTGGTTGGATCCTCTGGGGGATCTGGGGTGCTCTGCTTTGCTTGCTCTGGTTTGTGTGATCCTCAGGTCAACCCGTCTTCCCCAACTCCAGGCTATTCTTTCTGCCCAGGAAGGCCAATCCACCAAGACCCAACCTCCTTCCCCTCCATAGTCTACCTCCTACTCATCCTCAGGCCTCGATCTATAGATTACTTCCTCAGAGGGATCGTTCCTGACAAATGAAGTTAATTTAGTTCACCTCACTATTTTCTCTCATGGCATTCTACACTTTTCCTCCAAGATGCCCATCACAACCTGTACTTCCATGCCTATGAGTTGTTTATGTAGCGATTGTCTCCCTGGTAAACCATAAACTCCATAAGGGCAGGGCTGATGTCTCCTTTTTCACAGCCCCATGCTTGTTTATAGAGCAGGCCTTCCATAAACGTGTACTGAAAGAAAGGCACAAGAAATGAACCAACGAATGAGCTTGCTCTCAAAACAGCTTTGGACTCTTGGAAACCTGCCTGGCTTGAAAATAACTCCAAGTCCAAGCAAAACTTAAGGAAGTGTAATTTGAAGAAACAAATTGTGTCTTGAATTTGTCAATGCCAGTTCTCTGTCTATTTTGCTTTGCTTTTTCACCTCTCAGGTTCAGGGCGACCTCACCCGTCTCTAATCTCCTGGGACATGTACTTCCCTTCTGCCCTGTAATAACAGGCTGCCTGGGGGCTGGCTGGGCTGTGGCTTGCGAAGTCCACAGGTGGCTTCTCCTCTCTGCAGCCAGAGGGGACCTTCCGGAGAGCAGGACTGTGCATCCGCCCTCCCTTGCTCCCCCAGCCCTTAGAGACAAGCTGGGCACACGTGGTCTTCTGGTCCTGTTGGAACAGGCTAACTGTTTGTTCCCTTGGTTCTGTTTTCTATTTTTTTTTTGACCCAAATTCATTCCTACTGGTAACAAAGCACCTCAAAAAGCATTTATGTAGTAAAGCTGGTAACAGAAAATGCCAGTGCTTACACCCATACGCCCCTCAGTCCCTTTTTACCACCTCTTGTGCACCCCAGGCCTTGGTTCCAAAACTAGCTCTGTGGTGAGTGTGGCAAGATGGCCCCCGGGGGCTCCGGCACGGCCTTGGCCGCTCAGAGAAAACACCTGCAGCACCAGTGACGGGTCAGGCCCCAGCTCCCTGTGTGAGCTCCAGCCTGGGCTCCTCCCTGGCCCTGTCCTGCACTCCACCCCCTCCCAGGGTCCTCACTTTATGTGCACACAAGCCCTTGTCTGGAGCCTGCTTTGGGGAACCCAACCTCTGACAGTTGGTTTCAAAAGTGGGGCTGGGAAGCTAAGCACACTGGAGCCAGGGGTAAACCGAAACCACAAGAAGGGATCCGAGAGCACCTGCTGGAGCGAGCCGTCATCGTTCGCTCACATCCCACATTCCGGGTCACTTCACTTCATCACGGAGTTTTCACCATGGAGACTGGCTACAATTTATAGGGAAAACTTACAAGAGGCGCACTAGTTGGACCACTCACAGACCTCACTGTTACAACTAGACTGGAGGCAACGGATACCTACATAACCCTCCTCAAGCCCTCACCCTCGGCCGGCACTGCTGCTGGCTGCCTCTGATGGGGTGACCCAGCCCTTCATTTGTGAAGAGTCTGAGCCCCGGTTACCATGGCCATGCCGGCTATGATTGCTGGGTCGCAGTTAACCCTAGGCGTGGGAGTGACCTCCAGTTGCCCTGAGTTCCGCACATAGCCTCGCCTGGCCCGTGGTAGCAGCGACAGGGCCTCCTCCTAACGATCAGGGTTAATTACCCGGGCTGGGGTGGCGGCTTCTTTCTTTGCCTGATGTTCTCTCTACAGCATGAGAAGCCCCCAAATGAGCAAGTGGCTGCCATAGATTTAGGTTGAGTAGACCGTTTCTATGTCATCCTTCTGGAAATTAGGCTCTCTAGACCCACAGAACCCAAAGTTGTGACAATGGGAAGCCCAGGTTCCCCCAAATAGGTCACTGGCAGAGATGGTGAATGGGCCACTCCCACTCCTGCTGCCTGTCTTCCCTGGTCTGTGTTTCAGGTTCCCGTCCCTGAGGGCAGGGAAGACACAGGTGCACACACAGGTCCCCGGCAGGGTCAGCCTGAAGCCGCCCTCCATGAGGCTCTGCTGAGACCGCACCATGTATGGACCTCCTCTCCTCCCTTGTACTGCTGCCCTTACTGGTTTCCTCTAGGAGCCTCTCCTTGCCAAATTACGGGTACCCAAAAGAGTCTGCTTCCTGGGAAGCCAACCTAAGAGGGGCCTGGAAGTCAGGATGAGTGGGGTGGGCAAAACTCTCTGATTTTGAGCAGATGCAATGGACTGAAGCCAGAGCTGAAGGGAGGAAGTTTGAGCCACCAGGCAAACCCTTGAACTGGACGTTGAGGTTCCTGCTCCTACTGCCACCTGATTGAAAAGGGGAAGAAATATGGGCCTTGGCCCTACCGTGTGTCTGATGGGGATAAAGCTTTAACTTTGAGCAATATAGAACAAATACTTTTATATACTGTTCATAGCACATTCATTTACATGTAGTGAATTTCAAAGTCTGTGAAATTTTTTGCAGATAATATAGATGAGAATATTAGCTGACCCTTCTGGTACCTTTCTCTGGCCAGACACCGTACTAAATATTCAACAGGATTCTCTTCTTTCATCCTTACATCCACCCCGTGCAGAAGGTACATGATTAGAAATTAGTCCCATTTTACAGATGTGGAGGCTGAAGGAGAGACAGATTTGCCTGAATGAGCTGGGGGGCCAGGATGAAACCCAGGTCTGTGCTCTGAACTGCCCACTGCCCCACAAATAGAGATACATGAGTGTTCCATCTTTCCCCAACACATCTGTAGAATGCAGGGTATTTGCACACACACACACCCCACGGTTTATTGGAGTTGATGAGAAAGTGCTACTTGGCTGGTCTCCCCAGAGAAGCTAAGGGCAGCTCTTAGCTCCTCTCATCCTACTCCTGTGCAGGAATTTGGCCACTGTTAGTATCAGTTGATATTTCTCGTGACTTCATTTGGCATTTTCATGAGGAAACTTGGCATTACTTGGCTCTTGGATGGGCAGGTGTGTTCTGTGGGAAGGCTGAAGCAGTAGCAGCAATGGCTCCCTTTTCAGTCCGGATGTTCCAAAGTCTCTCTCCTGAGGCCAGAGTCACCATTTAAAACACCCTTAATGCTGTTTTCTTTAAAAAGAAAAAAAAAAAAAAAGGTTAACTTTTGACTCCTGGAAAGTAGTCTGTCAGGACTCTCTTGATCACGAAATGAATTTGAATTTGGTTTGGTGATTTGTGGGTCTGGATTCCCACTAACCCTGGTCTCCGTTCAGAGACCAGATGCCTGTGGAGTAAATGTCCTTGTTAGCCTTGGGTGGTGAGACCTGTGTTTTGTTCGTTGCTAGGCATGGTCCCTGCCACATCGTAGGCTCTCTAGAAGTGGTTGTTGAATTAGCAAATGAATTGATAACAGACTCAGGACAGTTGGCGTGGTTCACAGATAAGAGCCCAGACTCTGAGACTACACATCTGGATCCAAATCCCACGGTCTGTGTGACTGTGGGCGGATGACCTGATTTTTCAGTGGCTTGGTTTTCCTATCTGTACAATGGGTGTGACATCAATATACATCCTTCAAGACTGTTGGCAGGACTAAATGAGTTAGTATGTGTCAAGAACAGAGAACAAGGCCAGGCCTACAATAAGGATTCTTTCACTGAATTCCCCAGACTCTGACAACAGGGCTGGCATCAACTCTCTTCACACTTGTTGCCCTTTCCTCAAACCATCATGGAGGAAGCAAGTTTTGTTGTATCTGTATTAGCCTGAAACCCCCTCATTCTCATTCCCCACTGCAGTGTCTTTGTGTCTGGAGGTGGGGTTGGTGAACTGCTAGATCTCACTGCACAGAAAAGTGCTGAGATGCTTAAAAAATCTTCCCTGCAAGGAGCAAGGACAGGATAGACTTTGTTTTTCTTGAAGCAAAGCTGACAATTTATCATTGCCTGTCAAAACCTCCCTCAAAGGCATCCCTTCTCAAACTTTTAAAACTCTCTCCCTGTCAGCCTTGTCAGAATGACAAAGTCCAGAGTCATTCTGTAGAGAAGGGGGTGACAGGAGTGGGCTGGCGGCTGGAAGCCAGGTGCATAATGCTTTAGAGCAAGGAGGGAGGGGCAGCTGGGGCTTTCATGAAAAACAGTCTGCAAGCCACCAAAGACAGGCTGCGAAAGGTTATCACTCTGGACCACTTTAGCTCAGAGGGACAGCTTTCAATAGTCTTAGAAAGCTACCCATTTCTTTGTTTATTCAACAGATCTTTCTGAGCATGTTCCATGTGCCGAGTGCTGGGGATGCAGAGATGACCAAGACAACATCTCTGCCTGCATTGGAACTTACGTTCATTAATGTCTGCCCAACACCCACTGAAAATACTGCTCACGCAGGGAAGTTCACTGATCCATGGCAGTTCCTCAGGGATTCTCTAAAACGAAGTTGTAATGTCCAGGGTTTTTCAGCAAGTCAGCAAGAATCACTTGGCTGCTTTGGTCATGAGGAAAATGTAACAAGAGCTCTTGTTGTCATGTGTGAGTCTCAGTCCTGGTATTGGGAAGTCCAAGTCTCCAGTCAGTGTGTGCAGGACTCCATGCTTAAGAGTTAAGTCTTCACACCTCACACCCAACAGGATAGTCTCCACACACACACACACACCAGAAAATAACAAGTGTTGGCACGGATATGGAGAAATTGTAAACTTTGTGCACTGTTTGTAGGAATGTAAGATGGTGCGGCTTCTATGATAACTATGTGGAGGTTCTCAAAAAATTAAAAATAGAACTCCCATATGATCCAGCAGTCCCCACTTGTGGGTATATATCTAAAAGAATTGAAAGCAGAGTGTCAAAGAGATATTTACACACCCATGTTTATAGCAGCACTGTTCACAATAACCAAGAGGTGGAAGCCACCCAGGTGTCCATCAATAGGTGAATGGGTAAATACAATGTGGTTTATACAGACAATGGAATATCATTCAGCCTTAAAAGGGAAGGACATCCTGTCACATGCTACAACACGATGAACCTAGGGGACATTATGCTAAGTGAAAGAAGTCCGTCACAAAAGACAGAATACCATATGATTCCACTTATAGATGTGCTATCTAAAACTCAAGATCATAGAGACAGGAGAATGCATGGTAGTTTCTAGGGGCTGGGGAAGAGGGAAGGAAAAGGAAGATTGCTGTTTAATGGGTATAGTTTCAGGTTTGTAAGTTGGAAACAATCTGCAGATTTGTTTCACACCAATGTTAATATAGTAACACTGCTAAACTCTCCACTGAAAAATGGCTAAGATACTAAATTATGTGTGTGTGTGTGTGTGTGTACACATACATACATACATATATAAAATCTAATTTTTTAAAACACATTTAAAAAAAGAGAATCTTCCAGTGGCCAAGGGCTATGGCTGCTGCTGCCTGGACCCAAGAAGAGGAGTGCCAGGTGTGTGTGTGTGTGTGTGTGTGTGTGTGTGTGTGTGTGTGTGTGTGTGTGTGTGTGTGTGTGTGTGAGGAGGAAGAGGAGTGCCAGGTGTGTGTGTGTGTGTGTGTGTGTGTGTAGGGGGCAGTGAGGGTGGTGGATGGAGCAGTCCTACATCCTGCTCCAAAGGTCCTGAAAGTCCAAATAACCTGGTCACTGGAGAGTCTGGTGACTATTTTTACCTGGACAAGGTCAAGGTCACCAGAGGAAGTGAACTGGGCTAAGTGACTGGCACTTTTCCCTGCCAGGTCTCCAAGGTCCCCAAATTTTTATCACAGGAGAGGAAATAGAATACAGAGCAGGGAGAACTTTCAGGAGTTCAATTCCCAACTCTGCCTCTTGCTTAGGTATGTAGCTTTTTTAGCAAGGTATCTGAGCTCTCAAGTACCTCAGTTTCCTCATCTGTAAAATGGGGACAGTAAAGGTAGATCATTGGCATGAGGACTAAAAAGTCATCCTGTGAAGCCCTCAGCATTTTGTCCAAGGTGCTGTGTTAGTGTTTAGAAAGCTCCAGTCTTCTTGACAGGGTTGAAGTGAGTATGGGAGAATTCACGTTGCAGTAAAGAACTGGGCATCTGGATGGAAATGCATTCAGTGGGAAAAAAATGTGGCTACTTCCGGCCAGGATAAACTGATGGCCTGAGCCAGCAGGTCCCAGGTCAGAAGTCAGAGTAGCCTTGTGTGCTCTCCAGAGCTATTTTGCTCAGCTTGGAAGGCTGCAAGGCCAGCCTTGGAGCTTGGGATGACAGTAGGATGAGGGACGGCTGGCACCTCCCCAACAATCTGTCCCCAGGCTTGTTTCATTTTCCTTCTCTGCTCACCCACACTGGGTGGGAGGAGGCAGCCCAGGTGTGTGGGGGGTGATAGGCCGCATGTGCAGGAAGCTGTGGGCACCTCAGGCGGGGCCCTGGAACACACTCCAGTTCTGGGGCCTGGCGCCTCCCATCCAGGCTCCTCTGAAGAGTCACCCAGACCAACTCCTGAGGATATGTTTTAAAACCGGTTCTTCCAGCCATTAACCCTGCAACTCCTGACAAAACACACACCCAGGCAGAGCCAATTAGGGTGGGACGGTAGATCAGGACTCTAGGAATTTGGTGCCAGCCTCCCCTGCAGGTCACTCAGGGGTTGGGGCCCTGCCAGCCCTTGGCATCATCAGCTCAGAGCTGGGCAGCAAGCAGGCACCACCTCCATCCATGCCTGCTTGCACGGAGCCCCACTCCCTTTGGGCTGCTATGGGAGTACATCCTCTGGTCTTGGGGCACCTGGGAGCCCTGCAGGGTAACCACTTTGTAATCCTAAAACTGACACTGAAGGATGCCAGTGAAAGATGGCTTCTTGAACTTTCTCCGTCTATGGAGCCAGGCACTTTACACTCGTTATCTCTATCCTCACACCCATTCTGTGGGGAGGGTACAATTATTTATTCCCATTTTTCAGATGAGAAAACTGAGACTTAGAAGTAGTAAGATGCTTGTTTAAGGTCCCCAGTCTTTAAGTGACGGAACTGGTATTTAAACCCAGGTCTATCAGACTCCGAACACTACTTATATCTTTTTCCCCTTTCCACCTCACACTAAAGATAAAATGGTCCACCTTAGCTAGTATATTTGGCTCTGCCTATCACACTTATAGGCAACTGCTAGTGTTCAGTGTTGAGGCTAAAAGTGGTTAGTAATGATGTTAAACAGTCGAAAACCTTAAAACCTCTTACCTAAAATAGGATCAGATCACTCTTTTTTTTCCCCAAAATTCTCCAGTGATTTCTCTACTTACCAGATGAAGTTTAAACTCTTGAGCTTGCAATACAAAGCACCACAGAGAAGACGATAAAATGCCAAAACCCTGTTGCTCTTTTCTCTTTCAAAAGTAATCTTCAGTCTGGAGAGAAAAAAAAAATAGCTCTGCTAAGTTGGGATTGGAGCCCAAGGTTGGTGAGAACATGCCCGAGGAGCAGGAGAAGGTTGGAAGGGAGCCCCAGTGCCCTTCCCCAACCAGAACACCCAGCCCCAGGCCAGGCTTCAAAGAGTGAAGGGCTTAGCTTTCTCCAAGGCTGTTGTTAATCTTTCACAGACAGAGCAAAGGGGAGAGAGCTCCAGGGCTGGGCAAGACCCCTAGTTTTCCAAAAGGAGGACACTTTAGATTCTGTATACTGCATACCCACAGGTATGAGGGAACCCCAGAGAAACTGCAGTGTATGCCATTGAGCAAATGGTTTGTGCCTGTTAACAATGGAAGCACAGATCCCTAAAGAGCTACAGGGTCCACTTGAAACAAACCAGGTCTCTTCTAATAGGGCTGCTGAGCTGGTTGATCAGGGAAGTGCTGATGATGTGGTGTATATCTGGATTTCAGCAAGCCAGCTGATAATGTCTCCCGTGACTTCCTCATAGTCAAAATTGGCCAGTTGTGAGCTAGAGGTGCTTTTATTTGGAAGACTGCATAGCTGATTAAGGGCTTTGTGCATAGCTCAGTTGGTAAAGCATCTACCTGCAATGCGGGAGACATGGGTTCGATTCCTGGGTCAGGTAGATCCCCTGGAGAAGGAAATGGCAACCCACTCCAGTATTCTTGCCTGGAAAATCCCACGGACAGAGGAGCTTGGCAGGCTATAGTCCATGGGGTCCCAAGATTCGGACATGACTTAGCGCTATCTTTTTTTTTTTTTTAGCTGATTAAACATGTAACCTGGGCAATGCTGACTGATGGTGACTCCAAGGAGGTCTGTAGTGGTGGGCACCAAGTCTCTGGCCCGAGCCTGCTATTCTGGGTATTTTTATCAATAACATCAAGGGCAGATGATGCAGCACTGGGAGAGATCATTAGCAATTTAGATGCAGAAATAGGACCCAGGCAGACTGAAGTAATGGGCAGGATCTAATAGTTTGAGACTCATTTGGAATAAGTAGAAAGTTCTGGACTTTGGTTTAACAAATCTATGACATGAAAGGTGAAAAGGACCCAGGGTTTTGGTGAACTGAAAATTCCATTGAGTTCATAGGAATCAAGCCATGGTAAGGAGCTCACAGCTCCCCTCTGCCATCAGGGTGCTCTGTCCATAGGATCAGATCCACATGTGATCTGGCCACCATCACTGGACAGGGTCTGGAATGTTCTGTGTTTTTGCACACTTCCACATCTCTGCACGCACTGTCCCCTCTCCCTGCCCCTCTAGATCACCTGATGGACTCCTAGTCACTCTTCAAGACCCAGATCAGCAGCTCTGCCTGAGTGGAGCCTCTCAGGGCCCTGAGGACTCAGTCACAGAGTCCTCGCTCTTCTGTGCCCCCTCACTCAGCACATTTCACTCCGGTGACCAGTTCTCCTGCTGCCTCCTTCACGGGACTGTGCACTCCCTGAGGGCCAGGGCTCTCTCATGCCCAACAGATATTTGCAGAGAAGGTCTGGCTGTCTCCAAAGTTAACCCTGTCTTCTGCTGTGCTTGTATAGGGGTGACGGGCAGAAAGGATTTCCTAATTCTGCTCACACGGCGCAGTTTGGACAACTTGAATGTGGATTTCAGTTCTGGGTCCATCACTTCAAAGGAGACAATGAAACAGGATGGAGGGATCCCACTGAGGAGCAAGCTGGGTGGTCAGGAGAGCAGAAGCTCTGCCACATGAGGAAAAGCAAAAAGATGGTCATGTTCAGCCAGGAAAAGAGAAGGCTTAGATGAGGATGCAAAAACTGTCTTTTTAAATGTGCAGGAGAATGACAGCAAGTGGTCTCTCTCTGTCCAGGGAGGGAGTGGGGAGTAGGGAGGTCAGAGTCTTCTCCAGGTACTCACAGAGTTATCACAGAGTAGGTTGTAGGATAGGACATGGATAAGAGCGAGACTTGAGACTCCTGAGCCTGAATCCCAGCTGTGCCTTGGGCAAGTTGCCTCATCTCTTTGTCTGTTTCCTCATCTGTGAAATGGGATAATAACATTACCCAACTCATAGTAGGATTAAATGTGGCAATACATGATATATGTTTAGAACAATGTCTGCCATATTCCATAAATGTTAGCATAAAAAACCAGTGCTGTTCCCCAAAGCCAAAGGGAGTTCTCTCTAGAGGACTGCAGACACCAGACTCAGAATCGTCGATCCTACTGCTCTGCCTGGGTATAGAGCCCTTGTTCTTCCTTGGTCTGTGAGCTTCTGTGGGTCTGAGCCCACCTCCTCTTCCCTCTTTGCCTATAGAATCCCATACTATCAGAGCCCAACTTGTGCTTAAAGAACCAATCCACTCTGGCCCAGGCACACCCTTAACACGTATAGGGGCTGTAGTATAAATGACAGCCCCCAATACATGAAACTTACAAATCAAGCTAACACCTGCTGAATAGAACATGTTCTAGCCTCAATTCTCAAAAGGTATACTTTCATAACCACCTGGAAGGCCACATCTTCTTTATCCATTCATTGGTCAATGGACATTTAGGTTGCTTCCATGTCTTGTCTATTTTAAGTAGCACTGCAGTGAATATCAGAGAAGGCAATGGCAACCCACTCCGGTACTCTTGCCTGGAAAATCCCATGGGCAGAGGAGTCTGGTGGGCTGCAGTCCATGGAGTTGCGAAGAGTTGGATACGACTGAGCGACTTCACTTTCACTTTTCACTTTCATGCATTGGAGAAGGAAATGGCAGCCCACTCCCGTATTCTTGCCTGGAGAATCCCAGGGATGGGGGAGCCTGGTGGGCTGCCGTCTATGGGGTCGCACAGAGTCGGACACGACTGAAATGACTTAGCAGCAGCAGCAGCAGCAGCAGTGAATATGTACTTGTATCTTTGCAAGTTAGAGTTTTTGTCTTTTCCAGATATACGCTCAGGAGTGGGATTGCTGAGTCATAGGGTAACTCTATTTTTAGCTTTTTAAGAGTCCTCTATACAGTTCTCCACGGTGGCTACCCCAATTTACCTTCCCATCAACAAGTGTAGGAGGGTTCCTTTTCCTCCACACCCTCTCAGCATTTATTACTTGTACACTTTTAGATGATGGCCATTCTTACCAGTGTGAAGTGGTACCTCATTGTAGTTTTGATTTGCATTTCTCTAATAATTAGTGATGTCGTACATCTTTTCATATGCTTTTTGGCCACCTGTATGTCTTCTTTGGAGAAAAATCTATTTAGGTCTTTAGCCCATTAAAATTTTTTAAAAATTTACTTATTTTTTAATTGAAGGATAATTGCTTTACAGAGTTTTGTTGTTTTCTGTCAAACATCAACATGGATCAGCCATAGGTGTACATATGTCCCCTCCCTTCTGAACCTCCCTCCCATCTCCCTCCCCATCCCACCCCTCTAGGTTGTCACAGAGCCCCTGTTTGAGTTCCCTGAGACATACAGCAAATTCCCATTGGCTGTCTATCTTACATATGGTAATATAAGTTTCCAAGTTACTCTCTCCATACATCTCACCCTCTCTTCCCTTCTCTCCATGTCCATAAGTCTGTTCTCTACGTCTGTTTCTCCATTGCTGCCTTGCAAATAAATTAATCAGTACCATCTTTCTAGATTCCATATATATGCATTAGTATACAATATTTATATTTCTCTTTCTGACTTACCTCACTCTGTGTAATAGGTTCTAGGCTTATCCACCTCATTAGAACTAACTCAATGTGTTCCTATTTATAGCTAAGTAATATTCCGTTGTGTATACATACCACAACTTCTTTATCCATTAATCTGTCAATGACATATAGGTTGCTTCCATGTTCTCAGTCCAGTTCAATTGCTCAGTCGTGTCCAACTCTTTGCGACCCCATGAATCACAGCATGCCAGGCCTTCCTGTCCATCACCAACTCCCAGAGTTTACTCAAACTCATGCCCATTGAGTCGGTGATGCCATCCAGCCATCTCATCCTCTGTCGTCCCCTTCTCCTCCTGCCCCCAATCCCTCCCAGCATCAGGGTCTTTCCCAATGAGTCAACTCTTCGCATGAGGTGGCCAAAGTATTGGAGTTTCAGCTTCAGCATCAGTCCTTCCAATGAACACCCAGGACTTATCTCCTTTAGGATGGACTGGTTGGATCTCCTTGCAGTCCAAGGGACTCTTAAGAGTCTTCTCCAACACCATAGTTCAAAAGCATCAATTTTTCGGCACTCAGCTTTCTTCACAATTCAACTCTCACATCCATACATGACTACTGGAAAAACCATAGCCTTGACCAGACGGACTTTTGTTGGCAAAATAATGTCTCTGCTTTTTAATATGCTATCTAGGTTGGTCATAACTTTCCTTCCAAGGAGTAAGTGTCTTTTAATTTCATGGCTGCAGTCACTAGCTATTGTAAATAGTGCTGCAATGAACATTGGGGTACATGTGTCTTTTTCAACTTTGGTTTCCTCAGGGTATATGCCTAGGAGTGGGATTACTGGGTTGTATGGTGGTTTTATTCCTAGTTTTTTTAAGGAATCTCCATACCATCTTCCATAGTTTCTGCCCATTTTTTGATTGGGTTGTTTGTTTGTTTTTGATATGAGTTATATGAGCTGCTTGTATATTTTGGAAATTGAGCCCACATTAGTTGCATCCTTTGCAATTATTTTCTCCCAATTCATAGGTTGTCTTTTTGCTTTATTTATGGCTTCCTTTGCTGTGCAAAAGTTTATAAACTTGATTAAGTCCCATTTGTTTCTTTTTGCTTTTATTTTCATTTCCCTAGGGGATGAATCTGAAAAGATACTGCTGCTCTTTATGTCAAAGAGTCTTTTGTTTATGTTTTCATGTAGGAGTTTTATAGTATCTGGTCTAACATGAAGATCTTAATCCATTTTGAGTTTACTCTTGTACATAGTGTTAGATAACATTCTAATTTCATTTTTTTACATGTAGCTGTTCAGTTTTCCCAGCAACATGTATTGAAGAGACATCTTTTTTTCCTTTGTATCCTTGCCTGCTTTGTCATAGATTAATTGACCATAGCATGTGGGTTTATTTCTGGGCTTTCTATCCTGTTCTGTTGATCTATATGAATATTTTTGTGCCAGTACCACACTGTTTTGATCACTATAGCTTTGTGGTATAGTCTGAAGTCAGGGAACCTGATTCTTCCAGCTGCATTTACCTTTCACAAGATTGCTTTGGCTATTTGGGGTCTTTGGTGTTTCCATACTGTTATCTTTTTAATATGCCTTCCTGCCTTCTGGAAATACTTCTTGGACAACTGTATTGGGAAACATTAGACACACTGTGGGAAGCCAGTGGAAGGAGAGTTCTGGGGGTGAGAAGGACTCTGGCCTTTGAAAATTACGCCAGCAGCCACTCCTTATTGCTGCTGCTGCTAAGTCACTTCAGTCGTGCCTGACTCTGTGCGACCCCATAGATGGCAGCCCACCAGGCTCCCCCATCCCTGGGATTCTCCAGGCAAGAATACTGGATTGGGTTGCCATTTCCTTCCCCAGTGCATGAAAGTGAAAAGTGAAAGTGAAGTCGCTCAGTCGTGTCCGACTCTTCGCGACCCCATGGACTGCAGCCTACCAGGCTTCTCCGTCCATGGGATTTTCCAGGCAAGAGTACCAGAGTGGGGTGCCATTGCCTTCTCCCTCCTTATTGCTAGAGAGCCCTAAATAAATATAACTTTAAAACTCTTGTCGTAAGTATTTTCAGAAAATCTAAATAGAAAGAATTCTCAGAGTCCACACCAGACTGCCATTCAGACTTCTAGAAATAGATTTAGATTGTTAGACTTAATCGAAAGCTGGGTAAGGCCAAAAGGAAATGCTTAATGCAAATAAATCCTTCCTTCTCGTTTTTGTCCTTCAGTTCTCTATTAAAACTTTAAACCAATGTCTCCCAGCCAGTGCTGTTACATCGCAAGTTAGATTGGGTGATTTGTTCCCAAGGCAAAGAAACCTGGTCTTTTCCCAATTCATGGGGTGGGGTGGGAAAGGTGGAGATGGTGGCAAATTAGGGTCATGGTATAGTTTTCCTCAATTTTAAGAATTTTTATATTTAGATTTTCTTTAAAATAACCTGAAACACTTCTATGGACTGGAATCTAGGCTCTAATGTGAAGTGTGATCTGATTTATTGTTGATTTTACTTATGAATAATTGAAAGTGTGCCACAAAGTGGCAGGACTCCAATCTTTTTGCCCTTAAAACAAACTGCTGCCCTGTAGAAGGGTGTTGAGATCCCAGCTATGTACCACTCAGATATTGGTCCAGGAGGGGAGACACTGTGAGATGTGGTTATGGTGACCCTCAGCTTCCAAACTCAGTCAGCCCCAACTCGTCTGACCCTCCATTTACACTGCAACACACCAGACCTGGAGATCTCCCAGCCCTGATCTTGGTTCAGAAAACGTTGTTGCCCCAGGCAACAGAACTTGCTCCAGGTAGAATGACCCACATACATCTGAGAGGACATTGTTCTGGAATGACCCGGCATTATAGAAAGGATTTAAGAAGTGTTTTCCTTGCCTGAATATATGGAGAGAGACTCTGCCACTGGTGAATAAAGTCTTCTTTCTCTCTAGCACTCCTTGAACGAACCCAAAAGGCAGTCAAGACCTATGAGTGGAGTGTTAAAGCTGTTCAGTTTCACCTTCTGAGCTTGGTCATGGCTGGGAGTCTGTGTAGGTCCATAGTTAAGGAGTGGAGCAGGGGACACCAACTCCAATTCAGGATGGAGAATCCCTGAACATTTCCCCTGGAGCCTGAGGTTGCCCACCCAGTGTTTGCTGATGACCTCCTGCGTAGAAGAAGATGGCTTTCATCAAATTGTCACAAGGGACATATCTTGCTATGTGCTTTGCTAAGGACAAAATCAACTCCCTGGGAATCAATAGCTGGTGGCATTTGAAGATCCCATCCCAACCCCCACCTCATTACTCCAGGTCACCACGTTCAATATTTGCATCACAGGCAGAGAGGGGTTAATGGGATCCACATCTATCCTGTAGGTGATTGTCTTTTATCAATTCTAATAAGTCACCAGTATTGGCAGATTGCAGGCCAGTTTTTCGGAACAGCCAATATTTAATAGACTGCCTTAGATGATTAAGTGAAATGATTTCTTGGAGCAGTCCCAGATGTAGCTCTAAAAGTTGTCTCAGCTAATTATCTCAAAAGCAGAGAATCATAAAGCCCCTTGCAGTTTAAAGATGATTTCTGCCAAGATTAGGGATTCTAAATCTAGGCTCTCCATGCCCAGAAGGTCTATGGTGAGTCCCCAATGGAACAGTGAGCAACTTAGGTTTACATAAAGTTGTGTGCATTTATTGCCATGTTCATCAAATTGCCAAATGGATCCAGGACACCCTACAGAGGCTAAAACTGTCAACCTGGATTTTGGGTGCTATTTGTTTTACAGGTCCATTTCTACAGTCTCCCAATTAATTTTTCATTTTGATCTCTGCTTTTATCCTCTTACTCAGGGTGGCCTTTATAAATGGACCATTGTACCAAAAAAAAGCTACTAGCTGATTTATCAAACTGTTTTTGCAGCTAAGAAAGAAACTGTATCTTTTTTTGTGGGGAAGCTAACACCTCTGCCGCCAGTTCCTCCCCTCCTTGCCCGACATTAAGATATTCAAATCTAAACCTGGAATAATGTGGCCATGTTCAGCATCTTCAAAATAAAGGCAAACCTGAGTTCCCCCCTCCACCCACAGATTATATTTAAGGTCAGATTTCCAAACATCTGAGGACAGTGTCTGTCTGTCTCAGTGGGATTACTAAATTACACTTGGCTTCCTGTGATGAGATGTTTTCCTCCCCACACCCTGGCAATTACTTGCCAATTAATACAATTGAGTAACCACCTTATGACAATTTTTCATTCTGAATGTCAGGTTAACATTTTCCTTACTCTCCTCGACCCACGATTTCCTAAATTTTCAAGGCTTGGGCTGTCTCCCTTTCCCTTCTCGTTCAGCTTAAAACTGGGCGGGACTAGGGGTTGTTGTTGATCAGTCACTAAGTCGTGTCCAGTTAGTGACCCCTTGAGCTGCAGCACATCAGGCCCCCCTGTCCTTCACTGTCTCCCTGAGTTTGCTCAGGTTCACATCCATTGAGTTGGTGATGCTATCTAACTATCGCATCCTCTGCTGTCCCGTTCTCCTTTTGCCTTCAGTCTTTCCCCAGCATCAGGGTCTTTTCCAATGAGTCATCTCTTCGCATCACATGACCAGAGTATTGTAACTTCAGCTTCAACATCAGTCCTTCTAATGAATATTCAGGGTTAATTTTCTTTAGGATTGACTTGTTCGATCTCTTTGCAGTCCAAGGGACTCTCAAGAATCTTCTCTTGCACCCCAATTTGAAAGCATCAATTCTTCAGCGCTCAGCCTTCTTTATGGTCCAACTCTCATATCTATACATGACTATTGGGAAAACCATAGCTTTGACTACACGTACCTTTGCTGGAAAAGTGATTTCTCTGCTTTTTAATATGCTGTCTAGGTTTGTCATAGCTTTCCTTCCAAGGAGCAAGCATCTTTTAATTTCAGGACTAAGAGTAGTGAATATTCATGTGAACATCTGAGTGAAGGATCTCTACCTACTTCCTTTCTAAATGCACCAGTAAGAAAGAGGGAGCTAAGGACGACAAGGGCTGCACAGAAAGCCTTCCAGATCTGCAGGCTGGCGTGTTTGTGATCCCTGATTATCTCCTGGCGCTATCTGGTGTCTGCAGAAAACAAAACCCTCTTGTTCAGGAGTTCTTTACCACCTACGCTTCGTTCCCCTCCAAGGCCCACCTGGAAGGGAAGTGAGGTGGGGGTGAGTCAGCAGCACCTGCATGGTGCCGTCTTCCTGGAGGAACTTGCACCTGCATCTCTGTGCATCTTTCTCTTAGTGACTGGCTCACCTCAGGTGGACGCAGGCAGCCATGATGACCTGCTACCCTAGTGCCAGAAGGCAGAACTCCTGTTCTTACTCTACCACTAGCTATGTGACCCTGGACAAGTAACTTAACTGCCTTCCCCTGCTGTCAAATGGAGACCATGATGTCAACATTACAGGGGTGTTGAGATGATTAACCTGGGGGAAATGTAAAAGTGGTTAACATTCTATGTTATGTTTCTTCTCATTCATGAACTGGGGATAATACTACCTAAAAATATATAATATAATCCTACTAAGTAATAGCCTACTAAGGGTTGAGCTCTGTGGAAGGCTGCAGGGAGTAAATATGTCTGAATATATATTTTTTTAATGTTTGATTAAGATGTTAAAACCTTCGAGATTTGATGCTACAAAGGCATGAGTAAAACTACAGCAGGCTTTCCTAAAGTGTGTCCTTTTGGGTGAAAAAAAAAAAAAAGCTAATTGAAAAAGGGCCCTGAAGTCAAATGTTTGGAAAACTCTGTGGCCAGTATATTCCTTTTAGGGGTTCACATCACATTAGTATCTTAAAGTGATTTAAAAAGGATGTTTATGATAAACTTGGTATTTGCACATTTATTTGATCACTTAAGAAAATGGACACTTCTATTTATGTCACACTGTTTATATCCCAGATTCGATGTAACACACTTTGAGAAATGTTAAATTACCCTATTCCTAATGTAACCTAGCCAAGGATTGGATGATACCAATTGCTGCGATAATTTTAGAGATAAATTTTAAACTGAATTGGAAATTCAAAATAGGGGTTTCTGTGACTATACACTTAGTCATCAGAAATTTTTTAACCTATGATTGAGAAAGATTGACTTCTTGCAAAGGATAGGTTCTGAATCTTCTGGATTCAGAGATACCTGCCTCTTGTTTAACCAAAAAACATCATCATCTTTGATGCATATGTTTAAAATCTAATATATCTGATAGAATCATCAAGGCACACAAGAAGGAAGTAGAGAAACCTTTATCCAGACATTCACATATTTTTTGCCACCTCAGCTGAAGCTGGGTTGGGATGTTTGTTTTGTCTCACAGCGGTGCACACTTTATCTTTACCCAAGGACAAATGCCTCCAGAGTTTCACATCCAACAACATATGTAAGAGTGTCTGTTGTTTATACACGCTCCCTACTACGCATGTATTTTTCTTTTTAATTCTCAGCACAACCTTTCAAGGAAGGTATTTCTTCTGTCTTATAGTTAGAAGACTGAGACTAAAGTTGTTAGGTTAACCTGCTTGTAGTAAGATGTAGAACTGAGTTTCAAAGGCCAGGTTGGCTCTCTGAAATGCTTGTATTCTTTCTGATTCTTTTATCACCTTCACTCCTCTTCCCCAAGATGCCTGAAGGTTTCTATGGTGGCAGGATATCATCCTTCACACCTTTTCTTACCTCCATAAAGTTACATCTGTCTTAGTGCTATAGACCAAATGTTTGTGGCTCTCTACAACTCATATGTTGAAATCTAATCCCCAGTGTGATGGTATTAGCATTTGGGGCTTCTGGGAGGGGACGAGGTCATAAGGGTGGAGGCCTCATAAACAGGATTAGTACCCTTCTAAAAGAGGCCCCAGAGAACTCTCTAATCCCTTCTGCCATGTGAAGACACAGGGGAGTACACAGCTGTGAACCAGAAAGTGAGCCCTCACCAGACGTTCATCTGATGATGACTTGATCTTGGACTTCCCAGCCTACAATGCTGTGAGGAATAACTTCTGCTATTTAGTAGCCGCCCAAACTCTGGCATTTTGATATAGCAGCATGAATGGACTAAGACAATTAGGAGGAAAAATCATCTGATCACGTTAATCAACACAGAAAAAAACATTTGGTAAAATGCAGTGTCCATTCATGATAAAAGCCCTCAGCAACTAGAAACTTCAAGTTCATAAGAATATCTACAGAAAACCCAATAACTAACATCTTAATGGTGAAAGATTAGACTTTTCCCCCGAAGATCAGAAACCAGCCAAGGATGCCTGCTTTCACTTCTATTCAGTGTTGTATTAGAGGTCCTAGCCATTGAAATCAGGCATGAAAAGAAATAAAAGGCATAAAGATCAAGAAAGAGCAAATAAGATTTTTCTGGTGGCCTAGTGGCTAAGAATCCCCCTGCCAAGGCAGGGGACATGAGTCCAATCTCTGGTCAGGAAAGATCTCATATGCGGCAGGGCAACGATGCCTGTGTGCCACAACTACTGAGCCTGCGCTCTAGACCCGTGCTTCCAAGGGAAGCCACTGCAATGAGAAGCCCAAACAACACAACTAGAGAGCAACCCCCTCACCAAAACCAGGGAAAACTCGAGCACAGCAACAAGACCCAGTGCAGCCAAAAATTAATTAATTAAAAAATATATTTTAAAAAGTAAATAAAATTGTCCCTACTTACAGATATTATGATTGCTTATATATAGAATCCCAAAGAATTCACAAAATAAGAACTAGTAAGTGAATTTAGTACAGTTGTACAACACAAAATTAGTATAAGAAAATCAATTATATTCTTATACACTAGCAGCAAAAAATTTGAAAATGAGATTTTAAAAAGCAATTCCTTTTATAATAGGGTCACAAAACATAAAATAGTTATAAATATAACTAATGAAAAATGTTCAAGCCTTCCATGCTGAGAACTATAGATCATCACTGAGAAATTAAAAATGTATAATGAAATGGAAAACTACACTGTGTTCATTGATTGGAAGACTCAATATTCTCCTTAAATTGATCTACAGATTCACCATATTCTCAATCAAAATCCCAGGAAGATCATTTGTAAAGACTGACAAGGTTATTCTAAAAAGTATATTAAGCTGTAAAGACATAGAATAACCAAAGCTAACTTGAAAAACAAAAGTTGGAGGACTTACTCTGATTTTAGGACATTATATAGCTATAGTAATTAGGACAGTCAAGTGCAACTACTTGGAAAAATAGTTTCATATTCTCTTAAAAAATTAAATATCCATCTGCCAAATGACCTGGCCATTCTACTCCCAAGTAGAGAAATAAAAGAGAAGTGAAAGGAGAGAAACAAAAACGTGTTCACAGAAGGCTTGTACACAAATGTCCATAGAAGCCTTATCTGAAATGATTCCAAATGGGTAATAACCCAAATGTCCATGATAGGTAAATGGATAAAGAAATTGTGGCATATTATATAATGGTATGTATGCTGCTGTGTTAACGCTTAGATACTCAGTCGTGTCCGACTCTTTGCGACCCATGGACTGTAGTTCTCCAGGCTCCTCTGTCCATGGGATTCTCCAGGCAAGAATACTGAAGTGGATTGCCATGCCTTCCTCCATGGGATCTTCCGAACCCAGGTCTTCCGCATTGCAGGCAGATTCTTTACTGTCTGAGCCACGAGGGAAGCCCATAATGGTATATATGGCTCTTAGCAAAAAAAAAAAAAAAAAAAACACGAACAATCACTACACGCACAAACATGGATGAACCTTAAAATAATTATGCTGACTGAAAGAAGTCAGTTACCTCCTCCTAAAAATACAAACAGTATGTTTTCATTTATTAAAGTTTTTGAACATGTACCCCAAGCTGTCGTGACAGAAAGATCAGTGGCTGCCTCAGAATGGAGGTAGAGAAAGGAATAGATGACACAGAGGCACAAGGAAACTTTTGGGGGCTATAGAAATCAATGTTCATTATTTTGATTGAGGTGGTAGTTGCATGGGGTAAACATTTGCCTAAACTCAGCAAGTTTTATAATTGTGATTTTTGCAGTTTATTGAATGTCAATTACCTTAGTAAAGTTGAAAAGATCACACCTGTCCTGGCCCATGTATTCAGAGCTTTTTCGTAGTTTCCTAAGAATGATATCATATTAAATAACTGAGGGACTTTTGAGAACTTGAAGAAGGACCATTAAAGGCAGGAAATTCTGTCAAGAAAATTAGACTCATTTTCTTTTTAAAAAGCATTCTTGGTGTGGGAGAGCAAAGGAGCGTGCTGACACCTGTTGCAGGGAATTTAGCAGGCCTTGCTGGGCTCTCATGGTGCCTGGTGAACAAGACCTGGAGGTGCGGAGGTGCACGGACTGCATGAAGATGTGGGTGGATGGCGTTGGGAGGTTGAATGACCCAGATGATGTGGATGAAGGACCTGACATCACCCAGAAGAGTAGTGTTTGCTGACAGCCATCTGCCACTGCTTGGCATTTTCATCAGTGACTTACATGAGAACATACATTATATGCTTGTTTAATATACATTCAGCAAGAAATCGATTGAGGCCTACAGTGTAACAGGCACTGAGCTGGCCCTGCACAGACTGATCTTGGGAGGAGACTCCTGGGCCACCTGGACCTGAAACAAGAAAGAAAATCAGGGGGACATACATACTCACAAATACCTCATTCAAAAGCTTGATTTGATATGAAGAACTTGACATACAAGAGAGAACATGGAGTTCCAGAAAGAGCTTAGAAGGAAGGTGTGTGTGGGTTGAAGGACATGAGGTCAGGTGGCCAAGAGGTTGCAGGAGTCTGGACTTGGGTGGTTTGGGCTTTGGCTCTGAGAGGAGGGCAGCAGTGGAGGATTAGAGCAGATGCCTGACGTGGGCAGACTTCCCACATGGCGCTAGTGGTAAGGAACCCGCCTGCCAATGCAGGAGATGTAAGAGACACAGGTTCAGTCCCTGGGTTGGGAAGATCCTCCAGAGGAGGGCATGACCACCCACTGAGATGCTGAAGGCTAAGGAGTCTGGTGGGCCCACAAGAGAGCGATCAGGGCCTGAGCTGGACAAGGGGTGGGGGCCAAGCACAGAGCCTCGCTACTGCGCTCCCCACCTCTGGCCTCAGGCCCTGTCACAATAGCCTGTGACACCACCTTTTCTCCCAGGACAGTGGAGGCAACAGGTCTCCCGCCCCTTGCCCCCACCCCCGCCCTCCAGCTCAGGCTCTTCCTGTCCTAGTCTGTGACATGAGCATCGAGTGTCTGAGCTTCTCTCTGATTGTCCTAATCTGTGTCCCTTAAAAAGGTGTCTGGATTTTGGTATCAGCATGTCTGGCTACAAATCATGGCTCCATTACTTATCATCTATGACTCTGGCTAAGTTGCCAAACTGTCTGAGCCTCAGTTTTCTCTCTATAAAGTGGGCATAGAAGTATTGACATGTACTGTGGGCTTAGTCTCTCGGTCGTGTCTGACTCATTGCAACCCTACGGACTGTAGTCCACCAGGCTCCTCTGTCGGTGGGATTCTCCAGGCAAGAATACTGAAGTGGGTTGCCATGCCATCCTCCAGGGGATCTTCCCAGCCCAGGGATTGAACCCAGGTCTCCTGCATTGCCGGTGATTCTTTACCATCTGAGCCACCAGGGAAGGCCAAGAATACTGGAGTGGATAGCCTATCCCTTCTCCAGAGGATCTTCCCAACCCAGGAATCGAAAGCAGGTCAGGGATGCTGTTAAATATCCTGCCTTGTACAGGACAGTCCCCCACAATAAAGAATTATCCAGCCCCCGCATTGCAGGCAGATTCTTTCCCAGCTGGGCTACCAGGGAAGCCCATCAACATGTACACACTGCTGTATTTAAAATGGATAACCAATAGGAACTACTGTATAGCACAGGAAACTCTGCTCAATGTTAGGTGGCAGCCTGGATGGGAGGGGAGTTTGAGGGAGAATGGATACATGTATGTGTAAGGCTGAGTCATTCCCCTGTTCACCTAAAACTATCACAATATTGTTAATCAGCTTTACACCAATAAAAATAAAAAGTTAAAAAATATCTGCCCCAGTAGGATTATTATAAGGATTTATGCCTTTTTATTGTGTAAAATTTAGGCCTTTCCTCAGCTTTTGTCCCAATGAGTCAGAATTGCTTTCTGGCCTTCATTTTTAAAAAATTAAGTATATACTTTTCGCCGTGTTGGGTCTTTGTTGCCGCACAGGCTTTTCTCTAGTTGGCGCATGAGCTTCTCATTGCAGTGGCTTCTCTTGTTGTGGAGCATGGGTTCTAGGACACATGGGCTCAGTAGTTGTGGCTCCCAAGCTCTAGAGCAGAAGCTCAGTAGATCTGGTACATGGGCTCAGTTGCTCCATGGCATGTAGAATCTCCTTGGACCAGGGATTGGAACTGTATCTCTCTGGCCTTCATTTTTGAAACACCAGGGCAGATGCCAATAAAATTAGTAAATGTTAAAGATCACTATTGGAAATGTTGCAAATTAGCCTCTAGTGCCAGGACTTCGCTAGGCAGATACAAGGTCCATTGTAGAACTTTGTTCTGTTAAGATGGGCATCATTAAAGTCTTGAGGTGGAAAGGTCCTTGGTGGCCCCCACACTGAGCTGGGGGGGACGTCAGGGCCACCCTCTCCAGCATGACAAAGGCTGTCCCATCCCAAAGACTCTTGCTTAGTGGTTCTCAACTGGGGGGGTTTGCCCTCCCAGAAACATTTGGCAATGTCTGGAGACATTTGGTTGTCATGACTCGGGGATGATACTAGCTTCTGGTGGACAGAGATCAGGGATGCTATGAAATATCCTACATGATTGCACAGGACAGTCCCACACAACAAAGAATTACCCAACCCCAAATGTCAATAGTGCCAAGATTGAGAAACCCTGGTCTAGTAAGAAAGCTGGATTAGAATTCCAATTCTACCATATATAGCTGTGTGACTTTGGGCAAGTGACTAACTTGTTTTTACATCTGTAAAACAAGGATGATCGTATGAGCTAGTGCCCCCATAAGACTGTTATGAGCATTAAATGAATTTGTCGTATGTGCAGTGTTTAGATCTGTGAGTGGGGCATGGGGAAACCCTATCTAGGAGTTTGGTTTTGAACAATCCCTCATTAGAACCATCACTCTGAGGTCAGAGCTCTTCCCCCAGGGACTACCCCACCCCCAGATAAGTCTTCTATTCCCTGGGCTGTGCATGCCCTTTCTCTGTAACTGACCCAGCTCTCAGACATGTTACCACTCTGGGCTCTTTTCTGGGAAGATTCTAGTGTGTCAGTGTTGAAATAAGCCTCTTATGGTTGTACCAACAAGCCAGATGTCCTGGAAGCACAGAAGGACCACGCTATTACCTTCCTTATTAGATGAGCCCTTTGATGAAGGCTGTCTCTGTCGGGCTGGCTTCTATAACAAGAGCTGTGTGCTGCCACTGGCTATTTACCCTTTGACCAACTGGAACCTTCTTGCCTTTATTCTGCAGAAGAGAGGTCCTCAGGTACAGAGTGCTCTGGGCAGAAATCACAGAAAATATGGTGCTCCAATGACAAATGATGTACCAAAAAATAATTTTCCACTGAGCCTGAAAATTCAGTGACACAAACCCCCATTTTCCTTGAAGTGAAGTGGAGTTATTGAACAGGAAAGAACTTCCCAGAAAAGCCATGTCACCAAGTAGAAGAGCCTGACACCTTCAAGCCTCACCCCTCTCCTCTCCTCCCCTCCCCCGCTCAGATGGGTCATTAGTCTTAGTCACTGTTTTATCATTTCCTAATCCCCTCAGGGAGTAGCCCCTTCTAGATATGGGAGCTCATAAAAGATTCTCCTTGTCTAACAGCTTCATCCCACTGTAGCCTGGACAGGGACTGTTTGACACGTAAAAACTGGGGCCCCTGCTACAGTCAGCAGCAAGAGTAAGTTCATTTCCAAACTTCCCAAAGTCTCAGGGGAGCCCACTTAAGCATTCCTCCCATAGACTTCTGAGAAGATCTGTTAAGCAGTAATGGCTTCAATTTGGTCCAATTAACCTCACACTGGGCTAACTTCTGCCCTTAGCTGTGTGTTGGCAGCTACTGCTGATTCCAGGTACAGTAGTGGGCAGGTAACAGTGGAAATTAACTTGGTGGATTAAAGGAACAAATGTTAACCATGTCCTCCAAGCATGAGGGGGAACAATAACCTGCTGAAGCATGCCCATCAAAAGTACACCATCCACCCAGAGATCGTCACAAAAGCCGAATCAAGTGGAAATGAAGTACACGGCCAACTTAGATCATGAGGGAGGTTTGCTTGTTTGCTTTATGTTGTCAGGTGCTTTTTATTTGCAGAATATATTGAATAGCCATTATTTTCAGCTCCTGTGATTATAAGTCTGAACCAGTTCCTTTCAAGGCATAAAGCCTTTTTAAAACAACCGTAACAACCCAGTTTTCTTTGGAACTTTCACTCTAAGTTACAGTTTCAGAGCAAGGCTGCCCTATCCAAGTGGGAAAACTAGAGCCTGCTGTTTGCTTTCTCACTTAGCATCCTTTTGGGGTCTCCTCCACATCCAGGATTGTGCTCTTCTTCACATGCCTTTGAATGGACATGTCCATTTCCCAGGGCTTCCCTGGTGGCTCAGCAGTAAAGAATCTGCCTGCCAACGCAGGACATGATGGTTCGATCCCGGGGTCGGGAAGATCCCCTGGAGAAGGAAATGCTAACCCACTTCAGTATTCTTGCCTGGGAAATCCCATGGATAGAGGAGCCTAGTGGGCTACAGTTCAAGGGGTCTCGAAAGAGTCAGACATGACTCAGTAACTAAACATCAACAACGACAATGGGAAAGAGCACTGGGACAGCCAGCTCAGAGCCAGCCCTGGAGAGCTGCGGTCCTCTGACCCAGCAGCTCATGAGGAGGACTCGGGACCCAGATTCCAACCCAAATTCCACAGAACCCTGGGGTGTTCAGGGGGTTGAGGGGAAGGCAGGAGAAGCTGAGCAAATCCCAACCTCTCTTCCTGTTCAACCAGAGCACCTCCACTTCGATACATTTTTAACTTTTAAAGATTTTTAACATTTATATAGAAAAGTGCACCTGTCCTGAATGTGCAGCTCAATAAGATTTTACAAACTCTGTGCAGGTTGGAACCAGTCCCGTTCCAGCAGCAGAACATTTCCAGCCCCAGGTGCTCCTTTTCAGCGCTTCGCTCAAAAGGGGAACCACACTCTTGATTTCTGACACTATCTCATTGATACGTTCTACACATTGAGGCCTCACATAGGTTTTAAAAAACTTTTTATTTTGGTTTAATTATAGACTTATAGAAAGTTGAAAAGATACTATAGCAAGGAATATAGAATTTTATATTCTTTATCAATGTTCAAAATTTTTTTTCAAAAGAAGCTTAAAAACCAGCGGCTTAGTAGAAAATGGACAGGTTTTGGAGTTGGACCTCATGGGATTGAGTTCAAAATGCTTTCCTTTATCTTCATATAACCCAGACATGTCCTTAACCATCCTGAGCTGCAGATAAGGTTCATATTACTTTCCTGCGGCTGGTAGGTTTTAAAGAAGTGAGACACTGAGTGGGCACGTGTGTAAACTGGGGGACCCTGCATGGAGGTCTGGCTTCCCGGGGCTCTCGGTGGAGAGCTGGGTGAGTCAGGAGTGGCTCAGCACCACCTGGCCAGTTTGCAGCTTTGTGTGGTTTCCAGGTATCATCGAGCACTCAGTTACCCCGGCTCTTCCATCATTCCTCTGCCTCCGCTGCCGGCTGTAGCATCTCTCCCCGGCTGTTCCTCTGGGTGGAGCACCAAGCAGGTGCCGCCCAGGAGGGAGGCCTGGGGAGGGCTGACCAAGCAGGTTCAGGAGGCCGTATCCCATTCAGACTGCTGGGGCCAGACCTGCCCTTGGTCCCTTACCTGTGGGCTGGCCATTGTGAAATCAACCCTACTTCCGTGCCACCTGGAAAGACCACCCCACCCCACCCCCCATTCTGGGGAAGGGTGTGGCTCTCTGCTCACAAAAGAATTCCCACTATGGATGGGTGACAAAAGGCAGCCTCAAGGAGTGCCCTTACTAAACCGGAAGGCATCTGACCTGTCATTTTTGGGAGGGGACTGAGAGCGGCTTTCAGCCGACAGACCCTGAGTCATCCCCGAGAAGATGAGCTGAGTTCATATGCCCCATCTCAGAGGTCTGAACCTGGGCAGGTAGGTGGGAGCCACCTGAGAGATAAACCCTGGGTGGGCGGGGTCAACCAGTGGTTACCAATGGACAAAGGCTGTGGGTCAGCTCCTGTCCACTCTGCCCACCTCAGGCTGTACCTGCCACACCTCCAGGTCAGAGAAGGGGATGGACGCAGAGGAAAGACTTGCTCCGTGGGTTGCCTGCCATCTCTCAGGTTTCAGAGCACGGCCTGACCTGTCTTTGGAGGCAGCTATGCCATTCTAGGAGATGCCCCCTTTCCTTCCTTGGTGGTTAACTTTTCTGGGACACTTTGGGTGGCAGTCTTAAGTCTAAGGTCAGGAGGCTCCCGGGAAGAAAGGGCGAGGGTGTGGCTGGTGATGATGAGTACAAGAAGAGACAGGATGGTAGGGAGGAGCTTGAGCAATGTGGGAGAGAGGACTGGTCCTGGTGGGAACCTCAGACAGCCTGGACACCCTGTTACTTAAGAGAGGTGTCATATATTGAACTCCTGTATGATCCACGCCTTGAGCTGAGTGCTTGGCATATATTGTCATCATTTAATCTCAATAACCCTTTGGAGGTCATTAGCACCCTTAGAATGTCCTTTAAGTAATTTGCCTAAGGCCATGTAGCTGGTAAGTGGCAGAGGTGGAATATGTTCCATCTGTGCAGCTCCAAACCCCTGTCTCCTTTCTCCCTCCCCCTTGTTGTCCATGGAGACTCTCAGCCTCAGCCTGTTCTGGAAAGGGTTATTCTCAGCTAACTGCCTTCCATGCTTATTGGGAGCGACTGACAACTGTTATACAAATACTGAGGGCTATTTGTATTTTAACGAGAGCCTGGGTAGCAGAACAACCACCAGCATTTCTGGAGACTTGTGATTCTCAAAGTGAGGGCACAGGCATTGCAGTTTGCAGATGTTATTCGCCTTCATTTAGCCCCTCTCTTTTTAGCAGACTCTAGAGGGCATCAGAATTACCTAGAGGGCTTGTTCAAACACAAATTGCTTGCCCACAACCCACAAGTGTCAATTCTGTAGTTCTGGGGTGGGACCCAAGAATTTGCATTTTTCATTTCCAGGTGCTGCTTGTGGGCTGTTCTGGGGCTCACACTTTGAGAACCACTACACTGCAGCAATCCTGTAAGATTAGATGAGCAGGTGTTATTAATGTTTCCATCTGTCAGAGAAAAAACTTGACATGCAGGGAGGTTTGGTGACTTGGGATTAGATGACAGTTATCAAAAAGCAGGAGCAGGGCTTTAGAACAGAGTGTGACATCTTCTAGCTCAGACCACTGCTTCTCAACAGGTCTGTGTAGCCCTGAGAGTTCTGCAGTGATGATCCCCCAAATTACATGAGCCACTTCTGGGTCATTCGGGTGACCACCAAGCCTCAAGTGCCTCCTGGCTCTTTGGGGCCTGCAGGCTGTGAAGGCATTACCCCTAGTGAGGTGGGAGACCTGGGCCTCCCCAGAGCATGTGACAGGAAAAGCCTGCCAGATGCCAAAGCCCACATTCACAGGCATGCAGACACATCACACATGTCTGTGTCTCTACGCTGGTCTGTATCTAACAGCTTGCAGCAAGAATTGGCCAGCAAGGCACAAACCTTTAAGTGGAAGAGGCAGAGGTCTCGGATGGCCACAGTTAGAGATGGCTTTCAAGGCTCGCTCCTGGCAGAACTTTGGTTCAATATGAAAATGATGATCTTGAAGTGGCAAAAAAGCTCCGCAGTTATTAATGCTATTTCCCACCATGTACCCAGTGCACAGGCATCCTCTGCCAATAGTGTTTCTACGGCCAAGTGCAGAAGCCAACGCATACCCGTGCTAAATCTACCATTTAATCGGTGTTGGCAATATAGTTTCAGCAAAACCAGACACTTACCTAAGTGCCATAAAGTTTAAGGGGTTTTTATTAAATTTCATATCTAGCTTATATTTGGTTTGGATATAGTCAAGAAACATAGTGAAATAATTTAAATCAGTGATAAGAGGCTTGAGGGTTTGTTTTTTTAAACAGAGAGGCCTACTTCTTACATTTAAGAAATTCTGCTCATGAGATAATAATGAGATAATGTAAGTGAAAGCTTCTCTGAACTGTGAAGTGCCATATATATGTTCATCTTTGATTGTTTTTTTCAGTTTCTCCTTTTAAATAACATACTTAAAAATTGAGGTATGGTTGATTTACAGTATTATATAAGTGTCAGGTGTATGACAGTGATTTGCAATTTTTAAAGGTTACACTCCATTTAAAGGTTATACTACATTTGGAGAAGGAAATGGCAACCCACTTCAGTACTCTTGCCTGGAGAATCCCATGGACAGAGGAGCCTGGTGGGTTGTAGTCCATGGAGTCTCAAAAGAGTCGGACACGACTAAGTGACTTCACTTCACTCTCTTCGTACTTTATCACTGGAGTAGGAAATGGCAACCCACTCCAGTATTCTTGCCTGGAGAATCCCATGGACAGAGGAGCCTGGCTGGCTATGGTCCATGGGGTCGCAGAGAGTTGGACACGACTGAAGTGACTAAGCACGCATACTCCATTTACACTTACTATAAAATACTGGCTGTATTCCCTGTGCTGTACAATATATACTTGTAGCTTATTTTATACGTGGTAGTACTTTGTATACCTCTAGGGGTATTGCATACCCCTGTCTCTCTCCTCCCCACTTCTCTCTCCCCACTGGTAACCACCAGTTTGTTCTCTAGATCTGTGAGTCTGTTCCTTTGTTATATTCACTAGTTCATTTTATTTTTTTGTATTCCACATACAAGTAATATCATACAGTATTTATCTTTCTCTGACTTATTTCACTAAGTATAATAGCCTTCAAGTTCATACATGTTGTTGCAAATGGCAACGTTTCATTCTTTTTTTATGGCTGAGTAGTATTCTATTGTGTGTGCACATCTTCTTTATCTTTTCATCTGTTGATGGACACTAAAGTTGTTTACATATCTTCAGTTCAATTCAGTCACTCAGTGGTGTCCGACTCTTCGCAACCCGATGGACTGCAGCACGCCAGGCCTCCCTGTCCATCACCAACTCCCAGAGTTTACTCAAACTCATGTCCATTGAGTCAGTGATGCCATCCAACCATCTCATCCTCTATCGTCCCCTTTTCCTCCCGCCTTCAATCTTTCCCAGCATCAGGGTCTTTTCAAATAAGTCAGTTCTTTGCATCAGGTGGCCAAAGTATTGGAGTTTCAGCTTCAGCATCAGTCGTTCCAATGAACACTCAGGGCTGGTCTCCTTTAGGATGGACTGGTTGGATCTCCTTGCAGTCCAAGGGACTCTTAAGAGTCTTCTCCAATACCACAGTTCAAAAGCATCAATTCTTCGGTGCTCAGCTTTCTTTATAGTCCAACTCTCACATCCATACATGACTACTGGAAAAACCATAGCCTGGATTAGATGGACCTTTGTTGGCAAAGTAATATCTCTGCTTTTTAATATGCTGACATATTATTGGCAAAGTAATATCTCTGCTTTTTAATATGCTATCTAGGTCCATATCTTGGTTATTGTAAATAATGCTGCTCTGAACACTGGGGTGCATGAAGCTTTCTGAATTAGTACTTTTGTTTCTTTCAGCTATATATAACCAGAAGTGGAATTGCTGGGTCATCTGGTAGGTCTAATTTTAGTTTTTTGAGGAATCTGAATATTGTTTCCCAAAGAGGCTACACCAACTTTCTCACCAACAATGTACAGTGGTTTTCTTTCTTCTACATCCTCGCCAACATTTGTTATGTGTCCTTTTTGATGACAGTCATTCTAACAAGTCTCAGGTGATATCTCCTTGTGGTTTTGATTTGCACTTCTCTGATGATTAATGATGTTGAACATCTTTCCATGCACCCATTGTCTGTCCTTATTTTTTCCCCAGCTTTATTGAGATATAATTGACTTAGAACATTATGTAAGGTTAAGGTGTACAAGGTAGTGATTTGGTATATGTATATATTGCAAAATAAGGTTAGTTAACACATCTACCACCTCACATAGTTACATTTTGTGTGTGTGATGAGAACTTTCAGAATACACTCTTATCAACTTTCAAATATACAATATAGTATTGTGAATTATAGTCGCCATGCTGTATAATGCATCCCTAGAACTTACTCATCTTATAACTGAAAGTTTATAAAAACCTTTTTATCATCTTCACCCATTTTCCCCACCTCCACACCCTTCCCTTTAGCAACTGCTAATCTGTTCTCTGTTCCTCTGAGTTTGGTAATTTTAGATGTCACATATAATGAGAGTGTGCATATATATATATATATATAGTCACTTAGTCATGTCCAACTCTTTGCGACCCCATTGATTGTAGACTGGTGTAGCCCACCAGGTTCCTCTATCCATGGGAATTCTCCAGGCAAAAATACTAGAGTGGGTTGCCACACCTTCCTCTTGGGAATCCTCCCAACCCAAGGATCAAACCCTGATCTCCTGCATTGCAGGCAGATTCTTTACCATCTGAGCCACCAAGGAAGCCCAAGAATACTAAAATGGGTAGCCCACTCCTCCACCATGGGATCTTCCTAACCCAGGAATCAAACCAGGGACTCCTACAATGCAGGTGGATTCTTTACCAGATGAGCTACCAGGGAAGCCTATGGTGCTTGTTTTCCTTCCTCCTTACTGTTCTATCTGTCCTTTTGCAAAGTACTAGCTGACTGCCCCACCTACTTCTGTAATTCTGCGCTTCCCTCTCCCTGCCCCTCCCACCACATTCTCAGAGCAGAACCAGCCACTTGGCCCCAGCTAAGAGTGGTCAGTTCCATGGAGGCCAATTCCAGGGCTTGCTGAGAGAGGGTAGATTCTATCCTGCTAGACATGGGTGGGGCCTTGGAGGTCTTCTGGTCCCTCCCATGTGATATGAGGAAGTGAAACCAGAGACACTGGCCCTGAACTTCTCAATACCACAGAAGGAGTCAGTGCCAGGTCCAAGAATGAACTACATGGGGATTCATTTTCAATAAATTCTCTTTCCCCCCTTCTTTCTGTTATACACCAGGATGGAAAAAGGAGCCAACTTTACTGGAGACTCAGGACCCATTTGGCAGGAAAGCACATAGAAAAGCCAGAGAATGCAGCCTGGGGAGATGGAAGATGCCAGTCAGGACTCACTAGTGTCTAGGAATGGAAGGCAAGATGGCAGAGGGCATGGTTTCTAGTGCTTAGAAAGTTCCCCTGAAATGGTTCTATGTTCTCAAGAGCTTCAGAATGAAGGCTAAGGTATTCCTGTTAAAGATATACTGAGAGAACTCTTTCTCTTGGCAGAATTCTTTTTTTTTTCCCTTCTATTTTTACCCCTTAAAATGGGAATTTCAAAGGCTCACTTGCAGGAAGGGGAGAGGCCTATGAGGAGAAGGATCGTGAGTCACTGCAGAAAACCAAGGGCTTAGGAGGGGGAGGGAGCTGATGCTCTGAAACAGGGAAGATGAGGCCCTTTTTAGTCACAGCACGTGTCAATCATTGCTGCTTGGCAAATGGCAGTGAACCTAGAAGGACTTTCTTTCATACTAGAATCAGGAACCTAAGCCTTAGGATATTTTGCATTTAAGTAAATATTTTGCTGGAAATTTTTAAAAAGTTAAAAGGATTAAAGACTTGGAATATGTCAAATATGTAGAATCAGGCCCAGGCATTGCCTTAAGAGAGGAGTGTGTTTAGTTTAGGTTTTGTTTTTTGTTTTTTTCATTTTTAAACCATTGCTTCAGAAATCAGTATGTGGTGTATTTTACTGCATGAAAATTTTAAATGGCAAATGTTTTTAGCTGTTTGAACATGAAGATACTTATCAGAAATACAAAACAGTCCAAAGCCCCCTTTCCAGATCCTAATATACAGTCAGAAGCCCACAATTCGTCTTTAATCAGATACAGTCAAGAGATCCCTGGTATTTAGTGGTCTGAACTCTTCTCAGGACTATGGTATGTCTTAAATCAAAACCACATCTCAGTTCTGGATGTAGGTTTACATTATGAGTGGTGACTTTTAACTTCATCCCAGCTGATTTATGATATAAGTGAGGCATAGAGTTTGGCTCATAGCAGTAATTCATGTTCTGTGATGGAGCTCCAAGTTTCCAGAAATATCGTGTCATCTAGGTGGCCAGTCCAATGAACCTGAGTCACTGTTATGAGACACATGCTTGATAATTCAGCCACACCCGCTGGGCTTCAACTCCAGAGGCTGGCCAGAGAGACGTATGTGTGATTCACACCATCTAATCTGTGACGCTCTCCTTCAATTGTGACTTCATTTCCCCCAAATAATGCTTCCATGGTTCAAATCTCTGCCACAGTGGCAGCTGGGGCAGTTTGGGGAAAGAAGGGTTGTTTCTGAGTCCTCTTGCAACCACATGCCTGGGTGAACAGGACGCCTGTATTTCTATGTTCACATAAGAAATGCTCTCCTCCCCAGAGCCACAGCTCCCTGCCTTCAGATGATTTATACCATTGTAAGAAGGTAGGCTTGTCAGAGTACATTAATGCTAACAAGACCCACATCTGAGGAAGCGGTGTAGGAAATCTCTCCAAGCTCCACAAACCCTGGTGTTTGCCTGTGTGAAAACAGACTAGATGTGTGCACTCTTCCAAGTGCCTCATAAAAGACCTCAGAGGAGGGCACGAGCATGAAGGAAACCACTGCCTCAATCACCTCCTCCCTCTCTTCATACCTCTGAGGAGCCTCAGCCACCAGGCTCACAGGCCTTCTGATGAGGACCTAGCAGAAAGTGGGCCCACTGGCCTCTCCATTAACTTGAATAAAACATCCCATCCACACATAAGAACTCCTTCGCCCACGTTTAGACCAATGTCTCAAATTTCTGATAGGCATGCTCTTAGCCCCTGACTAACTCATATGCACAAACTAATTGGGTAAATGTTGAGATTTGCTAAAAACCTGAGGCCTGACACACCCCAGTGGAGGAAAGGGTCAAGAAAGCTAGTGCCTCTCTCTTGTTCTTAAGAGGAGAAGAAGCCAAGCTTTCCTGCAAGGTGGATACAGCAGAGCACCCAGGATATGGGACAGGGTGGGACAGAAATGACAACTAAGTCCATCTCACAGGCCTAATCCAAAGAGTTTCTAGTGGTCGCCTTTAGCACCTTGTTAAGAAGCATTCTGGGCGGCATCCAGGCTCACCAGGAAAGAAGTCTTGATTGTTAAGCTAAGTCTGCTTTGGACATGGGGTAGAGAGGTCGCAGAGTTTGCCATCCTGGGTAGGTACCTACACAACATCTAAGAATTCTGTTGATCAGTTCATCCAGCAGGTAAGCTAGATCAAATTTAATTTTGCCTCCGATCTCTACAGGTTTTCTCAGTCTCCAATACCGACTGGAAGAAGCTCCTGCCAGCCATGTAAGAAGGAGGATGTCAGGCTATAATCAGGGAGAGCCTTGGAGAGCTGAGGAGATCCCCCAACTTCTTCCTGCTCATCATTTTCAGTGCCCGACGTCCATTTCCACAAAGGAATTAGCAGTAAGTTCTTTAAAAGGGGAACTGATTGCTGATTTGCTTGTTTCGAGGGATGAGGTAGAAGAGAGGAGTTGGGGAGGCTGTGCTTTGCCCAAGAGCCGGTCACAGGAGAAGAAAGTGCTCTTTGTTGGTTGTGGCAGCTCTGGACTGGAAAGAAAAGCAGGTCAAACACCTGGGCCTGTGTACTGGGCGCTGAGCTGTCCTCCTGGGAGGATAGGTGTGGTGGTGGGGGGCCACGGCAGGTGACATAGACACGGAACAAGTATGAGTCCTGTTTAAAATGACATGTGTCATCAGCGTAGCACCTGCCTTCCAGCACTGATGGAGGGAGCTACGGTTTGGCTGCCGTGCAGCGGTGCACTGGGTGGATAAGGCGCGACCAGAGAAGCTGGGAGAAGACTCGAGGAGCTGTGGGGACTGCAGACATGTTTATTCTCTCTGGGCAGCAGCAGCAGCAGCAAGGAATCTTCAAAGACTACTGATATACTAAGACAGACAAAAGTGGCCCATCGCCAAGTGGGCATGCAGGCCACGTGCTACCAAAGTCAGCGATATCATTGTTTACAAAACATAAAAGATCAAGCCCTGAGCCTTTGGAGTGGGAGCACTGACTCAAAGACCCTAGACTACCAGAGAACTAACCCTAGGGAGTATCAAATAGTGAGAACTCACACAAAGGAAACCCCCTGAATACAAGAACCAGCATCACCCAACCACCAGTAGCACCCTGTGCAGGATGCCTCATCTAAACAACAAACAAAACGAAAATACAAACCAAATCATCAGCAGACAAGATTACCCCCTCACTCAGCCTTGCCCATCAGAAGAAAAACAAACAAACAAAAACTCAGCACAAATCTCACCCTATATGAAGCTTACACAAACCACTGGACCAATCTTAGGAGGGCAGAAACCAAAAGGAAGAAATAATTCAACCTTGAAGCTTGGGAAAAGGAGACCTCAAACACAATAAGTTTAAAAAAAAAAATGAAAAGGCAGAGAAATACTATACCAATGAAAGAACAAACTAGAAACATGAAAAAAGAGGAAATAAGTCAACTACCTGAAAAAGAATTCAGAATAATGATAGTAAAGATGATCAAAAACCTTGAAAACAAAAAAAACAAACAAAAACAAACAAACAAAAAAAAAAACCTTGAAAACAAAATGGAGAAAATGCAAGAATCAATTGACAAAGACCTAGAAGAATTAATAACCATACAGAGACAAACAACAATTACTGAAATTAAAAATGCTCTAGAAGGAATCAATAGCAGAATATCTGAAGCAGAAGAACGAATCAGTGAGCGGGAAGATAAAATGATGGAAATAACTTCTAAAGAGCAGAATAAAGTAAAAATAATGAAAAGAGCTGAAGGTAGTCTCAGAGACTTCTGGGACAATATCAAATGCACCAACATTTGAATTATAGGGGTCTCAGAAGAAGAGGAGAAAAAGAAAGGGTATGAGAAAATTTTTGAAAAGATTATAGTTGAAAATTTCCCCAACATGGAAAAGGAAATAGTCAATCAACTCCAAGAGGCACAAAGAGTCCCATACAGAATAAACCTAAAGAGAAACATGCCGCAACACATACTAATCAAGCTAATGAAGACTAAACACAAAGAAAGAATATTAAAAGCAACAAGGGAGAAGCAACAAGTAACATAAAAGGGAAACCCCATACTTTTAACAGCTGATCTTTCAGCAGAAACTCTGCAGGCCAGAAGGGAATGGCAAGATATATTTAAAGTACTAAAATGGAAAAAATCTACAACCAAGATTATTGGTTGTAACCAAGATCCCAGCAAGTATCTCTTTCAAAATTTATGGAGAAATAAAAAGCTTTTCAGACAAGCAAAAGTTAAGAGAATTCAGTACCACCAAATCAACTTTACAACAAATAAAGGATTTAAGTAGAGACTTATATAGTTAAAGGGACTCATATAGTCAAGAAATACAAGAGAAGAAAACAGATCTACAAAATCAACTCCAAACAATTAAGAAAATGGCAATAGGAACATATATATCAATAATTACTTTAAATGTAAATGGATTAAATGCTCCAAGCAAAAGACACAGACTGGCTGAATGGACACAAAAACAAGACCCATATATGTGCTGTCTACAAGAAACCCACTTCAGACCTAAAGACACATATAGACTGAAAGAGGATGGAAAAATACATTCTGTGCAAATGGAAAGCAAAAGAAAGCTGGAGTAGCAATCTTCATATCAGACAAATTAGACCTTAAAATAAAGAAGTTTACAAGAGATAAGGAAGGACACTACATAACGATCAAGGAATGAATCCAAGAATTAGACATACAGAATAAACCCATACAGAATAAACCTAAAGAGAAACATGCTGCAACACATACTAAACAAGCTAATGAAGACTAAACACAAAGAAAAAATATTAAAAGACATAACAATTGTAAATATCTATGCACCCAACATAGGAGCACCTCAGTACATATGACAAACACAAACAGACAAAATGAGAAATTGACAGTAACACAATAATAGTAGGAGACTTTAACACCCCACTCACACCAGTGGACCAATCATCAAAACTGAAAATTAAGAAGGAAACACAAATCTTAAATGATACATTAGATGAGATGGATCTCATTGATATCTTCAGGACATTCCATCCAAATGCAGAAGAATACACCTTCTCAAGCGCACCATTCTCCAGGATAGACTACATCTTGGGTCACAAATCAAACCTCAGTAAATTTAAGAAAATTGAAATCATATCAAGCATCTTCTCTGACCACAATGCTATGAGACTAGATATCAATCAAAAGAAAAATGATGTAAGAAACACAAACACATGGAGATTAAACAACATTTCTAAATAACCAACAGGTTACTGAAGAACTCAAAAGGGAAATAAAAAAATTTCTGGAAACAAATGACAATGAAAACATGACAATTCAAAACCTATGGGATGTAGCAAAAGCAGTTCTAAGAGGGAAGTTTATAGCAATACAACCCTATCTCAAGAAACAAGAAAAATATTGAATAGACAACCTAACTTTACACCTAAAACAACTGGAAAAAGAAGAACAAAAAAAGCCCAAAATTAGTAGAAGGAAAGAAATCACAAAGATCCAAGCAGAAAGAAATGAAAGAAACAACAGTAAAGATGAATAAAGCTAAAAGCTGGTTCTTTGAGAAGATAAACAAGATTGACAAACCTTTAGCCAGATTCATTAAGAAAAAAGGAGAGAAGAATCAAATCAACAAAATTAGGAATGAAAAAGGAGAGGTTACAACAGACAATGCAGAAATACAAAGGATTATAAAAGACTATTATGAACAACTATATAGCAATAAAATGGATAACCTGGAAGAATTGGACAGATTCCTAGAAAAGTTCAATCTTCCAAGACTGAACCAGGAAGAAATAGAAATTATGAACAACCCAATTACAAGCACTGAAATTGAAGCTGTGATCAAAAATCTCCCCCAAAACAAAAGCCCAGGGCCAGATGGCTTCATGGGAGAATTTTATTTAAACACATTTAGAGAAGAGCTAATACCTATCCTTTTAAAACTCTTTCAAAAAATTGCACAGGAAGGGACACTTCTAAACTCATTCTATGAGGTTACCATCACCCCAATAGCAAAACCAGACAAAGGGAGAAAACTACAGGCCAATATCACTGATGAACATAGATGCAAAAATCCTCAACAAAATTTTAGCAAACAGAATTCAGCAACACATCAAAAAGCTCATACACCATGATCAAGTTGGGTTTGTTCTAGGAATTCAAGGATTCTTCAATATACACAAATCAATCAATGTGATATACCATATTAACAAATTGAAAGATAAAAACCATATGATAATCTCAATAGATGCAGAAAAAGCCTTTGACAAAATTCAGCACCCATTTATGATTAAAACTCTTCAAGAAATGGGCAAAGAAGGAATCTACCTCAACATAGTAAAGGCCATATATGATGACACTACAGCAAACATTATTCTCAACAGTGAAAAACTGAAAGCATTCCCCCTAAGATCAGGAACAAGACAAGGGTATCCACTTTCACCACTATTATTCAACATAGTTCTGGAAGTCCTAGATACAGCAATCAGAGAAGAAAAAGAAATAAAAGGAATCCAGATCAGAAAAGAAGAAATAAAGCTCTCACTGTTTTCAGATGACATGATATTGTACATAGAAAACCCTAAAGATAGTATCAGAAAATTACTAGAGCTAATCAGTGAATTTAGCAAAGTTTCAGGACACAAAATCAATACACAGAAATCACTTGCATTTCTATATACTAACAATGGAAAATCAGAAAGAGAAATTAAGGAATCTATCCCATTCATTATTGCAAAAAAGAATTAAAATCTAGGAATAAATTTACCTAAGGAGACAAAAGAACTGTACACAGAAAATTATAAGATACTGATGAAAGAAATAAAAGATGACATAAACAGATGGAGAGATATTCCATGTTCCTGGGTAGAAAGAATCAATATTGTGAAAATGACTGTACTACCAAATGAAATCTACAGATTTAATGTGATCCCTATCAAATTACCAGTGGCATTTTTCACGGAACTAGAACAAAAAATTTCACAATTCATATGGAAACACAAAAGGCCCTGAATAGCCAAAGCAGTCTTGAGAAAGAAGAATGGAGCTGAAGGAATCAACCTTCCTGACTTCAGATTATACTACAAAGCTACAGTCATCAAGACATATGGTACTGACACAAAAGCAGAAATATAGACCAATGGAACAAGATAGAAGCCCAGAAATAAACCCGTGCACCTATGGGTACCTTATTTTTGACAAAGGAGGTAAGAATATACAAGGTTGCAAAGATAGGCTATTCAATAAATGGTGCTGGGAAAACTGGACAGTTACGTGTAAAAGAATGAAATTAGAACACTTTCTAACACTAATAGTTCAGCTCAGTTCAGTTGCTCAGTCGTCTTCAATGCTTTGTGACCCCATGAACTGCAGCACACCAGGCCTCCCTGTCCATCACAAACTCCTGGAGTTTACTCAAACTCATGTCCATTGAGTTGGTGATGTCATCTAACCATCTCATCCTCTATCGTCCCCTTCTCCTCCTGCCCTCAATCTTTCCCAGCATCAGGGTCTTTTCAAATGAGTCAGCTCTTCACATCAGGTGGCCAAAGTAGTGGAGTTTCAGCTTCAACATCAATCCTTCCAATGAACACTCAGGACTGATCTCCTTTAGGAGGGACTGGTTGGATCTCCTTGCAGTCCAAGGGACACTCAAGAGTCTTCTCCAACACCACAGTTCAAAAGCATCAATTCTTATGTGCTCTGCTTTCATTATAGTCCAACTCTCACATCCATACATGACTACTGGAAAAACCATAGCCTTGACTAGACAGACCTTTGTTGACAAAGTAATGTCTCTGCTTTCTAATATGCTCTCTAGGTTGGTCATAACTGTCCTTCCAAGGAGTAAGCGTCTTTTAATTTCATGGTTGCAATCACCATCTGCAGTGATTTTGGAGCCCAGAAAAATAAAGTCAGCCACTGTTTCCACTGTTTCTCCATCTATTTCCCATGAAGTGATGGGACCGAATGCCATGATCTTAGTTTCCTGAATGTTAAGCTTTAAGCCAACTTTTTCACTCTCCTCTTTCACTTTCATCAAGAGGCTCTTTAGTTCTTCTTCACTTTCTGCCATAAGGGTGGTGTCATCTGCATATCTGAGGTTATTGATACTTCTCCTGGCAATCTTGATTCCAGCTTGTGCTTCTTCCAGCCCAGCGTTTCTCATGATGTACTCTGCATATAAGTTAAATAAGCAGGGTGACAATATACAGCCTTGATGTACTCCTTTCCCAATTTGGAACCAGTCTGTTGTTGCCTATCCAGTTTTAACTGTTGCTTCCTGACCTGCCTACAGGTTTCTCAAGAGGCAGGTCATGTGGTCTGGCATTCCCATCTCTTTAAGAATTTTCCACAGTTTAGTGTGATCCACATAGCAAAGGCTTTGGCATAGTCAATAAAGCAGAAATAGATGTTTCTCTGGAACTCTCTTGCTTTTTTGATGATCCAGCAGATGTTGGAAATTTGATCTCTGGTTCCTCTGCCTTTTCTAAAACTAGCTTAAACATCTGGAAGTTCACGGTTCACGTATTGCTGAAGGCTGGCTTGGAGAATTTTGAGCATTATTTTACTAGCGTGTGAGATGAGTGCAATTGTGCGGTAGTTTGAGCATTCTTTGGCATTGCCTTTCTTAGGGACTGGAATGAAAACTGACCTTTTCCAGTCCTGTGGCCACTGCTGAGTTTTCCAAATTTGCTGGCATATTGAGTGCAACACTTTCACAGCATCATCTTTGAGGATTTGAAATAATTCAACTGGAATTCCATCACTTCCACTCACTTTGTTCATAGTGATGCTTCCTAAGACCCACTTGACTTTGCATTCCAGGATGTCTGACTCTAGGTGAGTGATCACACCATTGTGATTATCTGGGTCATGAAGATCTTTTTTGTACAGTTCTTCTGTGGTATTCTTGCCACCTCTTCTTAATATCTTCTTCTGTTAGGTCCATACCATTTCTGTCCTTTATTGAGCCCATCTTTGCATGAAATGTTCCCTTGGTATCTCTGATTTTCTTGAAGAGATCTCTAGTCTTTCCCATTCTATTGTTTTCCTCTATTTGTTTGCACTGATCGCTGAGGAAGGCTTTCATATCTCTCCTTGCTGTTCTTTGGAACTCTGCATTCAGATGGGTATATCTTTCCTTTTCTCCTTTTTCACTTCTCTTCTTTTCTCAGCTATTTGTAAGGCCTCCTCAGACAGCCATTTTGCTTTTTAGCATTTTTTTTCCCTTGGGGATGGTCTTGATCCCTGTCTCCTGTACAATGTCACAAACCTCCGTCCGTAGTTCATCAGGCTCTCTGTCTATCAGATCTAGTCCCTTAAATCTATTTCTCATTTCCACTGTATAATCATAAGGGATTTGATTTAGGTCATATCTGAATGGTCTACTGGTTTTCCCTACTTTCTTCAGTTTATGTCTGAATTTGGCAATAAGGAGTTCATGATCTGAGCCACAGTCAGATCCTGGTCTTGTTTTTGCTGACTGTATAGAGTTTCTCCATCTTTGGCTGCAAAGAATATAATCAATCTGATTTTGGTGTTGACCATCTGGCGATGTCTGCAAAGATAAACCTAAAATGGATTAAAGCCCAAAATGTAAGACCAGAAACTATAAAACTCTTAGAGGAAAACACAGGCAGAACACTCAATGACATAAATCAAAGCAAGATCCACTATGACCCACCTCCTAGAGTAATGCAAATAAAAACAAAAGTAAATAAGTCGGACCTGATTAAACTTAAAAGCTTTTGCACAGTAAAGGAAACTATAAGCAAGGTGAAAAGACAACCCTCCAAATGGGACAAAATAATAGCAAACTAAGCAACTGACAAAGGATTAATTTCCAAAATATACAAGCAGCTCATACAACTCAATGCCAGAAAAACAAACAACCCAATGAAAAAGTGGGGAAAAGACCTAAACAGACATTTCTCAAAGGAAGGACATACAGATGGCTAACACACATATGAAAAGATGTTCGACATCACTCATTATTAGAAAAATGCAAATCAAAACTACAATGAGATATCAACTCACACCAATCAGAATGGCCATCATCAAAAAGTCTACAAACAATAAATCCTGGAGAGGGTGTGGAGAAAAGGGAATGCTCTTGCACTGTTGGTGGGAATGTAAATTGATACAGTCACTATTGAAGACAGTATGGAGATTCCTTAAAAAACTAGGAATAAAACCACCGTATAACCCAGCAATCCCACTCCTAGGCATATACCCTGAGGAAACCAAAATTGAAAAAGACACATGTATCCCATTGTTGATTGCAGCAATATTTACAGTAGCTAGAACATGAAAGCAACCTAGATGTCCATCGACAGATGAATGGATAAAGAAGATGTGGTACATATACACAATGGAGTATTACTCAGCCATAAAAAGGAACACATTTGAGTTCGTTCTGATGAGGTGGATGAACCTAGAACCTATTATACAGAGTGAAGTAAGTCAGAAAGAAAAAGATAAATATCATATTTAATGCACATATACAGAATCTAGAAAAATGGTACTGAAGAATTTATTTACAGGGCAACAATGGAGAAACAGACATAGAAAAAAGACTTATGGACATGGGGAGAGGGGAGGAGAGGGTGAGATGTGTGTTGAGAGTAACATGGAAACTTACATTACCATATGTAAAATAGACAGCCAATGGGAATTTGCTGTATGTCTCAGGAAACTCAAACAGGGATCTTTATCAACCTAGAGGGGTGGGATGGGGAGGGAGATGGGATGGAGGTTCGGGAGGGAGGGGATATGTGTATACCTATGGCTGATTCATGTTGAAGTTTGACAGAAAACAACAAGATACAACAATGAGATAAAGCAATTATCCTTCAATAAAAAATAAAAACAACAAAAAATGACATGTTTAAAACTACATTGAGTGGTTTCTGACTCTTCCTCTTATAAAATGATGACTAAAGGAAAATATCGACAATTTGACTATATAAGTGGAAATAAAAGGCACTGACCTACAGTTTAGGTAAAAAGGACATCCATGGAGCTATAAAAATGTTAGCTTCACAGTCAAAGACTTGGCCTTTCCTTCTGTAGAAATAGAAGCTATTTCTACTTTTAAATTTATAAATCTACAAAATTACAGAAATGGACTACAGCAAGCTGACAGGTTTCTTCTGGTTTAATTTTTATTTGTGAACATCATGAAGGCTGAACTGATCTCTAATTTCTTCATCACAAAAAAGTTTCTTTCCCTAGTAAACTTGCTTCTTTCACTATTTTATATTCATTCCTAAAGCACTGGGGTCAGTACCCAATTAAGTCTGTTAAGGAAAGTCAGTATAAATTCTTTTTCATGGCCCAAATATTCTTTGAAAAATGAAGAAAAACAAAATATGCTAATTTTTCCTTGGAAAATTAGCTGAGGCTATTTTATGAATTGAAAGTCTTAAAATTAAATCATTTCACTTGAAAGAAGCCAGGGAACATATTCATTCTCAGTGCTTCCTGCCTCTTGCCTGGTTGGTGGACTTTCCAGAGGATTGCCATGCCAAAATTCTACAAGTCTGGTCTTTAAACCTGTTTTCCAAGCCTGCCCTCCAGTTGTTTGTGGAGAAACATGCCTTTCATGGTAAATGGAAACATATCCAGTGTCAAGTTCCATGCTCTTAACTCTAAAATTAGAAAGTCCTGGTGTGGGAGGAGGGCAGTGAATGTAGGAATGACGGTAGTTACTCAGAAACGCAAATTAGATGGGACTGTACAGATTTTGTAATATGTGTTTTCTTTCCTTTTTCTCACGACACCAGGGATTTTTATAAGAGGAGCAAAGCAGGGGGTGGAGTGCAGGGTATCCGTCCAAGGAGAGGGTGAGAAGAGAGCCATGGTCGTTGGTTTAGAGTCTGTAACAAAACAGGAAGCTCCACCTCTGACCCGGCCCCAATTCCTTTCACCCCATAAATAGCCTAGTCCTCTGTTTTCTTCATTTTTACTTCTCTTTTTAAAATAATTTTAAAAAACTTTTATTGTAGTATAGTTGATTGACCATGTTGTGTTAGTTTCAGGTGTATACCAAAGTGATTCAGTTATACATATACATATGTCTATTCTTTTTCAAATTCTTTTCCTATTTGGGTTATTACAGCATTGAGCAGCACCCTCGGGCTATCTACAGTACATCCTTGTTGGTTATCTATTTTAAATATAACGTGTACATGTCACTCCCAAACTCCCAATCTGTCCCTACCCCTGACTCTTCCCCACTAGTAACCATGAGTTCCATTCTCAAAGACTGTGAGTCTGTTTCTGTTTTGTACATAAATTCATTTGTAAATAAGTTCATTTGTATCATTTTTTTAGATGCTGTATATAAGTGGTATGGTATATTTGTCTTCCTTTATCTGACTTATTTCACTCACTATGATAATCTCCAGGTCCATCCATGTTGCTACAAATGGCATTATTTCATTCTTCTTAATGGCTGTGTAATGTTCCATTGTATATATGTACCACACCTTTTTTTTCCCTCCGTTCATCTGTTGATGGACATTTAGGACATTGTTTCCATGTCTTGGCTATTATAAATAGTGGTGCTATGAGCATGGGGGTGCATGTATCTTTTTGATTTATGATTTTCTCTGGATATATGCCCAGTAGTGGGATTGCTGGATCATATGGTAAATATATTTTTAGTTTCTTAGGGAATCTCCATACTGTTCTCCATAGTGGCTGCACCAATTTATATTCCCACCAACAGTGTAAGAGGGTTTCCTTTTCTGCACACCCTCTCCAGCATTTATTGTTTGTAGACGTTTTAAATGATGGCCATTCTGACTGGTGTGAGGTGATAACTCATTGTGGTTTTGATTTGCATTTCTCTAATAATTAGCGATGTTGAGCATCTTTTATGTGTTTCCTGGCCATCTGTATCTTCATTTTCACTTTTAAAAGCGAAGTGGAAACGGCAATGCATGGGTGATAAAGGGTAAGTAGATAGATTGGGTCTGTGCATGTGTGTGCACACATGTTTAACTTTTAGAAAGTTCTGAAAACCTGCAGTTCTATCTCCAAACTTTCCCTGCAAATCAATCTCCTCCTATCTTCTTCTTTCCAGTGTATTTGTCCTGACCCTTCTGTGTTTCTGAGCTAAACCAGGGTAGTGTGTGTCCTATCTTCTGTGTTTCTGAGTATCCAGCTGCCAGAGATGCAGAGATGGGATGAGGGGGAAGAAGGGGTATGTGTCCAGGCACATTCTCCTGCTGGGGTAAAGATGTGGTGTTCTTTCTTTTGGCTCTACCAGACGAGGAGGAAGTAATAGATGAGCTCCTTGCCCTGGGTCCAGTTAATATGAGCAATTTTGCCCTGCCAATCAAAGCAAAGTTTTGCCAGACTCATTCTATGACTGTTCATTTGTTTTACTTCTGCCTTTGTTTAGGTCTTAGGTCATTTTACCTAAATGTTAGCTCTTCCCTTCACATATACCATGGTCATTTAGCCTCTGGACTGCAGGGACTGGGCTTTATTTATCTAAGTCTGTCTTCAGGGCTTGATATATAGTGTCTGGTACATCAGGAGAGTTCAACAAACATTTGCACAGGCCAGTGCTCTTTAGCCCACAGTCACTGATGTCCACCATGTACAAGACCCATACCCAGGACTGTGAGTGAAGGGGTGGTGGGGGGTGGGGTCACAAGTGAGTCGGGCACCTACACCTTACAGGATCAGTCAGGTGGGGGAGGAAAGACCTGCGGGGGTGAGCGGGGGCAGACACATCCAGGCTCCTGAGCCTCTCAATCTGACCCAGTGCTTGGCACACAGTAACAAGTGCTTGTTGGTTAACTTTTCATGCTTTGAATCCAGGAAATACTCATTTCTGAGTGGTGGTTCAGGTTCCGAGCCTCCATACTTCTTCTTTAAAAAAAAAAAAGATTATTTATTTTAATTGGAGCCTAACCTCCATGCTTCTAAAGTCAGGCTTGACAGCCTAGCAGCCACCCGTCGTGAGGCCCACCTCTCTCCAGTCTTTGAGGGGCTTTGACTTTGCTCCTTCTCTGGATTCTGTGACACCTCTTCCCTTTTTCTCGCAGCCCACCGCTCAAGACATGGAGGCCTTCTCATGAGCAACCTGGTGTGATTTCCAACAGTGGTTAATGGTTGTAGTAAAATGGCCAGAATGCATCTCAAGTAGAACAGGGGCTTCGTTCTGGAAAACTCCATCACTACTGTTGGTCTATGGAGCAGAGTGCTCTGAGGACAAGATTTGCAGCCTGGCATACCAAGGAAAAGTGTGAGAGGAGTGGGGTGAAAGGGAGAAGGACACACTTATTCTCACTAAATAAAAGGTTGACAAGGCCAGCGGGGTTCCGCTGGCTGCTAGCTGGGGACAGTGGTGATGGTCAGAGACGGACAGGAGGCTGCGGTCTCGTGTTGAGCTGCGGGGGGAGCAGGGAAATCGTGGAGAGCCTGCTGCTTTGTTTTAAACAACTGAGATGATGTTGCCAAAGGGGGAAAGTTAGAAATCTGAACCTCATGGCTGAAATTACTGGACAATTGTCCATTTATTTGACATTAAAGTGTGTAAATAAACACCCTTAGGTAGTGCAGAAATGTAATACCACAAGGAGGTCCCAGAGGAGGGAACCAGCGTCCCCCAGGTCTCCATTGTAATGTGATTCCTGTCCAGGGGTGAGTGCTCTGGAGGCATCCTTTGTGCCTATGTCTTGACTGTAGATGTGCGGGGTGGGGGATTCTGGAGAGAAAATGGCAGTGAGTCTCTTCTCCAGCCTGGCTCTGACACCTGGCTTCAGAACAGTGAGACCCTTTGAGAAACTAGACAAAGCCATGGACACATCTTCCTATTCACCACACATACTATGTAGAGCATAGGAATAGATGCAATTTCAGAGGCTTCCCAGGTCCCCTGAGTTTTGTAATTTCTTTGCTCCTAATAACGTGGCCTCCCTTAACCTCCAGAATCAACTCTGAGCCCTTAACATAGTGCTCAAACCTCCCAAGGCACAGCCCAACCTTCCCCTTAGCCCCAGGTCCCACTCTGCATGTTGGTACCAGGCCCAGAGGAGCTGGAGGTTCCCTAAGGTGCCAGGCATATCCAGGCTCCAGGCCTGTGCTCCCTGGCGATCATTCTGCCTGCTTCTCTTTCCCAGCTAAGTCCCAATTCATCTCTCAAGGTTCCTTTTGCACTGATGCTGCTTGAATGAGGGCTTCTCCCCTCCTTTCAGATGGAAGGGATTGCCCTCCTATTAGCATTTGCAAGTGCTTAGGCCAAGGCGCCCTTTTGTTTCTAAGTCCCACAGGTTGGAGAAGGAAATGGCAACCCACTCCAGTATTCTTGCCTGGAAAACCCCATGGACAGAAGAGCCTGGTAGGCTACAGTCCATGGGGTCACAAAGACTCGGACACGACTGAGCGACTTCACTTTCACTTTCACTTTAAACTTTATTACATGCATCGGATAATGCTGGCTATTATTGCACCTCTTATGTGTGTCACATGATACTGTCTACACCAAAGGATTATAAACTACTTGAGGGCAGTTGTGTATGTCAGTCTACCAGGTATCCTTCTTATTAGGGTTCAGTGTAACATCCAATTTTGAGGTTTGAGTGGCTTAGAAATGCTGGAAAGAATATAAAATAATGCAAAGAAACTCCACTGCCTTGAAATGAACACAGATCTGGGCAGAGATGGGGCTGCAGATGGCAGATGCCCAGGTACCTGCAAAGACAAGAGAAGGGCTTGGCTGAGTGTGCCTGGCAGGTCCCACCCAGCAGAGGCTCAGACCCTGACACCTTGTTCGGGGCTAAAAAGCAAAAGAGAAAGCTCAGAGAATGCAAGATGGCATGAAATGTGCTTTAAAAAATGATTATAACATACATTTTTTTTTTTTTGCATATGGCATCTAGCGAAATGTTTTCTGGCAAAAAGCTACCGTCAATCATATTTTATGTGAAACTCCAACCCTCACAGCATTTTTCACTCTTAGAGTCCCCTCTCTTTTTCTCAAACCAAAGGGTTCTTTGCTCTTCACCAAACAATTTAGGCCTTGTTCTCATTTTTCACTTGGGATGTTTAAAATGCTCTCAGGAAACAGTCCTACCATTCAGAAATTCCAAATATATCCATGAGCCTTTATTATTCTTCAAGGTTACAGGAATTTTCCTTGGAAACTATTTGAATTTGCGTAGAATTTTTGCCTTTCATGTCTCTTCTTGCTTTTAAAATGAGTTTCGGTAAATAGAAGTCTCTGAACTGATATTTACTTTTTTTTTTTTTTTTGGCCACATTTAGCCTGCCTAAATATGCTTTGTCATTAAAAAACAAAAAGTAATTTCAGGTTCTCCCCCTAAAGTTCCTCCCCCTGAAGTGGGCAAGGTATCACAGTGTGTCATTTGTTACTTTAAAAGCATTAAGCTGGTATTGACATTAAAAGAAGAAGCCAACTGAACATAAAAAAGACATCTTTTGGCATCTCTTTTAACAATCTGAACAAAACCTCGAAAGCAATTCCACCTTCTGGTCCCAAATTTGTAAATCAGACCCCTGAGGATGCCAAATTTCAGGAACTCTTTTTATGCCGAGACAATCCTCCAAAGAGAATGAAATATATTGGGTGTTACCAGTGGAAAGGAAAGCTTGCACATCTGAGGCACTGAGGGGAGGATGCTGCCTGCCTTGCTTCTCACCGAGCATTTTGGAGCGGAAAATGACAGCCTTGGCACGGCGGCCTCTCCCATACGGCAAGTGTGTTGGCTGCAGAGGCACTTCCGGATCCCAGCAATCTGTCCCATCCAGGCCCAGCACAAGCTGTGGAGCCCAGCCTGGAGCTGGATTCTGCAACAGGCTCCTGCGTCACCACTGCGGCCCGGGCAGAGGGACTGTGTATGGCTCTTCCTGGGAATGAGAGCACTGCCTGGCCCAGCCTGCCCTGCTAGGGCAGAGTTGAAGGAACCTCTAAAGGATATATAAAAATGGAGAAACATCTCTCCTAACACTGCCCTGAAACTATTTAAAAGGGGCACCTGAGGGGTCCTGAAATGCTCTATATGCTCTTGTACAGTTGGGTTTGATCAAGTCAGGTAGGAAGCGCACAGATTTGGGATCACATGACCTGAGGTCATCACACTTCCTCCTTTAGTAGGTGTGCATCATCAGGAATGTCGTTTAACCTCTTTGGACTAGAGAATAACATCTTCTTCTCTCCAGGCTTCTGTGAAAAGTGAGTTGATGACCTGTAAAATGCCACTAAACAGAGGCGGTGACATCATGATTATCCAGGGCTCTGGACTAAGAGTCATACCCTGAGAAGGCACCCTGACCTCCAGGCAGCTAGCTTTTGACTTGTGTTTACTGAGACCTTTGGCTTCATGTTTATTTTTCGAGGCTCGTCACCCTGCCCTGTGCTCACCTGTCCTCCTGCTTCACCAGGAACCTTTGGCAGAGCCCTTCCCCCACACCCTACCTATGCCTCTGCCACTCCCTCTGGAGGATGTGTCTGCTCCCTAACTCCACCTGTCTCCAGGAGACCCACAGGGCAAATCAGTCTCCCTCACTGAACCAGCATCTTTTGAGGCTCTACTCTGTCCCCGAAGGAAGAATCATGAATAACAAGAAACTCCAGCCCTAGAAGAAGAGAGAGACCAGTGATCAGCCAGTTCTGGGCAATGCAATTAAGTTACAAGAGAAAAATGGGGATAATGCCCTGGAGACTACTGTGAGCCCTGCACATAAAGATCAGGGTTAGAATGGATCTTCTCGTCTACATCGTTTCACAGGCTCCTCGACAAAAGAGCCTGTGCTCATCTAGGGAGAGATGGTGAAAGCAAGGACCGTTCCGCCTTCCAGCACAGGCTTGGTCCCCACAACACCCGGAGACCGGGGACAGAGGGGTTCCCACACTTCTCGGCAAGTTCTCAGGCCTACTGTCTGGGGAGTGTCCTGAGCAGCCTGGAGTGGAGACGTCCCGTACCAAGCAGAGAGTGATGTCATACCCAGGCACTTTGCTGACGTGCCTGCTGAGAGTCATTTCTTATTGGGGCCAAAGTAACACTTAGCAATCATAGTGTTTGATAAGATGGTAATGAGTGATCAAGCCACAGTACACTGGAGCGAAATCAGGAATGCAAGAAGTCAACCTTCCCTGACTCACCAAGAGGGTGACTTTTCCCAGCCACACCCTTAAGCTGGGGGAGAGGTCTCAACGGATCCCCTACCTATAGCTGAGACGTCATCTGGAGGCAGATAAGGTGAACAGGGCGCTGGGCAGGGTGGGCATAGTGTCAGCTAAATTATACAGAAATGATTTCACTCATTCATTCATTCAGTCATCTGTAACTAGTTTATCAAGTGAGCTGGACTTGGTGGGATATAACAGGAAATTGCTTCTTTTTCTCTCTCTTATCACTGCCCTTCCAAATTGCTGTCAAACCTTCTTTCATTGGGCAATATCTCAGGCAGATCCCAGAACTATTCAGTCCTTTTCACGTTATTAATGAACTGTCCTCATGTTAAAGTATTTAAAAGTCCAGTCTGATATACATTTTGCAACTGTTTCCTGCCAAATTCAAAGCTATTTCATCTTCCCTCAGCTCAGGATTGACCCAGGCTCAAAAAGATCACACAGTCTTTGATTATTGTGTTGTCTCTTGACTTTCACTAGCTGCTTCTGACTCTCCAAGGTAGAGGAAGAGAATGGAGAAAAGGGGAAGAAGCAAAAATGTCTTTTTACTCAGTGGGGTCTGCTGTAACACAGCCACTGATGACCTCTGAATATGGAAGTTTTTGTGTACTGGTTCCTTCTCTTATAAGGAACTTTCATGGGCTCCTTGGACTTGCCCCATTCCCATCCACCCTCTCTGGCTGACTCTTAGGAACCCCCTTCAGATCCATACCAATGGGATACCCCATATGGCCATCTACTGCCAGGTTCTCCTCCGCATGGCAGTCAAGGCCCTTGGCCAGTCCTATTAAGAGGACTCAAGCCCAGTTACCAATCTCAGGATCCACGTGGTCCACAGAGGAATTCTCACCTATTGTCTCTAGACCCTGCAGCTCAGCAAACATCCACCAAGAAGGGAGATTTTATCTCTGCTCTTGGCAGACTCTCCTACTCTCTGAATGGGCCTCTTAGAGCCAACCTCACTTGGACGGGGGAAGCACTCCCTCCCCTCCTCTGATGAGAGGAAAAGGAAAATAAATGCACAATACTTCTTATTAGAACTCCCCTGTAGTCCATCCAAAATCATATCTGTATACCTCTATCATCTATCTCTCTTGTTTTGGCCAACTCCTAACAAGGCTTACATGGAAGCTGCATCTCTCTTTGGGCCACTTGTTACCCAGTTCTGCTTTGAGCCTCAGCAAAAGTTCCCAACAGAAAAATTCCAATTTAACCTTCTGTTATTCACTGCTAATAATTCATTCATCCACAATATTTATTCAGTAAACACCCAGGGGAACCACGTGCCCAGGATTATGTGCATGTGTACTCAGTAAGGAGCAAAACTGGCCCGGCCCTGACCCACTTCTGGGTGTGCTGGGTGGATCCACCATTACTGGCCTGCTAAAACCTTTCCAGAGCATCTACATTTGATTAATTCAACATCCTATCAACTGGAACTCTGTTATTCAGGGCTTGCACACAATAACTACAAAGACAGCTGTAACTTCATGTCTGTAGTATTGGTCCCAAGTGCTACAAGACCCTAAAGTGCCTTTGAGTCATCACTGATAACTCAATCATCAGAATTATTTTAGTGTTGAGTGTATTTTGCTGATATCTGATTGTTTAGCAAGTACAAACTTAGTTGTGTTTCTATTTTAATACTAAATAGACATATGCTCTAAGATACAGACAGTTCCCTATAATCAGAATATTTGCTAAATTATAACTTCCCATTATTTGACCAGACTGAGTTCAAAATATTTTCCTGTTTGTTTATAGAATACTTCATAATTCTATAAAGTGTGCATATAGGTACATATGTATACAAATTTTTTCCAGGTTTTTTTTTTTTTTTGAGGGGGGCATGTGTATTTTCTTTTATTAGATTGAATTTTCCTGGTATTTTCCCTTTCATCCAAAAAATAAAACTGCCCACTTTCCTGGCTTCAATGGATAACTCATTGAAATATTTAATTTAACTTGATTTTTTAATGCAAAATTATGTGTTTTTAAAACCCTTCTCCTGTTCTTGGCACTACTAATTGAAAACATTCAACTTAGAATGTCTGCCTTGTTCTTGAAGTTGGATTCTATGTGTTTTGATTTTGTGGGAATTTTTTTTTTCCATCTCATTAAACCTCAACGGAGATGAAAGGTTTTGATCTTGTGCAGGGAAAAACACCAGCAAATCTTTAGTGTTGCCAACTACTATATTTTAAAAAGTCTTGCATTCTAACCCCAGTTCCCTGATGTAATATATATAAATCTCATTAACCTTATAAATATGATTTTTCAGGAGCAAAGAACCTCTCCCTTCTACCTTTATTATGTCTAATTTGCATAATAGCACATAGTCCAAGTGTTGGCAGATAATAATATCTTAAAGGGCACTGAAGTATAAGAATAACTACATCCTTGCAGATGTTTTATGAAATATACCCCATTAGTCACTTTATGTTTGAGAGGCAGAAAAATAGGCACCTAGCAACAGCATGCTGCTACTTGGGATTAAATAAAAGCCATTTTACATCTAGAAGATATTGTCTTTTCTTTGGCAGGGGGGTGTCAGGCTAGCACATTTAATTACATAGAAAACTCTCACAAGGAGACTGGTTTGTTTATTGTCCACATGCATGACGAATGACAGTAACGATATCCCCAACGATGGCTTTTGGTGGAGGGGATGGGGCTCACTGGGAGCCTTCCAGACAAATTCATAATTTATTCCTGTGCAGAGACCCCGAGACTCTGCTTAAGAACTGCGCTTTTCCCCTGGAAAGCCACTTTCCTGCCTCCCTCTCTTCCTCTCTGAGCGGATTGTGGAATGGGGGCACTGTCTGCCTCCAGAACCCAGAAGTAAGGATCTGGCACCTAATATGGTATCAGGGCCCATTTTCCCCCCCTGGCCACCAGCGACCGCATGAAAATGCTAAGCCCACATTAGCATTCGATTAGATTGAATTTCCAGAAGGTTCTTTTCTCACACCAATTAGGACATGTGCAAAGTAATAGGAGGCAAGCAAAAGTAATGAAGGAATAAAGCATGGGTAGAGCAATTGTCCTCCAATAATTGTATTTTGTTCTATACTTCTCAATATTGTACAATTATAATCTTTGATAATTATTAGTTACTCAAGAATTATGGTTTATGAGTATTGTTCAATTGTCATCACCAATAGAATGATACTTAGGCATGTTCTTTCTATAAAACTTAATAAGTAACAAGGAAAAAAACAACCACCTAACTTTCAGCAAGGGGGAATTCCTGAGGAATTCTGCATATCTATGTACATTCCTTGAGGTGCTTGCATCTCGGCCAGTGCAGAGGACAGCCCACCATGGCCTCAAAGCCACTCTGTAGACATTTGCTAAGCCCCTGAGGATACACAGCCCTGACCTCTAGCAGTTCCCCTTCAGCAGGGGAGTGTGGCACCTAGGAGACTTCCCAGAAGCAGGTTATTCTCTCTGTGTTGTGGGGACTTGGGAGCAGGCAGAAATTCACACTTAAGTCAATATCTTGCCTTCAAATCTTGGCCTCTGTTGGTTAATAGTAGAACGTAAAGTGAAGCAGTGCAGTGGGGATTCGCACACGTGGGGAAGCCAGGGCTGGAGGAGAGGTGGACTCTCCCTCTCTCCTTAAAAAATAAAAACAGAAGGCAGGAAGGAAGGGAGGGAGACAGAGCAAAAAATGTTAGAAATCGTGGTGACCATTGCACAATGTTGCAAATGTAATTAATGCCTGAATTGTACCCTTGTCATTCAGTCAGTAAGTCCTGTCTGACTCTTTGCGGCCACAAGGTCTGCAGCACACCAGGCTTCCGTGTACTTCACTATCTCCCGGAGTTTACTCAGACTCCAAATTTTAGGTTATGTGTACATATTGACCACAGTTTAAAAATAGTATAATATACTCCAAACCATTTAATTGTACATTTTAAATGGGTGAATTGTATGGTATCTGAATTTATATCTTAATAAAGCTGGTTTTTAAATTTTTGATATCCATGAGTTATGTGTGTATGTGCATACACACACATGTACAAGTATGGACACAGTCCAGCAGGAGAGACGGCCAACTTCTGAGTCAATCTACTTTGGGTGGAAATGTCAGAGTGAGGACTAGACCAAGGCATGGAGGAGAAATGTAACATATATATCCCTTGTTTACAAGTGCCCTGGAGGAAGGGAGAAAGATGTATTGTATGCTGCTGCTGCTAAGTCGCTTTAGTCGTGTCCGACTCTGTGCGACCCCATAGATGGCAGCCCACCAGGCTCCGCCGTCCCTGGGATTCTCCAGGCAAGAACAGTGGAGTGGGTTGCCATTTCCTTCTCCAATGCATGATAGTAAAAAGTGAAAGTGAAGTTGCTCAGTCGTGTCCGACTCTTCGCGACCCCATGGACTGCAGCCCACCAGGCTCCTCCGTCCATGGGATTTTCCAGGCAAGAGTACTGGAGTGGTTCGCCATTGCCTTCTCCGAAAGTATTGTATGATGAATACTAAAATAATATCATCAGAGTACAGGCCTCACATACTTTTATAAGAGGGAGGCATCTCTGCTTTTCTGCATCCTTTGTTTTCAAAGTCAGAGGCATGGCCAGCTCTACTGATGGAGGCCGATGAAGTTGTGACAATGATCAAGCTGAAGCTCCTGTACTCCCAGGAAATGTCTGACTGTGCTTAGGAACGCTGCACATCTCCTTTGATTATGCCTTGGAGCCAGTGTTCCTTTTTCTGGAGGAACCTTCAAGATCAAGGAGGCATGGTTTCAAGGTCAAGGAGGCACGGTGTAGGTGACGCTGGGTCTGGGTCAAAGACCGCCTCTCTTCCTGGGAGACCTTGAGGACTGGCCAGTTGCCTGGGCTTCTTTGGCCATAAAATGTTGATGGTGATTCCCATGTCTTCTCCTTGGAGTAGTGTGAGAAGAGAAATCCAAATAAAATAATAAGTGAGCCTTCAGTAACTGAATCACCGCCCTTGTGGAAGGTGTTCTAGATATACATAGTAGAAAACTAATACATGAGCAAAAAAAACCCCAGAAAGAAGGCACTGAGTTGAAAGGATACTGGGAAATCTCTTAGAAACCAGGGGCAGGGAGTGAGCCTGGATGCAGAAATGGGGTCTGGAGAGCTGGAAGCTCACTCCCTCTGGCTCCTCTGCATGTCCATCTGTCTTCATGTCCCTCCCTCTCTGCAGGCTGACTTCTGTTGCTCTGGCCTGCAGGCCAAATATGGTCACCCCGTGGCACCTGTGATTACATGCCTCCGTTTAAACCATGAGCCCAGACTTTTCTCTCATGTCCTCACTTATGGTTCAGCCTGGGCAGGCGATCATGCCTTGTCTGCTGAGCCATGAGTGTGGGCAGGGGTCACACTGATAAACATGGTCATCCTCTGTCCATCCCTGTTGGTAAGAATGGGACAGGCACCAGGAGAGGTGCCTCCTACAAACACGATGGCAAAATGTAGTTGTCTGATTACAACAGTCAACGGAAGGGTGACATTTGATTTTAAGAACCTCCTTTCATACTGTCCTTGTCTCCGCTGTCTTCTATGAGTCCTGTCCTGTGAGCCCTGTGGAGCCTGGCCCTGGCTGGGAGCTGGGGCCAAGCAAAGTGAACCATAGTGATGCTGGGGGCCCCTCAGAAAGTGGAGCTGGGCTTGTGGGATGCCTCAGGGGCCCAAAGCCACCCTGCAGCTGAAGTGGGACCAGGCTGTTCTGCTTGTGCTCAGGGACCCCTGTGCATTTCTCACAAAATATCTTGCAAATGAGAGTGGGTACAGAACATTGGAGGGCTTCCCAGGTGGCACTAGGGGTAAAGAACCTGCCTGCCAATGCAGGAGACATAAGAGATACGGGTTCAATCCCTGGGTCAGGGAGATTCCTTGGTGAAAGATTCCTTGGAGAATACCCACATCAGTATTCTTGCCTGGAGAATCCCCATGGACAGAGGAGACTGGTGGGCTGCAGCCCATAGGGTCACAAAGAGTCAGACACAACTGAAGTGACTGAGCATGCACACATGCATAAGTTGTAGGAACCCATTTCAAGCTAGCTTCAGCACAGTAGGAGACTTTTTCTGGGTTTGCTTTTCAGGACCCCTCTGTCCCATCCCGCCTGCTGCCCTTTGAGCCTCTTCACTGTTTCCCAGCTCTCCACCCAGAGATAGACATGGTCAGTCCTGCACTGATCTCCTCCCGTGAAAGGACAGTGGGAAAGATGATAAACTAAGGGCTGCTGACTTTTTTCCTCCTTTTCCTTTCATTGCCCATAGTCTGCAATTACTCGTTCCACTCTTGGCCTTCAGAGCTGTGAGAGGGTGAGCAGGTGCTGAGAGTAACTTTGCTCTTTCCACGTAACGAGTCAATCTCGTTACGTGGAAAAGGTCCAACTCTCTCGGGGGAGCTGGCAGCTCCTCCAAGGCCAGACCACTGGGCAAGGCTCCTGAGAGCAGCGCTAACCTATTTGATGTCACAAGGAGCTGGGCCAGGCCTGCTCACCTCTGCCCCCATGAGCAGGCTGCTTTTCAAACAGAGGTACAGATAATTGACTGTCATAGGTAGACTGCAAAGGTGTACCAGGCTTGCAGAAAAGAGAAAAGAACTCTGAGCTGAGGACATTTCTGCCCCTCAGGTCTGTGCCCTCCTTCCATCTTTCGTCCACCCTCCTGTGCTGTTGGACACGGAGGAGCCAGTATCTTGCCAGTAGGCCTGCTCCATGTGCTGCGGAAGATGCTGGTGGTGGGAAGGGCAAAGGAGAGAGGGAGGGGAGGTGTGCAGAAAAGCAGGCCTTACCTGCATCTAAGTGGACAAACCCACTGCAGGTCCCTGCAGGGCTTGAGCCTTAAGGATTAACCCTTAAGAAGCCACCAAGGCAAATAAGTACGTGATTACATTCACGGCTAGTTACTTAATAATAATAACCAGCATCTGTTCCTGGCACAGTTCTAATCCGCTTACACTTGTCAGTTCATTTAATCTTCACAGTGCCACAAGGTAGGCACTTCGATTAGCTTCATTTTACAAATAAGAAAGTCGAGGCACAGACTGGTTAAATACTGGGCCCAGTTTCACAGGGCAAATCAGTGACAGAACCAGGATTTGAACACAGATAGCCCCCCTCCAGAGTCACTCCTCCAACTGCTTCCTAGGTTATCGGCCTCTCACAATGCAGGACAAAGTGGAATCAGTCTTTGCTTTGGTGTGCTGTGATCATTTAAAAGATGCTAGTAGGGAGAAGTCTTATTTTTAAAGTCTAACCATTGGAAAAGCAAGTTTTAGCAACAGAAGGTTTCACGACTCATTCAAAGCTCACCGGTCAGTTTGCATGTCCCCTAACTCCCACAGGGGTAAATCTGGCTGTTCTTGCTGCCTTTAGCAGTGAGGAGCCAGACTCTTAATGTGCAAGGGGAGGGAAGGCCAGTCATTATTTAAGCTATGTGATCTGATGGGGGTGTGGGGGGCGGTGCTGGAAAGTGAACAAAGGTGGGAATTATTGCACGGCAGCTCACCCTGACGTTTACTGTGATTCTAAAATTTGTGCACATATGGTAACTGCTGGAAGCACCAAATAGCAGTTGGAAACCATAGACTTAAGGAACAAACCGGCTACTCCCTTCTTTTGTGTGTGTGAGGAGAAACACACAATTTTTAAAAATTGAAGTATAGTTGATTTACAATATATTATATTAGTTTCAGGTATAGAACATAGTAGTTCAATATTTTTATAGATTACACTCCATTAAAATTATTAGAAAATATTGGCTATATTCCCTGTGCTGTGCAATATACCCTTATAGCTTATTTATGTTATACCTAGTAGTTTTAACCTCTTAATTCCCTCCCCCTCTCTGGTCCTCCCCACTTCCTTCTCCACATTGGTAACCTCTAGTTTGTCCTGTAATATGTGAGTCTGTTTTGTTATATTCATTCACTTGTTTTATTGTTTAGATTCCACTAGAAGTGATTACATGAAGTATGTGTCTTTCCCTTGTCCTACTCCTTCCCTTCACATCTTTTCCCACAGCCTATTTTCACTCCCAAATCTGAAGAAAGTCCAGAACAAACTATTTCCTCATCTTTAATCCACCCCCATGCATCAGTGTGAGAGTTTTCCCTCTCCTTTTCCAGTTTTGGTTGGATCTTAAATTCCTCTTCTTTGTTGTATGGGGCTGGATGGAGAGCTGGAAATGTCGGGATGACATCTTATTTGAGATCCGTGATGGCCCTTGGGAATTCAGGCCAAAGGCTGCTTCTCTTGCCAATTGACGGAGCCCCACTGTGTAGCTAGCAAAACCCACCCCTTCCCCTCCGCTGACACTTCCCCCCTCCCCCACGTGGTCAGCCATCTTTCCCGTCTCCTCTGACTTCTTTGGGAGCCTCCTGGTGGTGATGTCCATTCCCCTTCTCTGTGCCTGGTGCTGACTCCACTTAGCCCTGTCTTGGTCTGTTCAAGCTGCTATAACACCACAGACTGGTTAGCGTGTAAGCAACAGAAACTTACTTCTCACAGCTCTGGAGGTTGGGAAGTCCAAGATCAAGGTGTCAGAAGATATGGCGTCAGGTGAGGGCCTGCTTCCTGGCTCACAGACAGCTGTGTCTTCTTGCTGCATCTTCACATAGCAGAAGGGCTGAGGAAGCTGGCTGGTGTCTTTGTTATGAGGGCACCAATCCCATTCATGTGGGATTCATTCAACCCCATTCACCCTCATGACCTAATCGCCTCCCAGAGGCCCCATCATTTTGGGGAGCTAGGTTTCAACAAATGAATTTTGGTGAGAGGGAGACACAAATATTCAATCGACGGGAACCTCTCTCATTGCCTAGTTTGCATGTTTTGTCTCTCTCTTCTAAACGATAAGATTCTGGAGGGTCTGAACTGTGTTTTTTTCATTCACTATCTGCCTTACTCCACCAGCAAGCAGTGCTTGTCACTCCTGTGTCCACATGCATTCATCTTTGTAGACTTAATGTTGAGCACCCTGCCTTTGACCAAGAAATGAATCCACTGCTATTCAGAGATTTTCCTGTCTTCTGACTCCTCTTTTTCTTCCCTAGCCAAGTTGCCTTGGGAACTAAGGGAACTAGCTTCCCTTCCTCTCATAGTGAGAGAGGTCTGGAAGTCAGTCTCATGGGTAAACTGAGGCTCCCCTAGATGCATGCTGTTTCACATAACAAGTTCTCCCAGAAAAACCAGTTTGGGCAGCACATTCTTTTCTAACCACATCTCTCTAGAAAGCCCTATACAGAGAGTACTAGCTTCCTATGTGGTATCCACTCTCTTTCTTAGAGACAGAGATACAATGTCATTCTAGGTGGCACGTAGTCAGTCAAAGAACTATGATTTTCTGCCTCTTTTGTAGAAGATGAAAGCAGAAATTGTTGGACGGAACTTCTGGGAAAGACGTTTTTGCCCTTCCATCCTACCTGCCTTGTTTGGGGTGTGGATATGATGGCTGGAGCTGCAAGAACCATATTGAGGTCACAAAGAAGAGACTAAAGAATCACAAAGACTCAGTCCTAATTTTCTTGATTTTAATTGATTCTTAAGCCACTGATCCAATGCCAGTAATTACCCACATTTCTTTTCACATTAAACAATAAATAGACCATTGTGTTTAAGTCACTGTAACCAGTCCTATTACTAGCAACTGAAAGCAATTTCTAGTTGATACACTGAATTAGATGATAGTTCAGTGAATACTCGAAGGCCTTAGTTACAGGGAGTTGAGCTCTTATAAAGGCACCGTTCTCAGAAATTCTTCCTTTGCTGACAAGCCCTGGTGTCAATACCCTCTGAGTTAAGTGAGATCTTTTCGGTGTTCCCAAATTTAACTTCTTCAGTGAAAGTATAAAATGAAAGCCACTGGGCTCCCTCCCTAGAAGCAGTTTTAGGAAAGCAAGTCATCATCTCCCTTTGACGCGTGGTCACCTGCGACAGCATCGCTGATACCATGCCTGCGAGCTACATGTTGAAGTTCTCCAACATCTGGCAGCTGAGCTGCTACTGGCTTTTTTAAGCACAAGTAAAACCAAGCATTCAAGTGTTCCCAATTTAGCCTCTGAAGCATTACGTTGGGTGCCTCTACCTTGGCCCACAGCTGCCAGCAATCCAAAGCTTTCTTGTACAGACATTTTCAGTTTTTTAAATGTAGGTATTCTCCTCATTCCCAATGGTGGTGAAGTTACCCTGGAGGAATTTTTATAGAGGCAGTCACTGTTGTGTCTTACCAACCAAAGGTGTCCAAAAGGTTTCCCTGGGGCTGGGGCAGTAGGGACGGTCTTTAGAAGAGAGCAGAAAAACCTGCCGAGAAGCTGAAAGTCCTGTGTCCTGTTAATGCCTTATGAAGAATACGTTCCTCTCTGTAGGCAGGCCCTCATCTCAAGCAGCCAATTTTTTTCCAGTTTTTTATGAATTTATTTATTTTTCATTGAAGGATAATTGCTTCACAGTATTGTGTTGATTTCTGCCATGTATCAACATGAATTAGCCATCGGTATACATATATCCCATCCTTCTTGAACCTCCCTCCCACTTCCCACCCCACCGCACCCCTCTAGGTTGTCACAGAAGCCCAGTGTGAGCTCCCCGAGTCATAGAGCAAATTCCCACTGGCTGTCTAGTTTACATATGGTAGCGCATATGTTTCTGTGCTACTCTCTGCATTCATCCCACCCTCTCCTTCCCCGCCTCCCCCACTTCTGCCATGTCCAAAAGTCTGTTCTCTATGTCTTCAAGCAGCCAGTTTTAAGTGGTAGTTCTGCCATAAGGGTGGGGCCAAGGTGGTGGGAATAAAACCCCACCTTCTTTCTCCTTCATGCCTGTGCAGGGTGAGAAGCCGAGTCAGTGGGAGGCAGCGCTCTGGAACTGAAGGACCCCATCCTCAAGGGCTAACCATCCCGTCTTGTGGACCCCTGCATCTGCAGACGATGCTGCCCGGGACCTGAGGGTCCTTGGACCGCCCTCTCGTTCTATGCTGTTTCTCCGGTCGTGCTCCAGGTTAGTGCCACGGTCTGTAAGAAGCGAGAGGAATCAGAGAATTTCAGCACAAGGGCTTCAGAGACCGCCTCACCCCGCTTTCCAACTGGACATTTGGATAAAACGAAGCCCACGGCAGAGAGGTGACGAGTCTCAGGGCACATCACTAGTTAGTGACTAGCTTTGGGTTCTGACCCTAGGCTGGCAAGTTTGGCATAGTAATAGATAATAGCAAGAGCGCGCGCACACACACACACACACAACTCTTGTTTAGTTCGCTATGTGCGAGGTGCTGCTGTGAAATATGTATAGGGTTGTGTGCATATTATCTTTCCATTTTACACATAAGGACTCCAAAGCTCAGAGATGTTAAGTAACTTGCCCAAAGTCACAGCTAGTGACTGGCTGAGCCAGAACTTGAACTCAGGCAGTTTGGCTCTGCTCTTGACCCCTGCACGGTCCTGACTTACTAGCATGCAGTCTTCACTCACTCACGATCCAGAGGAAGGATCTCTAATAAATTCCTTGGCCAGAGGATTCCTGGCTTGATATCTTACCCTTGGAGGGACATTTCCCGAAACGTGATGGTATGAGGTACTAAAAGTAAGGCTTCAGCCAAAACTAGAACTAAGCAAAAAATTCCATGGTCAAACAAATGTGCAATGTTGTATTAAAACAAGTTAAACAGAATTGCTTTTACCACAGAACTTCTCAGAGCCTTCAATATGCCAATGGACATTGTGAATTTTCTAAAAGAGTCTAAAAGCATTTCCTAAACCTTTTGGAACATAGAGCATTTTTTCATGCATTGATGTCATCATACATCGTGTGGCTTCTGGAAAACTCAGTCAAGTAAAAAAGGCAAATTTTATTTGATGTATTGTTATGAAAATAGCTTTGACCTCAAGAATGCACTAAAATGGAAAACAACTTTGACTCAAAGATACCTCCAGGGTTTCCTGGAACACAGTTTGAGAACTGATGTCCTAGAAAATAATATATTAAAAATAAGACTTGAAGGACATGATCATGGGCTAATTAACATCTTGTCCTTGTGAAGGACAAGGAGAAAAACGAATGAAAGAGCATGAATGTGTTTTAAGAATCAGTCTTTCATTCTACTAACTCATTTTCCCTTTTCTTTCTCTTCTCTTCCCTCCTTTCTTCTTTCCATTTAAAAATTCCTCATTGCTCCATAAGGGATTTAAAGTAGCTTACTCTTCCAGTAAGTCAACATTCTTATTGATTGAGACACATCGCAGAATAAGTAAAGTGTTAGTTTAGTGAGGGGAGGGGAACTGTCCCTATCCTGGATTTGCACCCCTATCAATCAACCTGAAATTTCTATCATTAGCATTTTGTTTATTTGGGTAAAGCCATGTCTTTCTAGAAAGAGGCTCTGGTTCAGATGTAATTTGGATATGACAGGAAGTGTGACGTGTTGGGCTACACCACCTGAGCCTCTGCACAAGTGGCTCAGTTTAGGGAGCTTTTCCCGAAAAAGAATCCTGAGGGATCGGGACTCAGAATGGGGGAGTACTGCAGCAGCTACCCTCAAGGGACCCTAGAAAGCGAGGTACCTGGTGGGAAGTAACTGCTGTTTTTTAGGGAGATGTCCTAAGGTGCCTTTTATTCATTTAACAGTTTTATCTGGGGTCTGCCCTGGATCCGAGTTCATTGTGTGTTTCTTCTAGACCAGAGGTCTTTGAGGGCTTTCCTGGTGACTCAGACAGTAAAGAATCTGCCAGCAATGCAGGAGACCAGGGTTCGATCTCTGGGTCAGAAAGATCCTCTGGAGAATGGAATGGCAACCCACTCCAGTATTGTTGCCTGGAGAATCCCATGAACAGAGGAGCCTGGCAGGCTACAGTCCATGGGGTCACGAAGAGTCAAACATGACTGAGTGACTAATACAGGGGTCTTTGAACCTGACCTCAACCTTAAGGACAAAGCCAATGGGACATCTGGGGTAACCCAGACCAGGCAGGAAAAATGAAACATATGTCCTACTGGGTGACACCGGGCCCTCCTTTGTAACACTGGCCTGTGAATGTCCCTTGTCCTTTGGCTCACGAGGCAGCTGATCCACAGGAAGACGCTCTGGTGCCCGCAGCCTGGGCCAGATGGAGAATCACCGGTGGAGGGACACTAAGGGTTCCCCCCTCCTGAGGGCAGCTCTGCCTCCCTTGCTTCTTTGTCTTTTCCACCCTTGGGTTCTCGGGCTCCTGCCAGCTGATGCTAGCAGTGAATCACCACCTCTTACACTTGCTGCTGCCGTGTGCCATATGCCACACTTGAGCACAGGTGTGTGCCAGGCGAGTCCTTAGCTGTTTGCCTGGGGTGGGCTCACGTGGCTGATGTGCTCCCCGTCCAGGCAAACCCATCCAACTAAGTGTTTTATAAACAACAAAACAAGTTTATTGGGGGTTTTCCACATACAGTAGTACTACACACTCCTTCAGAAAATGAAGATGAGAAAGTGGAAACATCACCCACAATCCTGTCACCCAGAGATAAGGACAGCCAGCTCTGGGTGTGAACCCCACCTGCCCGACAGACACTTGTGGAAGGTCCCAGGTGGGATTCATACATGGCCAGGGTCATGGCCATTCTTCCAGCCTCCCCGCCCTCCACCCCCACTCCCATGGCTCTGCAGCAGTGTCTACACCGCAGAAGGGGCCGGGTTTTGTGTGTGGATTCTCTGGCTCAGAGGGTAATGGAGAGGACCGTGTGGAGTCAGGTCCCCTTTCTGTCTCAGGGACGGATGGATCCAATGGGGTGCGAGGCTGGGAGGAGCCCACTCCACAATTCTGAGCAGGATGCAGTGTGTCCCACATAGGGAGGATTCGGAAGTTCAGCTCTGCTCAGGCGAATGAAGGATGTCTGTTCTCCATCATGTATTGAAGCCACTAATTTCCTCTCGGGACAGCCCTGTCGTGGAGTGGGGGGCCTCAGGTAGGGATACCACCCTCTTGCCAAGTGTCTGCCACTCTAATTCCTGGTTCCTCTCCTCACACTTGATGCTGCCTTGGTGTTCCCTTTAGATCTCCTCATTTGAAGTCTGTATTTAGCAGCACGTGCATAGCAGTTAAATGTGAAATCTAAGACATCATAAACCATCGGCCTCCTGTTTCATATAAAATGCATGAGGAGACATCACCAGCATTCACAGGCTCTGATGAATCACCTCAGGTTCTCAACATCTCCCCACCAGTCTTTTTAGAAAAATTTTTATTTTGAACTGGGGGCTTCTCCTGTGGCTCAGTGGCAAGGAATCTGCCTGCAATGCAGAAGCTGCAGATGACGCGGGTTTGATCCCTGGGTCAGGAAGATCCCCTGGAGGAGGGCATGGCAACCCACTCCAATATTCTTGCCTAGAGAATCCCATGGACAGAGGAGCCTGGCAGGCTACAGTCCATTGGGTTGCAAAGAGTCGGACACGACAGAAGCGACTTAGCACCAGCATGCACATAGCCAGTTAATGTATCACTCTGAATTCTTCAGATTAAACAGGGAAAGAGCTAGGGAAAGTTGGGCTCTTTTGAGGCCCGTGCTGGCCCGCTAGAGCAACCCTCTCTGCTGGCTCAGCCTCTTCGCCGGCAGCCCCTGCTGGCTCATCTGTTTATTCTGCAATTAGCACTAGAAGGAGACTCACGGGGAAATTTTTGCTTGGGGGCCCAGAATTTATATTTCAGAAATTCTTCCCCTTGATAGAGCACCAGATTCTGTTAGGAGAGTTTGAAAACTATAGCTCTCAGTCCTCTTCCAAAAATACTCTTGATTATAATCATTGGTAATTTCAATATCCACAAATGTGGTCTTTCTAATACTGTCTCCCAGTTCTTCAACTTCTTCCGCTCCCAGTGATTTTATCCTTTATGGCATCTTTTAAAAAATTTTTATATTTATATCTCATATAGAGTACTGCTTTCATTCATTTTTCAAAATTTTATTGGTAAATAGTTTATTTACTTTGTATTAGTTTCAGGTGTACAACATAATGATTCAGTTTTATATATATATATATTCCATTTTTTATTTTATATATATATATAATATATATATATACACACATATATTCATTCTTCTTCAGATTATTTTCCCACATAAGTTATTACAGAATATTGAGTAGGGTTCCCTGTGCTATACAGAAGGTCCTTATACAGGTTGGTTATCTATTTTATATATTGTAGTGTGTGTATTTTAACCCCAAGCTCATAATTTATCCACCCCACCTCACCCCCCTACATTTCCTCTTTGGAAACTGTTTTTGAAATCTGTAAATCTATTTCTGTTTTGTAAATAAGTTCATTTATAAAAATTAGATTCCACATATAAGTGATGTCATGATATTTGGCTTTCTTTGGGTGACTTAGTATGATAATCTCTAGGTCCATACAAATTGCTGCAAATGGCATTCTTTCATTCTTTTTTGCTTAGTTGCTCAGTCACATTTGACTCTTTGTGACCCTGTGAACTGTAGCTGGCCAGGCTCCTCTGTCCATGGAATTTTCCAGGGAAGAATACTGGAGTGGCTTGCCATTTCCTTCTCCAGAGGATCGTCCTAACCCAGGGATTGAACCCACATCTCCCGTATCTCCTGCATTGCAGGCAGATTCTTCACTCACTGAGTCACCTGGGAAGCCACTAGGAAATGACAGTGACACCCTTTAAGTAGGATTTTCTACCCGTTTCATCAGAATTAACCACATATCTCAAAACCTTAACTGGTTGGTCATCCAGATAGCAGACTTAGGAGAGGGGATGCTAGGATGGAACAGGGCAGAAACTTGGTCTGTTAAGGAAGGCAGCGAGCCAGCAGCTGAGAGCGCTGAGACTCTGTCAGCGGCGGGTTCAATCCCTGCTCTGGAACCTTAATGAGATGACCTAACCTGGGCGTCTTGAGAGTTGAGATGATGTGTGGAAAGCACTGGAACAGCAACAGGGACATAGGCACTGTCACATACTCACTCTGAGGACTTTTTAAAAAAAATTAAACATGGCACTGAGAAGTTTTTAAGCACATTCTGGTTTAATCGGCATTTTGACTCTGTAAGGTGGTGTCAGTATCTGTCCTGCAGTTGGGAAAGTGACTCCCTAGGCTGTCTGGCCTGTGCCCAGGAGAGGGGGTAACACAGGCTTGTCCGTGGAGGGCATGCAGGTGAGTTACCCAAGGTAGGAGGAAAAACAAGACTCTCCCCTGGCTGCCAGGCTGGAGGTGCAGAAGCTCATTCATCCTTCCCTGGGCACGTGGCTGGTCTCCTTAGAAACTGCTGGGGCAGGTCTGGTGGTCAGGGCACTTGGCCCAAGGCCCCAGCATGGGCTGTTCACAGAAGCATGTGACAAAGTCGGGATTCTTGCTCCAGGTTATCGACACAGGAGGTGGGAGGTGGGAGGGGATGGGGGGACATGGGAAGCTGGTGAAGACATCCCCCTGACTATTCTTTTTTCATGGCTGAGTAATACTCCATTGTATATATGTACAACATCTTATTTATCCATTCCTCTGTCAGTGGATGTTAGAACTGCCTCCATGTCTTGGCTATTGTGAGTAGTGTTGCAATGAACATAGGGGTATATGTATCTTTTCAAATTATAGTTTTTTCCAGATATATGCCCAGGAGTGGGATTGCTGGATCATCTAGTAATTCTATTTTTAGTTTTTTAAAGAAACCTCCCATAGTGACTATACCAATTTACATTCCTACCAGCAGTGTAGGAGGGTTTCTTTTTCTCCACATCCTTTCCAGTATCTGTTATTTGTAGACTCTTTGATGATGGTCATTCTTACCAGCGTGAGGTGATACCTCGTGGCAGTTTTGATTTGCATTTTTCTGATAATTAGTGATATTAAGCATCTTTTCACATGCCTCTTGGTCATCTGTATGTTTTCTTTGAAGAAATGTCTATTTATATCTTCTGCCCATTTTTGTTGGGTTTTTGTTTTTTGATATTGAGCTGCATGAGCTGTTTGTATATTTTGGAGATTAAGCCCTTGTTGTTCAGTTCATTTGCAAATATTTTCTCCTGTTCTGTGGGTTGTCTTTTTGTTTTGTTTATGGTTTCCTTTGCTGTGCAAAAGCTTTTACATTTAATTAGATCCTGTTTGTTTATTTCTGCTTTTATTTTCATTACTCTAGGAGGCAGAGCAAAAAAGATATTGCTGCAATTTATGTCAAAGAGTGTTCTGCCTGTTTTCCTCGAAGAATTTTATAGTGCCTGGCCTTACGTTTAGGTCTTTGATCCATTTTGAGTTTATTTCTGTATATGGTGTTAGAGAATGTTCTAATTTCATTCTTTTGCATTCTGTCCAGTTTTCTTAGCACCACTTATTGAAGAGACTTTTTCTCCACTGTATATTCTCGCCTCCTTCGTCATAGTTTAATTGACCATAGGAGTGTGGGTTTATTTGGGGGATTTCTACCCTGTTGCACTGATTCATTATGGTATTTTGGCCACTCATGCCCTGGCCATGCCCTTGACCTTGCCATTACTAACAGTTGTACTCCCTTCATAATCTCAATTTCAAATGTTCCACTGTCTCATCATAGTTTTCTCCTTCTAGTTCAGGCTTCTATTCTGTCCAGTGGTTCTTCAACCTCATTGAGATTCACAGTCAATGGATCTATCACCCTTTCATTGTTCCCCACCTCCCCCATTGCCACCCACAAGTCCTCACTGCCCTTCTTACCCACTTAGATTACGTGGCTTCTCATTATCACCGTGGCCACTAATACACAATCAACTCCCTTCCACCTCTTCCTTCATTGTACCTTCTTGGCAATACCAGAGGCCTGGCTGAATCTACCTCTGTCCGCTGTGTCTGCACAGCAAGGCTGAGCATGCCACTTGCTGTGGTTGAACTTCAGGTGGGACCTTGGTGATGGCCTGGTGCTTCTATTCCATTTCCCTACACCAATATTCTCCCACTCTGTAAGACAATGATTTCCCATTTTCTCCTCCCTTCTCAAACCCTGTCTTCCTCCCCCATGCTCACTCTCAGCTGATGACGTTGCTTCCTAGTTCAGTGGGATTATAGAACAATAAACTGACAAGTTCCACATTCCCACCACTGCACCCACCCACCCATCCTCATCAGTGCATATCTGCTCTGCCTTCCCTGCTGGCACTGGGGTGAATTTCCCAAGCTTCCATCAGCAGTACTCAAAGTGTGGTCCTTGTTCCTGACTGGCAGCATCAGCATCACCTGGGAGGTGATCAGAAGTACCAATTCTCCAACCCACTCCAGACCTGCTGAATCAGAATTTGTGGGGTAAAGCCTGGAACCTGTCTCTCCAAGTGATTCTTCAGCACAATGAAGTTTAAGAAGCACTTAGCTAGAACCCTTCCCCTCTCATCTGCTCAGGAATATCCCTCCGGAGTGGTCCCCTCTCTCTTTTGCATCATCGCACTTTTTCCTCTTTTGGATAAATTTCCATTCCATCCTGTATATAGGCTGGATACAAAAAACACAGCCTCTCTTGATTCCAAATCCCACTTTAGCTACCACCCCATTTCTCCACTTCCTTCTTTCTCTTAACATACCCTCAATCAGTCTTTTGCTCCCACCATCCCCTAAAATGAACTTGCTAAGGCCTTTTTGGCAGAAACTGGCTAAATGGTCACCCAACTGTTTCTTCTTTCTGCAGACACAACTAACTGACATTTCTAAATATCTGTGCATGTAAATAAGCCCAGATGACTAATTCTTGGTATGGGAGTGTGAACTTTCAGGCTGAGGCATTTGAGCGAGGTGTGCTTTGACATGGACTGTCCCTTCCCTTCTCTACAATAATGATCCCCATGTTTATATCTCTAGCCTGGACCCAAGGCTTGCTTATCCAACTGCCTACGAGGCATCACCACTTGGCATCCACTAGACATCTCCATGGGGCTTCCTAGGTGGTGTTAGTGGTAAAGAACCTGCCTGCCAGTTGCAGGAGACCTAAGAGACACAGGTCCTGGGTCAGGAAGATCCCCTGGAGGAGGGCATGGCAACCCACTCCAGTATCCTTGCCTGGATAATCCCCAGGACAAAGGAGCCTGGAGGGATATGGTCCATAGGGTCACAAAGAATCAGGCATGACTGAAGTGACTCCACTTGTACACACACATCCAACTCACCATGTCCCACACCAGACTCCTGATGCCTTTAGTCACGTTTCACCCATCATCTTCTTCTTGATAAAATGTCACCTCTGTCCTCCCAGGTGCTTAAGTCAAAAAAATGGACTAATCCTTATTTTCCCACAGCCCATTATTATCAGTTCCTACAGATCTTACCTTCAAAGCATCCCGAGCCTCATCTCACCCTTGCATAGGTGCTGTCTGCGTTCCAACCACTGCTGTCTTCTCTTGCTGACACTCTTGCCATATCCTCCTAATTCTCTTCCTGCTCACATTCTGCCTGTCTCCATGCTGTTCTCAATAGAACATCTAGGATGATCTTTAGACCCAGAAATCAGATTATCTTACTTGTCCAGTCTCGCCCTGCCCCCAGATCACTCAGAATTAAAACCAAAGTCCTTGAAATGGCTCTCAGGCCCCACATAGACTGGCTCCCCATCACCTCTCTGACTTCATCTCTTCTGACTCTCTCCTTGGCTGGCTCCCCTCCTGTAACACTGTCTTCTTTGCTGTTTGAAGCATATTCTTGCCTGGAATACACTCGCCCAGTTAGTCACAGCCCACTCTCGCACTTCCTCTAAACCTGTAGTCAAATTCACTTTCACAGCATAACCTTCCCGAATACAAACTTATGCCCACCCTCCCCTGGACTCCCTGTGCCTCTTAGCACTTTCCACCCCCTGGCAGACTAGACATGAACTGATGTTTTGTTTGCCTATTCTTACCAGAAGGTAAGGAGAACAGACCATCTTTTTTATTCTGTGTTCCCAGAACATAGAACAATGTTAGGTGCACAGTAGGTGCTCAAAAAAACATCTAAAATGAGTGAAAGAATGATAGTTAAATGAACCAGCCTCGTTGGGCCCAGGGGAGGAAGCAAGTCTCACCAGTTGAGTTTTTTTAATAATTAAATTTATTTTTAATTGAAAGATAATTGCTCTACAATATTGTGTTGGTTTCTGCAAAACATCAGCATGAATCACCCATAGGTATACCTATGTCCCCTCCCTCTTGAACCTCCCACCTCCCTACCCATCCTACCCCACTAGGTTGTTACCGAGTCCCAGTTTGAATTCCCTGAGTCACCCAGCAAATTCCCACTGGCTGTCTATTTTACATATGGTACATGTATGCTTTGTTTCTGGTGAATGAGAGTCCTTTCTTGCTCTCCTTGTGAATTTTGTCACAAGGATCTTGTCTTCAAATCCTCTTGTGCACCCTGTTTTAAACTGCCTGGGAGACTTGTCTCCTCCTGATGGAGCTGGCCTCTTAGACACACTTGGTGACATCAGTCGTGAGTCCCCGGCACAGCCTTTGCTCGTGAGGCTCCGGGGCCCCATCTGATACTGCAGGGAGGGCCGATTCTCCTACCTGCTCTCCTGCCAGGCACTCACTGAGGTCTGACCAACAGAGCAGTGGACAGCACCAAGTTCTACTTGTGCAAAAATGCAGACAAGTCATCATGACAACTTCAAAAGAGAGGAGGGAGGTTTGAAGGCCCTTTCAGTTACAGGATTCTCGAGGAGAGATGAGCAAGACTGGGCAGGCGGCTTGGAGGTGCTGCTTCCTGGGCCTCCCCACTCTCTGACACGGTCTCTGGGAAAGGTTGTTGGAACCAGAAAACACATGGCTTTGTTGATGAAAAGCCTGTTTATTCCTAGTACACTGGACACTTTGTTCAAGAATAGTTCATCCATTTGAAAATATTGCCCTTGTAATGGTGCCAAGGTCATTCTCTGCTGGGGTTATCAGCAGAGTATGTGCCAGCTCTGCCTGGAGTATTTTAATAGGTGTATCGTTTCCCTGCCAAAGTGACTAAAGAACATTACATAGTTAATTTGTATTCAGTGCTCTCCCTGCATACATTCTTAATATTCGGTTTTTACTGGGAATTTAAGAGAAAAAAAAAGAGAAAGAAATGAATAAATAGGTTAGGATACAATGAACTGCTTTAAAAAAAGGAATTTTAAGTGGTTCTGACTCATTTTGGAGTTCTGTACCCGTTTGATAATAACAATATACTTTGCAAAGCATTGGACAGTTTTCAAAAAATTTTTATATTCATTCTCTCCTTTGATGCTCAAATTTACCCTGAAAGGAAGGATGCTGTGTCCTCTATTTTAAACGAGAAAACTGAAGCTCAGGAAAGTGAAATGGCTTGTCTCAAAGTCAAAGAATTAAACATGATGGAATGAGCGTTAGGATCCCAGTCTCTTAGTGCCTGGGTCAGAGCTGTCCATGCCAGGGTGGAAAGCTGGGTGATATAGGCAGGTCCATGGAGGAGACAGGTCTAGCTGGGTTTGGTCAGAGACCCTTGAAGTCTAGAAGTGAATGCAAATGGAGAGCAACTTTGTCAGTAGCTCTGGCCTTCTGTGTTAGCCAACACAAGATAATGAACACAGTTTCTCACCCTGAAAACCACGTGGAGATTCTACCTGCAGAGTGGCTGATGAGTACGAAGCAGGTGTAGCAGGACCTGGGGGAGAAAAGCATCCCACGCAGCTGCCCCAAGGCCCTCTGGGAAACTCTCCAGAATTCCAGTGCCAGTTCCACAGGGCATAGGTCTATTGCCTGACCTTGAGCAAACCCCATGTAAGATAGATTCTATCACTTCGGCTCACTCATTGGTAGAGACAGTCAGCTTCCATTGGAATGAAGCCATGGATGACACAAAGAAATACAAAGCATGTCCACAAGCTTGTGATTACCACAAAGCTGAAAAGTATAGCTAATGATGAATGACAAATCAGTTTTCTAGATCTTGAAACTAGTTGGAACATCAGGATGGAACCTCTAAGGTAAATGGACAGAACTCTCCTCGGGTTTAACAAAAATTGCATCAGGAGCAGCATTCATTATTGATCAACATCAGTCCCACTCTTAGAAAGTGAAAGGCACATGTTTGGACTGGAGAAGACTTCTGAGTTTTAGTTGACCAGAGGCTCAGTGTGACTGGGGCTGACAAAGACTTTCGTACAACCACAGACTCTATTGACAGAGGTGTGGGGCCTAGGAGGACTCACCTTGAGCTTGCATGGACAGTCAAATGAACACAGGCCTCCATAACAATGCTCTTCAAGAGGGTCATTGACAAGCTGGAGGCAGGGTAAGTGGAGGAGAAATCAAGGTCTATGTCAGGGGCCCTATGGCCTATAAGGGGCTTCCCTGGAGGATCAGATGGTCAAGAACCCACCTGCAATGCAAGAGACCTGGGTTCCATTCCTAGGTTGGGAAGGTCCCCTGGAGAAGGAAATAGCAATCCACTCCAGTATTCTTGCATGGAGAATTCTATACACAGAGGAGACTAGTGGGCTACAGTCCATGGGGTCACAGAGTTGGACATGACTGAGCGACTAACAGTTTCATATGGCCTGTAAGGGAGAATACTCACTGGAGTGACATAGCGGTTGTCACATAATTAAATGATCGGGAGGATGTGGAAGTGCATAATCTACATGGAGAGCTGCAGGGCTGGAAGTAGGTTAGTGAGTGAAAACCAGAGGGATGCAAAGACTTCAGGGTAAGGGAGAAATTCTGAGAAAGCTCCAGAAAAGCCTCACCCCTTGGGAGGGAATCTGTTCTAAGCAAGTCAAATGAGCTGGAAGCTCTGAGAGTCTGGCTTTACTGGGGTATCTTTTTTTTTTTTTTTTTTGATCTACAGAATTAAAGTTGAGGATTTTCTCTTTTCTTTTTCTTTTTAGAGGTTTCTGGGTTACCTAATAGAGCAGCTGAACAAATCTGGAGAAATTTGTCTTTTAAACAGAACTACTATTCAGATGCTGAGTAATGAACTCTGTATCCGTGAAGGTGATTGACAAAATGAAGCTCTTAGGCTTGAGAACACTGTGGAAATGAAGCCCACAGCTTCAGGCATGAAACCAGATGGGATTCTGACTGAGGAACTTTCCTGAAGGGTGACTTTGCAATTTGCATCTGTGGTGTGTACACCTCTGCTGTTTGTTCCTCGTATCTGGACGCCCTCTCCTACTCCATGCCCCTTGCTCTAAGAACCACTACAGCCCCTACCCAACCACAGGAGATATTCCCAAACCAAAAGTCCTTGCCCCACCCTGGACCTCGGAGGAACCCCTGTACAAAGTGGGCTGGATTGAGCAAAGACTCTCTCCTTGAGAATGGCGTTAGGCCTGGCCAGTCAGGTGGTCAGCGGACATGTGCTTTCAATCAAACAAAAACATCCTGTTCAGCTACCATAACTAAGAGAGAGGCTGATGCGGCTGTGGGTGCCTGGCATCTCCCTCCTTCGCCTCAACAACTGTGATCTCCCTGGGACAAGATTGCTCACAGTGGATCTGTTTTCACAGATTCCACCACTATAAAAACCAGGATGCTCTTGCTATTTATTAGGCTATTTGGGATTAAAAGTAGTGGGTTGTTTTAAGTGCAGAGTAGTGGTCATAAGCAAGGGATAGAATCTTGTGTAGCATTTGAAACATGCTGTTCTCTCAATCTTTTTGGAAAAAGGTACAAGTAGGCCATGGGCTATGCTTGTAACTGTTTTCACCAGTCTCCCAAAAGTGCCTTTCAGATATTGTAAATGATGGTCATGCTTATAAGGTTGAAACATTATTTTGAATCAAGGACTAAAGCCTTATTACTTTTGTAAAACACTAAAACTCATTCTGAAAGAAAAGCAAAGATCTTTCATAATTTTCATGATAAATGCAATTTTAAAGCAATTGCATTTGGCCTTGACAGATAGAGACTTGAAAAACAAAGACATAACAAATTAGAGGCTTTCTTTCTTATGTTAAATAGAAGTTACATGGTGGCATCCAGGGCTTGGTATGATGGCTTCACAGTGCCATGAGGAACCCAGCTTCCTCCCATCTGATACCTTTAGCATGTGGTTTCCATCCTTGTGGTCATCAGATGGCTGCTGGAGCTCCAGCCATCAGGTCCATATTGGAAGTGGGGAAAAAAGGAAAAGTCTAAGAGCAAAATGTACATACCAGTTGGTTGGGGCCTATCCAAGACCTTCTACTTATGTCTCATTGGCTAGATTTAGTTCCATAGTCATCTGGCAAGGGAAATTAGAATATGAAAATATTGAGTCAGGCTCACTAATGCTTCAGTCAAAAGTAGAGTTTCATTAGTAAGGCAAACATGGGGAGGTGGTCTGTCTAATTGTCTGTGCTCCACAGAAAGGAAAAGCTTCTATAAGACATTCTATTGGCTTAACATTTTATAGTCAAAACCTATAGAAGTTTGTATAAATTTTTCATTAAGAAACCGCTTCATGTTGTAAGTCTCTGATAGAGTTCCCATAGCTGACCTACCGTCACTTCACACTAAAGCCACTCACTGAACTCTTAATCATCTAACTCAATTGTCCCTGTGTCTGCTAGTTCCCCAGACCCGAATCAGAGTTTACTTAGTTACTGTTTATCCTTCATGCTCAACCAGTCACAAATTTCAGCTGTCTCCTCTCCAGACCACCTCTTATAGTCTTTCTATTCCTTTCCACCTGGACCATCAGCTCAACAGAGCATCCCTGAAGCCAGCTGCTGTGCTAGGCTCTGCAAATGCAATGATCATGAAAACATTTGGTCTTATGCCTTCAGTCCTGGGTTAGGCACCCCCACCAGGCTACGAGCTGATCTTCCTGATTCCTGGTCCACTCATTCCTGCACACACAACTCTTTTTCAGACACTATCCCATTCCTCCTGCAGAGTGCAGTCAAAATCTGTTTTTTGAAAGCCTCTGAAGCCTTGACAGTGCCCCTTGTGACTGTGCTGTATTTATTGGCCATGTGGAATGACGGTGGATTCTAGAAAGATCTCTGTGCAGCCATTTCCTGGCATTGTGACCTTGGACAGAATCTCTGGCTCCAAGTGGTACACGGCAACAGTGGTGCGTAGCAGTGAACACTTGAGTGGGCTTGTCAGAACCAGGAACAGTAAGGAAATCTAAAAGAACCTTCTGTCTTAAAAAGGTACTTGACTCCCTTTGGATCAATTCAAAGAGGCTTCAATGACTCTTAAGAGGATTAGGCCAGAGGACTTCAGTGCAACTTTTGTGCTTTTGTTCCCTAGTTGGAAACCCTTGACAAGTGACACACACAAACAATACTTGGGGTGGAATAAGAGCTTTATAATCATCTGTATGAGGCCCATGATACAATTCAGCATCTCTTAACAGCTTCAGAGTCTATAAACATTTTCAAAATATTTCATTTAGCCTTCACAATGACTGAAATGCTTGAGGGGAAAAAAAAAAAAAAACATGTTTTAAGATTTCTCTAGCAGAAGCATCACCTGCAATCTCAACAGTCATTTAAAAGGATTTAGTCTCCAGACCTGTCACCCTCTTACTCTCCCTCATTTATGCTACTCTTTTTAGAGCTATTGCCTGGAAAGAGGTGAAGTGGATATCATTAGCTCTGTCTGCAACTGTGGAAATTGAGAGAGTAGTGAAGTGACTTTTTCAGAATCGTAGCAGTAAATGGTAGAATGATGAAGCTCAGTCTGATCATCTGACTCTTGTTCTGCTGAGGAGGTAAGGAGAGAGACAGAAAATGGTGACAATGAAGAAATAGAAACCATCTCATCCTCCTCCTACTCCTATCTCAACTCTTGCTAAGACTTCAGAATGATAGGAAGAAGAGGACACATGAGGAGGGACACGCCAGGAACAAAACAGCTCAATGTGTTTTATGGAGAGGATGGGTGAAGAGCAGGTGGCAGTGTGAAGAGAGTAGGATCATAATCCAAGAAGCAGGATCATGGAAGTAGCCTTGGAGGCCCAGAGCAGAAAGACTCTGTTCTTCCAGGTACCTTTAGATGATGTGCATTTAGAGACCCGATTTGGCAGGTGGATATTTGTCATTTTAGTTGCCAAGCATTTGTTCACTTTTCTCCTGCTAACCACAACCTAAATTCCTACTTGGAAACTACCACTAACCCTGTTCTCAACCTATGGGTCTCTGGAGGAGCTAAATTGACGCCTGGCCCAGGAATCAAAAACGTGACCTGGGCCTAAGCTAGTCACTGCACCAGATTTCCTTAGGCGATGTGATTTGTGTAGGAATGAGCAGCAATCCAGTTAGAGCCAATGCGATTTTCCCAATACTCTGGGACAAAGACCCACTTTCTGCTGGGTGTGGACCTGGAAGTGTATAGTTCTGGGTGTTGCTGATAGTTATCTGATGGACATGAGTCTGTTTCAGAGTGGCTACAAGAAGTGAGCAGAGAGATAGAGGTAAAATTGGATCCTGATAAACTTCATTCAAAATCTTGTTTATAACAACCTTCTTCCTAAAAAGTTCAGTTATAGGAGCCAACACTTTGTTGTTGTTGTTGCATAACCCAATTGGCATATGTGTTTTCTCAATTGTGGTCAAATGGATCAAGTTTCATAAAGTAATATTTTAACTTTATATTAACTATTGGCAGAGTCAAGGTTTATCACATAAACTTCTTCTAAGGAATTTCTTTTTTCATAGAAAATTGGGAAGATTTGCAAAGTGTTTCTGCTTCTGGCTCCAGGGAGTGGCAGATAGCAGATTATCCTCCTGTCAAAAACAACCATAAAAATCTATATTTATAAACACTGTTGTCTGACAGCATGGAGAAACATCAAGGCAGCCAGGATTGTAGGAGATTATCTGTGAGAGAATGAAATACAATTACAATCAAATGCACAGATTTTGGTGAAAATTGACAAGCTAATTTTAAAATTTATATGGAAAGGCAGAAGGCCAAGAATAGCAAAAACTATACTGAAGAAGAAAAAACATTTTTGAACATTACCAAATATGAAGCCTTATATTAAAACTATAATAATTTAAACAGAACATCTCAACTATAGAAAAATAGATCAAAATGGTGAGTGACTCAGAGAGAGCAAGTACATAGGCACAGAGAGCAGTTCGAAATCTGTTTCAGTGATACAGCTGAGAGATAGCAATACTTACTAGGTGTCAGATGTCATTTTAAATGCTATACCTGGATGATGACAAATGTGATGTGAACAACTATATTATTTTGAGAGCTATTAAGGAGGTAAGTTCAGTTCAGATGCTCAGTCGTGTCCGACTCTTTGCAACCCCATGAACTGCAGCACGCCAGGCCTCCCTGTCCATTACCAACTCCCGGAGTTTACTCAAACTCATGTCCGTTGAATTGGTGATGCCATCCAACCATCTCATCTTCTGTCACCCCCTTCTCCTCCTGCCCTCAATCTTTCCCAGCATCAGGGTCTTTTCAAGTGAGTCAGCTCTTCACATCAGGTGGCCAAAGTATTGGAGTTTCAGCTTCAGCATCAGTCCTTCCAATGAACACCCAGGACTGATCTCCTTTAGGATGGACTGGTTAGATCTCCTTTCAATCCAAGGGACTCTCAAGAGTCTTCTCCAACACCACAGTTCAAAAGCATCAATTCTTCTGCACTCAGCTTTCCTTATAGTCCAACTCTCACATCCATACATGACCACTGGAAAAACCATAGCCTTGACTAGACCGACCTTTGTTGACAAAGTAATGTCTCTGCTTTTTAATATGCTGTTTAGGTTGGTCATAACTTTCCTTCCAAGGAGTAAGTGTCTTTTAATTTCATGGCTGCAGTCGCCATCTGCAGTGATTTTGGAGCCCAAAAAAATAAAGTCTGCTACTGTTTTCACTGTTTCCCCATCTATTTGTCATGAAGTGATGGGACCAGATGCCATGATCTTAGTTTTCTGAATGTTGAGCTTTAAGCCAACTTTTTCACTCTCCTCTTTCACTTTCATCAAGAGGCTCTTTAGTTGTTCTTCACTTTCTGCCATAAGGGTGGTGTCATCCGCATATCTGAGGTTATTGATATTTCTCCCAGCAATCTTGATTCCAGCTTGTGCCTCCTCCAGCCCAGCGTTTCTCATGATGTACTCCGCATATAAGTTAAATAAGCAGGGTGACAATATACAGCCTTGACCGTACTCCTTGTCCTATTTGGAACTAGTCTGTTGTTCCATGTACAGTTCTAACTGTTGCTTCCTGACCTGCATACAGATTCCTCAAGACGCAGGTCAGGTGGTCTGGTATTCCCATCTCTTTCAAATTTTCCACAGTTTATTGTGATCCATGCCGTCAAAGACTTTGGCCTAGTCAATAAAGCAGAAATAGATGTTTTTCTGGAACTTTCTTGCTTTTTCGATGATCCAGCAGATGTTGGAAATTTGATCTCTGGTTCCTCTGCCTTTTCTAAAAGCAACTTGAACATCTGGAAGTTCATGGTTCATGTATTGCTGAAGCCTGGCTTGGAGAATTTTAAGCATCACTTTACTAGCCTGTGAGATGAGTGCAATTGTGTGGTAGTTTGAACATTCTTTGGCATTGCCTTTCTTTGGGATTGGAATGAAAACTGACCTTTTCCAGTCCTGTGGCCACGGCTGAGTTTTCCAAATTTCCTGGCATATTGAGTGCAACACTTTCTCAGCATCATCTTTCAGGATTTGAAATAGCTCAACTGGAACTCCATCACCTCCACTAGCCCACTTGAATTCACATTCCAGGATGTCTGGCTCTAGGTGAGTGATCACACCATTGTGATTATCTGGGTCGTGAAGATCTTTTTTGTATAGTTCTTCTGTGTATTCTTGCCACCTCTTCTTAATATCTTCTGCTTCTGTTACGTCCCTACCATTTCTGTTCTTTATTGAGCCCATTTGGAGTATTTGATGATTTGATAATTTAGGAATAATGAAAGAGAATTCATGATAGCTTCATGTTTGTGGCTAGTTATAAATGGATGGTGACACCCATCACTGGGTTAAGGTACATGGTTCGGAAGCAAGTTTTGGTAGAAGGGGTAAAATAATTAGGATTTGGGCATTTTGGAGTTGTAGGTCTGAGGATGAGGAGAGACCTCAAAGGATATATAGATTTGGGAGCTACCAGATGGATGGGACATGCATATTATGCACCTTCACACATTCTCTTGACACCACTGCCTCTTGGACCCTCAACCAAATGCTCCAAATGGGGTCATCACCAGTTGATTGAATATACTTGCATTTGGGCGATTATGCCAGACCCTCCTCCTTGGCTGCCACCTCACTGTCATGTCAAATGGCAACATATTGTAGATTCTGGCTCCTCTCACCCCTTCCAGACTTGGATGAAATGGCTTACCAGCTCATGGGTCCTGGCATTCTAAATAAAGTGCTGTGTAGGAGAAACAAAGCAATAGTAATGAGTGAGAGGTTAGTGTGGGTATAGCAAAGGTAACAGTCGTTAAGATCAGGGAGAGAGAAAACACTGCATCCTTTCAGAGTAAATGTTAGCAAAAGATACGTAATCCTTATGTCAAGAAAGAAAGAAACCATGGGAGATTTAAGGAAAGAGCCAATATAGATGAAATCAGGGAGCCCACCCAGCACATGGAAAATTAAATAGGAGGCAAGTTACATTCTCCTAATGGCTCTGGGCTTTATGTTGTATGACTTTATTCAAAAAGTTTGTCCTTATAATTTGTGGATAGTTGGGGAAATGGAATAATCTTATATTTGCTATTAGTTAATAACCGACATATTTCACTTTTTTTCAGTTTAGCTGTCATTACTTACAAAGTACCACAACAACTATCACTGCAATTTTGTTTCTGATACTGATAGCTAATTTTAACAAGCAACTCTATGTAAGTCTGTGAATATGGGTGTGATTATTTGTGATGTGCATGAGACAGAGAAAATGAGAGTGAGGACAGAGATAAGAGACAGACCCAGTGATGAGCGTGAAAATGTAGTGGATTTAAAACAAATCTGCGAATTCTTTAATACTTCTTCCATTGAGAGGTAGGGTGAATATCCCCTCCCCTTGAATCTGGGCCTTAGTGTTTTGTTGACCAATTGTAGTGACTGGCTGGCCAATGGAATAAGGCCAAGATTACACTCTAAGTTTTCTGGTACTAGGTTACAGGGGCAGCATAGCATCTGCCTGATTCTCTGGCAATATTTCAATAAAACTGGAAATTGATTTTTAAATAATAACAAATCTAAAAACCTTATCATTTGGAGCATTTAAACTCTCCATTTCCTCTTTGATTAAAGAAGAAATTAGAAAGCATAGAAAATCTACAAAGTAATGGTAACACATATGTGACATATTAGAACCTATGGTATATAGCTAAATAGTACTCAGAAAGAAATTCAAAGTCCTAAATATTTATATCATTAAGCAAGAAAGAATAAAAATAAATTAGGATCAAGTTCTGAAAGTTAGTAAAAGAACAACAAAACCAAGGCAAGCAGATGGAAAGAATACTAAAGATAAAAGCTTAACTTACTACATTAGAAAACAGAAAGATGGCAATACTAAGAAATAAATCAACCCAAGATCTGGTTCCTTAGGGCAGAAATAATGAGATCTGTATAGATGTTAGGTAATCTAATCAAGAAAAGGGGCAAAAACACAAATATACAAAATGAAATTGAAACACACAAATGGCTGCTTTGCTTAAATATGCAAATAAATGGCTAAGTGGATTTTTTCTTAGAAAATAAAAATTGCCAAAATTCTCAGAACAGAAAGAAAAATCATAACAGACCAAATTAACATGAAGGAATTAGGAAATGTTTTTAAGAAACTAACACTCAAAGAGCAATGAGCCTATATAGTCTCTCAGGCAAATTTTATGAAATTTTTAAGAAACCAGCAACTTCAATGCTATTTAAACTGTTTCAGAATGAAGGAAAACAATCAAAGGTGAAATTCTTTTATGAGTGTAAGATTGATGTCAAAACCCACAAAAAATAGCACCAAAAGTAAATAAAATCATAGCCTAATCTTACCTGCATTTGGCAATGCCAAAGAATGCTCAAACTACTGCACAATTGCACTCATCTTACACGTTAGCAAAGTAATGCTCATAATCCTCCAAGCCAGGCTTCAACAGTATGTGAACTGTGAACTTCCAGATGTTCAAACTGGATTTAGAAAAGACAGAGGAACCAGATATCAAATTGCCAACATTTGTTGGATCATCAAAAAAGCAAGAGAGTTCCAAAAAAGCATCTACTTCTTTATTGACTATGCCAAAGCCTTTAATTGTGTGGATCACCACAAACTGTGGAAAATTCTGAAAGAGATGGGAATACCAGACCACCTGACCTGCCTCTTGAGAAATCTGTATGCAGGTCAGGAAGCAACAGTTAGAACTGGACATAGAACAACAGACTAGTTCCAAATAGGGAAAGGAGTACATCAAGGGTGTATATTGTCACCCTGCTTATTTAACTTATATGCAGAGTACATCATGAGAAATGTTGGGCTGGAGGAGGCACAAGCTGGAATCAAGATTTCCAGGAAAAATATCAATAACCTCAGATACGCAGATGATACCACCCCTACGGTAGAAAGTGAAGAACTAAAAAGCCTCTTGATGAAAGATGAAAAAGGAGAGTGAAAGAGTTGGCTTAAAGCTCAACATTCAGAAAACTAAGATCATGGCATCTGGTCCCATCACTTCATGGCAAATAGATGGGGAAACAGTGAAAACAGCAGCAGACTTTATTTTTTTGGGCTCCAAAATCACTGCAGATGGCGACTGCAGCCATGAAATTAAAAGGCACTTGCTCCTTGGAAGGAAAGTTATGTCCAACCTAAACAGCATATTAAAAAGCAGAGACATTACTTTGTGAAAAAAGGTCTGTCTAGTCAAGGCTATGGTTTTCCCAGTAGTCATGTATGGATCTGAGAGTTGGACTATAAAGAAAGCTGAGCACCAAAGAATTGATGCTTTTGAACTGTGGCGTTGGAGAAGACTCTTGAGAGTCCCTTGGACTGAAAGGAGATCCAACCAGTCCATCCTAAAGGAGATAAGTCCTGCACATTCATTGGAAGGACTGATGCTGAAGCTGAAACTCCAATACTTTGGCCACCTGATGCAAAGAAATGACTCATTTGAAAAGACCCTGATGCTGGGAAAGATTGAGGGCAGGAGGAGAAGGGGATGACAGAGGATGAGATGGTTGGATGGTATCACTGACTCAGTGGACGTGAGATTGAGTAAGTTCTGGGAGTTGGTGACAGACAGGGAGGCCTGGTGTGCTGCAGTCTGTGGGGTTGCAAAGGGTTGGACATGACTGAGTGACTGAACTGACTGAATCTTACCTGTGAATAAGATTTAAAAATCCAGAATAAAAGAAATTGATAACAATATGTATGTTACCATTATTATTTCACAATGTATTGGAAACACTAGCCAACATAATTAAAGAAAAAAAATAGAGGTATAAAACTTGGAAAGTGAAGTGAAAGTCACTCAGTCATGTCAGACTGTTTGCAATCCCATGGAATTCTCCAGACCAGAATACTGGAGTAAGTAGCCTTTCCCATCTCCAGTGGATCTTCCCAACCCAGGGATCATACCCAGGTCTCCCGCATTGCAGGCAGATTCTTTTACCAGCTGAGCCACAAGGGAAGTCCAAAAACTTGGAAGTAGGAGGTAAAATTACCATTCTTTTGAAGATAACATTGTTTACCTGAAGAATCCAAGAGATTCAGCTCAAAATCTATTATAAATAGTAGTAAAATTTATTTAGAAAGTTTGGCATGAAGTTAACATTAGGAAATTAATAATTTAATTATGTAGAAACAATATCAGTTAAAATGTGATAGAAAAAAAGACCTCATGTACAACAGGAACAAAAACATAAATTGTTCAGAATAACTTGAAAAGGAAATTGTGCAAAGACTAAGAAGAGAAACTTTTCAAATGCAAATGAACCCCTTTGAAAAAGGAAAGGCATATTATGTTCTTGGATAGGAATGTTCAACATTGTAAAGACGTCAGTTCTCCCCAAGTTAATCTATAAATGTAAAACAACCACAATAAAATTGCTATCACAATGTTATTTGAGAATTAGATAAGCTGATTATATAGTTTATTTGAAAAAAACAATTAGTAACCAGAAGAAAAATCTGAGGGGAAAAAAAGATATAAGGGATGTATTCATTTTCTACTGCCACAAAACAAATTACCCATCAAGTTAATGCTTAAAGTAACACCTACTTATGAGCTCAGAGTTCAGCAGATCAGAAGCCCAGGCACAGCGTGACAGGGTTCTCAGCTCAGGGTCTAGCGGTACTGGAATTCAGAAATCGGTGAGGATGTATTCCCTTCTAGAGGATGGACTAGGTAAGAATTTGTTTCCAGTTTTATTCAGACTGTTGACAGTTTGGTTCCTTTTGGTTGTAGGATTGAGGACCTCATTTCCTTTCTGGCTGTCAGCCGGGAATTGTTAGCTCCTAGAAGCCTCCCAGAATCTGGACCATGTAGCTCTTTTCATTGTCAAAGCCTTCCCATGGTAAAGACAGAGAAAGAGAGAGGATACGAGGGTTGCATGACTCCTTCACATTTTGCTGGAAAATTCAGTCATATGACCATGCATATGCCAAAGCCTTTGACTGTGTGGATCACCACAAACTGAAAAATTCTCAAAGAGATGGGAATACCAGACCACCTGACCTGCCTCTTGAGAAACCTGTATGCAGGTCAGGAAGCAACAGTTAGAACTGGACATGGAACAACAGACTGGTTCCAAATAGGACAAGGAGTACGCCAAGGCTTTGTCACCCTGCTTATTTAACTTATATGCAGAGTACGTCATGAGAAACACTGGGCTGGATGAAGCACAAGCTGGAATCAAGATTGCCAGGAGAAATATCAATAACCTCAGATATGCAGATGACACCACCCTTATGGCAGAAAGTGAAGAAGAACTAAAGAGCCTCTTGATGAAAGTGAAAGAGGAGAGTGAAAAAGTTGGCCTAAAGCTCAACATTCAGAAAACTAAGATCATGGCATCTGATCCCATCACTTCATGGCAAATAGATGGGGAAACAGTGGCTGACTTTATTTTTTTGGGCTCCAAAATCACTGCAGATGGTGACCAGTCCATCCTAAAGTAAATCAGTCCTGAATATTCATTGGAAAGACTGATGCTGAAGCTGAAACTCCAAAGGCCACCTGATGCAAAGAACTGACTCATTTGAAAAGACCCTGATGCTGAGAAAGATTGAAGGCAGGAGGAGAAGGGGACAACAGAGGATGAGATGGTTGGATGGCATCACCGACTCAATGGACATGAGTTTGAGTAAACTCCAGGAGTTGGTAATGGACAGGAAGGCCTGGTGTGCTGCAGTCCATGGGGTTGCAAAGAGTCGGACATGACTGAGCGACTGAACTGAACTGAACTCAAGCGAAGAAACAAAGGTAGACTGGTTGTTCAAGAGGAAGAGGAAGTGGATTGGGTTAACATTAGCAGTCTCTTCCACGAATCCCTTGTACCTTATGCCAAAATTAATTATAAAGGGATGAAAGAATAAAATGTTTAAAAGGAAGGGAGAAAGGAAAAAGAGAAGGAAAGAATAAGAAATCATGAATGGGAGAATTTTTTTTAAAAGATAATTTTCAGAAAAAAATTAATAATTATTTTAAAAAATCTCTGAATGAAGAAGGCCTTTCTAAATGTGACTTAAAGTCTAGAAAGTATTAAAAAGAAGAGTGATAAATTCAACTAATTTTAAATCTAAAAAAATTCTTTCTGACAAAAAAGAAAAACTGCACAAAGGAAAGTAAAGACAAATCAAATTCTAACTGGGAAAAATCTAGCAGATTGATATCTTAACCAAACTGTAAATTTCCTAAAGTCTAAAGAACTTTAAAAGAGCGATTTTAAATGAGCAACAGAATAATGAGCAAAGGATGTGAACAGACAGTTCACAGAAAAGGAATAAAATGGTTCTTAAAAGTATGAAAAGATTTTTTTGCTTCATTTATATAATAAGCGAAATGCAAAGTTACATTTTTAACCTGTCAGACTGGTAAAGATGAAAAGATAGTTAACACATTGTGTTGGCAAGGGCATAAAGTCATGCTGATGGAGTTATAAATTGGTCTAACCTCTTTGGAGAGCAATTCAACAGTAAAATTGAGCATATCTTTAACCTTCATCCTGTAAGTCCATTTCCAGGAATTTATCTGTAGGAATTTATGTATGGATGTACATAAATGAAAAGACTGTGAATGTACAACAGTACAATAGTCATAGCAAAAGATTGTAAATACTTAGCTGTTCATCAGTGTGGAAATACAGGGGAGTACTATGGAGCCATAACAAGAGTAAGATGTAATATATAAAGTCATGGAATACTAGTCAAGACATACTCTTATGCCACAAAAGTAATGTAAGAATAGTATATATAGTGTTAAAAAAAATTCATCTGAGCAAAATTTAAAGGTCCTATTGTCTTTATTCAATCATTGATGAATCAGGCAGCATCTGATCTAGCAGATAGAAAGGAGCTCTGAGAAGTTGTACAAAATGTAAGATTTTGTAGGCAGAACAGAGTGGGAACAAGGAAGTTATACTAGCAAAAATTAGATTTGTTATTGCAGGTCACTTTCCTTTAGGCAATGGCAGGGGTCTCTCAGGTAGATTGCCAAACTAGTGCTGGTCAAGTAGTTCCTGGTTGACTGGTCTAAGATTCTGTTTCTAGGAAAGGCTGAGACTATAAATAATTTGGTGTCTCAGTTTGGTGACATGCGGCTTAGCATAAGTGTCACCATTTTGGGCCTGTTGTCTCCAACAATTATATGGAAGAGCAGAACAGAGATTAACTTCTAGGGAAAAAATGGGAATTTTGGAAGTGGGAATTTCCTACAGGTGGCTGTAGGAAAATGATGCAAAAAAAAAAAAAAAACAAAACCCCTTCCTTTTCTTATATGCCCACCTTTTACATTTTGTCCTTTTTGAATTTTGTACTGTGTACATGTATTGCCCAATGAAAAAGTAAATAGTATATATATTTATAATTTAATCACTTTAAAATCTATCATAAAATACCATTTATAGATTATAATGGTTTTTTTTCTTTTAAATTGGAGTATAATTGCTTTGTACGATGCCAAGTTCTTCCCAGGTGGCACAGTGGTAAAGAATCTGCCTGCCAATACAGAAAACAAGAGATGTGGATTTGATCCCTGGGTGGGGAAGATTCCCTGAAGAAGGAAGTGGCAATCCACTCCAGTGTTCTTGCCTGGAAGATCCCATGGACAGAGGAGCCTGGTGGACTACAGTCCACGCGGTCACAAAGAGTCTGACACTACAGAGTAACTGAGCACACACACCCATACATAATTCTCTACAATGTTGCGTTAGTTTCTGCTGAACAACAACATGAATCAGCTATATATATACATATATCCCCTCCCTCTCACGCCTCCTTCCCACTGCCCTAGGTCATCAACAGAGCACCAAGTGGAGCTCCCGGTGCTATGCAGCAGGTTTCACTAGCTATTTCACACATGCTAGTGTGTATATGTCAATGCTATTCTCAGTTCATCCCCTCTCCTTCCCCACGGCACACATCCACAGTTCATTCTCTACGTCTGCACCTCTATTCCTGCCCTGCAAATAGGTTCATCAGTATTATTTTTCTAGATTCCATATATGCCTTAATACACAAGGCATATTTTTCTCTTTCTGACTTCACTCTGTATGACAGACTCCAGGTCCATCCACATCTCTACAAATGACCCAGTTTCATTCTTTTTAATGGCTGAGTAATATTCTATTGTATGTATGTACCACATCTTTTTATACATTTATCTGTCAATAGACATTTAGGTTGCTTCCATGTCCTGGCTATTGTAAACAGTGCTGCAATGAATATGGGGGTAATATGTCCTTTTGAATTATGGTTTTCATAGTGTATATGCCCAGGAGTGGGATTGCTGGGTCATAAGGTAGCTTTATTTTTAGTTTTTTAAAATACTCTATACTGTTTGTATCAATATACATTCCCACCAATAGTGCACAAGGGTTCTTTTTTCTCCACATCCTCTCCAGCATTTACTTTTTGTAGATTTTTTTGATGGCCATTCTGACCAACGTGAGGTGATACCTCACTGTAGTTTTGATTTACTTTTCTCTAACATTGAATAATGTTGAGAATCTTTTCATGTGCTTGTTGGCCATCTGTATGTCTTCTTTGGAGAAATGTCTGTTTAGGTCTTCCACCCATTTTTGATTCTGTTGTTAGTTTCTTTGATAGAGCTGCATGAGCTGCTTGTATATTTTGGAGATTAATCCGTTGTCAGTTGCTTCGCTTGCAAATATTTTCTTCCATTCCGAGGGTTGTCTTTTCATCTTGTTTTTGGTTTCCTTTGCTGTGCAAAAACAAAAGTAAATAGCATACTTTTTTAAATTTTGGAAGCAAATGTGTTATTTGAATCCTCTGAGAAACAAACCCACAAGACGAAATCAGACATGCAAGTGACTTATTAGAGAATATGGGGAGGGAAAGCCCCCAGATAGTGTTGAAGGTCTGACCCCTGAGAAGAAGGGAGGAAAGGCATGAAGTTCTGACAAGGCCAACGGAAGTCCTTGAGCCAAAACCACCCATGGGAAGTGTCCGGCTTCCCGCAGGAATGGGTGTGCCCTAGAGTCCCTGCCCTGCTTGTCATTGGCGGGGGGCAGCGCTGGGAATGGCAGCCTCAGAACTGCGGATGAACGCAGAGTGCAACAGGCAGAACCCTTGATCAGTTGCTCTCCCAGCAGCAGATCCAAAATCTATCTGGCCATCCCTTTACTGAAGTTTGTAAATTCTTCTCTTATCCGATGATTTATTTTGATTTTGCAGTTGTGATGACTTGGACTTTTCTGCTTTTGCATACTAACATTTTTTTCTTATTTTAAAAAATTTATTGGGGTATGGTTGCTTAACATTTTTCTCTTTAATCATTCACTCATTCATTTGTTTATCCAACCAGTGTTTATTAAATACTTACTAAATGCTGTGCATTGAGTTAAGAGCTGGGAATGCAAAGATGAGCAAAACAGTCATGGGGCCCAGACTTGTGGACTCTATGGTCTGCTGAGCAGGCTGACATGAATCAATGATCAGACAGCACACAGTTTCAAACTCTAATAAGCGCTGCAGAGAAAAAGTATAGAGTCACGCCTGCATCTAACACCAGTTCGGTAGGTTGGAGAACGTTCCCCAAGAGAAGTGAAACGCTAGAAATATATGCTCATTGAGAAAACGGTAACAGAAGAGTTTAAGGAACAAAGCTAAAATCACCTGTAATTCTAAAACCCAGGGATAACCTCAGTTAGCAATTTTCTTCATCTTTTTAAAAAAATGTAATTGACAAACACAGCATTGTCCAATAGAAATAGAATGTGAGTCATAGATGTAATTTTACATTTTCTAGAAGCCATATTTTAACAAGTAAAAAAAAACAAGTGAGATTTATTTTAATAATTCAATTTGTCTCACCCAGTATGTCTGAAATATCATCGTTCAATATATAATCAATGTAAAAATTATTAACATAGTAGTTTACATTATTTTTTCTTACAAGTCTTTGAAACCCATATGTATTTCACACAGCACACCTCACTTTGGACTAGTCACATTTCAAGTGCCCATTGGGTACTTGTGGTTAGAGTCTGTTGTATTAGATAGCACAAGTTATATACACATATATAGGAACATATATATGTACATATATATATACTACAACATCACATTTGAGATATTAATGCATATTCAGTTTTGTGTCCTATTTTTTCAGTTAACATTCCATTATATGAATTTCTCATGATAGAAAACATTTTTTAAAAATTATCTTAATGCACAGCATATTGGTACACAGACCAATATTTATTGAACCATTTACATATTGTTGTTGCTTAGTTACTAAGTCATGTCTAACTCTTTTGTGACCCCATAGACTGTAGCCCACCAAACTCTACTGTCCACGGAATTTTCCAGGCAAAAATACTGGAGTGGGTTGCCATTTCCTTCTCCAGGGGATCTTCCCAACCCAGGGATCAAACCCACATCTCCTGCACTGAAGGCAGATTCTTTACCACTGAGCCACCAGGGAATCCCTATTTATATATTATTAGATACTTAGGTTATTATCAACGTCTCAGTGTATATACTATGCTGGCTACAATGAAATAATTCAATAAAGACAATTCTTCATGCGCATCACAGTTTTTAACCTTACAAAACATTCTTGTTGGAGTTGCTGGATCAAAGTGAACAAAGTTTTGTCAGGTTCTTGAGAAATTTCATAAAATCACATTGAGAGAGTCTGTACCTATTGCATTGCCAGCAGCCCTGACAGTGTATGTCTCACTGTGACTCTGGCAACAATGACCATTGTGATTTCTTCTAAATTTGCCTATTTGATTTGCCAAATTTAGCATTTCCTTATTTAAACAAGCAAGTCTTTGAATTCCAGAGAGGTTGAGCATTCTTTACCTTTCTCTTCATTGGCTAATTCATTTCTAGTTTTAAATTACTAATTTTCCTCTGTTAAAAGTGAATCCATGGGACCTCTTACATTGAATTGGGATGAATTAGGCCTGACATTTATGTTTATTTTTATAAGCTAACATGATTGGACTGCAAATTCTACCAACCGTTGTCAAGCTTTACTCGTTGGGCAATGTTTGGCTGGGTATTAGAGGAGATACAGTGAGACATGGACCGCTCTCATAGGATGCTCAGGATTGTGAAGGAGGAGGGCAGGCACATGCATAGCCTGCTGACCCACCAGGCTGTGTGCACATAGGGGATGGAGGTTCACCCATGAGAGCACAGGGTGGGGCTGGTTAACTCACTCCAGACGGACCCAGTTTCATGAAGGAGGTCAGATTTGGGGCAGGCCTTGAGGAATAAGTAGGATCCCATTACGTGGAGTAGGTTGAGAGGGCATCCAGGCTAAGGGATGGACAGAGACAATGGAGGTGTGGAAACACTCCTGGAATTAGTAGGAGAACTGGGATATGTCTGATAACACATCAGTGATGGGAGATGAAGTGGGAAAGGCTGGTGCGCTCAAGTTCAAGCAGAATTTAAACACCCCGCCAAGGCTTTTTTTTATAGACTTTGGAGATTAGTGGTGCCACTGAGCAGTTCTTTGACGTATGAGGAAAGAAAAATCCTAATTCAGAAGTAGCTTTTCAAGGAAAAGGGTCTAAAGAGAGGAAAGATTGCATGTCCTTAGATCTTATGCATTCATTTCCCACATTGGTAGGCATCTCCAAGATCAGTGGAAGATGAAGAATGGTAAAGCAATGTGGAATTATAATCCACTAAGGTTTGATTCAGATAGAAATTAACCTGAAATTCTGTTTCTTTACAGCACTTTCATTCACAGCTTCTTTGCAAATTGGTTTCAATCTGTCTCTCCTGTGTCATAAATGAATGTGGTCCACCACCCTTACTTCCACCATCCCTTCCACCTCCACCCCCTCCACCAGCCCTTACACCCCACTTACCCCGGGGTCTAGTCCTTTAGAGGAATGTGAATTTGCCCCCCTTTAAAATAGGCCAGCCACCGGCTACCTCTGTCTGATTCAGGAAAGCCGACTGTAACCCTCAGGACTTCCTGTATCTTCTTACCCTAAGCAGCAATCTCCGAGCCCTCCTCTCACCTCTGGGGAAGGAAGAAGGGACAGGGCATCTAACCAGATCTCTAGTTTGAGGAGAAGAAACACCTACAAGCAGAGAGATCCTCCTTCCAGCACAAAGCAGGAAGCCCCTTCCTTTCAGAACACAGGTGTTGATGAGATTTAAAAGGTATTATACTTGCTAATTCAAGTGGAATACACAAAACCCACTCCAGTATTGGGTTCTATAGCTTCAGTTGAGGCAGATTTTACAAATGCTAATGAACCACTCCACTTGGCATCCCAGGCGGACACAGTCCTCAGGCAATTTGACACTTGCAAATTGTTGAAATTTCCTTCAGCCCCATAAACAGTGGGGGCCAAGACGCACAGTGCTGGCTGACTAGAAGCCCATTGGGCCGGCTTCCCCAAAAGGGCCTGGGGCTGGGGTGGTTCTCCACTTGCCTCCGTTCTTGGGTGCAGGGTGAGTGCAGTGGAAGGAAGGTGAGAAGGTGGTACCTTTTCCTGATCTCTCAGTTTTCTTCTGAATCCTCCATCTAGAATTTTCTGCGCAGGAGATGGGGCAAGAGGATTTCACGCTCCTGCGAGCACACACTCCATATCTCTACTTGTGACTATTCTCTGTCTTGTCAAACAGGCTCTCTGAGGGGCTGGGTGAAGGCTGGGGCACACTGGGGGAAGAATGTCTGGCTGCAACCTACTCTTAAAGATTAACCCCAGATCTGTGGGGGTGTGTTGGCAGAGAACTGGAGGGCAAGACGAAACAGGATAAAGATTTGCATCAACATGGTTGCTTTTTAAAAATATGACAATTAAAGAAATACGAAAAATTGCAAGAGTTTACTTTCTATAATATTTAGAATGAGAGGCACTCCTCGTCATTTACAGAGCGGTTCTGCAAGAGGGCTTCAGGACAACTCTCAAGCAACTGCCTGGAGCGGGGCATGACCGGGTCTTCTGACTTGGGCTGGGTGCAGACGAAGTTTCTCTGGTCATCAGCTCCACTCCCTCGGCCCTCTGTGTGGGGAGGAGGAGAAGATGAGCAGTGGGAATGTTAAATCTTAGGAAACCCCAAGGAAAATGCAAAAGAGCCCGCTATGGCAGTCTGCCCTCCGGAGGTTTGCAGCCCGGCAATGATGAAGGGAGACTGCCACCTACGGGCCAGGTTCCAGGGAGCCCACATGCGGGTCTCAGCCAGAGAGACTCCAAGGGGAAAGGAGGCTTCGTGCAGTCACCCCACTCCCTGCTCATAGACAAAAACTCTCAACTTGCTCCCAGCAAATTAGCATTTTCCTGATTTAAATGTTTTCCCCTCACAAGAGTATGATCTTAAGAGCTAATTTCTGTGTATAAAGAAGGCAATATGATAGACACATCTGGCCCCACCATCACATTAAACAGCCGCGCACGTGTGCGTCATTCGGCCACTCGGTGCCACAGCAAAGGCCACTCCCGTATAAACCTACCATTTTATGGCTTCTTAACAGAAATGAACGTGTAACGGATCAGAGACGAGCATCGTCTTGCTGTGCCATCTTAGCAAAGAAGCTATGGGATAAGAACAATCGAACAGACATCCAACACATCACAGAGGATGCTTGTGAGGGATGAGAGGGATGGGACACGAGAGTGGAGTTGGGCACAAAGGAGAAAACAAAGTAAAATGAAGCTAGAGAGGGACCTTGCATGTTATAATGGTAATTGAAGAGTATAATTGAATCAACTCTGCTCCCAAAGTGAAAAAAGAAAACCGACAGAATTTGAGCTTATATGAGAAGGAAATCTATTGTATTATAGTGGTTCCAATGGTATCACACAGTTGTCCTTTGCTATTTGATGTGTTCGTGAATTGCAAATTCTATTCTTCCCCTTCCGTTCTAAAATCAGATCTGCCCCACAATATTTACATAATATTGGATTTTGACTAATGAAGCAACCTGACTCCTATTGGAGAAAAAGGAGTGGTATAAATGTGTGTGTGTTTCTTTGTATGTATGAGTTTGGGCATGTGTGTGCACAGTGTATATAAATGTGTATGTGTATGGAAGCATGTGTTTATGTATACATGAATGTGTGTGTGTGTTTAATGGAGGAGCTCAGAAAGGAATATTGTTCTGTGACTCCAAGCCAAACGAGGTTTAAAGGCCCTATGTCCTGCATTGCATCCCCCAGAGGAAAGTTGAGCCCACCCCCTGAATAGGCACAGGTATAGGGGCTGGGCATGGATCAAAGAGGCAGAGGTGGGCTATAGAACTTTCTACAGAAATCAGCAGGTGAAACTCGGAGTGTCAGGTCTGTGTTTCTGGTGAGTGCCAGAGGAAACACAGGAGTGAGTCCATCTGAAGCAGGAGAGAGATTTCCCAGCACAGACCAGGCTGGGTGAAGGGGGACCACCCAGGACCTGCAGAAGACAACAGGAAGCAGAGCCAGCACCAACCTCTTGGCCCCACTGGTAGAGGGTTATCATCATCAGTTCCTGAGGGGAGAGGAGGAGAGGAACTCGCCGTTGATATCAGAACCCTCCAGATCTCCTTTAGGACCTCTGTGCATAAACCCGTATCAGTGCTAGTTTCTCATCAGTGGCCTAGTCATTCTTGTTACCTTTGGTGCTGGTGGTGGTTTAGTTGCTCAGTCGTGTCCGACTCTTGTGACCCCATGGACTATGGCCCACCAGGCTCCTCTGTCCATGGGATTCTCCAGGCAAGAATACTGGAGTGGATTGCCATTTCCTTCCCCATTTTAATGATGTGTAAATTCAAGGACCTCTTAGACGTTGTAGTGTTAGAACACCTGGGTTGGAAGATACGCTCTCTCCACCTTAGAGAAGTGAATCATAACCGGAAGATTTTGGTATCTTTAGTATTGGTAAATACTACACACCAGTGGGTCATTTATGTAAAATTTTATATAAATGGTATCACATATAAATATTTACTTGGGATCTTTTTAGCTTATCATGATGTATTTTAGGTTTAATGGTGTAGATGATGCAGATCTAGTTCACTCAGGTTAACTGCTATGCAAGGTTGTATTGTACAAATAATTCCCATTTTATTTTCCCATTTTACTCCTGAAGGTCAGATAGCTTGTTTCCACTTTTTAGCTATTACCTGGAATGCTGAAAAGAACATTCTTTTTTTGTATTTCTTTGGGCCCATGTATCTTTCAGGAACTTCTAAACACATAAAGGTGAAATTGTTGATCATAAGTTATGCACGGATTAACTTTACCAGGTTTTGCCAAATTGCTTTCTGCAGTGGTTAGATCATTTTATACTTGCCCTGGCATGGATGAAAGTTTTTCATTTCTCCATTCTCACAACTGGTATTGTTGGTATTGTCAGAGTTATTGACCATTGAATGCCTTCTTAAAGTAATTGCTTCTTCATATTCTATGTCTTTTTGCTGTTTGGTGATTTCTCTTCTTGCTTGTTTATTTTTAGGAACTTATTCTATAATTTGGATAATTATCTTTGGTTGGAAATGTAGGTTGCTAATATTTTCTCTAGGTCTGTGTTTGCCTTTCTACTTTGTTACTAATGTCATTTGTCTTGGACAAGTGTTTTAAAATTATATAGTTCAATGTATCACTTTTTCATGATGATTTTCATTTTGTGCCCTTCTAGAATGTTATATATAGTTTCCATAATCTAAATATGTTCAGCTTTCCCTTAACATTCCTGAAGTTTACTTTTGTGCAGCCTGTGAAATATAAATCTCATTTTCCCTTTGAAAATATTATTAGCAAAATAGTTACAGGGCCATTTATTAAATAATCATCCTTTTTCCCCTGATCTGTAGAGTCACCTCTGTCATATTCCAGATTCCTTTGTATATGTTAGTGGTTTTGGCTTTGGGAAACCTGTCCCATGGATCTATTTATTTATCCAAAGGATGATATCCTAGTATTTTAATTACCATAGTTCAGTTCAGTTCTCAGTCGTGTCTGACTCTCTGCGACTCCATGGACTGCAGCACACCAGGCTTCCCTGTCCATCAACAACTCCCAGAGCCTACACAAACTCATGTCCATCACATTGATGATGCCATCCAACCATCTCATCCTCTGTCGTCCCCTTCTCCTCCCACCTTCAATCTTTCCCAACATCAGGGTCTTTTCCAGTGAGTTAGTTCTTTGCATCAGGTGGCCAAAGTGTTGGAGTTTCAGCTTCAGCATCAGTCCTTCCAATGAATATTCAGGACTGATTTCCTTTAGGATGGACTGGTTGGATCTCCTTGCAGCCCAAGGGACTCTCAAGAGTTTTCTCTAACATCACAGTTCAAAAGCATAAATTTTTCGGAGCTCAGTTTTCTTTATAGTCCAACTCTCACATCTGTACATGACTACTGGAAAAAACATGGCTTTGACTAGACAGACCTTTGTTGGTAAAGAATGCCTCTGTTTTTTAATATGCTGTCTAGGTTTCTCATAGCTTTTCTTTCAAGGAGCAAGTGTCTTTTAATTTCATGGCTACAATCACATCTGCAGTGATTTGGAGCCCCCCAAAATAAAGTCTCTCACTGTTTCCATTGCTTCCCCATCTATTTGCCATGAAGTGATGGGACCAGATGCCATGATCTTAATTTTCTGAATGTTAGTTTTAAGCCAACTTTTTCACTCTCCTCTTTCACTTTCATCAAGAGGCTCTTTAGTTCTTCTTTGCTTTCTGCCATAAGGGTGGTGTCATCTGCGTAATTACCATAAATTTGTGATAAATCTTGATACCATCTGCTAGGTATCAGAATTGTTTCGGCTGTTCTTGGTCCTCTATTATTCTGAGTAGATTTTATGATTTGCTTATACAGGTCAATAAAAAAATCCCCCAGAATTGTTAATAGAATTTATTAAGTTTGTGATGTAAATTTAGGAAAACTGCTACTGTTAAGCTGCAGTAGCAGTTAAGTACTGTTAAGAATATGTTATATCTCCCGATTTATGTTATTTTTTATGTATTTCAATAAAATTTTAGAGTTTTCTCTGTTGAAGTTTTTCACATCTTTTGTTAGACTTGCTTCTAGGTAGCTCATAGTTTTTTAGACTATTGTAAATGGTATATTTTTTATTTTATCCTCATTCTTGAATGATAGTTTGTGCATAGAATTCTAAATTGATGGTATTTTCTCTCAATATTCTGAATATAATTTCTGTTAGTGAACTAGGAATAGAAGGAAAATCCCTTAACCTGAAAAAGAATATCTACCATAATCCTAAACAAATGCTAAGAGCATTCCACTTAAAGTCAGGAACAAGACAAGGGAAAATTTCATCCTAATTACCAGGAACAGTCAGAAATATAATTTTAAAAAACCACCACACACGTGTGTGTGTGTGTGTGTGTGTGTGTGTGTGTGTAGCTGGATTTATTTAAATTAAATCTGAGATTCAGTATTTTAACTGGCACATTTACATTATTGTGATCATCTATTGTGATAAATTTATTCTTTAATCTTATGTTATGCTTTCCACTCACCATGTTGTTCTTTTTTCTCTTTTTCTGACTTCTATTAAATTGATCATTTTTTTCTTTCAAGTGATAATATTTCTACTTTATTGTTTAATTTGACAAGCATATTATTTGACAATCTTGTAGGTTAATCAATACACTTCACCATCCTTTCAAACGAAATATTGACCTTAAGATGCTTCATCTCTAGTCATTCTTCCTCTCTCTTCTCATATCTTATTGTTTCTAATCCTTTAGCTCCATTTTTAAAAAACTTCTGTTAGTGTTTTTTGTTACTATTATTTCAGACATTCAGTGCTTGTTTAGATTTACTGAATGTTTATCAAATTTTTTACTCTCCATTTGCTTCTTTTTAAAACATCATTTATTGAGATACAAATCACACACCATACAATTCCCTCATTGAAGTTCACAGCTCAGTGGTTTCTAGTGTATTCACAGAGTCGCACCACCAGCAGCAGAATCAACCTGGGGACATTTCCTGGCCTCCAAAAGCAACCTCGTGCGCGTTAGCAGTCACTCCTCCTCCAACCCTCCCCAGCCCTAGGCGACTGCTATCCTGCTTTCTATATCCATAGATCGGCCTATTCGGGACATTCTTATAACAGAATTATATATGGTCTTTTGTGACTGGCTTCTTTTAATTAATGTTTTCAAGTGGCATCTTGCGATTATGGTTTGCATTTTCCTGATGACTAATGATGTTAAACATCTTTTCATGTATTTGTTGGCCATTTGTACAACCCAAGGTCATGAAAATTTATCCCTATGTTCCTTCTAGAAATTTTATAGTTTTAGCATTTACATTTAGGTCTATAATAATCTTGAGCTAATTTTTGTGTGTACAGTGAAGAAGAGGTCCGACTTCATTCTTTTACATGTGACTATCCAGTTATCCAGGATTATTCCTTCCCCATTGAATGTTTTGCATTCTAGTTGACAATCAATTGACTTTAAGTGTAGAGTTAGTTTTTGGACTCATTTCCATTGATCTCTATGTCTATTCTTAACCCAGTATCACACTGTCTTCATTTGTAATAAGTTTTAAGAATATTCTAGAATTAAAAAACACAAGTCTTCACACTGAAGAAACATAACAGACATTAAATAACTGTAACTTTGTAATAAGTTTTGAAATCTGGAAGGGTGAGTTCTCCAAATTTATTTTTCTTGTTCATAGATTGCTCTTCTGGATACCATGGACATATTTATGAATTTTAGTACTATCTTCTCAATTTCTAAACAAAAAGCTAGCTGAGATTTTGACAGGCATTGCACTAAATCTATAGATGAATATAGAAGTATTATCATCTTCATATGTGTACCTGTGGCTGATTCATGCTGATGTATGGCAGAAACCAGCAAACTATTGTAAAGCAATTATCTTCTAATAAATTAAAAAAAAAACAACTATTGTTAATAATATTAAGCCCATGAGCATGGATTGTCTTTCCATTTATTTAGGAATTTTTTACCTTCCTTTAAGAATATCTTATAGTTTTCAGAGTACAAATTTTTGTAATTTTTTTATACTTTTGTTAAATTTATCCCTAAGCAATTTCTCTTTTTAACACCAGTATAAATGGAATTATTTTTTAATGTTATATTCAGCCTGTTCATTGTAAATTGTTTGCTTCTTGAATCCTTCCTCATTGGTTCATATTTCCTATTCCTATCTTCATGGAGTTTTTTCATAATTTGTGAATGGAAAATTCTCTTAGTCCCTGTGTGAAAATGTCTTTCTTTTTTAAGATGTATTTGTTTATTTTTATTTATGGCTGTGCTGGGTCTTTGTTGTGGCACGCGGGCTTTCTCTAGTTGCAGGGTGGGGGCTACTCTTCATTGTGGTGCAGCAGCTTCTCTCTGCGGTAGCTTCTCTTAGGCTGAGCGTGGGCTTTGGTGTGAGGCCGTCAGTAGCTGTGGCTCACAGGCTGTAGAGTGCAAGCTCCATATTTGTGGTGCATGGGCTTCGCTGCTCTGCATCATGTGGGATCCTTCCAGAGGGACTGAAGCTGTGTCCCCTGTATTGGCAGATGGATTCCTAATTGCTGAACCACCACGGAAGCCCTTTATTTTCTTAAATGATAATTTAACTTGGTATAGAATTACAGGCCAGCAGTTCTTAAGATATCTTCCTATTTTATTTTGGCCCAATTTTTGCTGCTGAGATGTCAGTTCTCAGCCTAATTGTTCATTGTCAAACAATGTGACTTTTTTTTTTTTTACTTTTTTTTTTTTACTGATTGTTTTAAATTTTTCTAATGTTTTGAAGTTCCACCATTTCCCCATATGTATCTTCAGTTCAGTTCAGTCACTCAGTCATGTCTGACTCATGGACTCCGGCACGCCAGGCTTCCCTGCCAATCATCAACTCCCGGAGCTTGCTCAAATTTATGTCCATCAAGTCAGTGATGCTATCCAACCATCTCATCCTCTGTCATCCCCTTCTCCTGCCTTCTATCTTTCCCAGTGTCAGAGTCTTTTCCATTGAGTTAGTTCTTTGCATCAGGTGGCCAAAGTATTGGAGTTTCAGTTTCAGCATCAGTGCTTCCAAGGAATATTCAGGACTTATTTCCTTTAGGATGGACTGGTTGGATCCCCTTGCAGTCCAAGGGAGTCTCAAGAGTCTTCTCTAACACCACAGTTCAAAAGTGTCAATTCTTTGGCTCTCAGCTTTCTTTATAGTCCAACTCTCACATCCATACATGACTACTGGAAAAACCATAGCTTTGACTAGCTGGACCTTGCTTGGCAAAGTAATGTCTCTGCTTTTTAATACGCTGTCTAGGTTTGTCATAGCTTTTTTTCCAAGGAGCAAGCATCTTTTAATTTCAGGGCTGCAGTCACCATCTGCAGTGATTTTGCAGCCCAAAAAAATAAAGTCTATCACTGTTTCCATTGTTTCCCCATCTATTTGCCATGAAGAGATGGGACCAGATGCTGTGATCTTAGTTTTCTGAACGTTGAGTTTTAAGCTGACTTTTTCACCATCCTATTTAATTCTTTGCTTTCTGCCATAAGGATGGTGTTACCTGCATATCTGAGGTTATTGATATTTCTACTGGCAATCTTGATTCCACCTTGTGCTTCATCCAGCCTGGCATTTCACATGATGTACTCTGGATAGAAGTTAAATAAGCAGGGTGATAATATACAGCCTTGATGTACTCCTTTCCCAATTTGGAACCAGTCCTTTGTTCCATGTGCAGTTGCTTCTTGCCTGCATACAGATTTCTCAGGAGGCAGGTAAGGCGGTCTGGTATTCCCATCTGTTGAAGAGTTTTCCACAGTTTGTTGTGATCTACACAGTCAAAGGCTTTGGCATAATCAATAAAGCAGAAGTAGATATTTTTCTGGAACTCTCTTGCTTTCTCTATGATCCAACAGATGTCAATTTGACCTCTGGTTCCTCTGCCTTTTAGTATCTTAGTGATAATTTATTTTATTTATTCAATATCTGCTGTGCTTCTTCAGTGTGAAGAATTGTGTTTTTTAATTCTAGAATATTCTCAGCTATTACCTATTTGAATATTTCATTCTCTCTAATCTCTTTCTAGACCTCTTTAAATATTATATTTTCTCATTTTATTCTCTATTATTTTCATCATAAAGACTCATTCTGAATTGTATTTTGAATACTTCTCAAATCCATATTCCAGTTTTTTTGTTATGATTTTTTTATTTACTATAAAGTAAAGGAGTTAACTCTCCTTAAAAAGAATATTAAATCTTAAAAACTCATCTCGGGGAAATTTTTCCATAAGGAAGACACTATACCTTTTCCAAATATACCCTTTAAATATAGAGAATTGTTCTAAGGTGGCTATAATGTTTTGAATGTAAATATTTTATTAACTTTTTGGATTTATGCTAAGGGAATATCTCTGAAAATGTTGCAGGGAAAAATCACATATTTCATGCTCTTACCTGTTGAACATGATGGATCAGTAGTATGCCAAAGAGCATATGCTTGGGGTTAACCAGACTTGAGTTCCAATGCCAGTTCCTCCATTAACTAGATGTGGGATTTGGACAACTAATTTTAACCTTGCTGAGTTTCTCTGAATCTTAATTTCATCATCTATAAAACAAACCCTTCAGCACTGACATGAGGAACAAATGATAAGGTGCGTGTGAAGTACCTGAGGCAAAGTCTGCCAATGGCAGGTGCTTCATAAAGGATTATCATTATTTCTTGCATAAAATTCTTAATTAGAGCTGGTGCCACCATGTGAGTTATCCCCATTCAGTATTTGAGATCTTCTCATTAGGCATGTCTCATCATAACCCCTTTGCTATAAATTTGATCTCCTAAAATACACAGATTAATAATTAACCCAGGTAAGTGATGGAATAATTGCTTGTAGAAATGTCTGATAAGTGGTATTTCATGCACTTCCTGCAGCAGTCCTCTTGGGCAGCTACTGAAGGCCCGAAATAAAACATTCTGGGGTTCTTTCTTGTAGCAGATGGGAACGCAATGTCTGTCTTGGAGGCACACCCTATAAGCAAGATTTCTAGGACTCTTAAAAGATAAACACTTAGAAAATTGATTCAATCAAATGGAACAGCTATAAACACACTTACTCTGTGATTTTTCAAACTAATATATTTAATTCTGTCTGGCAGCATCCTCTAAATTGAATTCACATTAGATAGATGAGTCCAGGGGATGAATATAATATATTGATGCAGGAATTACGCTGCCTTTGGTGGGGGCATTCAGTGTCTCCAAAACTTGAGGCTGCCTTGCACTCATGGTGTGATGGCAAATACTGCCTTCACAAGGCTGTTCTAATGAATTCTTTCTCAAGAAATAATTATGGCAGGAAATGGGATTTTCCCTGTAAGCACATTTTAGTGACTAGCACCCCTATATGTGTAGTACATTCAGATCTTTCATGCACCTTGATTGTACAGCCACCAGAATATAGAATAAATTTCATCTTTATTAAACAACATAAATTACCCTATTATCTGTAGCCCCCTGTTATACATGTCATTATTACTTAGGGCCCAGAGAATGCTTGAACCATTGGCAAAATAGTAATCCTACTGTTAATATCTATTTAAGGTGGGGAAACCTTAAATAATTTAGTGATTTTAATAATTATAATAGTTAATATGTATCGTATGGTCTTGTGTGCCTGATGGGGCTTCCCAGGTAGCACAGTGGTAAAGAATCCACCTGAAAAGCAGGAGATGCAAGAGATGCAGTTTCAATCCCTGGGTCAGGGAGATCCCCCAGAGAAGGAAATGGCAACCTGCTCCAGTATTCTTGCCTGGAAACTTTCATGGACAGAGGATCCTGGCAGGCTGCAGTCCATGGGGTAACAAAAAGTCAGATATGACTGAGTGTGCATACACACACTTGTGTGTCTAATCGTATGCTGAGCTCACATATATATTAATATATATATTTGTGTATATACATTAAAAACTGGGAGTTGACTGTGGCTCAATTCATGAACTCCTTATTGCAAAATTCAGACTGAAATTGAAGAAAATAGGGAAAAAACTAGACCATTCAGGTAAGATCTAAATCAAATCCCTTATGATTATACAGTGGAAGTGGCAAATAGATTCAAGGAATTAGATCAGATAGACAGAGTGCATGAAGAACTATGGACAGAGGTTCGTGACATTGTACAGGTGGCAGTGATCAAGACCATCTCCAAGGAAAAGAAATGCAAAAAGGCAAAATGGTTGTCTGAGGAGGCCTTACAAATAGCTGAGAAAAGAGAAGTGAAAGGCAAAAGAGGAAAGAAAAGATATACCCATCTGAATGCAGAGTTCCAAAGAATAGCAAAGAGAGATAAGAAAGCCTTCCTCAGTGATCAATGCAAGGAAATAGTGGAAAACAATAGAATAGGAAAGACGAGAGATCACTTCAAGAAAATGAGAGATACCAAGGGAATATTTCATGCAAATATGAGCACAATAAAGGACAGAAATAGTATGGACCTAACAGAAGCAGAAGATATTAAGAAGAGGTGGCAAGAATATACAGAAGAACTATACAAAAAAGATCTTCATGAGCCAGATAACCACGATGGTGTGATCACTCACCTAGAGCCAGACATCCTGGAACGTGAAGTCAAGTGGGCCTTAGAAAGCATCACTACGAACAAAGCTAGTGGAGGTGATGGAATTCCAGTTGAGCTATTTCAAATTCTAAAAGATGATGTTGTGAAAGTGTTGCACTCAATATGCCAGGAAATTTGGAAAACTCAGCAGTGGCCACAGGATTGGAAAAGGTCAGTTTTCATTCCAATCCCAAAGAAAGGCAATGCCAAAGAATGTTCAAACTGCTGCACAATTGCACTCATCTCACACATTAGCAAAGTAATGCTTAAAGTTCTCCAAGCCAGGCTTCAGCAATACGTGAACCAGATGTTCAAGCTGGATTTAGAAAAGGCAGAGGAACCAGAGATCAAATTGCCAATATCTGTTGGATCATCGAAAAAGCAAGAGAGTTCCAGGAATACAGAAGGACCTTCTTAAATTTTTTTTTAACTTTCTTAAATTTTGATATCATGATCATAGAATAGATTTCTAGTCTCATCCTCTGTACCAGGTGGCATTAGTTAGTTTCTGCTGCCACAATCAAATGCTATACACTGGTGTCTTAAACAACAGGAATGTATTTCTCATGGATCTGGAGGTTGGAAGGTCTGAGATTGGGGTGCAAACATATTTGGGTTCTGGTGAAAGTCCTCTTGTTGGCTTGGAGATGGCCATCTTCTCACTGTATCCTTGCACACTGGAAGGAAGAATCTCTGATATCTCTTCTTCTTCCTCTAAGGCCACTAATTCCATCATGACGGCTCCACCCTCATAACCTTAACTAAACTTAATCACCTCCCAAAGGCCCCCACCCCCTAATACCATCTCATTGGGGTGGTTAGGGCTTCACCAGTTGAGTCATGGGGGACTCAGTCATTCAGATTATAACATAGGAGGAGGTCTTTTTACCTTTTCAAAATGAGAACAACCCCCAGGCTCTCTTTCCTCTGGGTCACCTTCCTTCTCCTCTCCTCACTTACCCTCCTCCATGGGTTGGGCCTTCATACTTCTCCCAGGTGATTCACTACCATGCGGGACATTCATCTTTAAGATCAGAATAACTGATCCTCAAAAAGTGGCTGCCTTCTACCACTAGTTCATAGACCAAAGAAAGTATCTTGTGTAAATACTTTATGCTATAGAACTTCTGAAGAATCTAGCTCAAACAGATATTTTTCCTTAAAATTAATTTTTGCAATACATGCACAAAACCAAAGAATACAAGGAGCATAACATCCATTCTTTAAAACTCATCAAATGTTATATCCCAAAACAGCTGATATAAACTAGAAACAAAAAAAAACTGGTTATGATATTAAAAGCAAATTCCTCTCATTCTTGTCTCCATCCTCCCAATTCCTCCCTGGAGGCCACTGCTGTTCGAGTGGGGTGTAGCCTTCCAGAGATATTCCCTCCATGCCCTTATGATCTTTAAAAAAAAAAAATCCAATGACAGTATTTTGTCCAGTCTGTTCACCTTGCTTTCATCTCTTAATAACATATTATGGAGATGATTCTACGTCACTACAGTCAGTCCTATCCCATTCTTTAGATGGGCAGCATAGTTTCCCCCATGTGTGGATACAGCATAGTATCTATACCAGTTCTTCTTAAAGAACTTTTAGGTTGTTTGCAGTCTTCTGTTACTTTAAACAATGGTTCTATATAAGCATGCCTGTAGAATAAATCCCTGTAAGTAGACTTATTGGATCAAATGGTATGTACACTTTAAAAGCTGTGAGATAATCTAAATCTACAAAAAAATGTAAAGAATAATGTAACTTTTCAGCCAATCTGATCACATGGACCACAGCCTTGTCTAATTCAATGAAACTAAGCCATGCTGTGTAGGGCCACCCAAGATGGAAGGGTCATGGTGGAGAGCTCTGACAAAATGTGGTCCACTGGAGAAGGGAATTGTAAACCACTTCAGTATTCTTGCCTTGGGAACCCCATGAACAGTATGAAAAGGCAAAAAGATAGGACACTGAAAGATGAATGTAGAGTTCCAAAGAATAGCAAGGAGAGATCAGAGCCTTCCTCAGTGATCAGTGCAAAAAATTACAGGAAAATAATAGAATGGGAAAGACTAGAGGTCTCTTCAAGAAAATTAGAGATACCAAGGGAACATTTCATGCAAAGATGGGCTCAATAAAGGACAGAAATCGTATGGGCCTAACAGAAGAAGAAGATATTAAGAAGAGGTGGCAAGAATACACAGAACTGTACAAAATAGATCTTCATGACCCAGGTATTCACAATGGTGTGATCACTCACCTAGAGCCAGACATCCTGGAATGTGAAGTCAAGTGGGCCTTAGAAAGCATCACTATGAACAAAGCTAGTGGATGTGATAGAATTCCAGTTGAGCTATTTCAAATCCTGAAAGATGATGCTGTGAAAGTGCTGCACTCAATATGTCAGCAAATTTGGAAAACTCAGCAGTGGCCACAGGACTGGAAAAGGTCAGTTTTCATTCCAATCCCAAAGAAAGGCAATGCCAAAAAATGTTCAAGCTACCACACAATTGCGCTCATCTCACACGCTAGCAAAGTAATGCTTAAAATTCTCCAAGCCAGGCTTCAGCAATACGTGATCTGAGAACTTCCAGATGTTCAAGCTGGTTTTAGAAAAGGCAGAGGAACCAGAGATCAAATTGCCAACATCTGCTGGATCACCGAAAAACAAGAGAGTTCCAGAAAAACATCTATTTCTGCTTTATTGACTATGCCAAAGCTTTTGACTGTGTGGATCACAATAAACTGTGGAAAATTCTGAAAGAAATGGAAATACCAGACCACCTGACCTGCCTCTTGAGAAATCTGCATGCAGGTCAGGAAGCAACAGTTAGAACTGGACATGGAACAACAGACTGGTTCCAAATCAGGAAAGGAGTACATCAAGGCTGTATATTGTCACCCTGCTTATTTAACTTATATGCAGAGTACATCATGAGGAATGCTGGGCTGGAAGAAACACAAGCTGGAATCAAGATTGCTGGGAGAAATATCAATAACCTCAGATATGCGGATGACACCACCCTTATGGCAGAAAGTGAAGAAGAACTAAAGAGCCTCTTGATGAAAGTGAAAGAGGAGAGGGAAAAAGTTGGCTTAAAGCTCAACATTCAGAAAACTAAGATCATGGCATCTGATCCCATCACTTCATGGCAAATAGATGGGAAAACAGTGGCTGACTATTTTTTGGGGCTCCAAAATCACTGCAGATGGTGACTGCAGCCATGAAATTAAAAGATGCTTACTCCTTGGAAGGAAAGTTATGACCAACCTAGACAGCATATTAAAAAGCAAAGACATTACTTTGCTAAAGGTCTGTCTAGTCAAGGTTATGGTTTTCCCAATAGTCATGTATGGACGTGAGAGTTGGACTGTAAAGAAAGCTGAGCACCGAAGAACTGACGCTTTTGAACTGTGGTGTTGGAGAAGACTCTTGAGAGTCCCTTGGACTGCAAGGAGATCCAATCAGTCCATCCTAAAGATCATCAGTCCTGGGTGTTCATTGGAAGGACTGATGTTGAAGCTGAAACTCCAATTCTTTGGCCACCTGATGCAAGGAGCTGACTCATTTGAAAAGACCCTGATGCTGGGAAAGATTGAGGGCAGGAGGAGAAGGGGACGACAGAGGATGAGATGATTGGTTGGCATCACCGACTCAATGGACATGAGTTTGGGTGGACTCCAGGAGTTGCTGATGGACAGGGAGGCCTGGCGTGCTGCAGTCCATGGGGTCACAAAGAGTCGGACATGACTGAGCAACTGAACTGAACTGAACTGAACTGAGTGTAACTAACTCTGCCCAGCATTATTACATCTCAGCCAGGAAAATCACATTTCATTTAGGAAGCACTGAAGTACATGATCACTAACTCATAGGTTATGTACTAATGATTTGGAATGAGGAGGTTATCTCATTTTGCTTTATGATCTGGAAGCCTGTATCAAGTGTTTCTAGGATTGTACATGTGTTGCATCTAGTGGCCTCACCAATGTCCAACGTGGCTTGTGTTTCTAACCCATCACCAGTGTGTTACTTAATATGATTATTTGGTGTGCTTGACCCTAAACAGCGAGAAGACTGAGGCCTAGTCTGACAAAGTCTGGGGGCTGGTGAGAGACCTGAGTTAGCTAAGAGGTGACTGTTGCCCCCACACAGAGTCCACCCCAAGTATCCAGCTGTGTGAGTAAATGACTCATAGGGATTAATTTTATTCTGTATACAATGGAATGAGCTTTTTATTCTTATTTTTTGAACTGATTTTGGTTTAATTTCTGTGTGAAAGCATATGTGTAGGAATAATTTCCATTATAGTGTATTGTAGACCTCATACCTTCTTCAGGGATTTTAATAAAGCTTTTCTGAATAGGAAGTCAGGGTTCTCTCTGTGTCCCATCCCCTGTTCCCACTGTGTTCACTTTCTTGCATGTTGCACATTTATGATTAAGATTTTTTAGTGTTCCTTAGAACAATGATTTGCAGTATTAAACACAACCTCATAACTTTCGGCCTAGTATTTGTGTAAATGGCTCTCCACTGCTTTTAAAATTACTTAATTAAAATTCTAGAATGATACAATTCCAGTGGGTTACATTAGTCTTACTTTTACCTTCCTCAGTCTGTTCTCTCTTATAGTATTTTTCTTTGCTAGAATTATTGGAGATGACTACAGCCCAGCAGACTGCTTAACTATTAACTCATTACTTAAGAAAACACTAAAATAATTTAAAGTATTCATTGTTATGCACAAAGATGTTAAACTCAGCTTGATATTGGTGCAATGTCTCTCTGCTCCAAGGATGTAGCTAACTTATGCTCAAAAAGCCTTTTGGAAAAGACTTCAGTTTTCTGAGGTTTCCTATCCATCTTTTCTTTCTTTCTGTTTTCTTTGAACTGAACTTATTCCATCAGTTAGCCACCGAGTCTGATTTTATAATCTGCTTGCAGTTCAACAGGAGGGAACCAAAGATGTACACACTCTTTTCCCTTTATGCCCAGGACGCAGGAAGATTAGCAGAACACAGTTCTTTGCCTGGGCATGCAAGTATTGCCACGCACAGGACAGAGCTCTGGTGCTTCTACTTTTCTGCCCCTCTTAGTGACAGAAAACCCATTGGACTCCAGCAGCAGCTGAGCTCCGGCAGCCATTGGCCCCAAAACTCTACCTTCTGCCTTTCAGTAGGTAGAGGCCAGCTGGGGAGGTGGCCAATCGGGCGGTCTGTATCCAGGAGAATGTGGCACAGTTAGCTATTTAAATCCATCCAGGATGATGTCAGCAAGCGGGGCTGAAAGGGTTAGGGACAAGGCTAAAGGAGAGGAGGAATCTTGTCAGGCTGCATTATTTACAGAGAGCCGGGCTGAGGCTAAGCAGAGAGGAACACACCCACCACCTGTGCCCTGAGCCAAACTCCTCACGCCTCCAAGCTGCTTCCTCTCAGCCTCCAGAAAGGACGATGGCTGCAGAAAATAATTTGACACTAAATGAGATGGGGAGAGCTTAATTCTTACGTGATTTTTTTTTTCCAACTGGAAGAGCAGCTTTCTACTTAGATAAAAATGCACAAACCGGCTCTGGTTTGCACATTGCTGGGGTTTTACCGGAAAGCTGGGCCAACTCGCACCCGCTGATAAGAGAAAAGCGTTTGTTCCCGCCTCTGGAAGTCTGTGGTCCCAATAACCCCGCGTGAAACTTGCAAAAATGGTTCTCAGCTTAGACGCCGTTTTGCAGCACGAGCAAAATGTTCAGGCTCAGGAAATGATGCTAAAGGCATTTTGAAAAATGTAAGATGGGCCTGACACAGCTCTGGCACAGGATACATGACGGAAGCGGCGTGGTGAGTGGTGATAACGGCCCCTGGAGCCTGGCAGGGAGCTGGTTTCACACTCCAGTTCCAACCCCCCCAACCCCCCTGCAGCAGGAGCCTCGTCAGACTTCAGGGTGAGAGCGGAAATCTGGCCAAGCCCCTGGGGGACTCGGGCAGAGGGACAGGCCACAAGGAAGGAGGGTGAGGCTCGTGAGAGCACTTCTTGTCAGCCAGGACTTGACAGTCTACCTGTGCACACATCATGCAGCTAAAAATTGTGTCCGTTTTGGTTGTTCTAAGCCCTGCTCACTCCTGCTTTTCCAAAGCACCTCCTGTAGACAAGAGGCTTGCAGCATCCTCCCTTAGGGTCTCCCAGGAGAGGCCACGCCATGCCACTTACACAGGTGCTCAGTAAGAATTAGATGGAGAGGACACGCTGATTACTGCTAATAAGGGGGTAAGTTAATAATGGCAAGATGCCTGTTTCCGGGCAAATCCGCCCAGTGCTATGGGACCTGCAGCTGATCAGCTTAAGAGGGTGGCTTTTCTTCCAGATGGCCGTGCCCTTTGTGTCAGGGAAGGGCTTTCCTTCCAAGTCTGGTGCTCCAGAGTTGCAATGCAGATTAAGGATCCGTTTTAACTTGCCACTCTTGAAAAATAAACATTCTGGGCACAAGAAAGGGAGCTTTTCAACCCCGACAGTGTTCTGCATGTTTGAGTACTTGTGGCAAGACCCTCTCTAAGATAATGAGCAAGTGCTCCCGGCACTTGAGCGTTGTTCCAGGCTTCCACCCCAGCATTGTTCCAACGGCCCTCTTCTTCAAGATGAACTGTCCTTCATTAGTAACTGTAGAGCGAGCAAGGGAAACCCTGATGATGATATGAATTTTGAGCAATTATATTTAGTTTGTGTTTCTCTTGCAAAACTCTTCCTTTAAGGCGTAAGCAGGGATGTATTAATATCTCTTTGCCATTTTGTTTCCCTAATGTTGTTCCTGCTGCTATAATTTTAACAAATACGAGAAGAGAAACTATATGAAGACCCCTTTAGCCAACAAATTCTGGGTGAATTCTGAAGAGTTCAGTAAATTTAAATGATAGAGGAGAATCAGTATAGGTAATGAAATGATGGAGATGAAAGAGAGTATAATTCCATGATATTGCAAAATCCACAGACATTATCTCATCTCCTCCAAACACGCCCAGGCACAGAGAGATAAAAATCTTCATCTCTAGATAGACACGATTCCTGCTTCGAGGTACTCAAAATCTAGTGAAGGAAGCAGATGTGTATACAAGTAACTGTAAGACAACGCACATGTGTGGCAAAAATAAAGTGTAAATAAAATGCAACAAGAAAGCTGAAGAAGCAATGATTCATTCCAGGGGCGAGGCCTATAAATGGACTGAGGAATGAGGATTTCAGCATGCTGAATGGGGGATACTACATGTGAAACTCTGCAGCCTTCAAAAAAGAAAACTGGGTCTATATGAAGAAATAGTGCAAACTGTCCAAAATAGACTACTTAAAGAGAAGTCACTCAGCAATGTGCTTAGAATTAGGATTTAAAAAAATATATATATACACATAATATATATGTATATATGTGCATAGTAGTTGAACATTTAAGCTCTAAGAGCAGACTGGATTAAAATCTAAGCTTAGAACTTTCAGTGGATTGTGTTATTGTTAAAAATATTTTCTGAGCCTTCCTGGGAGAAGGTTATTCTTTTCTGTTCATTGATACCAGGCTGGTCCTGTGACCTGCTTTGGCCAATGAAATGAGAGCAAAATCGAGGTGTGTGTCTTCTGAGTAGATGCTTTAAGAGCCGTCATTGGCTTCATCTGTGTTCTCTTTTCTCTGTATTCCAGTGATCAGCTAAGTACCACATAGAGGTGCTCCTTTGGCTTCAGCCTGGCTCCTGGGATGAAGAGAGCAGGGAGCCGAGCCAACTGTGGTTGACATGGCTCATTAGCATAAGCAAGAAACAAATCTTTGTTAGTGTCAGACACCGAGCTATCAAAAATGCTGTTACCATAGCCATCACTCAGTCTGGGTTGACTATAGACATCTGACAACCAATGGGATCTTATTTAACTTCTTTAAATCTCAGTTTCCTTATATATGAAATGGGAATAATAATAGTACCTACCTCAGAGGGATGATTATGCGTTTAAAAAGAGTTAACTTTAAATCACATTGCATGACGTTCAGTTTATGATATGAAGTTACTGTTAGTTATCTTAAAATACATGTAGAAAACTGTCTGGAGGAATATACACCAAACTGTTAAAAAACAGTTCTCTCTCAAATGTGAGATTCAAGATGACTTTTATTTTTTATTTCACTTATTTATTTAATCAAGTTGTTTATAATGAGCATACATTATTTTAGTAATCATAGAAACTAGATATTTTTACTTTGGAAAAATGAACCATCGCACCCTGTACATTTTGTCATCACAGCGGTAACTACACCAAACTTAGCTCCTTGAAGGAAAGGGCTATGTGCACTGCCCTGTGTGACTAGGGTATAGCCTACTAGATGCCCCAAGATAGGTGCTCAACACGCATTTACACAAGTGTAATTTATCACTGTTCCTTATCTGAATAGCTGAACGGATGGTAGATAATGACCTACTCTTTCTGAGATGAGAAACACAAAAGAAGTATAAGCTCAGAATATGTGTATTCTGAATTTCTCATAGATGCACTAATTGGACACTGGGAATATGAATTTGGAGATCAGAGATGGGGATAAAAAACTCCTCTAAATAGAGGTGATTAGTCGAATATGTAGGTGTAGGATGGGAACATGGGCTTTTGGGTTCATCCTGACCCCGCCTTGTCCCTGCAAGACCAAGTCCAAATATTTTTGCCAACAGCACTCATTCCACAATGATTTACTGAGCACCTACCACATACGAGGCACTAATGGATGGGACGGAGTGAGTAAGAAATGTTCAAATGTCTCTGCCCTCGAGTAGTTTATGTTTTATGGTGAGAGGTAGACAGTACTAATGGTGAAAAAACATAAGTAAAATAGAGAGAGTATCCTATAGTATTAAAGAGGAAAAACATGGAAGAGGAAAGGGAACACTGGGTGTTGCCATTTTCGATAGGGTAAATCAAGGTAGGCCTTGCTGAGGACATAATATTTGGGCATAAGACCTTAAGGAGGTACCTGGTAACTCTGACTCCTGGAAGCGTGATCCAGATAGAGGGAACAGAGAGGGCAGAGGCCTGGAGGGGGGAGTACGCTTGTGTGTAGAGGAGTAGCAAGGCGGTCAGTAGTAGTAGCAAGGAGGATGAGTAAGGGGGCCAGTAGAGGAGTTCAGGGAGATGACGAGAGGTAGAAAGGAGGTGCTAGGCAGATCACATGGGGCCTCATCAGCAGACTATTGGAGGAACTCTGGCCTTTATTCTAAGTGACATGGGAAGCTCCTGAAGTTTGATGAGAGGAGTAAATAACATAATCTGACTTGTGTTTTAAACTAACCGGTCTCATTCCTGCACTGATAATGGATGGATAAAGGACAAAGGAGACGCTGGGAGAACATTAAGGATGTTATGGCAGTAACAGGTGTTGGGCTTTTGGGCCAGAGTGGTGGCAGTGGAAGAGATGAGAAGAGGTTGGGTCCTGGAGGTATTTTGCAAGTGCAGTCAACATAATATACTCGTGGATTTGACGTGGCACGTGAGAGAACACGACAGAGGATGAAATGGTTGGAGGGCATCACCGACTCGATGGACATGAGTTTGAGCAAGCTCTGGGAGATGGTGAAGGACAGGGAAGCCTCACATGCTGCAGTCCATGGGATTGAGAAGAGTTGGACATGACTGAGTGACTTAACTAACTAACTATGAGAGAAAGAGAGAAGCAAGGATAGCTCCATGGTTTGGGGCATGAGCAACAGGATGGAGCTGCTGAGACGGGAAGACTTCGGGAGAGTGGTTTTGAGTAGGAATTTAGGCGCTCAGTTTTAGACATGCTAATCTTGAGATGCCTTTAGATACCCAAGTGCTTAGATATCCAGTAGATGGTTGGCTATGTGATACTGGAGTTCAGGGAAGTGACGCAGGATGAATACATACATGGGTGAGTTCTCAGCAGATCAGTTGCATTTTGGTTGTGAGAATGGATGAGATCACATGGGAGAAAGTGCAGGGAGAAAAGGGACTGGAGCCTGAGCCCTGGAGCCCCTCACACTTACAGCAGGGCAGAAAAAGCCTGACCAGCAAAGGAGAATGGATGAGTGGTTGCAAGGGAGGAGGTGAAGCAGGAGTGAGCTGTGTCCCAGAGTGTTCCCAGGAACAGGAGCTGCTACAGCAGGGCTAAAGGCACTGAGGACTGAGAACCATCCATTGGATTCAGCCAGGTCGAGACCAGAAAAGAATGTGGTGGGGGAGGGTGACTGAAGGAGGTTCAAAAGAGAGTTCGAAGAGAGGAATCAGAGTGTAAACAACTGATGGAGAGAATTTTGCTGCAAAGGAGAGTAGGAGGCATGGGGCTGGAGAGAAAGATGAGTCCAGAAAAGTATTTTCTTTCTTTTCTCTTTTTTAGGATGGGTGAAATGGCAGTGGTTCATACCCGCCAGCACCCAGCCCATCACACTCATTCGATAAGCATTTGTTGAACTGAAATGAGCAGATCTAAGGATAAGACATGGACAAATATGAGTCATCCCTGAATGATGTCAAATAAGTGAAATGAGAAGAAATTCCAATGCTTCTTATAAGAGACTGAACGTTAGCACTTGGAGACTGTGGTCATGGGAACTCCTTTACCATCTTCCTGTACTTAAGACACTGCTTTTTAACACAGGGTCAGGATCTATGTTTAGGTAGAAACTTTGGGTTGATATTTTTTAGGTGCCCACAAATATAGAGAAGAAAATAGTAGTGACCTATATTTCCATTATGTAGAATTAAGTACTATTAACAATATGGGCATATTTGTTTCCAGCCTTTTCATTCAGTACTCAGTTTTTAAAACCTACACTGTGGAATTACGTGATAAAAAATATGATGTATGTCACTGTGTGTGTGCACCGTGTGAACTCACACATACATACTTGCTCAAACAGTTGTGGCTTTTTGCTTGCTCTTTCCTGGAGATTCCAAATTGGAAGGTGCTACGGAGAAGGCAATGGCACCCCACTCCAGTACTCTTGCCTGGAAAATCCCATGGACGGAGGAGCCTGGTGGGCTGCGGTCCATGGGGTCGCTAAGAGTCGGACACGACTGAGCGACTTTACTTTCATTTTTCACTTTCATGCATTGGAGAAGGAAATGGCAACCCACTCCAGTATTCTTGCCTGGAGAATCCCAGGGATGGGGGAGCCTGGGGGGCTGCCGTCTATGGGGTCGCACAGAGTCGGACACGACTGAAGTGACTTAGCAGCATATTACAAACTGCTCTGGCAATAATGGAATCACAAAGCAGTGATGTTACATGTATGTATACAGAATGCATTGGCCAAATGATACATTTTTAAACATAAAAATGAAAGTAACCTGTGCACACAGGAAAAAATTCTAACATGACCCTTCTGGTCTACAGTCCTCCAGTTTTTCTCTCCAGACACAACTAGCATTGCCAGTTCCTTGTGAATGCGTCCAGAAATCATATTTGCATATGCAAATGTATATTTTCTATTTTCCTACACAGATGGTAGCATATTGTGTATATGGTTTAGTACTTAAGCACAGGGTTTTGAAAATTTTGGAAGAGTTTCTTGATAATAAGTTTTCTTTTTTTAATTTCAGTTTTGTTGAGGTATAGTTGACATACAAAAATAGTAAGCTTTCTGCATGTGCAAATTAGCAATCATGCTCTTCACTCTTGCCTGGTCTCAGACAATTAACTTGGGAGGGGGGTCAAAAAATGTTCTACAGTAGCTAGACAAGTCCCTTCAGATCACATGACCCCATGTCAGTACCACATGGTCTGTTCTTACGTTCTCTGGTTGAACTTTCTTCAAAGCCCACAAGAAAACCCTTTATATTTTTGGTAACTAAACCAAGGTCCTGTAGAATACAACCAAACCAAACAGAGGAAAATTGGGTCTCAGCTTAAAATATAGCTGGGCAAGCCCACATTTAGTTGCTGGAATAACAACCAACCGGGAGGGTCCAACTAAATTTAGCTTGGACCCTCAAACACTGGTCAGCTCCAAAGTCAACATCCCCCAGTCCCCACATGGAGAACTCTACCCATCTCTGAAACTGGTAGAGGAGAAGAAACAACCCTGCTCGTCCAAAATGCTGACTTTGCAAAGACGACCTAGTCGCGCTGGTATGATTTAATTGGCTATAAAGGGTTTGATTTATAGCCAGTCAATAGGCAAACAGTGTGTTTTGTTGCTGGAGGAATACAGAGCACAGAGACCAGGGTGACGCCAAACAGTGGGAAAGGTTAATTAACACTGTGAAGTTCATTCAAAATTTTCTTTAGGAAGACGAGAAGAGTCAACTAGAACTGTAAGTGCATCTCATGGTCCAGGCTGGCCTGAAGGAAAACGGAAGGTGAGCAAGTCAGCTCCACCAGTCCTTCCTGGGAGGCCTCCTCACATGCCCTGTCTGGACCCCAGGGAAGGACTGCCAAGGACAGAGAGTCCCACACTGGGGCTCAGTCTGGGCCTTAAGATGAGGTCAGCCTCAGTTTCCTGGTTTGTTCAAGTGTCGGGGTTGGCATAGATGAACCCTGCCAGGCCTGGAATTCTTGGTGATTTGGACCTCCTACAACTACCTGCCTAGCAGCCCAGAGCTCTCTACACCCTTTACCCTCACCCTCTGGAAACCCAAGTAGAGAGGGACGCATTGCCCTGGTGCCTCAAGACGTGTTGAAAATATAACTTGATAAGAGGGGGGCATTAGGACCCTGCTTCCACCCCGATCCTGAAGACAGCAGGGCGCTGGCACCAGGGAAGGTGACAACCCACACAGAATCCCAGGTGGGACCAAGTCTCCTCTAGGAGAGGCACGTGACGTACTTTATGGAGAATAAACGAGACGAGGTTGCCAAGCGTGGCCTAGGCGGTGCCAGGGCATGACTGCAGTGAGGAGCAGGACTTCTGATGGGCTCACGGAGCTCACGAATGCAACTTAGTATCTGTTGTGGTCCTGCTGAGGCCCCTACCCACCGGACGTTGGTGAAGAGATGCCAGATTGAGTCTAATCAGTTTATACTTTGATGCAATGATTACTAAACTCTCTTTAGGGCGATGTCTGTTTCCATGTTGCTCAATCTTTCAAGCTCCCACCCCTATCCTCGTTCTCTGCTCCTCTCTTAGAAGCTCCTCTCTTAGAAGGATGGGTGGCAGCAGAGTCCTTTCAAGATCTCATGACGGTTGGGAGTGAGATGGGCCCCTGGCCTTGTGCTGGCCCGTGTGTGTACACTCTCTGTGACCCCTCCTAGGCTGTGGTCGGGCTGCTTTGGTGTTTTACTGATCTCAGCTGCCTATGAATTCCTGGTGTCTTCTTTCTCAGCCTCTTTGTAGACCTGTGGCCCCTGCCTGTGGATCTGGGCTCCCCTTGCCACTCTCCATCATCACAGACCCCCCTGAATCCCTACCACCCTCCCCCCAGGGCCCTGACCAAGCTGCCCCCCACAGCAGCAAATTGGGGCCACATTGGGGCCCTGGTAGCTCTCCTGGCTTGGAGTGGGGGCAAAAAAAGGTGTTCCAGAAGCAAGCTTGACCCTCTCTCTCCCTGTGCCTTTAGCATCCTGGAGGTGGGGTACAGGGGTAGATCTCCCCCCACACCCCCAAGACAGCATGCTGCCTCCTCAGGCCCTGGCACAAACGGGGGAGGTCCCGACGGTGTGCACCGTGATTCCATGGTCTCACAGGCCCGCCTCAGCCTCAGCTTTGTACTTAGTGGTGGTGTGGCTCGAGGCCAGGGCCTTGACTGCTGCCTAACCAGGAGGAGGATACCCACCTCGGAGGATGTGCTGACAGTTGATGAGATTTTCTGTAAAGCAAACAGCTCTTTTCTGAGGGAGGATAGCTAGTGTGTAGAGGACAGAAGTGTCCTTCGCTAATGAAGCAGGAGTGGTAGGATTCCTTCCTAAGAATTCTCACCCAGACCCTGTCCCTTCCCCATGCAGCGCTGGATCTGGGCGTGGGCCCAGTTTCTGCTTTTTCTGAGTCTGTTTATCAGTGTTTCAATGACTGAAATACCACTCTCTGATTTGACCCATAAGTCATTTTTAAAAATAGCAATTTTGGGAACTTCCCTGGTGGTTGAATTGTTAGGACTCGGTGCTTTTACTCTTGTGGCCTGGGCTCAGAGGGCACAGTGGGGCCAGGGAAAAAAGGGGAATATCTAAAAAAGCTGAATTCCTAGGAACAGAGAGTTTATGTTAGTTGCTCAGCCATGTCTGACTCTTTGTGACTGCATGGACTGCCAGGGTCTTCTGTCCATGGGATTCTCCTTCTCCAGCGAATTTTCCCAACCCAGGGATTGAACCTGGGTCTCCTGTATTGCAGGCGGATTCTTTACTGGCTGAGCCACCAGGGAAGCCCAGAGATTATGTTACCTCAGCTATCAAATCTCCTGGAGATGAAGTCAATCTACACATTGATCCGTTGACATTACAATAAAGGGGGTTGTTTCCTCTCTGGGCTAGGGGGCAGCTTGCGGAGGCAGGGCTGAATGCACCCAGAAGGTTCATGTCATCTGCAAATAGGGAACTGGTTATGGTGCCTGTCTCAGGAAAATGATGAAGAAAGTTGAAATTAACCTGCAGGCCAAGTGCACTTGCTGCTTCTATGGCAAAACCAAAGTGAAGAGATGAGCTGGGGGGCCCTGGGGCTGTGGTACCTGGACCAGCATCATCACGTGTGCTATCACTGTGCAGTCAGCCATCAGATGACTGAAGAGGATGAAGGACCTACTGGAAACATTGATACCTGCAATAAGTGGGTGAATTTATGTAATCAAGAAGAGAAAGTTCGTGTGACCCGGCACTTCTCTCCTAGGACAACCCCGGGCACAGCATATGCTGTCTTGGGCCCACTGAGGATAATAAGGTGACTCCCCAAAGTCAAGATACCTTCCAGGTCCATCTTCCATCACAGAATCTCCACTTAACAAGCTTCTCTCTCTCTCTCTCCCTCTCCATAGCTCATCTCTGGTCAATGTCCAGTTCCCTGTTACTGCTTTTGGCTGTAGGGAGGGTTAAGGTAATCAGTCTTTTCATAGAAAGTGTTACCCTGCCAATCTTTCATTTCAAGACTTCTGTCATTACCTGGAATGAAAGGCTGTCTCCCTCTTTAACAGGATTTTGGGTCTCTGTAGATAGGGGAGGAGGTGTCCATTCATTCTCAGAGCAACGGCCCTGGGCCAATAGGTGCTCCTGGAATTGTCCCAGGCCTGGTGGTGATAGGTTGGCCTTTAGGGAACCCTGGGTAGTGAGCCAGAGCCTGAGAGTCCCCTGCTTCCTCCAGCCCAGGAGGTCCAGCAGGATGGGGCCTGGCCCCGAGAGAGTCAATGAGAGGGGGAAACTGGGCCTCTTTGCCAGTCTCTCATGTTCACTCCCTCCCTAAAGACAGACCCACCTCTTTCCCGTCTTCTCCCATCTGTCCATGTCTTGCCTGCTTTAACCCCGAGACTCCTGCTGCTGCTGCTGCTACGTTGCTTCAGTCGTGTCCGACTCTGTGCGACTCCATAGACGGCAGCCCACTAGGCTCCTCTGTTCCTGGGATTCTCCAGGCAAGAATACTGGAGTGGGTTGCCATTTCCTTCTCCAATGCATGCATGCTTGCTAAGTTGCTTCAGTCCGACTCTGTGCAACCTTATGGACAGAAGCCCACCAGCCTCCTCTGTCCACGGGATTCTCCAGGCAAGAATACTGGAGTGGGTTGCCATGTCCTTCTCCGACCTGAGACTCCTAGACACATACATTCTCATATAAGTGACAGCATTTTCGGTCATATTTAATGATTTCTTGCTACTAACCTTCCTGGTCTTATTTCGTATACCTTACCTCCCCTTCTCCCCCGATTTCATTTTTCCCTCTACTAATAAAATGCCTGCCAAGGAAATGCCATTGGAACCATCCTTTTTGTTAATAGAGGTATTATTTTCTGGAAAGGCCACGAGGTATTTTGGGGACATAAAATGCCACATCAATAATATGACTAGAGCAGAAGGGTTGACTTGAGAATAAGAACCCCAAAGAGAAATTAGAAACATATTGTTTCCCTAGCTTCAGGGGCTGGAGCAGTGAAGGAAGCAATTTGATTAGAGGTCCATTCCTGATGGGGAATTCGGTCGTGTCGGGAAAGTTGCAAGTTAGGGGGAAAATTGGGTAAAATCAAAGGAAGTTTGCTGTGTAACAATACTATTACAGCATCTGCACTCTTCTTGGAGGTGAACCCAGGCAGCTGAAATGAGAGCAGACAGGTTGAAATGTCAGGATGTTGAGCTATGGGGAACTGCCCTCCCATACGTGTTGTCTGACTTCTGGTTACTTCTCTCCATGATTCAAGTTATGAAGGTAATTTGTCGAATCCAAACAAGGCCATAGTAGGTCAAGAACAGGCTGGCTTGTTATCAGTTTGCTGGAGTGTGAGTTGGGACTTGTGCTTTTCATTCCACTTCTTTTTAAAACAAACTTTTATGTTTTTGTCTTAAGCCACCACAAAATCTAATCTGGAGGTATGTGGTATCTAAATAAAATGATATTAAAATGTCCTTGCTCTCAGATTCTCCAGGTGCAAATTCTTTAATACCCACATCCCATCCCCCTTCCTGCAAAATTGAGGACGAAAAGCCTTGAGCCTGGGTTCCAGGATCCATATGGTGGGCCTCAGTGGGCCACACTGGTGCTTGTTCACTGTTCCCCACAACCCCCTTCCATCTTCCATGAAGCCAGCGCCCATCTTGCTTGCTGAACTAGACCCTCTCCTGCATTCACAATGCATGTTCTTCATCATGGCCCTGCTCTCATTTTGTCTAGCAGTATGTGGATTTACTTATCTTTCTATTTCCCCACACATACTATCTCCCGACCCCCACATCATAGGGTCTCAGAGGGCAAGAACTGGGGTTATTTATCTCTGCAATCCCTTGGTTCGGTCACCACATTGTGTTGGACCCTCTGTGACCCCATGGACTGTAACCCACTTGGCTCCTCTGTCCATGGGGTTTCCTAGGCGAGAACACTGGAGTGGGTTGCTATTTCCTTCACCAGAGGCAATCCCCTGGGTGCTAAGAGTAGTATCTTGAAAGTAGTTAAGATGATAGATATATGTTGGTTAGCGGTGGGCCAGAAATATTTTATTAAGGACATTATGAAGATAGTTGTACCTAAAAACCAATCATGGGAGTTTATCTGTGCTAATTGTTTGAGCCAGAGACAGTAGGAATTCCACAACCTACCAGGTAAGCCCACTTTTAAACTGAATCACTTTCAGAACAAATCTTTCATTGTTTTGGCAAACTGAAGGACAATGCTTTTGCAAATTTTAAATTTTTTCTCTAATTTCAACTTCCATTAAGTTAGAGAAAACCTAGCTGACCCTTTATAAGCTTGGAGAGAGATATTAAGTAAGATTTTTTTTTTTTTTTAAAGAAAGGCTAGTAAGCAATTGGGTCTCAATAGGAAGGAATCAAAAAGAAGAAAAAGACTTGGCTTTGAGATGGGCACATACAAAAACTGTTTTCCTACTTAAAAGCAAGACTCATGCCTTGTTCAATAACTCATTTGACAAAGGACACTGAACAGCTCTAGCTCTTCTTGCCAAGTAATGATGTGCACTCTGGCTATTAAAAGACAATCTAAAGAGGCCTTATTTATTTATTTCCCCCACCTTACTCCCCAAAGGAATTGAGTCAACTTTATACAAAGCCCAATATGCCAAACTAAGAACAAACAGAGAGAGGGGAAAAGGAAAATAAAAGTGGAATAGTAAGATAGTTAAGGATAAAGTTAGTATGCAGAAATACATGTCAGAAATTCTTGAACTTTTGAGTTTGGACTGAGTTTCCCGGGGACCCAGGCAAAGAAGAGAACACAACTGACAGGTTTCACAGTGTGTTTAAAATCAAAGCCTGCTTCCTTAGTGTCTGCATACCAGATACTGCACCCCACCTCTCTATGGCTTTCTTCATTGGGGCTAGTCATTCTGGTGTCCACCATGGTGTGGTGGACATGGGTTTGAAACCATAGGATAGGGAGGAGCCCTCCGTTTAGCCTGTGGATCAACTGTCTGTAAGCACAATGCCCATTCATTTCAAGAGTCCACCCAGTGAGGGTGAGGAAGATAAATCAGAAGGAGATGAACTCATTCTCTGCACTGGCATCGCATGCAGGGTTTTCAGTGGTGATCACACTTATGAGGGTTGTCTCCAAAAAGACCCTAGAAAAGTTCAAAGAGGCAAAAGAGTCTTTAACATCTTCTTGACAATTAAACTCTTTCCTTTCTGCCCTCCAGAAGCCATGATATTCTGTGCTGCCTAAAAGCCCTGCTTTCCCCAGAGTCCCCTGCCAAATGCCCTGGCTTCACAACTGCCTCTTTCTTTTCCAAAGGGAAAAAAGAAAGATGACACACTTTTCTCTCAGATAGCCATTAGGAGGAAAGTCACGTAAGTAAAATAATTAATACATTGATATGCATGACGGATATATACACCACCCAGGAATAGATTGTATTTTTTTAAGAGTGGCTTTTTAACCCACTTAAAACTCTAATTAACTGACTAGAGGGTTGATTGAGTAACAGATTGTGCGTGCAAAGCAGAGCTAGAGCTTTTGAAACAATGACACCTTCTTTATATGTCTTGCATGCCTTTAGTGACCGTTTCATCATCCATCAAAAGCAAAGGATTTAGCAACTTGAGCTCCAACTCCTAAAAACTGACTACTGTTGCCCTAATGATACGTGAAACATGTTGGAGTCACTTAAGCAGTTACCTCACGACGCTTGTCTTAATTGATAAAGGGGAATAACAATAGGCGTTACTTCAGGGAATCTGGACATGAACGTAATTAGTCACCCTCCCTCCCTCATCCCTTCATCAAACGTAAACCTGAAAAACAACTGGTTTCATGCTTGAAATTGTATGTCCTCAAAAGCACTTTGCTTACCACCCTGCCTGAAGCTGCTTTGTTTCCGGACAGTATACAGCGCCTACTCAATATCAGTCTACTGTCCCACTCCCACATACATCTCTCTGATTGGTATTGGTCCATAATTAAGGCTACAAGCCTGGTGGTTGGCTAGTTGTGCCAAGGGGCTACCCGTGGAGGACTCACTGCTAACACTCAAGAGGTAGTCCACCTGTCAGCGAGGGCAGAACTGTCGACAGCAATCATCAAGGGACAACACCTTGAGGATGGAGATACATGTGCGTGGGAGGCAGGGAGGGGTGTATGTGTATGTGTGCGTGCTAAGTCACTTCAGCCGTGCTCTGCTCTTTGCAGCCCTATGGACTGAGGCCCGCCAGGCTCCTCTGTCTATGGGATTTTTTCAGGCAATAATACTGGAGTGGGTTACTATGCCCTCCTCCAGGGGATCTTCCCAACCCAGGGATCAAACCTGTATCTCTTACATCTCCTGCATTGGCAGGTGGGTTTTTTACAGCTAGCACCACCTGGGAAGCCCATGTATGTGTATAGATATATGTGTGTGTGTGTGTGTGTGTGTGTGTGTGTGTATTCATTCTGCGCAATTTTTTGTATTGAGGCCCACATTGGGCTTTACTTTTCACTATGTGTAGCTAGGTTCGTTAGGAGCATCTGGGTTAATTTTGAGTTTCTCAAGAACTAATTTCCAATATTTTTAATATATTTTAAAATAATAGATAATAGTAACAGAGTATTTTGATTGGACAAACCTTCCCAAATAATAACTATGATATTGGGGGAAATGTTTACTAAAAATGACTATTAGAAAACACCAAAGAATAACCAAAAGCTGAGAGAAACTAGACAAGAATATACCCTGGTGAGATTTGCTATTTGCAGCAGCTTTTTGCTTTTGCTAACTTCCTAAACTCTGGACAGCTTAGAGGCAGCAAAAATCCACAGTCTTGCTGGGTTAAAAAGTCAGATGTAGAGTTTGGTATGGGATGCCATCGTATATCCATCAGAACGGCTAAAATTTAAAAGACTTATAAAGCTAAATGTTAATGAGAATATGGACTAACTGGAATTCTCATATGTTGTTATAGGTAGCTGGATATATGTGGGGGTTTAAATGGTACAGCCATTTTGAAAAATGGCTTGACAGTATCATACAATTAATATTGAGCTATACTTGCACTTATCAATTTCATTCCTAGGTATATATCTAAGAGAAATGAAAAACACACACACACAAACAAAACAGTTGTTTGAGACTGTTCTTAGCAGCTTTTTTTTTTTTTTTTTTAACAATAGTCAAAAGCTGGCTTCCCAGGTGGTGCCTAGTGGTAAAGAACCCGCTTGCCAATTCAGAAGATGCAAGAGATGTGGGTTTGATCCCTGGGTTGGGAAGATCCCCTGCAGTAGGCAATGACAACCCACTCCAGTATTCTTGCTTGGAGAATCCCATGGCCAGAGGAGCCTGGGAGGCTACTGTCCATAAGGTTACAAAGGATTGGACACAACTGAAGTGAAGCAAGCAAGCAGAAGATGGAGGCAACGCACTGTCCATCGCCAGATGTCCAGATAGTAAGATACCATCCAATGATGTTCTAGAACACCCCAGTGTCCTCACAATGGGACACTATACCACAACAATCAAGGAGGAATCACTCAGCAAAATGGATAAGTCTCACAAATAGTATGCTGAATAACAGAAGGCAGATCCAAAGGAGTATCGTTTCATTTACGTGAAGTTCTAGAGCAGGCAAAAATAATCACAAGTTAAAAAATCAAATCAGTGGCTTATCTCTGAATGGGGGATGAGTAAGAGGAGACACAAAGGAACTTTCTGGGAAGATGGAAATATTCTGTATCATGATAGGAGTGTAGATTATGTGTGCGTGTTCATTTGCCACAATTGTACAGTGAAAAATTGTATATTTTAGTGTGTAGAAATTACCTAAAAGAATAAATGATAATAATTGTAATTGAGAATGTATGTGGGGAGTGGAGAAACAGATGAGACAAAGATGGCAGAATATTAACAGCTGGTTAAGCTGGAGGTTGGATACAGGGGGGCTCATTTTCCGTTCACTTTGTATATGTTGGAAATTTTACAAAATAGACATTTAAAAATATAATAATAGGTATACAATTCCTTTTGACTAGAGCAAGACCCACTGAACATTATCTAGTATTTTTAATTAGCTGGAGGTTAAAACGAGAAGTTAAGTGGCTTTGCTCATGAATGTGTTTCTCTTTATTTCTTGGATCATTTTCATTTGCTTCAGTGTTCAAAAATAGAAGAGAGGTCATCACTGTAGTGCGGTCTCAGTATTAAACTTTATTACTGACATTTCCTCAGAGAGCAGACTAAAGAAGGCTAATTTTATCAGAAAATTAACAACTGCTCATGTTAGCAAGTTGTATAAGAATATATTTGATAAACTCCAGCATTAAATTGGCTAATTTTTAAAAAAAATTCTGCTAAATTATACACTTAAAAATGGTTAAGATACTATGTGTTTTCACAACAATTTAAAAATTTTATGTAAGCAAAAATGTTCCAAGTGAAGAGATAAAATGGTTTTCTTTTTCCTCCTCCACATACTCAATATTTATTTCTCTTGCCCTTGGATGTCACATGGTACTCATTATTACAGTTCCGGGAAGTGAAATACTTGTAAAAATATTTCAAATAATTGTCCTCAAGTTCCCAACAAGCAAAGATCCAGGATACCAATATTCCCTGAAATTTATAAACAGAAATGCTTCATGAACCATTTCTTCATGTGTAAACTTAGTGATGACTTTAATTTTAGCAGCTTGTTTATATCAGCCTTTTTATTTCATAATTTAAACTCCCAGTTTGGGGGTGGAGGGCCAGAAGAAGAAGAAATAGGATGGCTTTCATGTATAAAGAACATCTCAGTATAAATTCACTGAAGCAATCCTTAGAGGAAAATATGGCATTGTAGAACTGACTTTTCATAATGTTTTAATTTGGAAGTTCTTCAAGAGTATAAGCTTTCACACTGGAATGTCTCTGGCTGGGCAACTCGGGTACTTTTGAAATCTCTGTTTCCTGGGAACTCTGTGGTTTCAGAAACAGAACAGATATTCCTCCAGGGCAGTTTAGGGCAACCAGGCAGCGGGAAGGACTCAGCAGTCCTGGCCAGACAGTAGGGCTGGAGGGGGAGTTTTCTGGAATGAATGAATGCCTACTGTTTTCCATCACTGAGTCATTTGGTTGGAGAGGTCAAGTCTAGAGAGAAAGAGTCTGATTGCCTGAGGTGAGGCCATGAGCCTGCCCCTGGCTATTGGGGGTGGGGGATGGAAGTGGGGTGGTGACAGGAAGTTTCTACCAGGAAGAACCTTCAGGAACTCCTTCAGCCTTCTCAGTGGCAGGACAGGGTGTCTCCAGTTACTGAATATACTGGAGGAAATGAAATTCACAAGAGGCAAGAGGGTGTTGTTGCAGTGAGGGGACAGATGGGTCCACTTCTGAGAAGGGGAAGCTGCTCAGAAGGGACTTTGCTAACACGGCCACACACTCCCTGTCCACTTCATCTACGCTGATACATCCTCAGGCTCCTCCAGTCCAAGAAGACGGCCATGTCTTATGACCCTGATCATTCTCAGTCATCCTTGCACCAGTGGACAGAGTGGGTCGCTCTGGATACTTTGGGCTGCATGGAGAGCTTCACCTGGCTTACACAATACAGGAAAGGTCATTTCACACAGCAAGTCATCCTGAGATAGGATGGGTTGGTCGAGTCAGAGGCTAAGCAGTATTAACAAGGACCCAGATGAACTCCATCTTTCTGCTTGGTCATTTTAAGTGCGTCAATCACTGCACAGTGGCAGCAGCTCCAGTGTTCAGATCCCCACACACTACAATCCAAAGACAGAAAAAGGGCTTATTGTGTCCCTGTGTCTCTCTTTAAGAGCTGAGAAACTTTTCTCAGAAGGCCCTCAGTACATGTCTTTTTGTGCCTCATTGGTCAGAATTAGGTCATGTCCCTTTTTGGGCCAGTTACCATGAAGGAAAATGGCATTGCCACAACTGGCTTAATAGAGATATGAGGCCAGCCTTCCCCAAACCTCGTGGCCACAAAGAGCAAAATCAACAACTGAACAAAGCTGGGTGAAATTTTGTGGACATTTGTCACATTGGTGGCTCCTTATATTTGAGAAATTCCACACATTATGAGTCCCAGATGGAAACAGAACTCTCCTTCCCAATTAGCAGGAAAGCTTGGGTGCAGGTATGTTACCTGGATTCCACCAACCAGATACACCTGCACAAGACTTGAATTTAGAACTGAGCCAAGGCAGGAATTAGGGACCAGGCAGTTTCTTTTTTCCAGTGAAGATGGGGGAACATTTTGGGTAGACAATGCAGGTTTTAGAAACAGCTGAGTGGTAACATCTCATGCATCACATCCATGTTATAGGGGGCAGTGGCCACAGATCTCCATTGGAGCAGTTTGGTAGTATAATTTGGGTTTTGTTCCAGGTTATATAGTCTTCAAGCCTGATTTTCCAGCCCTCCTGGGGGTCCTGTGAGCTCCCTGAATCCATAAATAAACTCCTTTCTAGCTTAAACTAGCTTGAGATGGTGCTATTGTTCATTACCAGGAACTCTGCAAGGAAGAAGTAAAGAATGGCTGTTGGGTACACAAAACCATGTCTACCACAGTAGGGCATCAGTAGGTAATTGGGGGACTTCTTTGATGGTCCAGTGGTTAAGACTCTGCACTCCAAATGCAGGAGACTCTGGTTTGATTCCTAGTCAGGGAACTAGGTCCAGTATGCTGCAACTAAGACTCAGAGCAGTCAAATAAATAAATACTTTTTAAAAAGTAGGCAGTCAGCACTGCAAATTACCAGGGGGCTGGATTTTGTGGGGCTACACCCCCCTTACAGAAAATACCATGTGAACAACTCCCCAGGAGTTGTGCCTTGCTGCCAGACCTGGCTTCCTTTCTCAGTTGTCCTCCTTGGGATGGCTTCAGGATTACTACCTTTCCTCTGGAAATCTGCTCTTACCGCCTTTCTCTTTAAGCAGTTTCAAATGGCTTCATACTCTGAGAATTCCCCCCCCCCACCCCCCCCCACCCCCCCCGGGCCTAATGGGTAGGTGTAACTTAATACTGTGTGGAAGAAATCACAGACCAGTCTAGCCAAGTCAAGTCAAGCATAAATAAAAAGGTTAAGAAAAAAGAGATGCATGATACAGTCATACGCATGACTGTGTCTCCTCTTACAAATAACTAAAAGGTAAGGAACTTTGCTTGCAATTTATTTAACATTTTTATTAAGCCAACAAATAAATTTATGGTAACATTAAGGAAACTTTCAACAAGAGAAGAAAAAAACTACATTTACAATTCTGCCCCTCTTCCTGCCTTGATAGAGCTACTTGTGCCTCATAACACTGTCCCACTTGCATATACCCGAGCCTTTCATTAGGTGGGGTGGTGGTGGTGGTTTAGTCATTAAGTTGTGTCTTGCAATCCCATGGACTGTAGCCTGTTAGGCTCCTCTGTCCATGGGATTCTCCAGGTGAGAATAGTGGAGTGGGTTGCCATTTCCTTCTCCAGAGGATCTTCCCGACCTAGAAATTGAACCCAGGTCTCCTGCATTGCAGGCAGATTCTTTACCAACTGAGCAATGAGAGAATCCCCCCATTAAGTGGGTACCTCGTGTTTTACCTAACCATCAACCACCTCCACTAGATATTTAGGAAGCTTCCAAGCTTACAAACATTCTTATAATAATTTTGCATTAAGCAGGTGTAAAACATTGTTATTCCGATGAATAATGCCAATCACTGAATCAGATAAAATTTTGAATGACTGCCTGGCACTGCTGATTTGCATTGCCATCAACAGCGTACATGTGGGCCATTTTTGCTACAACATTACCAGCAGTGAGTATGTTTAAAATATATTATTAAATTAATAGAAGCAAAATGCAATCTTATTGCTTTTATTTTGTATATTTTAATTATTATTTAGGTTTTCCTGCGATTCTGATTGTGAAGACTCCCTTGTTCAGCATTATCATAGAATGTTCCAAGACAGAGTCAGCACCATGCTCCTGGGTTGTAAATGTAATAATGGTGTTCACATTATCAAGAATGTTTCAGAAAGTGCCATGTGGTTTTTTTCAGGAGCTGGTTTTAGGCAGAATTAATCCTTTTAGAGGGTTATTATATTGGATTGTCCTAGTTATGTCAAAGGATGGCCTGGGGGAGGGGATTTCTTCATTTGTTTGAACATTGCTGAACATTTAATTTCAAATTTTCTGCTTAGTACATAATGAAAAATGTTCACTGAATTTGTGGCAGTAAATGTAAACTGCATTTTTGACATTTGAAAAATTTGAAATAGATTAATATTACAAAATTACATTGGTTCTCTGTAACATCCCTTCCCCAAAATAGAGCTGCTATTTTTTAGATAAATTACTCCTCCTCTTTTTCACTTATTTTCTCTGCTGCAAACATAAGCAGTCACTTAAAAAAAAAAATTAGCCATTAAAAGAAATTTACATTTTGGCAATCATGGCTTAATTTTGAATGCTAGTATAGAATTTCTCACAAAGCTGGGGGCCTGAAAAACAGAATGTTCTTTTTTGAACTGCACTTTGGACAGGGAGATTAATTGTAACTCTTGCTTTTCCAGTCCATGCCATCTTGGGGGAGGATAAACAAAAAGTAACAAAAATAGTTTTTGGCTCCAAGTGTCCATCAATGGAAATGCTAAAACCCATGTGCTCTAAGTTCTTCTCTTCCTCTAGGAGATAACCCGCCTGGATACCCTCTGGATAACCCGCATCATGGTAGCCATTTAAGGTGCTCCCACTGGGTGCCCCCTGGTGGCCTTAGGTTGCAACTGCAGCCTCCACATTGTTCAACCTTTTGCCCCAAAGCCACCAGCCCTTCCTGGCTGCCTGCACCTTCATGTCCAACTTGGTTGTCAGCTGAAGCCGTTCCCGCTGAGAAGGAAAGGAATTTGTTTCTTTAATGCATTATGGCAACCACCGTGCACTCTCTGCTAAGCTTGTACCCTCAGAATCTTACAGCCCATTTTCCTGATCTCAGTTTCCCTAGGCCCGGGATCAAAGGACATTTACGTGACACAATGTATTATTGCCTCACAAAAGTCTCTCACCCCTCTTTAACAGCTGGAACACTTGGAGAGTCACAACCAAAAGAATGAAGTTTGGCCATTACCTACACCATACAAGAATTGACTCAAAATGGACCAAAGACTTTACAATGTAAGAGTTAAAATTATAAAACTCTTAGAAGAAAAGAGGAGAAAAATCTTCATGCCCTTGGATTTGGCAGTGGATTCTTGGATATGACACCAAAAGCTTAAGCAAAAGAAAACTAGTCTTTACTAGGAGTATGGGCAGCCATCCTGTTTAGTTCAGTCGCTCAATCATGTCCAACTAATTGCGACCCCATAGCCTGCAGTACACCAGGCTTCCCTGTCCCTCACCAACTCCCAGAGCTTGCTCAAATTCATGTCCATCAAGTGATGCCATCCAACCATCTTATCCTCTATTGTCACCTTCTCCTTCCACCTTCAACCTTTCCTAGCATCAGGGTCTTTTCCAATGAGTTAATTCTTCGCATCAGGTGGCCAAAGTATTGGAGTTTCAGCTTTGGCATCAGTCCTTCCAATGAATATTCAGTACTGATTTCCTTTAGGATGGACTGGTTGGATCTCCTTGCAGTCCAAGGGACTCTTGAGAGTAAATTCTTCGGCACTCAGTTTTCTGTATAGTCCAATTCTCACATCCATACATGACTACTGGAAAAACCATAGCTTTGACTAGATGGACCTTTGTTGGCAAAGTAATGTCTCTGCTTTTTAATATGCTGTCAAGGTTGGTCATAGCATTTCTTCCAAGTAGCAAGCATCATTTAATTTCATGACTGCAGTCACCATCTGCAATGATTTTGGAGCCCAGAAAAATAAAATCTGTCACTGTTTCCATTGTTTCCCCATCTATTTGCCATGAAGTGATGGGACCAGATCCATGATCTTAGTTTCCTGAATGTTGAGTTTTAAGCCAACTTTTTCACTCTCCTCTTTCACTTTCATCAAGAGGCTCTTTAGTTCTTCTTTACTTTCTGCCATAAGTCATCTGTGTACCTGAAGTTATTGATATTTCTCCTGCCAACCTTGATTCCAGCTTGTACTTCCTCCAGCCCAGCATTTCTCATGATGTACTCTGCATATAAGTAAAATAAGCAGGGTGACAATATACACCCTTGATGTACTCCTTACCCTATTTGGAACCAGTCTGTTGTTCCATGTCCAGTTCTAAATGTTGCTTCCTGACCTGCATACAGATTTCTCAAGAGGCAGGTCAGCTGGTCTGGTATTCCCATCCCTTTCAGAATTTTCCACAGTTTATTGTGATCCACACAGTCAAAGGCTTTGGCATAGTCAATAAAGGAGAAGTAGATGTTTTTCTGAAACTCTCTTGCTTTTTCGATGATCCACTGGATGTTGGCAATTTGATCTCTGGTTCCTCTGCCTTTTCTAATTCCAGCTTGAACATCTGGAAGTTCACGGTTCACATACTGTTGAAACCTGGCTTGGAGAATTTTGAATATTACTTTGCTAGCGTGTGAGATGAATGCAATTGTGTGGTAGTTTGAACATTTTTGGCATTGCCTTTTTCTGGGATTGGAATGAAAACTGACCTTTTCCAGTCCTGGGGCCACTGCTGAGTTTTCCATATTTGCTGGCATATTGAGTGCAGCACTTTCACAGCATCATCTTTTAGGATTTGAAATAGCTCAACTGGAATTCCATCACCTCCACTAGCTTTGTTCGTAGTGATGCTTCCTAAGGCCCACTTGACTTCACATTCCAGGATGTCTGGCTCTAGGTGAGTGATCACACCATTGTGAATATCTGGGTCATGAAGATCTTTTTTGTACAGTTCTTCTGTGTATTCTTGCCACCTCTTCTTAATATCTTCTGCTTCTCTTAGGTCCAAACCATTTCTGCCCTTTATTGTGCTCATCTATGCATGAAATGTTCCCTTGGTAACTCTAATTTTCTTGAAGAGATCTCTAGTCTTTCCCATTCTATTGCTTTCCTCTATTTCTTTGCAATGATCCCTGAGGAAGGCTTTCTTGTCTCTCCTTGCTGTTCTTTGGAACTCCGCATTCAAATGGGAATATCTTTCCTTTTCTCCTTTGCCTTCTGCTTCTCTTCTTTTTCAGCTATTTGTAAGGCCTCCTCAGACAGCCATTTTGCTTTTTTGCATATCTTTTTCTTGGGGATGGTCTTGATCCCTGCCTCCTGTACAATGTCACGAACCTCTGTCCATAGTTCTTCAGGCACTCTATCTATCAGATCTAATCCCTTGAATCTATTTCTCACTTCCACTGTATGATTGTAAGGGATTTGATTTAGGTCATACCTGAATGGTCTAGTGGTTTTCCCTACTTTCTTCAATTTAAGTCTGAATTTTGCAATAAGGCGTTCATGATCTGAGCCACAGTCAGCTCCCGGTCTTATTTTTGCTGACTGTATAGAGCTTCTCCATGTTTGGTTGCAAAGAATATAATCAATCTGATTTTGGTATTGACCATCTGGTGATGTCCATGTGTAGAGTCTTCTCTTGTGTTGTTGGAAGAGGGTGTTTGCTATGACCAGTGTGTTCTCTTGGCAAAACTCTGTTAGCCTTTGACCTTCATTTTGTACTCTAAGGCCAAATTTGCCTGTTACTCCAGGTATCTCCTGACTTCCTACTTTTGCATTCTAGTCCCCTAAAATGAAAAGGACATTTTTGGGGGGTGTTAGTTCTAGAAGGTCTTGTAGGTCATCATAGAACCATTCAACTTTAGCTTCTTCAGCATTACTAGTCAGGGCATAGCCTTGGATTACTGTGATAATGAATGGCTTGCCTTGGAAATGAACAGAGATCATTCCGTCAGTTTTGAGATTGCATCCAAGTATTGCATTTCGGACTTTTCTGTTGACTATGATGGCTGCTCCATTTCTTCTAAGGGATTCTTGCCCACAGTAGTAGATATAGTGGTCATCTGAGTTAAATTCACCCATTCCAGTCCATTTTAGTTCACTAATTCATAAAATGTCGACATTCACTCTGGTCATCTCCTGTGTGACTGCACAAAGGATGACATCTGCTCTTCATCCTGATGAAACTCCTGGAACCACAGAACCAGAGAGGTAACCCTACCTAAGAGGTGTGTTCTGTCTCTGCACCTGATATAGAAGCTGCTCCTGTCATCTTCTGCGATGCACTGTCTCCTCCCAGAGGAATACTTCCTTATCCGCCTGTCCTGGCTAACCATTGATTTCTCACACCTCTGTCTCCTTCCTGGACCTCTTGTCTTCACTGTCTTCTCCTTGAAATATCACCTGGTACCACAGACTACTAGAACCCACTTGCCTTCACAGACCCTGAAAGGGAGGCCCAGTAATCTCCCATGGATTCCTTCTCCCAAGTTACAAAGCAGTCAGGGGAAAGATGTGAGGCTTGACCTCAGACTCCAGGCCCTAAGCCCAGGGCTCTTTCCTGGGTAGTTCCCACTGGGCCTGGGCTGACTACTGGGAGGCTGGTGACCCCTGCAAGTGCCTGCCTGCAGGAGCTGATTTGCAGGAGCTCTTTGGCTTATGCTGACACTGATGGGAAATGAGTTTGTTGGGGCCAAAAGGAATAGAAGGATAAGAAAAAGATAGGGATTGGGGGGGGGGCAGGTTCTGACCCTTAGCCAGGCCCGTGGACTGGTCTTGAGCCCCAGGAGGGAGAAGCGGGTGAGAAGTAAGGATGCCCCACCTGTGAATGGCTGAGTCAGACTCTGGGAGGAAGCTGTGCTGCTCCAGGGCCTGGAGATGGGGTACGCACAGAATCAGGAGAGCCCACCCTAGCACTCCCACCCCAGGGTGGCAGAGTGGGCAGGAGGGCAGACCACACTCTCCCAAAGGAAGTGCTCCCACAGCTGGGGCAGCGAGGAGCCCTCGAGATGGTGTGAATCGAGGGTGTGATGGGACTTGTTTCCGAGCTCAGGTAAGACAGCAGAGCCGTAGGCACTCCCAGAAGTACCTGGCAAGAGACTGGTGGTGACTGGGGCTAGAGGGGCTGGGGGTGACTGTCAGTGGACTGATACCCTGGAACCTATGGGCCATACATCATGACACTGACCCTGAATATCATCTTCTCAAGCCCACATTCACTTGTTCATTTATTCAGCAAGTATTTATGAAACACTTAAATGCTCAGTATAGATCAGTATAGATCTATATTGATATGTCAAATCAATACAGACTACCATTCTTGTATCAAGGATACCCAAAGGTGAGCATGAAGGAAAAGCCCTCTGTTTTCAGGTGCTTACTATCCTGCTTAGCTTATGCAATTCCATTCTCTTCTCCTTGGACTTCTCCTCTCTGCGACCCAAGTGAATGAGGAGGGTAACATACAGTGAGAAAAATAATTACCAAAAAAGAGATGGCTTGAAGCATCTTTAAGAACTCCCTACAGAGGCATTAATCTTTCTTTTTGGTGAGATTCTTGAGAGTAAGGACTCTTGGAGCATGGGAGGCTTATACTGTGGGCTCAGAGGACATAAAATGATGCTGTTCCCTATTGGATGAGATTTCCTCATGGCAAATCATGACCTCAGAGTGGGTCCTATCTGGACAACTGCGCTCTGCCTGGAGCTGTTTTAGGAGACCAGCTGGTACAAGTTGCAATCACATGGCTTCCTAAGAACTTAAGCCACTTAGCTCAAAGCCTGGCAGATCTTTAGCATTGGGCGCTAGGCTGAAACAGGAGGTGGCACATCGTATCATGAGCAATGGTTGGCTGGGGGCTTGGCTCCTGTAGCTTAATCAGAGGGCAGAGGAAGGTAGGACCAGTGGGGGGTCTGGAGCAGCTGCAGCCAACGGGCAGAGAGTAGCAGAGGCCTTGAGGAACCAGAAGGTCTCCACTCCTGATAAAAAATGCTTTGAATACTGCCATCTATGCTGAGAATTCCTTCCCTTAGTTGAGTTTGAGCTCTCAAAATCAAAATGGTTCCAAAACTGAAAAGCTTCTGTTTCTATCCATACCCTAATAAGAACTGTCACAGTGAAGTTTAAAAAAAGACAAAAACACACCATTTGTTTTAACAATCTCTGAGTGTGAACACAAAAAACACACAGGATAATTTCACTGAGACTTTCAGTGCTGAAATTTCAAGTTTCTTGATCAGGCAAGGTCAATGTTTTTAAGTTTCAGACAGAAATTTTTTTATCCCCAATTTCTGATGGGGGGCAGGGGGTTGTGTATTTACCTCCATGAAATGTGAAGTGTTGGGAGCTCGGATGCAAAGTGCCTTCAAGTGCACAGTGATTATCATGAGTTTTCTAGCTATCGCTTCTGTTGTATTTTTAAATGTTTCTTTATCTTGTCATTTATTTGGCTGCACTGGGTCTTTCTTAGTTGTGGCATGCTGGATCTTTGAGTTGCTGCATATGGGATCTAGTTTACTGACCAGGAAGGGAACCTGGCTCCCTGGCATCGGGAACACAGAGACTTAGCCACTGAACCGCCAGGGAAGTCCCATGGCTATTATTAATACCTTTGCATTCTTGGTAGATGATATTTTGGACCCAATTTATATAATAACTTTTAGCTGAATAGCATAAAGAATTGTATGACTCTTCTCATTGCAATGAACATAGGTATTTAGCATCTTTAGCTCTTAAAGATATTACTATTAGCAGCCCAGCTGTGATCAGCTAAATTTGGGACCTGCTAGGAATCCTTCTGTCTGAATGTTGAAACCTAAAGCTGGACTCTACATTTCCTTGATTACCTGAATTCCAAATTAAGCTAAATTAAACTCTTTGCCCTCTATTTAAATTTTCCTTCTTGGCATATTGCCAAGATAATATATCCTTGGGCTGGTAACTCAATAGTACAGAAGTACATTGTTTTGAAAATCAAACTGAATTTGAGAGCCCCAAGAAGCAACAAAGTAAGCTCACCTCCTGGGTGAGCTCCTCTAAGCCATGGGTCTCCAGGCTGGCTGGGGGCTCCTCCTCAGGGCAGCTCACTGCCATCATCACCCAAGAGAGCTGAGACGTTTCTCTCTCCTAGATCCTCAGGTCCCAGGGCCACAGCCTTCTGTGGGGCTGCCAGGCTCTGTGAGGAGACACCGTACACTGGTGTTACCAGGACGAGTGTGGAGAGACAAAGTGCCTGACAGGCCTAGCTCTTCTTTCCCTTTAGCCCCACCTCGGCAGCACTTCCTCCAGCCCCCTCAGGCCTCTCTTTCCCAGAGGAGGTGACCAGCCAGGCCTCACCTCGGACCTCGCTGTCTGGCTCTCACTACTCTTGCTGTTTAGTCGCTAAGTTGTGCCCGACTCTTTCGCAACCCCACGGACTATAGCCCGCCAGGCTCCTCTGTCCATGGGATTTCCCAGGCAAGAATACTGGAGCAAGTTGCCGTTCCCTTCTCCAGGGGATCTTCTGGACCCAGGGATCAAACCCACACCTCCTGCATTGGCAGGTGAATTCTTTACCACTGAGCCACCTCTAAAATCTAACCCTCAGCCGCCTCTCTGACCACGACCTCCTGCCATGGACTGCTAGGGCTTGGCTGGATCTCAAGAGTCATTTAGCTCACCCTGCACATCCCAGAGGTGAGAAAAGCACAGCTATTCACGGAGGTGCTCACAGGCACAGGGCTAAGGAGTGTGAAGCCAGGCCTCCTGACTCCCGTCTGGGACTCCTCCTACCATAGCACACTTCTCATTCCCCCACTCAAACCTCCTCATCCCATCTGTGCCCTCATGTGACCTCTGACCTCTACCCTCCCCCACACCTCCCAGGCCAGCACACTCTCCTCTCCCTTTCCTCCCCCACTCGGCCTAGGGGCCTGTTGCCCGTGCCTTCAGACTCCATCCTCTGGGTCATCCCCAGTTCTGGCTGTCCCCAGAAATACATACTATTTCTGCTCATCTCCCTGGGCCATGGCTTATTGTACAGAAAGCCACAGAAATGTCCCGACTAGATCCACCGTTTTTACCACCTGTGTGACCTGGGCAAGTAAAGAAACTAAACCGCAGTTTCCTTGCATGTAAAATGAGTATAATTCTAGAACTTTAGGGTTGAAAGATTTGCCCATTTAAAGTCATGAATGCACTTAGCACACAGCCTGTTATAACCCCCAAATAAATCCTAGTTATTATAATAAGGTAGATACAGAGGCCGCAGTACAGAATGCAGAGGATCTGGGATGTCCTTTGCTGGTCAATGGGCAGACTGAGCTTCCCAGGTAGCTCAGTGGTAAAGAATTCGTCTGCCAACGCAGGAGATGCAAGAAAACCCCCTGGAGGAGGAAATGGCAATCCATTCCAGTATCCTTGGCTGGAAAACTTCATGGACAGAGGAACAGTGGGCTATAATCCATGGGAACTCAAAGAGTCGGACATGACTGAATATGCATGCAAGTCCCCAGGGCAGACATTGAGAGCTTGTGGTTAGAGAAAGGTACGTCCAGGACTGCGGTCTGTGAGAGTCACTCTGGTTGCTTCCTGTGGGGTGGACTTGGAGCAGGAGGACAATGCAGTGGGGTCAGAGTGACCAGGTGGAGAAGGCATGGTAAGTGCCAAGAAGGCAAGGTAACAGGAGCGGGGGACAGCAAGGACAGCACCCCGGGTCTGTGAGTCTCATCTCTGCGTCATGCATCATTAGCATCCTCTCTTTTCCTCCTGCTCTGAAGCCAAGGATTCTAGTGACATCTCTGCCTCCTCTTAATCCTGACTGAGGCCCTCGGACAGGGGAGCTCTGACCTTCACCAGAGCTGGGGTCCTCCCTGCGGGCTGCTGCATGTTACAGCTTTCTCGGCAGCTGTAAAAAACACTTAAACCTTTCCCCTGTGCTCTCCTCCCCCAGCAATGGACCAACAGTGGGGTGAAGGCAGAGCAGAGGCGCTTCCTGCAGCTCTCTGGGTGGTTCTAATGTGGCAGCCACGATTGGGCAGCAGTCAGACCAGAGACCGGTCTCACTTCAGGACTTGGCACCAGACAGCACCCTGCCTGGGCATGACTCTTTCAGTTCTCTCATTCCAGTCTGGATGAGCAGTCCTCAGAATCTCTTGCCTATCCGAAGACATTCTTCATTAGTTCACCCAGACATTGTGGCGGATGCTGTCAGCATCTATCCAATGGCAGTTGACCCTTCTGCTGAACAGACTCCAGTTGGTTCAGGTTGTGGCATCAGAGAAGAGGGGCTCCTCCCCCAATCCCCAGGGGATGAAATTTGATTGATCTAAATCAATCATGGTCATAGTAATCCTCTTCATCTCTTCCAGAGACTGCCGTGTGGGTATGACATAGTTCTGGCCCATGAAATACAAAAATACAGCTGAGGCACTTCTGGGAAACTTTCCCTTCTCAGTGTAAAGAGCATGTGAAAAGGGCTTGGCCTCTCCTCTCTCTTCCCTGCTCCGAGAGGCTTGTGTAAGGATGCACAGGTCAGCGCTGCTACCGCCGTCTTGTGACCCGGTGGGGAGATGTGACTGATATTCCTTAATGCCACTCCTCAGCTGCAAGGCCAACCCTGAAACAACCTGCTTTGAGATTTATAGTGAAATAAAATGCTAAATGTCCTTGGTATTTATTTACACTACTTTTCATGGTGGGGGGGAGGGCAGGTATCCTGTCATTCACAGCTGAAAGCTTCCAAAAGATATAGACATCTCATTCAGTAATGCCTCACAGGGGAGTCTGACAAAGAATAGGGGGTTTTGATGGTCTCTCCTGTAGAGGTACTTCAGCAGTTGTTTAAGATGAAGCAATCTGTAGTTAAGACTCCCAACTCAATCCCAGAAAACTAGAATCCCCTTCTGTCCAATGAAATACTAGTTGTCAGAGACTCTTTGTGATCACCTAGTAATTAAGTGGACCCTCTTTGTTATCATCCCCAGCAATGCCTGACTTGACTGCCGCTGCAGAATGTGGCCCAGGTGGTTGTGGTGTTGTGGTAATCAAAGGCAAGTAAGGCTGAAGGTGCAGAGGTAAGAGCTGAGCTCCATTGGGCTTTTTATGTAATTTTTTTTTCCAGTGAATACATTTTAGGACCTTTCCTCTGTCTTGTGTCTATCTAGTTCCATGAAATTACTTAATTTCCATTGCATTGTAGATTTTTACCAAGTTGCATTCTGATGTAGTTGCACCTTTAAATTTATATGTAAAGTCTGCATGGGCTATCAATTTGATGAACACCTCACAGGAATTATGTGATAAAAATAATTAAAGCACTGAGATTCCTTATTGACAAAAGCAGAAACTATCTCAAACTGAATATTTGAATTCTAAACTGGTGATTTTTATTCCATGCCAGGAGCAATGTTTTTCTCTCAGAATCATCTTTGTTATTGTCACAAAAATCACTGAGGAAATCGTGAGCATGAAAGAAGTATTTATTTAACTTGTATCTTTTCAAGAGTATGTCTAATGATATACTCTTAAAGATAAGCTATATATATTAAATATTAAGTATATGTAATATAAACTATAGTATAAATTATAAAACCCACTGGTCATCTGTGGTTAAAAATAGCTGTCATTCTGTTATACTTTTGCATCATTAGGGTATGTAAAATTTTATTATTACCTTTTCTACCACCTATATAATTGTCACCTTAACTCTAAACTCAGAAATCCGACATTTTCAGGTGAACATAAAGATTCTTGTTCCTTGTAGCCCCATACAGGAAATATGTTGAGATAAAAGAGGGGAGAAAATGAGAAGCATATATTAACAGTGTCAACAGCCTAGGGGGTACTTCTCACTGCTGTGAACAAGAGGCCTCTGCCTGGAAAATAACATTTATTCATGTATAGTGGTGGATGGCATCAAAACACCAGATCTCAGACCACATTACTAGCCATGTGACTGTGGGTCATTTACTGTCTTTGAACCTCGGTTGTGTCCACTTTCAAACTGTAATACTAATCTCCAAACCAACTACCTCTCAGACCTATTATAAACTCAAATGCTCCAAATGAAAGCAGTTTAGAAACTATAAAGTGCTTTATAAATGTCAGAGACTAAATGTTTTCCTCTTTAATCTAAGGTATAAGAAATGTCAATAATTTTGTTTCTACAGTAATTCTACTTACAAGCTTAACTATGTCAAATCTGTCAAATAGCCATCAGGTAACCATGGAGGAACAGCCAGGTCAGTATACCAGGCCATTGCCATGATATCCGCAATATTTTCCCATGTCGTCCCTCAGTGAGGTAAGCCGGGCAGCTTCCTTGCTTTTAAATAATTCTGTCCTTGTCCTTCTTTTCAATCGTTCTGACTTGCCCTGCAGACATTTTCTGACTGAGCCAGCTCGCTTCACATTCCAGCAGTGTGCTTCCAAGGTCTATTTTGGCCCAAGATCCTAGGTGCAAAGACCATAGTTAGTACTTGGAGGTACAACATGGTTTTAAACTGAAGTTTCAACTGAGATGATAATTGTATAATCGTTAGTTCCAAACTGAAAGTGAGGTAAAGCTCCATAGGGCAAGTTACGAAGAAACACTCAGGCTCCCTGGCCCTAAGGGTCCAGGCTGAGGCTAAAAATAAGGAGTCAGAGAGTGGAACAGGGGAGAATGTATGAGACAATTTCTTTGAAGAGGAGGGTAAGCGTACCACCTCTCTTATCTCAAACTCAGTGAGTGGTCTTCCCAGTGACTGCAGTTAGATGGTCCACGGAAAACTAAAGCTCCAACCAAGGACAGTATGGAGGGGACGACATGAGACTTCATCCTGAGAGTCTCAGGGACAAGAGATGTATGGGGCCATCTTGAGACCCATCTAAAGGGGCTGGAGCAAACCCTGGATTTCTACGGGATGGGAAGGAACTGAAAGCAACCAGTAATTCATGCAGAGCAGTCGGGAAAGATTTCAAATCTGAAGAAGGCAAATACTTTGTGTTAGGCCCTTAAATTATCCAATCAACTAATAAGTATTTATTGTTTTATTATATGTGAAATCCTGTTGGGTACTTTGAAAACCACTTAGCTCCCTTTAGTTCATTCAGGTTAATATCATTTCCCCTGCCTAACACTATGCCTTACACATAGTATGTGCCCCCAAATATTTTCAATTTAATTATTCTTTACAAGATACTTAGCACCAAAGGATGTGGCATTTTCCCAGTGTTGACAACACTTCAGCTGAAAAATCTCCATATTTAAAAAACGTGGTGCAATCCCGAATGGAGAGTGATTATGGTCTCACTTGTATTTAACACTGTAAAGTGTTGCTGAATGGTCTAACAGGAGAAAACAGAATTTAAGCCAGAAACATAAATGGAGTTCTTCTCACCAGTCAACACTAAGAACAAAAACTGCCGACCGGAGGCCTAGACTTGAATCTACCGCTCTCACTCACTAGACCTCGGGCCTGTATTTCCTCTCCTGTGAATAGGGATGCCAGGGTGGCTTCATCAGAGTGTCAGGGACGCTCAAAATGATAACACACAGTGAAACACTGTAAACTCTGAAGTGCTTCACCCGTGCAAGGTCTTAATAATAGCAGCAGTTTAACATTCGTTGACAGCCACATGCACAGCGCTTGAAATCTATTCTCTCAGTCTTCACAACTATCACAAGACCTAGCTAAGTACTGTTATTCCCTCCGTTTTATAGATGAGGAGAGTCTGAGAGGGTTAAGCATCTAGTTCAACCTGAACCAGTAAATCCTGAATCTTACCCCTAAACACTAAGCTGCCTTTTCCGTGTATTGTTATTTAATAGAGGCGCTGAGATCTCACACGGGCTCAACGAACGTGGTTCCGTAAATTGCTAATTTAAAAGCAAATGCCTTCCCACCCCGGCTCTTCCACGCGGAACGCCTCGCCCTTTCTCGCCGCACCTGACGCTCGGTCTCCCAGCCTCCGGCCCTCGCCCACGCTCCTCCCACTCCGCCCACGCCTCGGCGTTTCTGCGCAGGCGCCGGGCTGTCTGCGCAGGCCCAGTGGCCGAGCGGCGCCGGGGGACCTGTCAGTCCGTCCTCACCCAGCCCCACCCTGCTGAGCCCCGCCTGCTCTCCTTCGCGGCTGAGGCTGCTGCCTGCGGGAGAACTGGAGGATGAGCTGAATCTCCGCAGTTGTTAAACGTGTCTCCAGCGCTAACCACAAGGTACTTTGGGTCTGGCCGGAAGCCCCCTTCCCTGCGCCCACTCCCAACTCAGTCTCTGGTGCACTCCGCCTGTCCAGCAGCTACCTGGCTCTGCAGGGAGGCGGCCGGGCCGCCGGAGTAAGTAGTTTGTGTACGGTTACCATGGAGACGCCGGCAGGCCGACCGGGAGGAGCGGGCCGGTGGGCCAGCGGGCTGGCAGGCCGACAGGCGGGCAGGGTGAAGATGCTGCCGCGCTCTGCTCTGGCCTGGATCGGTGGAGGAGGGGGCATTGCCAGGAGTCGGGGAGCCTCTGACCGCGCGGGAGGTGAGGCTTCCACTGCAGGTTCACCGGGGACCCCTTCTGTCCTCGCCTTTCTGTCCCTGGATCGGGGAGAGAGGTGATGACAGTGAACTGTGCTTGCTCTCGGGGTCGGGTCGCCGATGTCTTTATTTCTACACGCTGAGGTTTAGCCAAGCGCGTGGTGCTTAGCTGAAACTCAATACTATTATTTGTTGAATGAGAGAGTGATAGACAAAGGGACTTTGTTTAGGCAGACAGTGACCCAGCCAAAGTCACACAAATTGTACTTGGGCTCCTCTAGGCAACAGGTAGGGTCTGAAATAAATAAGCGTATGTGTAACAATATACGTTAAATATATCATATTACATATAATGTCTTTTATCATCCATTCCTACTAGTGTCACAGCAGACCTTCCATCTCATCCTGATTTAGAATTATTTTACGTGGTAGAAAAGTACCACACCTTATTTATATCCTATTTTGTGGATTTATAAAATTCTGCTTGTTTTGACACAGCTGATAGTCAATAACATACTTAAGATTCTTTTTTCACAAAGCAGAATACCCTGGTTTAAATTTTAAAACTTATAAAATATATTAAAAAAAAACACTGAACAAATGGCATTTACTTTCTTTTGCAGTTTCTTTTTTGAAATGCGACTTTTCATTCATGAGAAAATTAATTGTTGTATCCTTTTATCACATAGCTTTGGGACAGTAGTTAACATTTTTTAAGGGCCAGTCACCATGCTAACCCACTTTATGTTAATTACATCATTTAATTTTCAAAACAGTCCTATGAGACAATTACTCTTTACAGCATGCTTTTTTTATTTATTTTTATTAGTTGGAGGCTAATTACTTTACAATATTGTAGTGGTTTTTGTCATACATTGACATGAATCAGTCATGGATTTACATGTATTCCCCATCTCGATCCCCCCTCCCATCTCCCTCTCCACCCCATTTATAGGTGAGGGAACAGAGGCTTAGAGATGTTAGAAACCCTGCCCAAGGTTATACAGCTGCAAATTGTTAAGAATATTTGAACTTTACTCGAGTATCTAAGCATTTAACCACTGCTTGTTTGGATGCTCATATTATCACAAAAGTCATTCAGAATCATGGTAAATCATTTGATTTGCAAGAAAAAAAAAAAAAAAGAGTATGGAGATGACAAGTCTTTCTCCTATTGCAAACATCCTGATAGCGCAGTGTTGCATTTAGCAAGAAGGCTCTGTTTCAGATGACTGTTTACAGCAGAGGTAAAGACAGATGTTTATAATTAGGTATAAACTTATAAATGATGACTTACAACCTTTCCCCTAACCAATAAGAAATACTTTGTTTGAAAAGGTCTCCAGTTTCAAATTTCCTTCTGCTGGTGGTGTTCATCCCCTAGAGTTTCTGTGGGCATCATAAACTCAAGACAGTGATGCAGGACAGAACTCAGCTGCTACTTTCCCTTTGTAGTCCACATCTCCTTCTGTTTTCTTTTAAAAGGTCACCTTGCCCTCCCAAGGTTTGCATGTCATCTCTGTCCCCTTCCTGCCCTCTCAGATGCCAGATCCTGCTTCTCATGGTTCTCACATTCTTGGTGTCACTTGTTGTCATCTCTCTTCTTACCTCTGTTTCACCTTTACTCCTATACTTCAGGCTTTTCATACCCCATCCACTAGTCATGACATTTATCAAGTCTTACTCCATGCTGGGCAACTCAAAGCGAAAGCAAGAAAGCAAAAAGGGGTTAAGTTTGATCTCCTATTGCCACTTGAAATAAAGCCCCATATGCTTTCTTAATCCACTCTTAACAAATGCCTCCAGTTCAGAAGCCATGCAACCTTCATCTGGACGTTTTCTAGCTAGGGTCTGTATTTGGAGTCCAGTTATTATGCACATGCCAACTTTCAACTGCGCTTCTCATGGAGAACAGGCTCTGAGTCTGGTGGGGCAACACCAGGTGCATAGGCAGTTCTAACCCGGTGAGGGAGGAGGTGTACTGATGGAGGCCACGAGGGACCTGGTGGAGCATGCGGGAGGGACACCTAACAGGCTGGGAAGGTGGGAGAGGCTTGTCCAGGAAAGCTTTCTCAAGGACCTCTAGGAGGTAGCTGGGTTATATAAAAACTGCCTGATTTTGTCCCTTCTAGTTTTTTCCATCCTGCCCATCCCTGCCATCATTTCATGCCACAACATCTTTTAATTTGCTTATCAGCTTTTATTTACTTTCTTGACCTGCCATTAATTTCTCTCCCTGCTACGACTCCAGTCTTCATTTCCAGGGCTGCTGCTTGTCCAGCACACACCTGGTGTATCCTTGATACTCTGCCTTGGCTGGAAACTCGTTGACTTGCCTGGAAACTCCTCCTCTACTCCAGCCTCAGTGTCAGCCATTGTCATTTGCTCAAATTCAGACCATTTTCCAGAACCCAGCTCAAACATCATCTCCTCCAGGAAGTCTATCTGACACCCCCCAATCAGAAATCTTTCTCTTTCCTAATCACATGGTAGTTTATTTTTATTTATTTTTTTGCCCCCATCAGTTTCTACCTTGTATTAAAAGCATGTGAGCATAAGCAGGGTTGATACTCAGCTGGTTCACACCGAGAAGTCTATTCTGCTTGTGAAGACACATGCATGTTTCTGTATTGGGGTGTAAGTAGCTGCAGCCCCGAGGCCTCTGAGTGCCCCACCTTCCACCACCCAGTCTAGTGGGTAATAGTTTGAATATGTTCAGCTCTGGGAACATGTGTGCATGCGTGCAATTGCTTAAGACTTTATCCATCTCACAGAATTAAATGAGATGATATACTTGAGAGTACTTAGCACACTGCTTGATATTAAAGTATATGTTGAACGAGAATTAGTGGTCTTTGTCTGAGAGTGAAGACAGTGTTTATTCCTGTCTGTATTCCCAGAGATCCAAATAGAGGAAACAGCTGAATGGATTTGTTCCAGTTGTCAGGAGGATTTTTGTAAAGTTAAAATTTCTGTAATACTACTGTGTTATGGCTCAGGCATGCTTTATTGTAATAGACAAATGGATCATTTTTTAAATTGGCAAAAACCATCTCTAATAAGAATTTGTAATTTAATAATTATAAAGGAAATACCCCCTCAAACCCACTTCTAACTCAGTTCACTTGCATTATCGAACATTTCCGTGTTTGATTTGGTTAATACTATACTAATATTGATATGATAATAGATTAACTGTGCAGATAACACATTATTGAAAGGGTTTCTCAAAGTGTAACTGCTGAAGTGAGAGTTGCAGAGGAGAAGAAAAGGGAGAAAGTCGGGTAAGAGTTGATGGTAAAAATTTACAGACAAATAGGTTTTTAAACCCATTACGTACATCGTTTCCACTGGTATTATATATATATATATATAAGCATTGAATATTTTTTAGTAAAGAGTCTATCATATCATATTAGAAATAAATGTACCAGGTCTGCTAGTTTTTGTTAGTTGTTCTAATGTACATAATTCTGGAGGCCTTGCTTACATTCAAATGCCTGTATCGAAAATTTCCAGAATAGTATTGCTTATCTAGTAATTTTTTTATTGTTTTTACTTCACCCTCTGGCCTTTCCTTGTGAAAAGAACTGCATATTGTTTGTAATTATCATTATATTCTTTTCTTCAAAAACTCTTAAGAGTGGATAGAACTAAACAAATGTTCTTGTTGCCTGTTGTTAAATAACACCTTAATGTACAGAATCATAATATGGTAAATCCTCTTTGGTTGTCTGAGGAATCACCTGTTGATTCTACTTACAGAAATAGATGGTTTTCAGTTTCCTTGGATATATTTCACAAACCCCCTTTTTTTTTTTTGCAGAAGTTATTCTAAAATTGGGTAACCGAAATATGTGAATAATTTTACAGACTTCAGTCTCCCTAGAGATACAACATTTTCAGAAGATTGGTTTTTCTTTTATTTTAAATGAATGAATACTTAATACCACATACTAATTAGAATCAAGTTTTTAAAATCTCAACTATTTTAAAATGTAAAGCTGTCACAGTTGTGTTGCCAAGTTAGCCAGGCCTCTGGGGCACACAAGCATTTAAGAAGAATGTGTAACCTCAAGGGATGGGATGGTGGGGTGGGAGGGAGGCACAAGGAGATATATGTATACTTATAACTGATTCACACTGTTGTATGGCAAAAACTAATACAACATTGTAAAGCAATTATACCCCAATTTTTAAAAAATTTAAAAAGAGGGGTGTGTATCCTCATGGCCCTTGTGCGTGACTGTACCTCTTTCACTGAGGGCAGTGTCTTGGGAAAAGATCATTTGATATTTTGTTATTTATTCATGTAGGACATTAACTCAAATTGAAGGCAATTTGAATCAACTCATTCAGATATATCATAGGTGAATGTAAGGCTGAACCTATCTACAATTATAAAAGCTAGTATAGTTTGGATAGAGACCGCATCTGACTAACCTTAATCTTATACTGGCATTTGGTGTGGAGGGCAGTGGGAAAGAAAGGGAAACATCAGTTAAGTAGAACCATGTACTTCAGTTAACAGAACCCCCCTCCCACCTTGCCTGTGGATCTCCCATCTGTAAAACGATTGGAGACCTTGAGATGATTTTCCCTTCCTAGGGTGTCTTCTTTCGCAACTTACTTTCTTTCCGTCTAGGTTTAACTTCAGTCTGTGTCTCCTCCCTGCTTGTAATTCCCTCAATTGCATGTATTCCCTAAGGCATCACTGTGCACATTCATCCTGATCTTCAAAGTGTAACTGCCTGGTCGATTTTTAATTAAAAGTTGTGATTTTTTTTTCCAAGTTTAATGTACAGGAATGGTGTAAGCATGTATGGGTAGGTTGGAGGACTCCTTTCTAAATGACTGGATGAAAATAGTTGGTGTTTTGTGCCCTGTATGTGCAGGGTGTGGTGTCTTCCTGAAGAACATTGCACTTTAAAAGGAAAGATGCTGTCTCCAAATGATAAAAAGTTAGAAAAGCTGGATCCATTTTACCGACCTTCACTGTCCAAGCAGAAGACCAGTGCAGAAATCATAAGTGAAGCACGAAATGCCTTACGAACTGTTAGGACCCAAAGACCATTTACACCACGGGAAGACCTAAGAAAACTATTTGGGCCTGCATCTTCAAGAACACCAGAAAACAGACCTCCATCCTCCTTCAGGTATTTAGCTCTTCTCTTGTCTGTACACTCAAATGTGTATGTGTCACCAGATGACATTTTCCCTTAATTCTAGGTTTGGATAGTTGCTTTGTTTGACTTCTGCTAATTATATCACTTATCTGTCCAAGATTTCTAAAGATAATTCCAGACCTTGGGTCCAAGGAGCTGGCTGTGGTTGGAAATGGTTAATAAGGGTTGTTATACCAACTTTATAAAGTCGTGTGAACAAAGCTTTAAAAAAATTACTATATACCTTCCATTTTTTAATTATTCACTATTTTTAGTCCTCCTAAAAGCAAGAGAAGAGTTATTAAAAATGTTTGAAGTAACTATGGTTTTTAAGAATTTTGTCTCCCTCAAGGCTTATGCGCTGAATGCTTTTACTTGTTGTGGAGTTAGAGTTAACTAGCGTATACTAGAAATAAAAGAAATGATTATTCACAAACTTATGTTTCTGTTCCATCTCCTGTGCTAGCGTCCATGCATCAAGTTTTGAGTTCTCTGATTCCAGGCCCATCTCTGGCACACGTCTCAGTCCACTGGAGCTTGTGAGTACTTTATATTACCATGGGTGTCGTGAAATGGAATTGGCCACAGTACTTGGAATCGGCACATATATTCTAAGAGGATGATCACATAGACCTAAATGTATTAATAATTTAATATGAAATCAAATTCTTTTATGTCTTTCCAAATATAATCGTTAGTACCTAATGAAACGCTTTTATTATCCACCAATAGTTTGATAGGGCTTCCCAGGTGGCTCAGTGGATAAAGAATCTGCCTGCAATTCAGGAGATGCAAGTTTGATTGCTGGTTCGGGAAGATCCCTGGAGGAGGGCATGGCAACCCACTCCAGTATTCTTGCCTGGAGAATCCCATGGACAGAGGAGCGGGCAGGCTACCGTCCATAGGGTCGCAAAGAGTCAGACACAACTGAAGCAGCTGAGCATGTACACACTCATAGTTTGATAACAAAGAGGAATTTTAGAAATATATGAAAACTGGCAAACAGAATGTTTCACAGTATTTTTAAAGTTATGTGCATGTATTATGTTTTTAATAGTTATGTACACAAATAAATTATAGACACATGTACATAGAGTCAAAAAAAAAAAAACCAACAACCCTCCAGCAGTCTCCTGTCCCCTTATTTTTCATTCTCCACTCCCCAGTGGCTTTCATTTTAAACTCTATTGGCACATTTTTTTTTTTTTTTGGTGTTTACATCTAGATTTTTAAATAACGCAGTGTCTTGCTGCTCTCTGACTTGAAAGCTTGAGGAATTATCTAATGACTTCCCAGTAGGAAAGAGGAAGATTTAACTCTTGTCTGCCTCCAGCGCCTCCTCACAGCACATTCACCGTTTCTGTCTCTGCTGCCGCTCACTATATAGATACAGCAAAATTTTGGTTAGAACCCTTTTTTCTGACTGTGATTGTATAAATTCTGTTTATAGCTGAACCTTGAACTAATGATTGGTGAGGATTACTTCTCCTTATCTGTACCACTTTTTGTCTTCCCCAGTGTTAATAGTTGCCTTGCTTTAATAGTATTATATTATTATTGTTTCAGTTCTAAATTCTTCAGGCCTTAATTTCCTTCATATATTCAGGCACATGAGATATTTTTTTGATTCATCTCCTTGGAGAACTTTCCACAATGCCTTCCTGGAACAGTTGTCCTGGCATCTTGCACACAGCTCGCTCCTGTTTCTAGTACTGGCTTCCCTATTTCCTGTATCCCAAGTCCTCCTCTTTCCTGATTTATTCTTACTTTAGCAGAGTACTCCCTCCAACAGCTTCTCGAGAGAGGACATATGGGACACAAATTATTTGAGACCTTGGTTGCTGCTTTTTCTCTTTGGAAATTTGTAGGATTTTTCTTTTTGCTCCCAGTGTTCTGAAATGTTCTGTTACTGAGCACTTCAGATGTAAAATCTAGTGGCCTTCAGCTCTGGGAAATGTCCTTGAGTTATTTTGATGTGTTTTCCCCTCTTGTCTGTTCTGTTTGCCCTTTCTGGAATTTACTATTCAGGTGTAGGATCCCCTGGACTGGCACTTCAGTTCTCCTATTTTTCTTTTTTCTGTTTCCCATCATTTTTTGAATGAGACTTTGTCTTCTAATCCTTTTGTTGGGTCCTTTTCAATTCTAGGATGGTATTTCTAATTTCCAAAAGCTTTTCCCCTTCTAAATTATCTTTTTCTTACGAATGGTATTCTGTTCTTATTTCATGGTTGTAGCATCTTATTCAGTTGCTCAGTCATGTCTGATTGTTTGCGACCCCATGGACTGGAGCACACCAGGCTTCCCTGTCCTTCACCTTTTCTGGGAGTTTGCGCAAACTCATGTCCATTGAGACAGTGATGCCATCCAGCCATCTCATCCTCATCCCCTTCTCCTCCTGCCTTCAATCTTTCCCAGCATCAGAGTCTTTTCCAATGAGTCAGCTCTTTGCATCAGTTGGTCAAGGTATTGAAGCTTCAGCATCAGTCCTGCCAATGAATACTCAGGGTTGATTCCTTTAGGATGGACTGCAATCCTTGCAGTCCAGGGGACTCTCAAGAGTAGCATCTTTTCTTAATATATTAATGGTAGTTTTGGTTTTTTAATTGTTCTTTTAAAACTTCTGTTGCTTTTGTGATGTATATATGTGTGTCTTCAACAACTGAAATTTATTTTCTCACAGTTTTGGAGATTAGAAGGCCAAGATCAAGGGGGCAGTGCTGGTGCTTTCTTGAAGCTTTTCTCCTTGGCTTATAGATGGCCGTCTTTTCCTCTGTGTCTCTGTTGCAGTTTTATATTTGTCTTGGTCTCTCTTTTTTCTTATCAGAGATTCTCCTCTGATAGCTCATGCTGCTTATTTGGCTGTTCTTATATTTTGGCTTATATTTGGCTGTTCTTATTTGGCTTGAGAGTAGAAGCATGTGGAACGGGTTGGTCAATCCTTAGCTGATACCTACCTAAACCTACATTTAGCAGGGTTTGACTGGGCTTTGTTGTTTATAAAACCCCCAACAACATATCTGTTTAGGGCTTTCCTTGTAAGCTAGTCAGTTTTCTGTTAAGTTTTTCTTGGAGGATAAAGACTGAGTGCTGACTATTGGGCTGTAGTTGTCCAGCTTTTTATACCAAAGAAAGAGCCCAAACAAAGACATCAGTTATGGGGGCAGTTTCCCTGGCTCATTGCACGCGCACTGAGTTGCTTCAGTCATGTCCGACTGTTTGTGACTCCATGGACTGTAGCCCGCCAGGCTCCTCTGTCCATGGGATTCTCCAGGCAAGAATACTGGAGTGGGTTGCCATGCCCTCCTCCAAGGGATCTTCCCAACCAAGGAATCAAACCTGCATCTCCTGCACCGGCAGGCAGGTTCTTTACCACCAGCGCCATCTGGGAAAGCCCAGGCTCGTTAGTTACCAGGGAAACTAGCAAAGGGGCATGCCCATCACTGCCAGTTTGATAAGCTATCAGGTGGAGATATTCTGATCTAAAGATTAGAAAGGTCACCAGCTTGGAGGGAGCAAGTAGGTAGGAAGGTTTGTCGTGTGAGTGGAGTGCGGGTAAGATAGATGCTATTCTGGCAGGGGACGTAGAGAACAGTCATCTTGAGTGGCCTGACCGTAGACCAACTCCCAGGAGCCAAGAGAAAGAAGGTACGAATGCCTAGTATTCAGTGCATAAACATCCAATTAATATCTATGTTTACATTAAGTACCCTGACCCTCAACAGTGCCTGGTTAGCCAGAGACACTGTTTTACCCTCTCTGAAGGACAAACCTCCCATCTGTTCCTGGGTTCAGTAGCCTGACTGCCTGCAGCTGGGAGGGAAGCAGTTACCTAGACTTTCAGCCAATTCTTATTTCAGATGCATTTTTTCAGGCAAATATTTCAGATATTTCAGTACCTGGTGATACCAGTTCCTTAGACTTTCACAGAATTAGAATGTCCGTCAAGCAGCTTCTCAATTTTTATTGCTGTTTATGTCTGCATGCTTGTGAATGTATGTTTGTGCGTATGCATGTTTGTCATTGGTGAACTATTTTAAAGGAAGTTGCAGTCCTTATAAGACTTCATCCACAAAAATTTAAGTGTGCATCTCATATAAATAGGGACAGCCTCCCATACAACCACAATGCTATCATCAAAGCACAGAAAGTTAACATTATTCAGTAGCTATTTAATGTACAGTTCATATCCGAATGACCCCAGTTGTTTCAAAATGCATCTTTTATTCCCAAATACTCATCAAAATGCCTCTGTGAGGAAGACTGTACTTGTTCTTATATTGCAGATGACAAAAAATAAGATACCAAATTAGCAAGCATGAACCAATGTGCAATAAGTACTTTGTCAACCATTGTTGACACATGTCTTCTTGCACCTACAGCCTTGGAAACCACCTGTTTTTGAAGCAGCTACAGCAAGAGGGCCCCTTGAGTAGTCAGTCTGCTGTGTTGCTAAGTGGTTCTCCATTCTACAGTTCTGCCATTTGACTCCTATGATTTGTTTTTAATATTGCTGTAATTTTGGGGGACTCACTCAATTTGGGCCTACTCTTTCCTACAAATCTCAGTTCCTAGAGTTCACTTGGTCCCTGTTAAGCAGAGAGAATGTTGGCAATTGCCCCTGTTTAAGGTCACTGCAATTAAATTCCTTTACTGTAGAATGATTGGGTGCTATGTGCAAAGTCAAAGCAGGAGAAGAGTAACTCTGTTAGTTCGAAAATTTTTTTTTTTCTTATACTGAATTATGTAAAGGTTTTTGGGCATATTTCCTTTCAAACAAGAAACCTTGGAGCTCTTAGTCAAAAAAAAAAAAAAAAAACAACTCTGAAAGTGACCTCATAATTACCTCCCCTTCCACTTTCTTTGCCCCTTTCCACATCACCTTTTAAAGAATTCTTTGGTGCTGCAACCACTAAATTAACAAGCAGGAAGGAGATCTGGGGCAATGGGAGCCCAGGGAAAGGGAAGGGAGTAGTGACCCCTGGAGGGTGGGGGAGGGGTGGTGCCTACTTGAGTCCCTTAAGGATGCAGTTGCTGAATTTGTTAAGATCTCAGCAATTGAATTTCAGCCCTTTTTTGATCTGGGACATGTTCTCAGGCTGGTTTGCCTTTTGATAATTCCTCAACCAGCAGTCAGGCAGGGAAGAGGGACCTGGGAAGAGCAGCCCATTCCAGTTCCTGCATTTAACAAATCCTCTCAGCCCTTCACACTTGCACATTGATCCCTCTGTCTGTTTCTCCCCTTCATCTGTCCTGTGCTCCCCCGCCCCGCCTCCACCACAGCCTTCAGCAGGAGTGGGCTGCCTGCACTCAGGGCACACTGGGCTTGGCTCACTCACCAGGGTTCCTATCAGGAACTGTAATCCTATAAGTCAAGGGAAAGAAAGTGAAGTCACTCAGTCATGTCAGACCCTCTGTGACCCCATGGAACGTAGCCTACCAGGCTCCTCCGTCCAGGAGTACTGGAGTGGGTTGCCATTTCCTTCTCCAGGGGCTCTTCCCGACCCAGGGATCGAACCCAGGTCTCCCTCATTGTAGAAGAGACGCTTTACTGTCTAAGCCACCAGGGAAATCAAGTCAAGGGAAAGCACTGCAGTGTGTAGTATGCCATGAGCATTTATACACACCCACTGTGTGTGTGACCTGCTATGTAAGTGAGCCACAAACAACTTTCTCTTAGCATCTCTCCCCTTTCTCAGAGCAGTTCTGAGGCATGGGGCTGTTGTGTGGTGGTAGTTATTGCATCACTATTGTCAAAACAGAATTCTCCTTATGTTTATGAAACTTACAGGACCTAGTTATTTGAGCTCCAAGTTGGGCTCCCCTGGTGACTCAGTGGTAAAGAACCCGCCTGCCAATACAGGAGAAGTGGGTTAGATCCCTGCATCAGGAAGATACCCTGGAGAAGGAAATGGCAACCCACACCAGTATTCTTGCCTGGGAAATCCCAAGGACAGAGGAATCTGGTGGGCTACAGTCATGGGATTGCAAAGAGTTGGACATGACTTAGCAACTGAGCATACACCTTTTTATTAAACCTTTTATTGACCTATAGAAAAGACACAGATCATAAGAGTGCAGCTTCATAAATTTATGCAAACTCAACATACCAGGTAACCAGCACTGAAAAGGAAGTAACATGTAGTTTCCAGCACCCCAGAAACCACCTTCCCAGGGTAACCACTGTCCTGACTTCTCACAGCATAGATTAGTTCCAGCCGGTTTCCGTATCTTGTGCTGTGCTTAGTCGATCAGTCATTTCTAATACTCTTTGCAACCCCATGGACTGTAGCCCACCAGGCTCCTCTGACCCTGGGGATTCTCCGGGCAAGAATACTGGAGTGGGTAGCGATGCCCCCCTCAAGGGGATCTTCCCAACCCAGGGATGGAACCCAGGTCTCCCGCATTGCAGGCAGATTCTTCACTGTCTGAGCCACCAGGGGAGCATGCATATCTTTTATAGTATTTAAAAAGTAGAACAAAACTGAATATATATTTTAAAGAGAAAGTGACTTAGGAGCCCATGTGTCCCTTTGGGCTGGGGGAGATCCGGGGTAAGAAAGTGCAGAATGAGAATGTCAAACAGTGTTTTTTCTTTCACTATTTCTGAAACAAATGGTGACATTACTGCAGTGCGTTGCATGCTGAGGGTGACAGAGGAGCCCAGAGGACCTGTGGAGAAAATCATAGTAATAGAAATGCACCCACAATTGCCACATCCAAAGGCTATGTCCTTGGGGGAGTTTTTAATATGTACTTGCTTTGAGACTTCCAAGAGGGGTGAGGGGCGGGTGGGGTGTGCACGTGTGGGTGCTGTGGCTTTACAAATGAAATCACGGCGACTTTCTGAGGTTGGAGATCTTGGACCCCCTTTTCTAGTCTTCATGTAGAGTGGGATTTCACCTTCCCAGCTGGTAATCTGGGGGAGCTAGGTCAGAACTTGGTTAAGGCTCCCCTGCCCCCATGCTCAGATGAGAGTTAAGGCCAGCCAGATGCCTTAAATGTCCTAGACATTTTTGCCTTCTTTGATTGTGTTGTTGTATGACAATAGTCTTTTGGTCTTTAGGAACCCTAGCAGTCTTCTCATCCAGGACAGATCTTAAAATCTGACTTTCCCAGTATTTTGGTTGTACCCCCGTCACTGGCTAGTATCTTGGTACAGAACTTGAGGGAAGTGGAGTTTTTAAGTGAAGATTTAAACCCACTTGCAACATTCTCTTTATTTTAAAATAAAGTGAATTTTACAAGAAAAAAATTTTACCGTTGTGCTCCAAAACAGCCATTTTGCTCCACAAGGTGAAAGAACATTTTGTAGAACCTGGAGTGATAGAAACTGGTGGCTTGTTTCATTTTCAAACCTTGGAGAATTAAAAATGCTCACACATTATATTTTAAGTAGTCCAGAGAGGTATGTGTTTAAATGAGATGAATAATTTAGTAAAGGTCAGTAGTAAAATGGAACTAATTTTTATTATACAAACAATGACTAATTTTTCATTAGGAAAATGATACCTTTTATCAAGGAGCAGTTAAAGGGATTTATCTTGCCATCCAGATATAATTGGGTTATTCTCTTTGGGTAGAAATTCGTGTTGCAAAACCATATTTTCTGTTTTATAAGATCTCTTATTTAGTACCCCCAAACATTTCTAATAGTTAAAGAATCTGTAAAATCAGCCATTTACTTGATCTGTATTACTGTTATACAGACTTGTCAGTCTTTATTTCAGATTTAAGGCACCTGCAGAGTACAGACATTTTGAGATAAGAAAACCTTGAATCGACATTCAGTATTGAGATTATCCTTATGTATTTCATCTTTCATAATTACATGTAAAGCACTTATTTTCCTGTATCATACTCTTAACTTTGTTGTTACTATTAGTTTCATGACTTAAGTCACATTCTTATGAATATTTTGCAGCAAATTAAGGAGACTAAAAAGTGAAAGGACTGTTAAATATAACATAATTTATATTTAAATTATGAGTGAGTGTTGTCTCCTTCAAAATAGACCCCTCTGGATTCAGGCTCTGTTTTCCAGCAAGGTTGCATCAGGGTCTAGGGCCTTAGCTTTTGAGACTTAAAAGTAACCTGGAACCAAATATGGTAAATACATAAAGGGTGAGCAGCTTACATAGGGAGGAGCTAGCATTTCTCAAGCCTCCGTAACAGGACTTGTCTATACTTGAGTGTCCCTGCAAAAAGGGGGCTACTGACTCCATTTGATAGATGGGCAAGCTCATAGAATGCCCAAGTTCACATAACTAGCAAGTGGGATTGATTTCAGTCAATGACTCATCCTGCCTATTATGCTGATTATTTGTTTTTTCTAACTATGTTTAGAAGAATGTATCTCTATAGTCATAAAACTGATTTTTTTTGCGGGGGTGGTTCTGGTTTATGAACCGATTACAATTGCAAATGAACAGAAGGATGTAAAATTTTTTTTTAAAAATGTCTTCATTATTGAAATAAGCAACTTCTTGAGGGAACTCTGATGTAGATGTCTATCCTGTTAATGTATATGAGAAAACCAGTGTTTGAAATGTTGTGTCATATGACAAATGAGCTCACCCGTTCTCCAAATTATCTGACTTGAACGTCACACTGGATTTTTAAAAAGAATTTGTTGATTAATCTGTTGGATTGAGAGTAACTTCATTTATTATGTAAGTGATTTCAGGAACTTTTAACTTGATTATTTTTTGACTAGAGAGCTGGAAGCATTTGCTGCTATGAGATTGCTCTTTCATAAACAGATAATCCAGATAGAGTGGGAGGAAGGAGGGACCATCAGGTGATACTAAAAGTGGGAGTCCAGGCCTCCTTGAGGTTGTGGCCCCAGGTTGGGTCAGAGGTCACTGCCATCTGGAGGTTAGACCCGAAGGTGCTCTGGGTGTCATAGTGATTGGTGCAGGTATGCTTAAGTCTTTAGGGAATTGGAATTTTCCCAGTAATGTCCCTTTTCTAATGGTGGTTGTTGTTCAGTCACTCAGTTGTGTTTGACTGTTTGTGACCCCATGGACTGCAGCATGCCAGGCTTCCCTGCCCTTCACTATCGCTTGGAGTTTGCTCAAACTCATGTCCATTGAGTCAGTGATGCCATCCAACCATCTCATCCTCTGTCGCCCCCTTCTCCTCCAGCCCTCAGTCTTTCACAGCATCAGAATCTTTTCCAGTGAGTTGGCTCTTTGCGTCAGGTGGCTAAAGTACTGGAGCTTCAGCATCAGTCCTGCCAATGAATATTCAGAGTTGATTTCCTTTAGGATTTACTGGTTTAGACTCCTTGCTGTCCAAGGGACTTCTCTTCTCCAGCACCACAGTTCAAAAGCGTCAATTCTTTGGTTCTCAACCTTGTTTATGGTCCAACTTTCACATCCGTACATGACTACTGGAAAAACCATAGCTTTTACTATATGGACCTTTAGAATTTTTAAGATGTAGAAAATAAAACATATCATAAGTCCAAGACTACTACTTGCTCTTTTGTGATTTATTAGCCTAAATTATTTTTTAAAATTTTATATTATTAAAAAATACTTTTGTGTAGTCCAAAATATATAAAGGTCATATTTATATTCCACATAATTCTTGGTTGCCCAGTAAGTGTGTTCTGAACTGAATCAGATCGAACACAAAGATTTGCAAAGTAGGTTAAATGTACTATACCATATTTTATAGTTTCTTAATACAGATTTGTTTGCTGGCATGGGTAAACCTTTCTTTTTTTTTTTTTTCAAATATACCAAGCAGGACAGTAGAGTATTTAATAGGGTATAACTGACGAAAGCAATGAAAAAGTGTCATATACCTAATGGACTGAGATCTGGCATCAGGGGCTGGGGAGAAGCCCTGCAGGAAGCCATGCACTCCTCTGGAAGTGTCAGGGTCAGCTCTGGGTGGTGAGTCTCATTCAAGACAGAAACTCACGCCAATCATTTTAAAAAATCTCTTTCCAGAAACCAAAAGCTCCAGCATCTCCTGCCACAGTGGAAGATTTCTGCCATTCCTTTCCTAAACCCCCAGTGGACCCCGCGAAGATTAGAAGGATAAGCAGTGCCCGGGCGCGTTTATTCAGGGCGGCCTCGCAGGGGGCTCTTCTGCCAGCCAGGACCCTTCTTCCCACTCAGTGTAAGGCCTTTAAAACCTTTAAAATGTAATAGACTTTAAAATCTGAGGGCAAGCGTGTTTCCTGAATTTACACACACGAACTATGTTTATATGATTGTTTACGTTAACTAAGACTTAGTATCGTGCAAAAGCTGGTTAAGAAACATTGTTCGTATATTTTTCTGGGTGTTTATAAAGAATACCTAAATATTAGGGTGTTTTTTTTTTAAATGTTACTTGGTTGAAAAAGAATCTCAGGATAAGTGTTTTTTAGTGAGTGAGTTCACCTACCCTGGAAGTAATTTCTGAATTAGAATTCCAAAAGTTGTTCGTTTCATTAGGCATATTTAAGTTTTATATAATATACACTCATGAAAATACTTTTCTGATCCTATGTGAAAATTGAAGCACAACGTGAACGGGACTTTTCCTACAGCCCCAGAAATGTTGGCAGGTATCTTAAACCTGTAAACAGAGAAACTAAAAACCTCAGATTCTTGTCCCAGTAATTGGAATTACCTCTTGTCCACAGCATACTAAGAGTTTTTCAGACTGTAGCAAATGCTCCATTAGTGGGGTGACAATCAATTCAGTGGATCACACCAGCATTTAAAACAATATAAAGTAGAATAAAATAGAATGGAAACTATCAGAGCACATTGCAGACAGCGAACGTTAGACATATGAGGCTGAAGTGAAATCCTTAAAGACAGTCTTAAGGATTTCACTTCAGCCTTGTATGTGTGTTCAGTATCATAAATTTACTGTGTATCATGTTTATATGACACCATATTATACATTTCTCATTACTAAAATTACACCATATTATACATGTCCTGAAAGTTGAAAATACACCTTAGCTGGGTCTGACAGAACCAGCACTCCCTCCGTCGACAAAGATTGATGAAGAGCGGACAGGTTTACACTCAGAGAGGAGACACTCTGCAAATGATCCCGGAAGTTATGGTAGAAGCCACTCCCTAAGCATCCTACTTGTTTGACATATAAGCCTTTTCTCTTAACTAGTCACCAGCATAAATGTAGAAGATCTCACAGAGGACTCTAGATGCATGACTGTTTATGCAAGTAGCCCTCACCCCCTGGTATGTGATCTGGTATGTGATCTGCAGTTCCTGGTCTCCCCAGCACACTGCCACTCACTTTCCTGTCTGGTCCCTGTGGTCCCTAACTCAGCTGAAGAGAGAGAATCGGGGAGAAAGGAAAAGGCAGGCAGCGCTGGGTGTGCGGGCCACCGCTCGACACTGTAAGAAGTATGTAATTAGGCATTCTGCGTTACCTCACTGTCCCCATTTCTTTCTTTTCCAATAGGCAATTGGCTATTTATTGAGCACCTACTAGCTGCCAGGTACCAGTTTAGGCCAACAGAGTCTTGCCCTCAAAGGGGAGAGAGACAGTAAACAGGAAAACCCAGATATAGAATAATTAGGCTCTGATGAGTGCTAAGAAGAAGATAAGCTGGATCCTGGGATGGGGAGTGACTATGGCAGAAGGAATTGTGTCAACTCTGGAAGGTGTCCCTGAAGAGGTGGTGTCTGAGTTGAAATGTGGATAATGATAAGAAGACAGCCAGGTAGAAATCTGTGAGCCCAGTGCCCAGGCTGAAGGGGCAGTGAGGCCGTAGGTGGGCACAAGTTCAGCTGGTGGACCCCAAGGCCTATGTGGCCAGAAAGGGGAGGGAGCTGAGGTCCCAGAGCCATTCGGGGCCAGGCCAGTGGGAGGACACGGCCAGGGCTTTATTCTTCCTGCAGTGAGAAGCCAGGGCAGGATTTAAGCAAGGGAGAGAATTCTGTTTCTCAATAGTAGCTGCATTTTTAGAGTCATCGGGGAACTTTTCAGATGTTGCTCCACCACGGCCCCCATCAGACCAGTTACATCAGAAAGGGTTGGTACTTACGGGAGCCAAGTCGAGAGGGGATGGGCTTCGGCAGCCACACGGTGCAGAGTGAGGTCAGACTCAGATAGGAACGGGGCCACTTCTCGTAAACAGGAGGGCAGAGCTGTTGTTTATTCCATGTTTTTGCTTCTAAGCCCAAATGCCGCACACATTTAACTCTTGCTGGCTCCCACTTGAGAACCGGGCTGCTTGCTGAGCTGTTCCCATGTAGTGTGAAGGTACCAGAAGAGGTGGACATTTCCCCACCGGCTGAAGCGTGTCTCTGTCTGGGTTCTTCCATCCACCCTGTAGGCAGTTGCCCTCTTCACCATTCCCACCAACCCTGCAGTCTGCGTCAGCACCCGGGAAACCGTGGCAGTAAAAAGTCATTGTCTTTTTGAAAGCGCACATCACCCAATTTAAAAAGTGTTCTAACGTCCCAGGCTTGGACTCCTTGTTCTTTGTACGGGAGCTCCCTGGGCTTGTCTCAGAATCCCTATTGTTTAAGAAGAGGTATCTTTTGTTGGGAAACAGACTGTAAAGGCTGCTGTGTGCACAGACGGGGCCAGAGGGTGTGTCCCTTCCCCTGGTATGAAGTCATTAGTAGCTGACAATTCCCTCAGCAGGGCGGGGGGGGGGGGGCGGGGTGCGGGGGGGTGTCGTGGCAGGTTTGGAATTCCTGATTGAGGAAAAGGAGAGAAGAGATGTGTATAGTCATATTCATGGGGCCAGCAGTGTAATCTCTTGTGTTCAGATAGTTTTTGGCTGAAGGTAACCGTGTCGCTCTGGTTATTCCAGCTAGATGGAGACCTCCGAGCAGGTCCACCTTCTCACAGCCCTTTTATCTTAGCCACCCCAGACAGGCGTCCTGCATGGGCTTCCTGAATGTCCCCAGAGTCTGTGTTCTCCATCCCACTGATGCCACGCCGCGTTTATCACCTCTCACCCTATCCCTGGTCGTCTAGCGCTCCTGTCTTGCTCCACCTTCCAGTTGCTAGGGGGTTGCAGGTGGGTCAGCACTGGAACCCTTGGCCCTTGGAGGTATCAGAGTCTGATCACACTGAGCACCCACCCAGACATGGCTGTGAGCAACAGCCTTGTCCTTCTATCCCCGTGGACTGTGAAAAATGATGACTTTCTCTCAGTGTGCCATAAGGGACAAGAGATCAGGAAGCAAATAAAAGTCAGATTGCTTCGTCTTCTTGCTGAAAACCCTTCAGAGCGCCCTTGCTGTGCCTAATGGAGTGGTTGCCAAACCGAGTTCCAGGGAACACTTTTGGCAAAAATACAACTTTTCCTTGGAGTAAAGCTCCCGTGCTCCATTACAATGCACGTGAGCAATTACAGGATGGGGAAGGCCATGTGGTGAAGTCACCTGTTTAGTTTTACTCTAGCCCAGCATTTCCCAGACCTACCTGGCTATGGACTATGTCTTTGGAAAACACAGTTTGGGAAAGAGTGACCTAGCACAGAAGTTGGCAAGCTTTTCTGTGAAGGGCCAGCAAGTGAATATTTTAAACCGTGCGGGCCTCAGAATCTTCTGGTTAGCCTTCTCAACTCTGCCAGTGCAGTGGGAAAGCAACAGTAGACCAGTGAAATTTGAAGTTTCATATAATTTTCACATGTTACAAAATACTGTTCTTTTGATTTTTTTTTTTTTTTTTTGATCAACCCCAAAATATAAAAGCCATTGTCAGCTTGCCTGCTACATAAATGCAGGAGGTAGGCCAGGTTTGCTGGGGCTGCAGTTGACTGACCCGTGGTTCACGGGTGAAGTCTTCACCTTCCAATGTGCACAGCTCCGCCCCAGCCTCGCATTCCAGGCCCTTCTCCGTCCTCTCTTGCCTGCCCACCCACTCCCTGCCTCTGGTCCGTGCACCAGCAGTATGCAACCCTTGCAGTTCCCCTTACCCATTCTGCTGTTTTTGAGCTTCATGCAGGCTCTGCTATGTAATTTGTTGGACCCAGTGAAAAATGAGGAAATGTGGAGTTCTTTGTTCAAAAATTCTTTAGAATTTCACAATGGCAACAGCAAAGCCTTAAGCCAAGTGTGAGGCCCTTGTAAGCCTGGGGCCCAGCTTGACAGTGCAGCTTGGACCTACTTGAAGCCAGCTCTCATCCCAGACCTTTGTTCCTTTTTCTCAGAACTTTTTCTTTGGTGGTGGTGGGGCAGCCTCCTGCTAACCCTTTGGAATGCTTTTCAGGCTCCACCTTCTCTGTAACCTTTCCCGGAGCAGCTCCAACCCCTCAGGGCTCTCTGCGCACACCTCCTTACCTGGCGCAGACCACACTGCTCTGCATCTCTCTCTGGACAGATCTGCCTCTCTGTTTTCCCCTACTAGACTGAGTGGGAAAAGGGGGTTTCTCTGTTTGAAGCCCAGGAGCCTGAAACAGGGTGTAGTCTGCAGTAAGTGCCAAAGAAATATCCTGAAACAGGACAGTTCCTATTTTCTTGGTAAGGTTACTGATTGTTGAATCCTTTTGAAATAAATGTATCTGTGATCTACTACAAAATGAGTACAGCATGCTGCATGTATTTGCCAGAGGGACCCGGGCTTTATCACTCAGGCTTGGTCGAATAGTGGACCTCAGGCAGGATTAAGAGTGAGCCCCGGCTGCTCTTCGCTGTCAGGCTAACTGACCGCCCCCTCCTCCATTGTGAAAACAGGCTGCTGCTCCTCCGTCTTCAAGTAAGGTTGCATTTTCCCCTCTAGAACAGAAGCTCCATAGCGGCTGGGACTTCTCACTTCACCCCTAGACCACCAGCCACAGAGCATCTGGCACGTGGCAGCGTGTGCTTCATAAATATTTATGGAGCGAACAAGTGCAAGAAACGAATGCTAAAATATAGGGACAGGCTCAAAATGCTTTGTAATCTGAAACGAAGCATGTGCCTTGTAATTCAGTCCTCAAGACCTTTAAGGATGTGTGGTGCTGAGAGAGCCTTGGACTAGCAATCAGGATTCTCGGGTTCCATGAATAATAATGACCATGACTTCCAGGTGGTGAGTGTGCTGGCTCTATGGAAGTCACTTTACCAGGCCAGATCACTTAATTCTCACCACGTCTCCTAGATGTGGGGAGCACGGAGGAAGAGGAGAGAAGCTGAGTGAGCCGCCCGCATCCCACAGCCTGTACCCGACCCCAAGTCTGATAGAACGCCCAGCCTGCCCTCTCCCTGACACATGTCCTGGCTCTGCTCAAACCTGCTCTGTGACCTTGGACTGATCACCTTTCGGGTTCTCCATTTTTCTCATCTGAAAAATGAAGGCTAGACTAGCCAATCTTTAAAGTGCCTTTCTGCTGTAAAATTCAGTGTTTTGAAAGCACAGAGCTTAGTCAGAGAGGCAGACTAGGTGGTTTTGTTATTGTTGGTTTTTATTGGTTTGATGGTTCAAGCACAGAAAAGGAAACCTTGAGTCATTTTTGGAAAAGCTTGCAAAACTACTTCTGTATGAGAAATAGCTCATCCTCCTTGCCCCTTTGAAAAACATATGTTATCACCAGCTAGAGTTGAATAGCAGCATCATGGGTCAGCTATTCCTCATGTCAATTTGCTGATGAAAAAACAGTGTTATATTTTAAATCTAAGGATCTTGCCACTGTAAACACAGTAGATGTTTCAATTCAGAGACCAGACATCTTTTTTTTGCAACTCTCATTTCTCTTGAGAAAGCCTTCCAAGTGTTCGGGTGCCCTCCTCTATCCCTGCTGGGAAATGGTCTGCTGGGCCCCTGCGAGCCAGCTCCTGCTGACTCCTGCTGACCACCTTTCTCCTCCCCACCCTGTCACACCCACTCATGCTGTCCCCTGAGGGCCCCAGACACACTCCTGCCTTTGGGTGTCTGCACCACCAGTTCCCTGCGCTGGAAACACACTGCCTCGTCATCTGACAGCTCAATGCCTCCCCTTCAGTAAGGGTTTGCCTACCATGCCCACCTGTTAAAATTTGCTCCCTGCCCCCATCCCCAATCCCAATCCCCTTTTCCCCTTCTCCATGTTTCTGCTTTTGCTTTTTCCCATAGCACCTACCCTCTTACATACTTCACTTATTATGGTCTGTTACTTATTGTCTGTTGTGTAAACAGGTGTACTGTAAGGATGTAAGCTCTGTGAGGGCAGGGATCTTTGCTCTGTCACTAATGCACCCCAAGTGCTTAGGACAATGCCTGACATAAGAAAACACTCGATGTTTCTGAATGAAAAAGTTCCAACATGATCAGATTCAGGAAGAAGCATTGCTATGGGACACAGAGGTATTTATGTGGACTAGGTAGTTCATAAACCTAAATTTGAGTATTTGCCTACAGTGAAAGACAGGGAAAGCCTGGCATGCTGCAGTCCATGGGGCCACAAAGAATCAGACATGGAACAGCTGAACAACAACAAAACTCTAAGCTAATAGAGCTAAGATCTATTACTTTTTACCTGCTGAATTGATGATGTCAAGCCTAAATTAGTGATGAGGTCTTGTGTGCACTCAGGGAGATTTTTTTTAATTAATAGATTTTATTTTTTAGAGCAGTTTAAGGTTTCATTTTAGAGCGAAAGTGAGTGGGAAGTACAGAGAATTCCGATACCCTCCACCTCCCACCTCGTTTCCCCTATTTAACATCTTGCCTTAGTGTAATGCATTTGTTACACTAGATGAGCCAATATTGATATATTGTTATTAAGTAAAGCTGTTCAGGGAGGTTTTGTCCATACAATTCCAGACTCAATTATAAGTAACATATAATTTTTAAACTGTATAAATTCTTGGATTAAAAAAAATAATGAAAGATGGTGAATCCTAAAATAAATGGCTTTGACAAAACATTTCCTTGGTTATTACAGCAAAGAGAGTGGAATCCGAAGAAACAGTTACGACAAGGGACTCTGTGGTGAAAATAAATGGGATTTACTTAACAGAATCAAAGGCCATTGGCCACTTAAAGAGTCATCCACTTCAGCTAACATATGATGGAGACTTCAGTAAAATCACGGAGCAAGAAATGTTTAAAGGGGCAACGTCCTTGCCATTTCATCTCAGAAGTGGAGGGTCAGTATTCTTTTCACTTAATTTCCAGGTCAGAGCGACTGTGTCATTTACCAGTTTGTTTTCTCTGTTATGTAGATGATTGATTTACATTTTCCCCTTTTATATAAACAAATTTTAAATTTATGATGCATGAGTAGGAGAGATTTCTTCTCAGGGCTGAATGGGGTTGATTTTACATCTCCCTCTTCGCTCCTCAGGAAAACATTTATTCATACCTGCCAAAATGCTGCTTTGATAGGGCTGTCAGACTAAAGTCTCTGCTTTATTTGGGCTGTTCCAGCCAGCCCTTGAGTGATGACTGATCATACTGTTTGTGTTATGTGGGATTCTTGCCCGGCCTGGAATTTCTCACTACCTCCCTTTAGGTTAGTCCACTCTTGTGGACTCCACCAAACTTGATTTATCTTATTTTCCAGTAGAAACTTGGATTAAAATATTTATTTTGCAAACTAGAGTTAAAACAGGAGAGTCCTGTGGATTCCTCTTATCTGTGACACCTCGCTACTAATCTCTCATATAATGAACGATTGGGAGTTACTCTGTTTCATACCACATTCCTGGAGAAAGCTTTTTTCCCCACCCCAGTCTGTGTTGACCATTTCACCACCCCCCCCACCTGTGTAAGAACCCCTAAATTCATACCATGTTCCTAGATACGGCTTTCTAGGGCTTCCCCACCCGACTGCAGTACTCTTGCCTGGAAAATCCCATGGACAAAGGACCTTGGCAGGCTGCAGTCCATGGGGTCGCTAAGAGTCAGACATGACTGAGCGACTTCACTTTCACTCTTCACTTTCATGTGCTAGAGAAGGAAATGGCAACCCACTCCAGTGTTCTTGCCTGGAGAATCCCAGGGACGGGGGAGCCTGGTGGGCTGCCGTCTTTGGGGTCGCACAGAGTCGGACACGACTGAAGTGACCTAGCAGCAGCAGCATCAGGGCTTCCCCTAGAAAACAGAGGAGCAATTTTCCTACCATATTAAAGATTTGTAGAGAAGTGTTCACTTTGTGAATTCTTATACTGGTGTTTTCCTAAGGAAGCCTTGGATAACTGGGGAACCCGGGTGGGAAAGAGAGCAGGCTGTGGTTTCCAGTCCCAGCCAGTAGTGGTGCTAAGATAGGCAGGAGGTCTTGAACTGGACAGGGTTACTCAGAGATATTTTTCTATGATTTTCCATTGGATCATTGTGAACAACTGCCCAGTTAGGGTTTGCTTAACAAGATTAAATTCCACGGGCCCTTTTAAGACCAAGTGCCTGTTGCCCTCACTTTAGATTCGGGTCTGACTTTGGCTTGTACCCATGCCGTGTGCTTAAAACTGCCTCCACCCCTACTGGCTGCTTGGCAGTTGGTTAGTTTAGCTGAACTGACCTTGTCTGCTGACACAGCCCGAAGAACATTGCACACACAGAATTTATATTAGGCAAGCTAGTAGTCCTTGTCATGTCACTTTGCATTCAGAACATTTTTTTTTAAAATTAAAGGAAAAATGAAATGTCTCCTTAAGTGGAAGAGAAGGACTTCAAGTTGGGACTTTGGGAGTTGCGCACAAAACATCAAACTGGCCATTGCAACAAATCTTTTCCAGTTGGTGAATAAGAATAGGCTGCGAACCTCAGAGCTTAAACATAAAAGGCAGCAGGAGAACTTGTGTTTCTTTCAGCACTGAACTGAAACGGAAACATTTATCTTGCTGCACCCATCCTTACAGTAATTAAAGTTGACTAGGAAAAACCAGACAAGAGCTGTTTTTCTTTTCTTCTTTTGTAAGCCTTCAAATGTTGTGGAATAATCTAGCAAGCCAGGGTTCATTATTTATTCCTCAGTCTGGGACAGCAAAGGCATTTTTGGTTACATATTTTATCTCACACACAGCAGAGGAGAGATCAGTTAGGGACTGGTGGCACGTCTTCCTGATGGTCCAGAATTAGGAGGTGCTGGGCAGCAGCGCTGGTTGCTTTCTTTCCACTTTGTTAGGATGTCTTTTGCATCGTTCAGTGAATTGTGTCTGCCCTGGATTTGTCATACACCCTGGCAGGTTTAATTTCCAGTAACATTTTGGCTTTATGAATCTTTACCTCCTTTAATCATTGGATGGGATTTTTGTTGAGGTGGTGCCAGAAAAAAAGTTTTTTTTATATAGTAGGATTAAAACAAACCAGAAAATGGAAACTCTTAGCAGTTCTTTCATTAATTGCATTCGTGAATCAATCTGGAATACTTGATGGTTGTTTCTGGTAAACATTTAAGCAAATAATTCCAAGAAATGATCTTTGCTATGCAGTGGAGTATTCCCAGTCTTGATGGTAAAGCCCTACCCTCAATTAACATGTTTTCATGTTTAGACCAGAAGGTGGGAAATGAAGACTCTTGTCAGTGAGCTGAGCTGGCCGGAGAAGGGAGGAAAGGGATTGAGTAATTGGAGCTGACAGGGGTTTGAGGGCTGAGAAGCAGAGAGCGGAGGAAGGGAGGTCAGGCTCCATACAGGGTCTTTGCTGCTGACCTGGCGTGGGAGCTGCCGCCTTCATGCCGGTGCTTCGTGGCCTAGCGAGAGAAAGGAGTAGTTTAATTTGGTGAAACCATGTTGATTTTAGGGAAACCCTTAATTTAGAACAAACTCAGACCTGGGATGGACTGGAGTTTAACTTTATGTTGGTCATGATGGAAAAAGGACTTGCTAGATGAGGCATCATTGCAGACAAGGTTGGGGGCGGGGAAGTGGGCACTGTTTAACTTTCCAGACGAGAAAAGCACTCTCCAGCCCTCACTGAACCGTCATCTTCAAACCATGTGCCAATCAACGACAGCCTGTGTGTCCATGCGAGGAGTCCAAGTTTGGCAGGCCTGCAATTAGCAACACCCCATCTTCTCTTGCTTTATGTTGCTATGTTTTGAAAATGGCTTTCTTCAAAATACATATGTGTGTGTGTATCTCCATCCATCATCTATCCAGTGGTTCTATCTGATGAACCCTTTTATACATCTGCTTTTAAAAACCTTCTAAGAGTTTCTGTGTAAATATTGTTCAACTTCTTGTGCTTTGGAAATGTGATTTTTAGGAGGAAAGTCCAAGAGCAGTTACTTACGGGGGTTAAGAACTCTTTAGGGGTCAGAATCTGTGGATTCAGAATCAGTTCTCTCTCAGCCACTTGATTCAGCTATATGATCTTTTTTTTAAAAGTTTTTTTTTTTTTTTTTTAATTATTTACTTGGCTGTGCCAAGTTGCCATTGCAGCAAGCTGGCTCTTTGCTGCAGCATGGGAACTCTAAGTTGAGGCACATGAGATCTAGTTCCCTGACCAGGGATTGAACCCAGCTCTCCTGCATTGGGAGGTCAGAGTCTTAGCCACTGGACCATCAGAGGAGTCCTCAGCTCTGTGTTCCTGGACAAGCCTCTGAACACTTCCAAGGGCTCAGTTTTCTAATCTATAAGCTGTTCTCCTTTCACCCCTGTCTCCTCCCAGCAGTCACTCAAAGCTGTGAAATGAGAGTAGTTGGTTCGGAGGTGGGCACGTGATCTAAGCCAAACCAATTGAATCCTTCCCTGGGACTTCTGCCAAAGCCTTTGGGGAAAGTGCTCTTCTTCCAGGTTCGCAAGCTGTAAAGAATGACGTAGTCTTGGAGTCAGCAGTGGCTGTTTCATTGCCTGTGGAGGGTGACTGACGGGAAGTGACGTATAAACAAGCAGGGCCAAGGAATGGAGACTGCGATAAGTTCAAGGATGATATGTAGGCCCCTAAATCCAGCTGTGCGTGAGGCCACCACATCCACCATTCTTTTTTCTCTCTCTCTCTCTGGCCCTTCTTTCCTTTCTTCTTACTTTCCTTCCTTCCTCTTTCTTTTCTTTCCTTTCTTATCTTTCTTCCTTCCTTTATTTACCTTGACAGGAATGGCTTATGGTGCTTTAGGTTTCTGTCACCTGGAATATGGCAACCAGGAGTCTTGTTAACCTGCTAGACTCTGTGAAATAGAAAGACAAGGGCAAAGCAAGAAACAAATTTCACTAAAAGCGAACCTCTCAGTTAAGAAAGGTGTATCCAGTAGTCTTTAACTAGAGAAAAGAGATGTAAGGATGTGGGCAGGCCACAGGAGAAATGGGGAAGCCACAGTCAAGGCCCCGTTCAGGCGCCAGAGTGTGGGGAACCCCCTGGTGGTCCAGTGGTTAGGGCTTTACGCTTTCGCTGCTCAGAGTCCCATTTCAGTCCCTGGTCAGAGAACTAGGATCCCACACGCCGTGCGGTGTGGCCAGAGTGCAGAGAGCTGAAGTGTGATGCAGTGCAGGGGACATGGAGCTGAGGGTGACACGCTCCCTGCATTTCCTGTGATCCGGCCAATTGTGTGTGTGTGTGTTTATGGGGGAGGGAGTTTGATGGATTAGAACCTAAGGAACCCAGCCTGTAAAGGGGCTTTTCTGTGAGTCACGAAACCTGCTACATACCGTCCAAGCCAAGAGAACACACACTGCAGGTTGAGAAAAAGAACAGGCTTTTCAGATAGATATTCAGGGAAAAGTTGAAGCGACAGAGCACCCCAGTTCTCACCCTGCGTGGACTGTTTTCATTCTTCCAACAAATCCATGGCTCTGTTTCAAGATAAATAACGCTAGGACAAGAGTGAACATGGAACCCGAGCATAACTTTGTAATGAACGTAACAAAAGACAGATGAAAGAAATGGATCGCAAAAGGAACTGCCCTCCAAGAATAAGGAGAGTTTTACAAAAGGGAAAAGAGCTCTTCGTTGGCTTGTAAGAATGCAAATTAGAGATTTTAAGTCCTTGATCTCGTGAAGAAAGAGCGTTCACTCACAGTTCTCAAAAAAAAAATGAAAGAAAAATGTATAAATATGGAGAGAAAAGCCACATCAGAAGTAAAAGCAGCTGAAAATGCAGTCAGATACAGTGGTTAAGCTAGAGGAAATCAAACATAGAGAAGTGAATGAGAAAATAGGAAAATGATTAGACTGAGATAGAAATGAGAGGCATGGCACTTGTATTCCTGAAGGGGAGAGTTCTCTTCCCTTCCCCCATCTTACTTTGACTAAGTGCCAGGCACTCTTCCAAGTGATTTACATATATTAACTCATTTGATATTCACAACAACCCACTGAGAATGGAAGAGATGGGAACAAGAAAAATATTGACATAATAGAAGATGACGTTCTGAAATAAAGATTCAAATCCGAAGCTCAAAAGTACGCGTCATGTCCCAACAAAATTTGACATGGAATAATCCACACTAAGACATTTCTAACAGTGTTCGGCACTAGTACAGTACCAGTATGTAGTACACTCTCCATTAGTAATTGCTGATTGAGTGGGTAAATGCAAGAAGGTGGCCTGTGGCGATCAGGCTGAACATGCAAGCCCCGTAGAAGGAGAAAAAGGCAGGCTGCCTCTATTAGAGTTTCTCTCAGTGCTGGAAGACAGTGAAGTAAGGCCTATGAAGTCCTGAGTTCCAGCCACATTGTCCTTCAGTTAAAAGGCAACAGAGAGACATTTTCATTGTGAATGGATTGGGGGACTATAGTACTCATGCACTCGCTAGAGAACTCTTTGACAACAAAATGATGAGTCAAACTTCAGAACTGAGAAACGAAGCTATCATAAAATCACCCATGGTGAGTATTGATTTTGTTTTCATATTGAATTAAAGCTAAACAACTCTGAAAATGATGGTTACGGAACAGAAACCTCGACAATTGTAATATTAGCATAAATAACCAAAACTGGTACCTGGGAGAAAGTGTGAGTACTGATTGCTTCACTTCATAATAGGGAATAGATGTGTCAGTAGCTGCCGTCTGAAATTGAAATATGTAGTTAAAAGCGTGATTTCAGCATCCTAATGCTTTTTATTCTTTCTTTTCTTAACTTTAGAGAGATCTTTTAGAAACTAATATCTCTTGTGAAGACCCATTCATCTGAAGCTCTACAATTCCTTCGTTTCACCTCAGTTTCTGTTTCTCTGTCATAGTGAAGTAAAATTTATACTTTATACTTTTAATTACATTGACACATATGGTATTTGTGTGTCAAATCCCATTTATATGTATCTTTTACCTGCCCTTCCCCCCAAGTCACCCTTCCGTCCTTTCATTCTTTTGTCTTTTCATCTGAATATATGCAAAATATGTCTGGAATGATTTATGCCACACATTAACTATTTATTTCTGGGTGGTGGGGTCCTAGACGATTTTCTAAACCTGCTTTGTACTTAAATTGCCCGGCCTTAAAAATAATAAATATATCATTTTTTCCAAACATAGTGAAGTCATTATTCTTTTAAGAAATTAAGTAAATGTGACTGAGAAACCGTTTCCCTTTGGAAAAGACAGACATGACCAGAATGATTTTATGAAATCCCACCTTCTTTGACAGCATCTCTTTGACAAGAATTTCATGATAAGCAAAGCCCTGGACTAGTGGGGTTGGGAGATACACAAATAAACCCCATCCATGAGGACCATCCTGACATGTCAGGCTCTGATGCTCAAGTGCAGTTCTTGGACCAGCAGCATCTGCCTCGCCTGGGAGCTTGCTAGAAGTGCAGGATCTCAGACTTGCTGAATTAGAATCTGCATCTTATAAGGTATCCAGGTGATTTGAATGCACACGGAAGTCTCAGAAGCACTGTTCAATGATTAATGCTAGAGAAGTGAAAGAACTGAAAAAAAGTGCCTTGGGAGTTTAGAGGTGAGAGAACCTACCTCTGACTTGGAGATCAGGGAAGGTTTCTTGGGGTCTGTGGGGTTTGGGATGCCCCTTGAGGCTGATTTTCAAAAGGAAGGTGGGAAGGCTCTGTGTTCTTTGCTACAGGAGCAGCATAAACCAAGGAGGGATTTGACTTGGTGGTGGGTTCAGAGAAAGGCAGGTGGCCTGCCGTAGCGGACACATGGGTCCTGATGTTGTAGACTAGTACATGGAGCGCTGAGAGGTTTTCAGGGGAGTGATGCTGGGAGCTGCATGAGGGACAGTTGGAGCGGGGAGAGCAGTTGCAGCTGTTCCAGCGGGAAGGTGATAATGGGTGAGCTGGAGCAGCCCAACGGGACATGGGGATGGAGAGCAGATCGTCAAAACCGTGCGGATCATTTCCCCAGGAACACCGTGGAAGAGGGTAAACACCAGCAGCTCTCCACGGTTCTGATGTCCTCATTGCTGCCACAGTGAGAAGCTACAGGGCTCTTCATGTGAGACCCCTTGAAACTGGAGCTGTAAAAGGTGAAGGGGAGTGTGGAACTGTGGAATTTTAAGTAAGGGAATTTAAGCCTTAGTTGAGCTGATGTGATTAGCTACAAAGCAGTGTCTAATCAACTTTCTACATACAGAACTTGAGTAATAACCACTTGGGTTTCCCTGGAAGCTCTGGGAAAGAATCCACCTGCAATGCAGGAGACGCAGGTTTGCCTCTGGGTTGGGAAGATCCCCTGGAGAAGGAGATGACAACCCACTCCAGTATTCTTACCTGGAGAATCCCATGGACAGAGGAGCCTGGCAGGCTACAGTTCACGGGGTCACAAAGAGTCAGATGCATCTGAGCAACTGAACAACCATAACCAGTTAGTGATTACTGAAAAAGGTGCAAGAGTATATGCATAGTCTCTGAAAATGTATATTTTAAATCCTGGACCACCAACTCAAAGCTATGGTAAGCTTGGAGGACTTTCTCAAAATTTTGATCTTATGACCATTCCTCTAAAATCATATTCTTTAATTTCACTGTTTCTGTATAACCATTTATGTAGAATTCAATTTTAGTGTTATTAAGACAGAGTGCTAGTGTCTGGGAACTGTGTGTCTGGGGTTTCAGGCTATAAAGACATGATAAAGGGACCACCACCTTTTGGTGGTGGCATTCTTGAACTGTAGTCAAAAAATCAAAGAGCCTGCAAAGCAGAGGCCAGCAAACTAAGGCCCACTGGCCAAATCCAGCCTATTTGTTTCTGTAAGTAAAGTTTTATTGGAACACAGCCACACCCATTCATTTATCTACTGTTTCTGGCATCTTTCACGCTACCGCCCCAGAACTGAGTAGTTGTGATAGAGACTGCGTGACTTCAGAGCCTAAGATGTTTACTGCCTGATTTGAATCTATACAGCTTGAGTCTAGTTCTGAAAATGAGAAGTCGTCTTCTTAGGGCAAGGAAAATTTTAGCTCAAAATTTGCTAAATTTTCTTTTTATCATGTGTATCTGTTAAAAGTTTCTTCTCTATCTTCACATGTAATTATTTTCCAAATGGAAAAAGCTTATTTTCCCCCTAATTCCAAATCCTCCCACTTATCTACTTCTTAATATCTTTTTTAGTTATTACTCTAAAGAATGCGTCAACAAGCTATAGCTCTAGAGCCAGATCTGGTCAACCACGTATTTTGTTTATATTTTTTTTACAGCCCTTGAGCCAAAAAAAATTTTCCCCTACATTTAAAAATCATCACATTTCAAATGGTCACAGGACTATCTATGTAATAGCCTCTCTTTTGCCACCTGACCTACAAAGTATAAAATACATATTGTCTGGCTCTTTAAGAAAAAGTTTGTTGACCCCTGCCTAAAGAACCTTAGTCATAGTAATGGGAAGAATTGTCTGAGTTATAGCAAAATGTGAATTTTAGAAGACCTTTAAAGAAATATACTTTTGTTTCTTTGGAATATAAATGGTCCAGAAGTAGATGCTGCCAACATGACTGATGCGTGGATAGGCAGCAGTAACCCAGGCGGGATGTGGCATTATCTTGTCTACGGAGCTTGGTTCTGGTGGTTCAGAACGAAAGGTGGGACTTGTTAGTGATTGGGAAGAGAGAACCTTGTTTTTACTCTGAAATGTGGGCTGCAGAGGAGGGGCCTGGGAATGCCTTTCCCACTCTGCTTTCTTCGGGACTCCAACCTGATTACTGGTGAAACCAGAGGAAGGGCAGAGCTGAGAGAACTACAGATGGAAAGAGCCAAAGCCCTGATCACACCCCTGAAACCTACCTGAAACCTACCCCTGAGCCAATTGGTTACATGAGCCAATTAATTCCATGTATCAGAATTAGGTTTCTGTTATTCATAGATGAAGATATCCCAGTGAAATGGTCTTATTCTGGCTTTAAGAAGGATTTCACAAAAGAGCTTTAAGGAATATTTTCTGGAATTGTTTTATTCTTGGTATATCAGAAGATATTCCAAAAAATCTAATTATGGTCTTTAACAGCATGAAACAGAAAGCTGAGAAGAAGAACAATTATACTGGATGACTGAATCAAGATCTAGAAACATCTAATAGGCAGGAACTCTTTGCCAAGTATAACTGTGAAATTTAATGAGAAGGAGTCCAGTGTAGATGGGGAAATCTGCCTTTAGCTGCATATGGAAGACAAGACAAGACATGATGTCACCACCAAAACTGTTCATGCAATTTTAGGCTGCATCATTTAGAATCTCTTCTCTTTGCTCCTCAGGCCACACCTTTAGCTCAACACTGGGTTGCAGACTTTAACAGGAATCCCAACAAACTAACACTCGGAGTAACCGAACAGGCTGGTAGAGTGATTTGAAACCGTATCATATGAGGAACAGATAAAAGGACTGAAGTCTGTTAATGACATCACTGATACAGCCATGATAACAGTGAAAACTTACTGAGTACTTGTTATGTGCCAGAGCTGTGCTAAGCGATTCCACATCATATCATTTAATCCTCACAACGATCTTACTTTGAGGGGCACTATCATTTATCACCCCCTCATATATTCCCTGGTGGCTCAGATGGTAAAGAATATGCCTGCAATGCAGGAGACCTGGGTTCAATCCCTGAGTCAGGAAGACCCCCCCCCCCGGAGAAGGAAATGGCAACCCACTCCCATATTCTTGCCTGGAGAATTCCATGGACAGAGGATCTTGGTGGGCTACAGTCCATGGGGTCACAAAGAGTTGGACATGACTGAGAGACTAACACTTTGACTTTCCACTTTCACATATATCAGATAGGGAAACCAAAGCTTCGGTTAAAAACTCACCCAAAGAATTCACAGAACCATAAGATTTAAGCCGTAGGAGATGAACTGACGTGGTGACCATGACATATTCTGGATATCGGAAGGATTGTCAAGAGGAAGAAGGATGAAGATTTGCTTCATTAGGAGAACCAAGATCAGTGGGTAGAAGTTACCGCGAGACGGTTCTCCTTTGAGCACAAGACCATCTAGTTTTTTTCTTCTTTAGCAAAGAGGGAATTTTCTGGATGCCTCCTTCCATGCCTCACGCACTCTGTGAGACACACGCTGTACCATGCCGCAGAAACCCTGTTAGATTCATCCTCGCCAGACTGGATAGTTCTTCCTCCAGCCTCATCTTCTTGGACTTATTAATCATGCTCACTTCCTTAATGTGCTGGACTGCATGGGAGCATATTTTCTCTCTCTCCTTCCTTTGGACTCCTTTTCTCCTTTCTGTTCTTTACCCCTGACTGTCTGAGACAAGGCCATGTCCTGAGATTCTGGTCTTGGAGCCACTGTTCTGATGCTTCTCATCCTGGTGTATTGCTTTGACCTTTAACGGAGCTCCTTTCCTGATTTTCCCATCTCCTTTGCCAATGATCCATTTATCATCAGAAACTCAACCTAGCAAAACAGAAACTTGCTTTACTCCTCAAACTGTGCTACTCTTTCACCTCCCCATTTCTGTTACAGCGGTTCTGCTGTCCTGTTCCTCCACACCTGCCTTCTCGTCTTTCTTCAGCCTGGAATCAACCACCAAATCCTATTGACTTTTCACTTATAGTCTCTTGAATTTGTTCCTTCTTCTCCAGTCCCACCATCACCCTCAAAGAATTGGTCCTTGTTACCTCCCTCCAAGTCTCCTAAATACTGCTGTCATCACATAACTTCAGATCTCATTTCCTTGTTTAAGAACCTAGGGCAGATCCTTATTAACCATCAAACTGGGTCTATTTATTCAACCCAAGGTTTCAAGTGGCTGTTCCCAATACCTCCCAGCAGAAACTTATTCCTAAATTACTGGCCCTATGCAGTCACTCCCCACACACACCCCCTACCCACCAGGCTTCTCCCACTCCTCTTCATCTTCGCTCATGCTATTCCCGATCTGAGAGCAGTGTTGTCATTTGTTGGTTTGACTTTTGTTCCTTTAAGTCCACCCTGTGGTCCACTTCTCCATCTCAGTAATCACTCCATCCTCAGCACTTTTCTTGTCCTTGTAACCTACTAAATTTCTCATTCTAGTATTTGGTTAGAGACTCAATTAGAGTTTTCCATTTAAATAAAAGCTTCTTTAGTTCCTTGAAGCAGATTTTGAATGTCTTCTGGGCAACACCTTACATGTTCTTTATCACAGTAACACCCACCACTGGATTGCTCAGACAAGTGTTTGTTGACTCAGAACAAAAGAGCAAAAGAATACTGACAATTTATTAAGTTCTTCAAACACAGCAGTCAGTGTGTTAAGTAGAAACATAGCCCTCATTTTAAGAAAAGGAAACCAAGGCCAAGAGGTTCAGTGACTTACACAGGCCACGTGGCGGACAAGGGTTGGAGCCCTTTGATACAGGTAGTTTGGATCCAGAGCCTGCACACCCTCAAGCCCTGTACCGTGAAGATCACACAGAGGATTAATGGATGCCAAGGCCAACCTGTGCTCTACCGGCAGTGCAGGAGACCTGGATTCGATCCCTGGGTTGGGAAGGTCTCCTGGAGGAGGGAATGGCTACGCATGCCAATATTCTTGCCTGGAGAATCCCATGGATAGAGGAGCCTGGTGGGCTACAGCCCGTAGGGTTGCAAAGAGTCAGACAGGACTGAGTGACCAACAATTTCACTTTCAACCCTGAGCTCTTCTTGAGAACCAGTAGGATCCAACACTGTCAAGCTTTGATGGTTGATAAGAAGGACCCTTCTTAAACATCCCCCCAAGTGGGGACACACAGATGTGTTTAGGGGGGCAGCCTTGTCATGGCCATGTCCTCAGGGAGGAGGGATCAGGGACTTGGGAAGCCTTTAGATGCAAACTATCCTGCTTGATTTCAATAGCTATTTAGGAAAATAATGAAAAGAAAGGCTTGCCTCTGTGGTCCTCAGATTTTCTTGTTATTTCTAGGAGTGCTGAGTCTGGGAACATATTGGGCCTTACACCCTGGCAAACTTTTGGCATCTTGCCTTTTCATAGGATTGATTTCCTTTATTTCTGTCTTCATGGAGATCTCCGTTTGGATCTCTGCTCTTCAGTGTTGACGAAAAGGATCCCATCCCCATTTCTTTCTTTGACTGACCAGGACTTCTTGCTACCAAATCTGTGTTTTGTTGCTATGTATAAACATAAAGCAATTGTTTTGGAGTATTAAATAATCAGACTCTGTGAAGAGTAACTTGATCTTTTCTCTATTGCACGATAAGAGGAAATGTTAAATCCAGTGTTTTTTAGAAAAAGGAAATGTTTACGGAAGAAATGATATTTGGAGAAACTAATCCTTGGGCAGCAGTCAAGGCCAAGGGCCAAGACACAGCACTGAACATTCACTGGGAATCTTACTACAGTGGAAGCAGGAGCAGTGGTCAGACAGACATACGGATGCTTATGGGTGACCATGGCCACATGTGTGTGCATTCTTTATGATTTTTGTGGCAAATATTATATTTGATGGTAAAAATGAAATTTTGTTGTAAAACTTGCACTATTATTCTCTCAGTGTTTTGTGTTTTTTTACTTTAGAATTTTGCACAGATATTTAAAAGTAAGTACTTTAAGCATCAGCTCTAGCTAAAGAGAAGTTATGTCCTTCATAGACCATTTAAACATTATATATAACCTTCCAAACAAAACCTAAGCATATAATTCTGCTGTTGGCCAGCCACCAAATTTTCATTTGAAACACAAAATACTTGTCATCTGGGGACTGCCTGAATTTACTTTCTATTTTTTAACATTTCAAATATTTCTTTAAAAATTTTTTCGTAGAATATCAACTAATTTTCAAATTGTGACTGGAGACATAGCGATTTGGTGGAAAGAGCAGTGGATTGGACATTATGAAACCTGGGTTCCAGATCTGACCCCCCTGTATGATTCCTGCGTTCATCTGATCTAACTGAGAACAGTTTTCTTGCCTGCAGCATGTGTGCACCTGAGTGTGAGAGAAAGAGGTCTCCTGAAAGCTAGACTTTTTAAATTCAAGCACAGCGGAGTTCTTTCTTATTGTAATAGTGACCTCTTGTGGTATAGATCCTTCATCAGTTTTTTTGGTTTGCAGAGTAAACTTTGGATTTATTTTGTTGTTTCTAGTAACCATATTTTGTATTGTAAGGCAAATCTGACTTGTCTTTAAAAGGTAAATCTCAGCTGAAAATCAGAGGTTGATTAAAATGCGGTAGTAAGAGCATCAAACTCCGTTTCATAAGCAACGCTCTGTGGTTTCTTCAGAAATCGCGTTTAGCCTACTGTTGACACAGAAAGAGAACCGCTTTGGCTTTTGTGCTGAGCGCTGTGTGTTTTCCTCTTCCTCACAGAGACCAGGGGAAGAGGCGTCTGAGGGCCTCCTCGAGCTCCCGCAGCCCCGAGCGGCGCAGGCTGGACGTCAGAGCAGGTGAGGCTCCTATGTTCTTAGAGGTCCCCAGCATCTTGTCCTCAGCATCTCCATCTGTAGGACAATCTTTTGCATTAGAGATGTCTAATGTGGCCTCACTCCGAAATTTCCAGAAACCTTATCCAGCTTGATCACACATCAACATTTATTTTTATAAATGTTTATTATTTTCACAACAGTCTTAGCACTTCACCCTTACTCAACTCCAGTGCCTCAAGCATCTACAGGTTATAGTCTACACAGAAATGATTTTATAATTCCGCACTGATGACTGCACAGAAATTATTTTGTAGAAGCATCTGGAAGGTTGCAAAACGTGACATTCACACAGTTCTTAAGTTGATTGAAAAGGAGTCAAAATCATGGCTTACTTAAATGACACTGTGTTAGCTACATCAAACCAGCCCCTTGAGGCTTTAAACTGTTTGAGAAAATACATAACAATATAAATCACAGGCTAGAAATGCTACAGAATGTATTTGTACAATGGGATATAACAGAAAAATGAACTGGAGTACATTTATAATATTGAGTGAAATGAATATAAACAACATCACATGAAAAAATTAAGCTGCAAAAACAAAGGCATGTGTCGTTATGGATACAGATCTATGTGGTAAATGTGATAAAAATAACCATTCAGTTTAGCGTGGTGGTAACCCTTGGGGAGGGGGATGGTTGGGGGGAGGCACACAGAGGGCATTAACAATATCTGTAATGTTTATTCCTTTGAAATGAAGAGAATGAAAATATAGCTAATATTTGGCCAGACTATTTGTGGATACGCAGGTGTTCATTACCTTCTTCGTATTACTTTTTTAGTGCACAGGAACTTTCATGAAACCAAGCTAATAATTCAAAAGATATTTTCTTATCTTCCAAACTAGTTTCTTATCAATAAAATGACTTTTGTGACCAGCAGGAATTTCTGTAGTAGTCAGGAAAATCTTAGATAGACTGATTTCCCAGTCAGCATTGTTGCTAAGCATCTTACATGTGCATGCTAAAAACAGCAGCCAATAAACATTGTGTCAAGTTTTTTGTGTCCCGAACTCAAAGCTGTGGTGAAGACTATAACCACTGAGACAGCAAAATCTTCAAAAAACATGCTGAAATTTCTGCTTGACTTACCCAATTTCCTGTTGAATCATAATTTTTATATTTAGCAAACTGTGAACCTAGATGAAAGTGCTCTCTAGAATGTTAGGTTGTTGCCCAAGACTGAGACAAACCGTATTTATTTATCATCTGGGGATCTTAAAAAGTGATCACATGACTCCAGGCTTCCGTTTCTAGGGTAGGAGCTGGGTTAGTGTATAAAATGGGATTTCTTTGGACAGCAGAGTTGGAGGAGGTGCGTGAGGGAAAAGGCCATGGCTGGACACCCCAGCTCACACGGGGGTTCCTGGGAGAGGGTTGAAAGCAAACTCTTACGCCACAGTGTCTGGCTAACTTCTGTTCTGAGAAGAAACAAGTCTCAGAAACACTCGGAAGGGCCTGTGAAGGCCTTTCCTTTCCAAAGGTTAAACAAACTGCTCTGTGATTTCTGGCTCACCCCTGTAATTCAGCTCTTCCTGGGGTGAACACGTTATCAATTTTGTTTGTCCTGACAAGCGGTTTGATAATTTTGGTTCCTCACAGAGTGGTTCTGCTAAAGAGAGCATACCACATAGAAGGTAAAAAAAACTAATTTCAACTGAAATCAGTGAAATCTGGACTCATTGAAGTCTGTATTTCTAAGAAGTTTAAGTTCGTCATGAATTGTTGTCTATTATATTATTTGTCTGGCTTCTTATCTCTGGGTTTTCCCCTTGCCTTGATATATATGTTGATTTTATTTCTCTTACTTTGGACTTTGAGTGTGTCCGACACCTGGGAATATGAGCAACTGTGTTGTTTGTACAGCTTGAATAGTCGTGTTTACTTTTAGGATCCGTATCCGTGATTTATCAGTGTCAGAGAAGATTTGTAAGAGTAATGAGCCAGAAGATGGAGGTGGTGGTCTGCAATCCTCTTGCTGCAGTTGGTAAACCTCGGGAGCTCTGAGCGCTGAGATACTGTACAAACGCATTTAGTGACTGCCTGGCCGGCGCTGCTGGGAGTCCAGTTCTCGTTTTTATTTCTTTAGTGTGTTATAGTCACATGTTTTGCTGCAGGGTGCTGCCTCAGGAGACCGTGCTGGCAGTGATACATAAAGCAGTGTGCTAAGTCGCTTTAGTCATGTCCTGCTCTTTGTGACCCATGGGCGATAGCCCGCCAGGCCCCTCTGTCCATGGGTTTCTCCAGGCAAGAATACTGGAGTGGATTGCCATGCCCTCCTCCAAGGGATCTTCCTGACCCAGGGATCGAACCTGCATCTCTTACATCTCCTACATTGGCAGGCAGGTTCTTTACCACTAGTGTTACCTGGAAAGCCTGAGGGCCTCAGGGCGAGGCCTTCAGAGAAGGAAGGCTGTGGATTTTGTCTCTAGCACTACTTCTGAGTGTCTGGCCTGGCAGCTTCCCCTCTGGCTGGACAGTCTTTGTTTTAGACCTTGAGATCTTGCCTGTGTGAAATGTAATCATGATTTGCAGTTTCTAATACAATTTACATTTCTCCCTGAAGTTATCTTTTAGTTTGCCAATTTACTTCAGGGCAAAATGGCCCCCGAAGAGGTCAATTGTAATGCTGTGGAGCTCTGTGACCTTGGCCGGGTTACTTAATAACCCTGAGCCCCACTGTCTTCATCGGGAAAATAGTGACAATGTGGGGACCTCTGGAGAGTGTTGTGACAAAAATGAAATGCAGACCTGCTGGATCTAAGGTACACCGGCTGTGGGAGTCCTGACTTGTCCTCCTCAGGCAGCCTCTGTCTCGGTGATCTGGTGATAACGCACAGCCTGACACACTTCAGACAGGGATGACCTGTTTATTGGGTTTTTTTTTAACCTGGGAAGTGAAACCGTGCTGACTGAGTGCTTCTAGATGCAAGGCACTGGGCTCAGAGCTTTGCTTACATCGTGTCTTTGAATTCTCATAACCCTGAAGGCAAATATTTTAATCTCTGTTTTGCTGATGAGGCTCAGAAAGGATAAGAAACCAGACCCCCGTCACCCAGTGCATCAGTAGTAGAGTTGGGATTTGAACTGAGGTCTGTCAGCACCCAGAGCTCAGGCTTCCTGTTGCCCCACACAAAACCACTGGTGTGAGAAGCACTGGCCTCACAATAATGTGAACATTTTATTTTCTGCAGGAGAGAAAGTCCCTGCAGGCCTCCCTCTCAGAAAATTTTCCATTAAAACATTTTCAAAATCCTTGTTCTTTACATATCTACAGTTTTCTGTTTATTTTATGTTATAGAGGGATATGTTTAAAAAGAAAAAACAAACAAGCCAAAACTCCAGACTGCCTCACTGACAGTAATTTCAGCACTTACAAAGCTGACAACTTGATGCACTGTCCCAATCAGAGTTTAAAGTTATGATTCCTTTACAAGATTTTTTGCTGAGTTTAATTTGATTTGGTTAGAAGACATGTAGTTCTCATTAGAATTAGTTGGGTTGGGGGGCAGAGTGTAATGTAATTCTAGAGTTTATTAATTTTAGGGATGGATAACGAAGTCTCATTGGCAGGCTCTAGTTGTAACTCCTTTTTCACAGCTCTTTCTCTTGTTCTGTTTTTCTGTTGCAGGCTCAAAAGCCGACTTGCAAGAAAAGAATACAGAAATAGAAGTAGATGAAGTATTTTGGAATACAAGGATTGTACCCATTTTGCATGACTTAGAAAAAGGTAAAAAAAAAAAAAAGTCGCTGTAGATCGAAAATATCTGCAGTTATTTATATGTTCCCCATTGCCCTGATATTTTCAGTACACTTTGTCATTTTTTCTGTGAACTTGTTCAGAAACAAGTGTAATCATCTATTTACCCAGTAATGTATGTATTCAGTATTACATGTAAACCTAATTTTAAAATTATACTTTAAATACCGCAAGAGAACCTACTTCTAAAAGTCCCTTTAGAATATAAATTACCACTACTTCTGCCCAAGGAAATGCCAGTTTGAACTCGCTGGAGTGGTAGTTCATGGATAACAGTGAAAAATTAAAGTAGATTTCAATCCTCTGAAACATTGGCTAAATCTCATAGATTGGCATCCTTGGCAGGTATGCCCATGGTTTTCTAGATCCAAGTGTATACAGTTGGCCCTCCATAGCTTCAGGCTGCACATCCACAGATTCAACCAGCTATAAATGGAACTTTATTCTGTGGTGGTTTGAATTCTCAGATGCAGAACCCGTGGATATGGAGGGCAATACCATTTTATACACAGGACTTTCGCATCCATGGATTTTGGTTTACTCAGGGGTCCTAGAACAAATACCCTGTGACTCCTGAGGGAGGGCTGTATATCCAGTTTTCCAAAGGTTGAACATGGTTGTCGGGGATACCACTCAGAGAGGGAAGTGGGCTTGGATGTGCCCTGCCCTTGAACTCTGGAATGTCCCAGCCGTGAAGGCCTGCAACCCATGGGTCTCTGCCAAGGTGACCTGTGGAAAGCTTGGCAGGGAAATGCCCCTGCTCCCTGCCTTCTACCCCTTTGCCGCTCTTCAGGGATTCCACTTCTGAAGCTGAAATGGGCTCCTCTGGAGCTGCAGTCCTGGCCCACAGCACACATGAGGCCCTCACTAGCAACCGTGGAACCAGTGCCCCTTGGATGAGCAAACCAGCATGGTAGCCACAGGAAGAAGCCCTAGGAGAAGCAGGGTCAATGAGTCCTGGCCACCAACCCACCAGGAAAGCTGTGCAAAAGACCTAGTTCCTTAAAGGCTCGAATGGCCTCACCCACCCTGGGCTCTCTGAGGGTGCTTGGTGGTAAAGAAGAAAGCACAGCAGGGCAGGTGAGGAGCAGCACAGAGGCCTGTCTTGGAGAAAGTCTTCAGCTGGAAGGATTTTAAGAGGGTTCTGAGGGCTCTTGTCACCACAGAGAAAACTGAGGAGTTTGGCATTCGAAATGCAGATGAATCTCCCTTCTCAGGGGATGATTAAATGCTGAAGAATGGTCTCTCTTTCAGAGACAAATTGAAAAACAGCAAATGGTGGCAGGACTAAGGTACCTGACCCTTTGAGATTCCTTTTTCTTTCTCTCTCCTTTTTTTCCTACTTTTTTTTGGTGACATAATTTCAGACTTACAGAAAAGTTGCAAGAATAGTGCAAAGAAATCCTGTATACTCTTCCCCCAGATTCCAAAAATACGAACATTTTTACCATATTTGCTTTATAATTCTTTCTCCCCCTTCCTCCCTCTCTCCATCATGCTCTCTTTTTCTCTATACACCCCTTACTCAACACACCACATTTTTTCCCCCTTTTTTGAACCATTTGAGAACAAGTTGCCATTATGACACCCCGTATTCCTAAGTACCCTGGCATGTAGTTTTAGAAGTAAGGGTATTCTATTACATATCTGGAAATCACCATACAACACTACACAAACCCAATTTAGATTTTGCCAGTTATCCTGATGATTTTGTTCATAGGAAAGGAAAATCCTGAATACAGTTACTCGTCACGTCCCTTTCATGATCTTGATGTACTTGGGCACAGGCCAGTTATTGCATAGACTGCCCCCGCACAGTGAATTTTTCTGGTACTCTCTCACCATTCTATGCCGGTTAGGCAATTGGGCAGGCATGTAGCCTGAGTGGTGCTGTGTCCTTCCTGGGTACATCATTATCAGGAGGCACGGGATGCTGAGTTGGGTCCATTACTGGTGATGTGGACTTTGATCACTTGGGGAAGGTGGTGTCTGCATGGTTTTTCAATGTAAATTATTATTTTTCCCTTTGTAATTAATAGGTCTCTTATGGGGAGAAGTTACTGTGGAGTCTACCTTGCTTTCTATTACTCATCAAACTTTCACCCGCTAGCTTTAGTCCCTTGAGGATCTTGATTGCTTTTAGGTTCAAGCTGTCTTTTTGAGGCTACCTGGCAGTTATAACAAATCCACCGGTAGAAAGAAGTATTTTGATTAGTAGTTTAGAATTTGACCCTGGAGCCTTCCTTTTTAATTTCTTTTTAAGCTAAAACAGCTACTCTTGAGTAGAACCCAGCAGGCTGAAGAGTGTATGGAGGGAGGTATTGGAAAAATACCTTGACGTCTACCCCCTGCCACAGAGTAGCCTGCAGTCTGGACTTGGGGTTTGTGAAGAAACTGCCAGTAACAGAAGAATGAAACAACAAAACAAAAGCATTTTTCTTACAATAGAGCTCAGTTTTTTTCCTTTTATTTAAAGTTAGTCTCAGTCATTTCCCATCAATTCATTTTATTTAAGTGCTTAACTGAAAGGCATGGAAGGTTACTTAGCTATTGAGGTTTAAAATTTTTTCTTAGATGTTATTGTTGAAATGAGCTAAAAATGGCCTGAGTCATTTCCTTCTGCAGGCGCACACTTCCTCTATGCGGGCTTTCAAGAGCACATTATGGTATTTATTTAAGATTGGTTTCCTACTTTTAAATTTTGTGACGAAATCTATCAGAGATAATATTTTTCAACTGAATGTCTTATACCTGGGATCCTTACATTTCCCCTTATGTTCTATTTTGTGTGCTATTTTTCTTCCATGTATGACTTTCAGTATAGCTACCACTTTCAAAAATTGTTTTCCTCAGAATTCTATTATAAAATGAAGTGCTCCCCTGCTTCCTAACTAAAGTCTACTTTTTATTATCTTCTTTGCTAATACTTGGGTCTTCCCTGATAGCTCAGCTGGTAAAGAATCTGCCTGCAATGCCAGAGACCCTGGTATGATTCCTGGGTCGGGAAGATCCCCTGGAGAAGGGATAGGCTACCCACTCCAGTATTCTTGGGCTTCCCTTGTGGTTCAGCTCGTAAAGAATCTGCCTGCAATGTGGGAGACCTGGGTTGGATCCCTGGGTTGGGAAGATCCCCTGCAGAAGAGAAAGACCACCCACTCCGGTATTCTGGCCTGGAGAATTCCATGGCCTTACTGTATAGTCCATGGGGTCACAAAGAGTTGGGCATGACCAAGCAACTTTCATTTAACTTAAGTTGCTGGTACTCACCTCCAAATAATGGTGGACATGGTGACATTTTGAGATTTTGTTCCACTTGCGCCTTCTTTTCTCAGATAATGAGCATTGTTCTCATAGGAAGATATTGATCGTTGTTTTCATCAATAGGCATATTATTAATAGAAAGTGAATCTGCATTAAACTGTGTTACGGGCTGTCAATACAGTATTCTCCCTGTACTGTGCACTGTCAGTACAAAGATGTCTAAGACACGGTTCCTACTCAGCATATCTCTTTGAGGGCACTGGGCATGTAACAGAGCATGCATTTGTTTTTGTTGTTCAGTTGCTAGGTCATATCTGACTCTTTGTGACCCCATGAACTACATAGCACATCAGGCTTCCCTATCCTTCACTGTCTCCCAGAGTTTGCTCAGATTCATGTCCATTGAATTGGTGATACTATCTAACCATCTCATCCTCTGCTACCCTCTTATCCTTTTGCCTTCAGTCTTTCCCAGCGTCAGAATCTTTTCCAGTGAGTCAGCTCTTTGAATCAGGTGGCCAAAGTATTGGAACTTCAGCTTCAGCATCAGTCCTTCCAATGAATATTCAGGGTTGATTTCCTTTAGGATTGACTGGTGTGATCTTGTAGTCTAAGGGACTCTCAAGAGTCTTCTCCAGCACCACGATTCAAAAGCACCAATTCTTTGGTGTTCAGCCTTATTTAGGGTCCAACGCTCACATCCATACATGACTACTGGAAAAACCAAACTTTGACTGTATGGACCTTTGTCAACGAAGTGATACCTCTGCTTTTTAATATGCTGTCTAAGTTTGTCATAGCTTTTCTTCCAGGGAGCAAGCATCTTTTAATTTCATGGCTATAATCACCATCTGCAGTGATTTAGGAGCCCAAGAAAATAAAATCTGTCACTATTTCCACTTTTCCCCCATCTGTTTTACATGAAGTGGTGGGACCCAATGCCATGATCTTAATTTTTTGAATGTTGAGTTTTCAGCCAGCTTTTTCACTCTCTTTCACCTTCACCAAGATGCTCTTTAGGTCCAGTTCGCTTTCTGGCATTAGAGTGGTATCATCTGCATATCTGAGGTTGTTGATATTTCTCCCAGCAATCTTGATTCCAGCCTGTGATTCATCCAGTCCGGAATTTCACATAATTACTCTGCATGTAAGTTAAATAAGCAGGGTGATAAATACAGCCTTGACGTACTCCTTTCCCAATTTTGAACCTGTCAGTTGTTCCATGTCCAGTTCTAACTGTTGCTTCTTAACCCACCTACAGGTTTCTCAGGAGACAGGTAAGATGGTCTGATATTCCCATCTCTTTAATAATTTTCCACACAGTCAAAGGCTTTAGTGTAGTCAGTGAAGCAGAAGTAGAATTCCCCTGCTTTCTCTGTGATCCAACAAATGTTGGCAATTTGATCTCCGCTTCTTCTGTCTTTTCTAAACCCATCTTGTACATCTGGAAGTTCTCGGTTCACATACTGCTGAAGCCTAGCTTGAAGGATTTTGAGCATAACCTTACTAGCGTGAGAAATAAACAGCATACATACATGTGTGAAAAATAATAGTATTTGTTGAATGTGGCATTCTATACCTTTTCTGGAGGAGCCAGAATATACACAGGGCCTTGAAGGACCAAAATCAGTAGGGATGAAGGTAAGGAGAACATTCTGGGCCCTTGGAACTGTGTGACAGAGGGGTGAAGGTGGAGATGCAAGGCAGAAGCTTCCCTGGTGGGTGGTGGGCAGCAGGAATAAAGGAGAGCCGCTGAAATCGGGAGTTCCCCTCCTCGGTACACTCTCTGAAAGACTATGTGTTCTAGATAAGCTAACTGATTAGTGAAGAAGTCAACATAGTAGGAAGTGGAGCAACAAAATAGAAAAAAAAAATCAGATAGATGGAAATGAAAAGGGGAAGAAAACAACATAGTTCAGGAATCTGAAGATGTTCAGGGAGGTAATTATGGGGTTTTGCGTACACTGTCTGTGTTTGAGAAAACTTGACCTCAGTGAGTAAGTTCTGCTTTACTCTCTTTGCCCCAACAGAAGAAAACATTGAAATGGTCTGTGCTGCTTGCACACAACTTCATCATGCTTTAGAGGAAGGAAACATGCTTGGAAATAAATTTAAGAGAAGAAGTATTCTCCTGAAGACCCTATATAAACTAGTTGATGTTGGCTCGGACTTGCTGAGCCTAAAACTTGCAAAAATTATTCTAGCAGTAAGTTTCTCTCTTCTCTGGTCTCGTAGACTGTAGCACATACAAGTTCTGTTAAATGCTTTGTTTGTAAAACCTTACAAAGAAGATTAGAAATGCAGTGGATTCATCTAGAATCTTGAAAACAAAATTGAGGTGGTGAACTGACATCCCAGACTTTGACCAGAAAGTATGAAGGAAATAAGGCTGAGTACAGAGAAAATGTTCAAACAAATAAACGCTCACACGTGGATTGTGGCAAGGTTTTTTGTTTTTTTTTTTTTTTTTCTTAAAAAAAAAAGGTGACAATAGGCAAACACATTCAAAACAGAAACTCAAGTAACTTGACTGGAGATCAGTATCAGAGAGTGCAGACTGTGGTTTCTGCCCTATGGTTTCTGTTGGGTGTTTGATGGTTCTGTCACATGGTTTAATAAATAACTTCAGATCACTTGGGCTGTGGACATAGTGGCCAGGTGCTTTATGAGGCCGGGTGAAACAGAGAACCAGCTGCCTTGTGGTCACAGAAAGGTGGTCATAGAAAGCTTCTGTGAGGTGTTAGAGAAAAGGCCAGACACTAAATAAAACTCTATAGAAACTCTGTCTCAAACAAAATGATATCATTGTTTGAGTGCAGCCCTTTGTGGTCACAGCCATAAACAGTTGGAACCAAAAGATAAGACACAATTATTATAGAATGTTCTAAGAGAGCCGCTAAAACGAATGAATGAAGCTTTGTTTACCTGGTTTCAGAAAAATAAAAGCTATTATGTTAAAAACCCATAATTCATATAATTTGAAATCTTAGAGTACACAGTGAAGGTGAGCGTTGGTATACTTAGTGATGGTTTAGTGAGGGTGCCCACTGTTCCTTATTTCGAAGTCTTTCATAAAGTCTTTACATATTCTCTGCAGTTTTGGAGGGGGTACATTCTTATTTAGCTGCCATCCTAAACTGTTCGCCCTCTTTGCAAACACGGTGATATTGTATGTGATGCAGAAAGCAACATTTCTTTGAAATAGTGATCTTAGTAGTAGTTTAATCCCCTCTCATTGGTGATAATTGATCAGTCAGCTTTAGTGAGAAAGAAAAGGCACCAGGAGGATGTACAGTCAGAAGTTATAAGTAGAGATGAAAAGGTGACTGCATGCCACCCAGTTTCTTCTCTGGCCCTGGATTTGGGGCCCCTCCTGGCCCAGGAGAGCCCCAATGTGAGACTGGAAGGCTCTCTTGGTATCACTGCCCTGGGCAGGACCCAAGCAGCCAGCTGCCCAGGGACTGCCTTGGTCTTTTATCAGGATCTGAGACATTGTGCTCTGTAGCAAGCCAAAAATAAATAAAGAAAGAAGGAAAATGCCATGAATTTGTTAATACTCTGCAGAGAAAATATCATCTTGGTTATTAAAGGTGCCATTCAAATTAATTATATACATGGCACAATTTAACTATTTTAGGGCAAAAGGATAAGTGATCTGCCAGGCAGTGAACAGATTCTGAATGAAACATGTTTAGATAAAAGCCCTTTCCGTGACACTGACCGCCTTGCTGAATCAGGGGCAAGGCTCCTCCAGGCTACAGTCCAGAGTGCAGAGGTGGGTAGGCCGTCCCTTCTGCTTGACTGTGGAACCTCAAGGTCAGGAACAACCTTCAAGGCCAACAAGTCCAACTTCCCATCTGCCACCAGAATCTTCTATAATGCAGCGGGCAAGGCATTGCTTCCCTTAGACCTTGGTGATGGGGTTCTATGTAAATTGTTTTTGAAAAGACATCATAAAAAGCTATTGAAAGAAACAAATTGACAAAAAAGCTGAAGATAAATAGTACTAAAATTTTGTAATAGCCTCTTCTTTCTGCTAATATTGACTTTATCTACCCGTTGACTATTATAATTCAAGCATTTAAAGTTATTTGCAGGTTTAAAAAATCCAGTGAGTATAATGTTAGTTCAGGTTTCTTGCATTTTTGGTTAAGTGGAGCTTTGCCAGACAGCCATTGTCATTTTAACTTTTGTACCAGAAAAACTTACAAAAATGTATCTGCCTATTTTATGACTTTTTTTTTTTAAAAGAGTACAGACGTATATGCAATATGTGAATGCAACTATATTCAGAAAAGGAAGACAATCTAGCACCCTATACAAGGGGAAAAACAGAAAAGTCAGCAGTGATTATATATAGTGGCAGTGTTATGAGTGATTTTTAAACTTCCCTTTTCTTTAATTCTCCAAATTTGCTTTAAATCAAGTAAACTACTATGTTTAACATAAAAGTAAACTACCCTACTGCAGGAACCCACTTGGTACCAGGGATTCTTGACACTGGGAATAAAAGTGAATAAAATAACCCCGGCCTTCCAGGCTGTGAAGGGAATGGCCACTTTGGGAGGAAGTGCTTTTTTACACAGAGTAGTCTACATTCCTCACAAACAGTGTTTTACAGTCTTTTCTGTGTCTCAAAGTCACAATTTTACAGTTACCAAAAGAGAAGGTATAGTAATCTGCTTTGAATGTAAACTGACCTTACAGCAGGCCTGGAAATGGTAGTTTGTTGGGGTTTGTTTTTTTTTTTTTTTAATGAAAACTCTGACACTAGGTGTTTTTGTTTCTATGTCTTCTGCCACTTTTCACTAAAAATGTAAGACTTGGGAGTGAGGTTAGTTGTATTCATTCATTCATTCCACAAATTTGATTGAATACATAGCACAGGGTACCTTCCACACACAGAAAGAGTAATATACCATGGTTTTGACCTCAAAGGCTCATAATGTAGTGGAAGATTCCCAGCAGATTATATTGCCAGATATAAAGGGCAATATATTTCCCTTGATACAGATTTTTTTTTTCTCTCTAGTCACTATTTTTTTTTCTGGGTTTTTAAACAACAATTTAAAAATACTAATCATTAAAAAAAATTTTTTTTTTAAAGTTTCCATTTCCTCTTTTCATCCTGAGAACAGAGGAAATTTCCATTCTGCCCGTGTGACTGTTTATGAGGCTTCCACAACAGAGCTTCTCAGACTTGAATGTGTGCTCAGTCCCCTGGCAAAGTTGTAAGAGGCACACTGTGGTTCAATAGGGCTTCTGGGACCTGAGATCATGCATTTCTATTACATACTCAGCTGATACCAAGATGAGATGACATGACCTGTCTGAGGACCAGACTCCACGGCTGCAAAATGGAACAAGTAAACCTAATCTGCAGGGTTAGCTGTGAGATGTCATGAAAAGGGGCAGTACTCACCTCTCCCTTCCTCTCCAGCTCAGGGCCGACCACACTCCCCTTGGTATTTCCTACAGGGAACAGCTGGAGAAGGAAATGGCAACCCACTCCAGGATTGTTGCCTGGAGAATCCCATGGAAGAGGAGCCTGGTGGGCTGCAGTCCATGGGGTCGCCAAGAGTCAGACACGACTTAGTGACTGAACGACAGGGAACAGCACAGTGCCTGTAGACAGCAAGAGCTCGTTCATATTTGTGAATCAAACACAGAAGGAATCTTTCAAAAATATGTGTGACAAATTCCATTATCTTGGTCTTTTTTACTAAGTGAAGACTCATTAGTAAACAGTGTTGAAGATAATTTTAAGGATACTTTTTAATGACAAAATAATGAACCATATGTCATCTTTTTCACACAGATATATTTGTTCAGATGACCTCATTATACAAACATATTTTACATTCTTGCAGTGAAGGCACACAGTATTTCCATCTTACAGTAGATTATAAATGTCTTTTCATGTATAGTGTTCAGTTATACTTTTGTGACTGCTTAACATGAATTGTATTGATGTTCCACAGTTTGTTAAACTGTTCCCAAATAGTGGACATTTAGGGTTTTTTATTTTAATTTTTACTACTTTACATAAGTATGCAGCTCATTTACCATTTGACTCAGTCCTCCTAGACTATTTTTTTTTTAAGAGTGTACTTCCTTATTGCTTAATTTACTTGAATATTTTTCTGTGATTTAGAAGGTAGTTTTAACCTTTGAATGTTACTTGTGATTATCTCAAAGCATTTCAGAAATAGGCTTAAATAATAAATACATATGTATTATATAATCAAAAGTATTACTTTTGAAATGAAAATTTTATTTTATACAAATGATAAATAGAATTGTACTTTTCCCCTTTTCTCTCCTTCACCTCCATGATGTGTTCTTTTCTAGGTTAGTTTAATCTGAAATTTTAGTATTCATCTTCCTTTATTTTGAAAAGTAGTTAACTCCATTTAATTAAATTTATCAACATCGGCCCTTTCTTTTTCGTTAAATATTCTTTAAAAAGTAATAATTTCACATATAAGCATGAGGCTTTATGAAATAAATAAATGCTTATCATTAAAATGTGCTTACTCTAAATATCATTTATATTGTATTTACTATAAGTGAGTTAATTAGATACCATAGTTGGCAAATATGTGGCCAAAACTTTTGAAAGTTGATTTCTTTAGACCCTTCCTTTTATGTTTTAGATACACTCTTGCTGCACTTTCTAAATTAGATGTTCATGTTGAAAAATTACAGCGTGTCTTTATTTCCTTCTGCAATGGTAATGTGACTTCTTTCTCTACAGCTTAAAGTGAGTGGAAAGAATCTTCTTAATGTTTGCAAACTTATATTTAAAATTAGCAGAAGTGAGAAGAATGATTCTCTGATTCGAAATGACAGCATTCTGGGTGAGTATTATTCAGTACTACCATTCAGCAAATGTTATACCTGAATATGAATGAAAAGTTTGGAGAGCAAAGTTACAATTAATGGTAGCTGGAATATTTTATTTTCTTATCATATGCAGAAGTTAGGTAATGCCTGTTTTTTCTCTGTCCTTCTCTGTGTTTTCCATTCACTTAATGTATCCTTTTGAGCCTAGGGGGATACCCTGCTGTTTTTTTAAATGCCTGTAGTAACAATATGTAACTTTTACAAAGTGTTTCCTATTTAAAAATTTATTTCCTGGTCTTGAATCTACTGAAAAATTACATTTAATAGCACTTGACATAACTGACATTTTTGATCTTTTGATATGGTAGGGATAATTAACTTGGAAGACATATGTAACTGTTGTAGAAAATTGACATCAAAGTGTGTCAAATGTTTCAAATATGTGGGTAGGTATTGTAATACATCCTAACTACCTAGCTAACAATGTGTAACTCTTCATATATCCTTAAATAATTAAGATGCTTAAATAGTTACCTAAACAGAAATCTTTTATGAATTAGTACTGTTGATCTAAGGCAACAACATGGAAAATACTCTAAATCCTTTGTTAAGGATAAATGATCTTTTTTTTTTTTTTAATCCCAGCACACAGGGACAAAGCCAGTACTGAAAGAAATGTATAATGCTGAATCAGCTTGTTGAGAATAATAGATTAAAAATAAAGATTCTGACAGATAATCTCACTGACTAAGAAAAATTAATGTGAGATAGGCATAGTTAACCTTATCAGAGCTGTCTGGATTATCCTAAAAGCTAGTACTTGTATGTTATTTGGATGGATGTTCTTAAGTTGTCTTAGGGAAGGGCAGATGTTATATTTGAAGCATCCTTTTCTATGGTTGAGATATTTTTTAAAGTTCCTATCTTGATTAACTTCCTATTCATACAACAGCCAGTATATTATTAAAGATTTGTTGAAATGTAACTCTTAAATTACTTTAATTATTAGTTATTCTGTAATAAACTGTAACCGAAAATAAAGGTTAGCCAATATTAATAAGAGGCTAGGAATGGCATTCAGTTAAAAGAACACTTTCTTATTTACATATTAATAATCACATCTTTTGCTGTCACTAATGTTACAGAGATTTTTCTCATAAGCTTTCCTCTTTATGCCTTATGAGTAACTCTTAACGAACATTTGAATGTGGATCCTGGCTAACATTTTACAAATCGTATTTGATGTTCACACCCAAGTGCTTTAATCTCTCTCTCTCCAGTGGTTCTACTCATACATTTGTAATAGTTCATCTTTTTGACAGAATCATTATTGGAGGTCCTGAGAAGTGAAGACCTGCAAGCTAACACCGAAGCTTTCCTGTACTGCATGGGGACCATCAAATTTATTTCTGGAAATTCAGAATTTCTTCATGAAATGATCGGCAAAGGTGCTGTTGAAATATTGATGAATCTGATAAAGCAAGTAAATGAGAACACCAAGAAATCTGGGACAAGTTTGCCTAATTCAGGCCACTTGTTAGTCCAAGTAAGTATTTTACTTGAAAGTATTAGACTTGTAAAATTAATTTTCATGTTATCTAATATTACTGAGCTGCCAGGTGGGTGTAACAGGTGGGCTGTCATCCACCCGCGGCGGGGAGTGCTTGGCCTCGGGGCTCAGGGTGGCAGTCCCAGCCCCACCTCCACCCTGTGTGCCTGTTTCCTGTGGAAAAGCTATTCTGTGGCTTTTTACATGGAGTTGTCCACATGTTGGAGCAGGTCTCCTGCACGTGGACAGCTGTTGCTGCTACCCTGCAGAGAGAGCAGGCCTGAAGAATGAATACTTAGCACCTCTTCAATTGCATATTATAATCAGAATTTTAACAGGCAGAGTTTGAACTTTTAGAGATTCTTTTTTATAATTTTGTTTATTTGTTGTTATTTTTGACTGCTCGGTCTTGGTTGCTGCGTGGGCTTTTCTCTAGTTGTGATGTGTGGGGGCTACTCTTCATTGCAGAGGTCTCTCATGTTGCAGAACACGAGCTCTAGGGCACGAGGAAACAATGGTTGTGGTTCCAGGGCTCTAGGGCACAGGCTCAGTAGTTGCAGTGCACACACGGGCCTAGTTGCTCTGTGGCATGTGGGATCCTCCCGAATCAGGGACTGAACCCATGTCTCCTCCATGAGCAGGTGGATTCTCTACCACTGAGCCATCAGGGAAGCCCCTAACTCTTGAGAGTTTTGAAGCCAGGTCTAGGCTGGAGATTTTTCATGATGATTGGTAGCTCCTGTCACGCATCTTTTATCTGCAATAAAGATCAAAAGTTAATGACACTGAGTGGACAGCCATTGAGGGGATATGTAGACAACACATAGGCCAGAGACTACAGGAATGATGGAGGCAAAGCCAGATACATTTAGAATGACCAGGGCAGGAAGAAAAAATGTGTTATGTGTTACAGTTTTATTACTTTTGTAGCAGATTAAATCTCATAATCGAATTACTTTCGCTGGAGCTGCCTCAGGTCTCCATTCTTTAGATGAGACTGTACTCTTTAATAACATTTGAATATCAGTTAATAGTATCTTTGATGTAATAATTGATGAGGTTTGAAATGTGCTTGTCAATTAATAGGGATTAATCAAGGACTGAGTGCTTGAAGCCTTCAGGAAAGCATGTTAAAAATTAGTTTTATCTCCTGCCTTTAAGATGCTTAAAGTGTTCATGATGATTATTAATTTTGGACCTTGTGGTCTGTCTCCATTTTGAAAAAGACTGTGAAAACCTCCTTCTGTTATGAATGATTAAATATTCTATGGGATGTGCCATCTTTTGGCCAGGAAGACTTAAAAAGAAACATTTTCATGCTGATAGTGTTATTGAGTTATTCAAACTTTCCCTCAATGAAAATGGTTATTTTGGTTATATAATTATATTTCTTGTTAAAATGCAAAAAGTAAGAGTGGAAAAATCACCTGAATTATTTTCACCCTGAAGTAAAGTACCTCCAACTTTTAATAACCATTCATCCATGCATTTTACATGCATATGTATCATATATACTTACATACATATAATTTTTGCTTTTGATCAAGAACTTCTTCATTCTAACAGCTGCTTTTGCTTATTTTGCATCACCCTCTTTCCTCCTTGTTTCTCCTCCTGGTCCACACAACACATGTGCTCAGTGCCTTTTAATACACCCATAGGTTTTCAAAAATGGAATATGCTATGCACGTTTCTTTTTTCATTTAACAATACATAGTAAAAACTCTATAGACTTATTTTATTCTTTTTATTGGCAGCATAATATTCTGTGATGAAAATATACCTCAAATTCTCAAGCATTCTTCTCTTGAGGTACTCTGCTTTTATTTTTACATAAAAGCTTCTAGAATTCTTGTTTTGTTTTAGAAAATTCTTTCATAAGTATATCGTTGTCCCTTAGTATCTGCGGAGGATTGAATCCAGGACCTGCCCCAGATACCAAAGTCCACAGATGGTCAGGTTGCATACTTGCTCCTTGTATTCGTGGATACGGTGTTCCACCTATGGTTGACTGAATCTGCAGATGCAAAATATACGAGGGCAACTGTACATGTGTACATACATTTATATATAATTTATAAATTTAGAAATAAGTGCATAAATGTGTTTATATGTAATTATTGTTGCTCAGTCATTAAATTGTATCTGACTCTTTGTGACCCGATGGACTGCAGGCTTCCTGTCCTTCAGTATCTCCCACAGTCTTCTCACGTTCATGTCCGTTGAGTCCATTGAGTCCGATGATGCTATCTATTTATTCCCCAGAGTTTGCTCACTGCTCTTTAGTTCCTCTTCATTTTCTGCCATTAGAGTGGTATCATCTGTATACCTGAGGTTATTGATATTTCTCCCAGAAACCTTGATTCCAGCGTGTGAGTCGTCCAGCCCAGCGTTTCACAGGATGTATTCTGCATAGAAGTTAAATAAGTAGGATAACAATATACAGCCGTGTTGCACTCCTTTCCCAACTTTGAACCAGTCTGTTGTTCTGTGTCTACTTCTCAACATTGCTTCTTGACCTGCATACAGGCTTCTCAGGAGACAGGTATGGTGGCTTGGTACTCCTATTTCTTTAAGAACTTGCTACAGTTTGTTGTGATCCACACAGTCAGTGGATTTAGTATAGTCAGTGAAGCAAAAGTAGTTATTTTTCTGGAACTCCCTTGCTTTTTACATGATCCAATGAATGTTGGCAATTTGATTTCTGGTTCCTCTACCTTTTCTAAACCCAGCTGGTACATCTAGAAGTTCTTGGTTCATATACTGCTGAAGCCTAACTTGAAGCATTTTGAGCATGACCTTGCTAGCATGTGAAAAGAGTGCAGTTATACAGTAGTTTGAACATTCTTTGGCCTTGCCCTTCTTTGGGTTTGGAATGAAAACTGACCTTTTCCAGTCCTGTGGCCACTGCTGAGTTTTCCAAATTTGTTGGCGTATTGAGTGCAGTACTTGAAGGGCATCATCTTTTAGGATTTGAAATCACTCAACTAGAATTCTATCACCTCCACTAGCTTTATTCGTAGTAATGCTTCTTAAGGCCCACTTGACTTCACACTTCAGGATGTCTGGCTTTAGGTGAGTGACCACACCTAACCTGTGGTTATCCAGGTCAGCAACACCTTTCTTGTGTAGTTCTTCTGTATATTCTTGCCACCTCTTCTTAATCTCTTCTGCTTCTGTTAGGTCCTTACCGTTTCTGTCCTTTATTGTGCCCATCCTTGCATGAAATGTTCCCTTGATATCTCCAGTTTTCTTGAAGAGATCTCTAGTCTTTCCCTTCTGTTGTTTTCCTCTATTTCTTTGCATTGTTCATTTAAGAAGGCCTTCTTATCTCTCCTTGCTATTCTCTGGAACTACATTCAGTTGGGTATATCTTTTTCTTTCTCCCTTGTCTTTCACTTCTCTTCTTTCCTAGGCTATATGTAAAGCCCCCTCAGACAACCACTTTGGCTTCTTGCACTTCTTTCTCTTGGGGATGGTCTTTGTCACTGGCTTCTGTACAATGTTATGAACCTCCATTCATAGTTCTTCAGGCACTCTGCCTACCAGATCTAATCCCTTGAATCTATTTATCACCTCCACTGAATAAGGGATTTGATTTAGGTCATACCTGAATGGTTTAGTGGTTTCCTCTACTTTCTTCAATTTAAGCCTGAATTTTGCAATAAGAAGTTCATGGTCTGAGCCACAGTCAGCTTCAGATCTTGATTTTACTAACTATATAGAGCTTCTCCATCTTTGGCTGCAAGAAATATAATCATTCTGATTTCAGTATTGACCATCTGGTGATGTTCATGTGTAGAGTCATCTCTTGTGTTAGTGGAAGAGGCTATTTGCTATGACCAGTGTGTGTTCTCTTGACAAAACTCTGTTAGCCTTTGCCCTGCTCCATTTTGTACTCCAAGGCCAAATTTGCCAATTACTCCAGGTATCTCTTGACTTTCTACTTTTGTATTCTAATCCGCTATGATGAAAAGGACATCTTTTTTTTTTTGGTATGCTGGAAATGCTGGAAAGTGTTGTAGGTCTTCATAGAACCAGTCAACTTCAGCCTCAGTGGTCAGGACCATAGACTTAGATTGCTGTAATGTATAATAAAAATATACAAATAAAATCAGTTGGTATAAAGGAGAATTGGCTTCCCAGGTGGCGCTAGTGGTAAAAAAAAAAAAAAAAAAAACCAAAAAAAAAAAAACCTGCCTGCCCAGGCAGGAGACAAGAGATGTGGATTCGATCCCTGGGTCAGGAAGATCCCCTGGAGGAGGAAATGGCAACCCACTCCAGTATGCTTGCCTGGAGAATCCCATGGACAGAGAAGCCTGGGGACAGTGGTCCGTAGGGTTGCACAGAGTCGAACACAACTGAAGTGATTAAGCACACATACATATCCGTGACCAAAAATAAATTGGATCCAGAGCTAGGACCTCTGGCATGCCAGTCAGGGCAGCGCACTTCTCTCCGCATTCCTCTCCTTTCCCTCTTGGCTTGCTGTAGCCTCCTCAAGTGCAAACTGACTCACCAGGATAGGTGCCCCTTTCTTTTCCAGACATCCGTGCATCCCTCCACGCGGGAATGCGTCCCTCTAGGATGTAGTAACTCTGTCCCACTGCCCTCCACCCCCCACCAGGCACTCTCATGTCCCCAGGGTCTCCCTCTCCATCTCTGGCATCTGGCATGGGGGTGTGGGAACTACACAGCCTGAGGCCTCTCCCTGGAGCCTAGTCAGCACTCACATCCCCGTCCAGCAGGAGAAAGTGGGGCCCCTCATCACCACCAGCTGAGAACGTGTTCCTCCCCGGAGCCACATGTGTTCCTGCGCACGGTCATTATGTATGTGTATGTGTGTATGTTTACAAATGTGGGGGAAGGGAGACATCCTTTTAGGCCATTTCATTGGCAGAGTTTTCTGGACTGGGCATTCCCTTGTGTTTAATTAAGACAAAGAAAAGCTGTTTTGTTTCATCTGGATTAGAAAATGTTAGCAACTTGACTTCACTATAAGAACAGATGAAAATCTCTAGTGAGTGTGTTGCACCACCTGGCCTTTTATTAGCTCACTCCTGTGCATATACAACCAAACCGATCTGGCCACAGGTAGAATCGTTTGATTACACCAGCTTTTGGAACTGGTAGCTGTAGCTCGTGAGATATTTTTTTGAAAGCAACTTTGTTCACCTGAATGGTCTAGTGGTTTTCCCTACTTTCTTCAGTTTAAGTCTAAATTTGGCAATAAGGAATTCATGATCTGAGCCACAGTCAGCTCCTGGTCTTGTTTTTGCTGACTGTATAGAGCTTCTCCATCTTTGGCTGCAAAGAATATAATCAATCTGATTTCGATGTTGACCATCTGGTGATATCCATGTGTAGAGTCTTCTCTTGTGTTGTTGGAAGAGGGTGTTTGCTATGACCAGTGTGTTCTCTTGGCAGAACTCTATTAGCCTTTGCCCTGCTTCATTCTGTACTCCCAGGCCAAATTTGCCTGTTACTCCAGGAGTTTCTTGACTTCCTACTTTTGCATTCCAGTCCCCTATAATGAAAAGGACATCTTTTTTGGGTGTTAGTTCTAAAAGGTCTTGCAGGTCTTCATAGAACCGTTCAACTTAGCTTCTTCAGTGTTACTGGTTGGGGCATAGGCTTGGATTACTGTGATATTGAATGGTTTGCCTTTGAAACAAACAGAGATCATTCTGTCGTTTTTGAGATTGCATCCGAGTACTGCATTTTGGACTCTCTTGTTGACCATGATGGCTACTCCATTTCTTCTAAGGGATTCCTGCCCACAGTAGTAGATATAATGGTCATCTGAGTTAAATTCACCCATTCCAGTCCATCTTAGTTCGCTGATTCCTAGAATGTCGACATTCACTCTTGCCATCTCCTGTTTGACCACTTCCAATTTGGGAAATAGAAATTTCCCTCATGGGAAATAGATGGGGAGACAGTGGAAACAGTGTCGGACTTCATTTTTGGGGGCTCCAAAATCACTGTGGTTGGTGACTGCAGCCATGAAATTAAAAGACGCTTACTCCTTGGAAGGAAAGTTATGACCAACGTAGATAGCGTATTAAAAAGCAGAGACATTACTTTGCCAACAAAGGTCCGTCTGATCAAGGCTATGGTTTTTCCAGTGGTCATGTATGGATGTGAGAGTTGGACTGTGAAGAAAGCTGAGCACCAAAAAATTGATGCTTTTGAACTGTGGTGTTGGAGAAGACTCTTGAGAGTCCCTTGGACTGCAAGGAGATCCAACCAGTCCATCCTAAAGGAGATCAGTCCTGGGTGTTCATTGGAAGGACTGATGCTGAAGCTGAAACTCCAATACTTTGGCCACCTCGTGCAAAGAGTTGACTCATTGGGAAAGACCCTGATGCTGGGAGGGATTGGGGGCAGGAGGAGAAGGGGACGACAGAGGATGAGATGGCTGGATGGCATCACTGACTCGATGGACATGAGTTTGAGTAAACTCTGGGAGTTGGTGATGGACAGGGAGGCCTGGCGTGCTGCGATTCATGGGGTCACAAAGAGTCAGACACGACTGAGAGACTGAACTGAACTGAACTGGACTTGTTCACCTGAAAAAGTAGCTAAATAACCTGTGCCTGTACTAATGGAGTAATATCTGTAAACCAGAGAGAACACGCAAGGCAAAAAGATAAAGGCAGGACTTCCTGTCCTTTTTGATTTTCAACCCAAAACCTCAGTAGCTTTGCCTCGTGCTGTAAAACTTCGTGGGTTCTGCCCAGCACGGCACTGGAGCCCTCCTGTTTCCCTTGCTTGGCCCTGTTGGAGGCCATTGAGTGAGTATAAAGCACTGAAGCTGGACTCTGAGAGTCGTGTAGAACGTAGGAAGCTGGTACCAAGGGAAAGGGACAAGGTGTGTTTGGGGGCTGCTGAAGAGGTGGTCTGTCCAGAGCAGAGAGTGGCGTGAGGGAGGCCTGGGAGGTAAGATTCCAAGGCTATGGTCATGGGCCTCAAATATCAGGCTGCCAAGTGTGGACCCGGAGTAACACAGAGCAGCTGGGGGGTCTCTGTGTGGGGAGGAGAGGAGATCAGAGTGGCAGAAAGAAAGATGAGCGTGCACAAGACAGTGAATGGATGAAGACCAAAAAACTGAAATGTGATGGGCGGGGGAGTGTGTCAGGGGTACGGTCAGATGGGAGGATTCAGATCTCACATACAGCAGCCCTAAATAAGAGACGTTGCTGTAGTTATTAGAGTTTAGGCTGATTATAAAGGAGCTAAAGGAGCAAGATCAAGAAATGGGTGTGAAAGGGATCAAAAAGCTCCTCCACAGCGTAGGGGCTAATGATGCTTAGAGGAAATTACTGAAGTGTTGAGATTTTTAAAAAAGTTTTCTTTGTGTTATTTCTTACATATATGTATACACATAAATATATGTTTATCACCACACACCTGACATGAGACATTGACCTAACAAGTGTTTGTGGAGTGGCTGCTCTGTGGCTGCTCTGTGTTCTGGATGGTGAAGAAAACACCCATAGGGGCCTCCTTTTTGGTGATCCCCGTGTCCAGATAATAGTATTCTGATGCCCTATTCTTCTACAAAACTCTGAACTGAACCCATGTGTTCAGTTCAAACTGTCAGATGCTTGATGTTAGTAGCATTTTGAGAAGGTTGAGAGAATGATTGTTGATATTCAAAGGGGCCAGCACCACTTTCCACCAAGTGAAAGTATTAATACTCCCAGTCTGGCAAAACAAGAGACAGGAGTTTGTCTGAAAAATCATAAGCATAAAGAAAATTAATTTGTGCATGATCACTTAATTCCACAATGCTGGACTTTTGAGAGAGCTCTTTAAAACTTGGAAAAAGAGAAATACAGACCAGCTGAAAGGTTAGGCCCCCCCTAGATTCCAGCAGCAAATTGCATCATCTAAGGAGGTGACACAGTTGAAAAATGGGTTTGTCAATGTTAATCTCAGAGGGTCATTAGAAGATGTTAGGGTTCGTTTCTGACTTGTGTGTGTTCGTCGCTCAGTTGTGTCAGACTCTTTGTGACCCCGTGGACTGTAGCCTGCCAGGCTCCTCTGTCCATGGGATTCTCCAGGCCAGAATACTGGAGTGGGTTGCCACTTCCTTCTCCAGGGGATCTTCATGACCCAGGGATCGAATCTGGGTGTCCCGCATTGCAGGCAGATTCTTTAACGTCTGAGTCACCAGACATTAATGTCTGGCCGGACTTGTAAGGGCCAACGATTAGGAAGGAACTGAGGATAATTCCTGGAGTCACCTCCATCAGAAGGTTTGCTGTGGTTTCCATCGCGCCCCCTTCCTGGGCACCAGGGAAGAGTCTCTTGTATGTGTCATAATCACAAACAGGCCCCAACCCCCCAGTGACTCATCTGTCCTCTTGTGTCTTGAGGACACAGTAATTGAAGAAAATCTCAAGGTACTCACATTTACAGCTGAGTAATTTGTAAGTATATAACATAACTATTGGGCTTCCCAGGTGGCTCAGTGATAAAGAACCCGCCTGCCAACATAGGAGACTAGGGTTCAATCCCTGGGTTGGAATGATCCCCTGGAAAAGAAAATGGTAACCCATTCTAGTATTCTTGCATGGAGAATCCCATGGACAGAGGAACCTGGTGAGCTACAGTCCATGGGGTCAGCAGAAGAGTCAGACATGACTTAGAGACTAAATAACAGCGTAACTATTGAACCCAGATTGACTTAAACTAATGTTCCCATTTTTATGGATTCCTTTGTATTTCCAATCTTTTCTTCTTTACAGCCTTTTATTCTTTATTTTTGAGTTTAATCCTTAGAGAAATATGTTCTTTTCCTGCTTTGAATTTCACATTTTTTAAATTGGAACTGTCCCGCATGTCCCTGCCCAACCCCAGATGACATCATTTCTTTCCCTCTTCTTACACCTGGTTTCTCTAACCCCTAAGCCTGCAAGCTTCTCCCCAGAGGGTCCTTCAAGTTCTAATCTTGCCCCCTTCTTGCTCTGTACACCTCCAGCTTCCTATCCTTCCTTTTTCTAAGTGGAAGTTTCTCAGAAAGGTCAGTCCTCCGATCCTTTTTCAGTCCCTCTCTTCCCCCTTTGGCTCTGAAGTGTGGGGAAAAGGAAAGTGAATTAAACAGAGATTGACCCTGGGTGGCTCAGAAAATGATACTTTAATTATCAGAAATTAGAGCTTTCTCTATGATCCAGTGAATGTTGGCAATTTGATCTCTGGTTCCTCTACCTTTTCTAAACCCAGCTTGGCCATCTGGAAATTCTCTGTTCATGTAATGCTGAAGCCTAGCATGCAGGATTTTGAGCATAACCTTACTAGCACTGGAGATGAGTGCAATTGTCCAGCAGTTTGAACATTCTTTAGTGCTGCCCTTCCTGGGAATTGGAATGAAAACTAACCTTTTCCAGTCCTGTGGCCACTGCTGGGTTTTCCAAATTTGCAGACATATTGAGTATAGCACTTTAATAGCATCATCTTTTAGGATTTGAAATAGCTCAACTGGATTTCCATACCTCCACTAGCTTTATTGGCAACAGTACTTCCTAAGGCCCACATGACTTCTCACTTTGTCGTGGTTATCTGGGTCATTAAGGTCTTTTTTGTACAGTTCTTTTGTGTATTCTTTCCATCTCTTCTTGATCTTTTCTGCTTCTGTTAGGTCTTTACCATTTCTATCCTTTATTGTGCCCATCTTTGGATTAAATGTTTGTTTGATATTTCCAATTTTCTTGGAAGAGATGTCTAGTCTTACCCTTTCTGCTGTTTTCCTTTATTTCTTTGCATTGTTCATTGAAGAAGGCCTTCTTGTCTCTCCTTGCTATTCTCTGGAATTCTGCATTTAGTTGGGTGCACCTCTCCCTTTCTCCCTTGCTTTTTGATTCTCTCTTTGTAAAACCTCCTTGACTTTTTGCATTTCTTCTTCTTTGGGATGGTATTGTTTGCTGCCTGTTGTGCTGTATTTTTTTTTTTTTTTTTTTTTGCTGTGCTGTATTATGGACCTCTGTCCATAGTTCTTCAAGCACTCTGTTTACTACATCTAATCCCTTGAATCTATTTGTCACCTCCACTGTATATTCATAGGGGATTTGATTTAAGTCGTGCCTGACTAGCCTAGTGGTTTCCCCAGCTTTCTTTAGTTTAAGCCTGAATTTTGCTAAGAGGAGCTGATGATGTGAGCCACAATTAGCCCAGGTCTTGATTTTACTGACTGTATACAGCTTCTCCGTCTTTGGCTACAAAGAATGTAATCAGTCTGATTTTGGTGTTGACCATCTGGTGATGTCCATGTGTAGAGTCTTCTCTTGTGTTGTTGGAAGAGGGTGTTTGCTATGACCAGTGTGTTCTCTTGGCAGAATTCTATTAGCCTTTGCCCTGCTTCATTTTGTACTCCAAGGTCAAACTTGCCTGTTACTCCAGGTATCTCTTGACTTCCTACTTTAGCATTCCAATCCCCTATGATAGATAGGACATTTACTTGGTGTTTGTTCTAGAAGGTCTTCTAGGTCTTCATAGAACTGATAAACTTCAGCTTCTTCTGCAGCAGTGTTTGGGGCATAGACTTGGATTACCAGGATATTGAATGGTTTCCCTTGGAAAGGAACAGGGATCATTCTGTTGTTTTTGAGATTGTATTCAAGTACTGCATTTCAGACTCTCTTGTTGATTATGAGGGCTGCTCCATTTCTTCTAAGGGATTCTTGCTCACAATAGTAGATATAATGATCTTTTGAATTAAATTCATCCATTCCTGCCTGTTTTAGTTCACTGATTCCTAAGATGTTTATGTTTACTTTTGCCATCTCCTGCTTGACCATGTCCAATTTACCTTGATTCATGGACCTAACATTCCAGGTTCCTGTGCAGTATTGTTCTTTGTAGCATCAGATTTTACTTTCAGACACATCCACAAGTGAGTGTCGTTTCCACTTTGGCCCAGCTGCTTCATTTTTCTGGAGCTATTAGTAGTTTTTCTCCTCCCTTCAACAGTAGCATATTGGCCACCTTCTGACCTGGGGGTGGGGGGCCCATCTTTTGGTGTCATATAGTTTTGCCTTTCTATACAGTTCATGGGATTCTCGAAGCTAGTATACTAGAGTGGTTTGCCATTCCCTCCTCCAGTGGATCACATTTTGTCAGAACTCTCCACTGTGACTGGTCCAGCTTGGGTGGCCCTGCATGGCGTGGCTCATAGCTTCACTAAGTTACACAAGCCCCTTCGTCATGACAAGGCAATGATCCATAAAGGGCATTATTAAAAGCAGGAAACTGATATGGGTATAATGCAATTAGGTATTTTACTTATTTGCATATTGTTTTTGCGATTGGGTAAAACTTTTTTTTTGTCACAGTCTTTGGTTTGGTTATTAGGGTTGCCAATTTTTAAATTGTTTATTTATATTTTTGGCTTCTTTAGGTCTTCTTTGGGCTTCCTAAGTGGCTCAGTGGTAAAAAAAAAAAAAATCTGCCTACCAATGTAGGAGATGCAGGTTCGATCCCCTGGGTCAGGAAGATCCCCTGGAGTAGGAAATGGGAACCCAGTCCAGTATTTCTTGCCTGTACACTTCCATGGACAGAGGAGCCTGGTGGGCTACAGTCCATGGGGTCGCAAAAGAGTCGGGCATGACTGAGGGACTGGGCAGGAGCTCGAGGTCGTCATTACTGTGTGCATGCTTTCTCTAGGTGCAGTGAACGGGGAGTCCTCCCCAGTTGTGGTTTGTGGGTTTCTCGTTTTGCTGGCTTCTCTTGTCATGTAGCAAAGGCTCTAGGCACTCAGGCTTAGGTGCTCCTTGGTATGTGAGATCTTCCTGGACTGGGGATCGAACCTGTGTCCCCTGCATTGGCAGGCAAATTCTTAACCACTGGGGACCACTGAGGAAGTCCCTTGCTAATTGTTTGATGATATATTTGTTTGTGGGAATGGGAGCTACTTCTGCTTATGAGGTTTCCTTCCTATGAAGGAATACCCAGTAGTGTAACTGATCACTCACTGAGCCATCTGGCCTGAGAGAGTGGGTAGTCAGAGCCAACTCTTCCCTTTCCTGGGAAGGGACTACATTTAAACAACTGTGTTCCCCTTTGATTCTCCATGGATGGCATGTCTAAAGGTCTGGGGAGAGTCAGGGATCCCAAACATCTAATGATCTTTGAATTTGGGAATGAAGAGAGACTAAGGCAGATGGGGAGGCAAGTTGAAGGCTACCTCTAGCTGAGGAGGGAGTGCTTTCTAATCCTGAGCCCCTGCATCAGATTCGCCCACCTGGTCACAGGCCACGCCTGCCTTGGTGGAGCAGAGCAGAACCACCTGTGCTCACCAAGCAGGAAGTGAGGTGACCAGGAGATTATGCTAAGGGAAGTCTCCTCACAAGGAAGGAATGTCAAGTGTGGGAAATAAGTATTCCTACACCACCTGCTTCTGGGGAGAACCTTTGCTTTTCAGTTGCTGTCCTATCTGCTCAGTCTCAGCTCTTCATTGTAGACATTGTTAGTTGTGGCAATAAAGAAATATCACTTTAAATATAACTTTAACAGGTAATTCTGAAAATCAGTGTTATTACTCTGTAGTTCTTAAAGCATTATCTTTTCAGACTCATTTTCCTTGTTTTACTGCTCTGACATTCTATATAGTTTAGATGACATTCAAATTTCTGCTGAACTGATACATATGATAGCCACAACGGGAAGAATTAGCTGCCTACTCATTTTATCAAGGTAACTGACATAGTGGTGGTAAATGGAGAAACAGTAATAAACATAGGCAGATGTTAAGTAGAGTCTCTAAGTAGGAGGGCACTAGGGTTTGAGGAGGACAGAAACATTGCCCGCTGAAGGAGGACCCCGTGGTAGGAATGTGCCATCCAGGCTCCACAGCCAGGCGCTCAGCATTACTGAGGACTGTGAACTAGTGTTACTTTCACATACATGTATCTTAACTCCAATGAAAGGCTTAGGAATATTTGGGATTAGCAGTTTCATGTATATAGTGGCATCTTTTAATTGATTTCTTTTATCTCAGCCAGAACTGTACTGTTCATATTAATATATGAGACAATATGAAACTCCTTGGGTTACCACAGAGGCTCTGGTTTTGGCATATATGTGGTCTCAGTTGGGCACAAATCCAGAAAACTGAATATGCTCTCGTTAATAGAGGGAGATGGTTTTGCTGAGGTTGGAAAAATGGTGTGGCTTTGGTCTTAAATCATTTGACACTGTTTGTGGTCTCTGGCGGCTGTCTTTATTCTTTCACGTCATCAGCGGGAAGTGAACCATTTTGCAGTTGGCAGTCAAGTTGAGATAAAGCTCTAGGGATTTTGGTTATGGATATTCCAGATGATTGGGCAATAAATGAATGCTTTTAGGAGACAGTCAAAGGTAGCAGGGGAGACAACAGATGAGGAGTCGGCGGGGTCCTGGAAGTCCACCTGCCTGGAGGTGGCGGCCCTCCTGAGCTTCAGTCTCCTCATCTGAAACGCGGGGCTCAGAATACCTTTGCTGTCCACAAATTTAGGGAGCAAACGAGATCAAGCTCACGAGATAGCTTTATAAAAAACAAAGTAAGCTGCTCAAATTTTTTTTTTTTTTGGCAACAGCATTCAATGTATAAAAATAAAATGAAAAATAAAATAAAATAAAATAAAATGAATCTTGATGTCAGTTTTGGTAGAGGAAGCTTAATAACTTTCAGGCTGTTAGTGGTACAATTTTCAATCGCATTATGTTCCAACGTTTTCTTTGCAAGCTGTTTCTTTGAAATTGGGAAAATATTTCTCCAAGGAACAATGCCGTGACTGACGGTAAAGTTCCTGGGCTAGTCAAAGAGCCTGTTCAGTTTCTGATGCACCTAAATGGGAATTCTGTGGTGGGCTGTGAGCTACAAGCCCCTCTAATCTGGGCCAGCTCTGATGGCTGAATGCCTCCTGGGGCAGAATCCGGTGAGCTCCCTGGGGACTGAGGACTCTGATGGTGGGAGAGTGCGAAGGGAAGAAGGAAGTCATCCCCTGTTGAAATCAGCCATCTATGCAGGCTCGGGGGACCAACCAGCCCTCCCCACATCCGCCCACTCCAGTGCAGTAGAGAATGCTGGGGGTGGGGCCGCAGCTGCTGACCCTACGTTATCATTCTTAAGTTCAGTGATCTAAATCAGGAGGGACTCATGCTTTAAGGCAGAGATTTCAATGTGTTTGCTAAGATTTTTCAAATAATTAATAATTGGAAACATGATTTGAAATTGATGATAAAGTACCTAGATTGATTTTTTTTAAGTGCTAAATCTTTTGAATTCTAATTTTGCTTTACTAAAATGCTGTTTGAGCCCTAATGAATTATCTGATCACTACTTCTTATAATTTTTCCCTTTAAAATAGGTCTCCCATTGTTATCTGACAGTGAGAACTTTGAGGCCTGACTATTCAATGTGAGATGGGATAGCTTTGCCAAACTCACTAGGTGTTTTACCTGGAGGTTCTGACTGAAGGTGGGGCCCAGTCTTACAATGATCAAGGAATCTGGGGAAACCCAGGTGGCTCAGTGGTAAAGAATCTGCTGCCAATGCAGGAGCCACAATCCCTGGGTTGGGAAGATCCCCTGGAGTAGGAAATGGCAGCTCGATCCAGTATTGTTGCCTGGAGAATCCCATGGACAGAGGAGCCTGGCAGGCTGCAGTCCAGGGGGCCGCCAAGAGTTGGACATGACTGAGCAGCTAACACACCACACACTTACAGAGAAAAAGCTGCCTCAGGAAAAGTGAGCACCACCAAGTTGTAGAGTGTGGCTCAACTTTAGCAGTAGATTTGCAACCAAAATCACGCTAGAATGTTTCTTCTCTGATATATACCAAACATTCAGATCCCCTTTTGTCCCAGACATCAAATAAAAACTGCTAATTAGTAAGGACACTTAAATTTTTATCCATCCTTTTTGTGGATTACTAGTTCCATATTCTCCTTTTTCTTCTTCCCACTGGTTGTCTTCTGACTCAGTATGTCTGTCCCAAGGGGCTGCACATTAAGAGATGGGAAAAAGAATAATTGAAACTCTTGTTTTTCAGTTTGCTATTTCTTGATGAGATGACTGTTAAGAGGTTGGGAATTGTTCCAGTAAGCCCTTTAGATTCTAAACAAGCATCTATGTATGCAGCTAACTTTAACTTTGGGGGTTTTTGTTTGTTTGTTTGTACGTTTGGGTCATAAAGTATTTGAGATGGTTTAAAAGATTATATACAATAAAATAGAAAAATACATCACTAAGTGGAATTAGGGACAATATAAACTAGAATAGAAACTTAAAGAAATGGATGTATTTCTCCAAGCAGGGAGCTTGGACTTTGAACTCCTGCTCTGCGGGCCTGGCCCAGTGTGTGGGCTTTCCTGGGGGGGGGGGGGGGCGGGGGGGGGGGGCGGTGGGGCTGGAAAACAGACTCAGCTACAGAGCACACATCCCATTAACAACTTCTGCAAATATATCTCTGCTAAAAGTTGGAGCAAGGTTGAGAGTTAAGTGGGCTGACTTGGAATTTGCCTTTAGCGTTACCACGGTATTTAGCTAGACTCTCCTCCCACCGCTCTCTTTATGCTTTTCCCAGAAGAAGCCGCTTGTCTGTATGCTGTATTCAGTCCCAGCCCCACCCACGGTGAGACCCTTGGCTCACAGCCAGCGCCTCAAAATGGGGGGCTTTCATTGCTGCATCTGCCGGGTGACCTCCTCCTGATCCTCCTCCCTGGGGGGGTTTAAGTTCTGGTTTACCACCAGGCCTCCGCTAATCCCGGCACTTTCTTGCCAGAGGCTTCTTAAAGGGGAAAAGCCTCCTTTTCCATCTCCTGTCTCCCTTGTCCCTTCATTTCCTTCCCCCTTTCCTTCTTTCTCCTCCTCATCCCCTCTTCCTTTCTCCTCCTGCATATCATCCAGCCAGTTTTTATGAGCATATTTGTTGTCCTCCAGATAGAAAGAGGCATAAGAAACTGTTTGGACCCTAGAGGAGCTCACAGTGGGAGAGAAAGTGTCTGATACAAGTTGTAAGGGTTCTAGGTGTGAAACCGGTGTGAACAGGAAAGTTTGTTTAGCTGGGAAGGGGAACAATCAACCACTGAAAAGCCTTCAACAGAGGAGAAGTGAGCCTGAGCTGGGTTCAGAATCCTGAGCAGGAAATGGACAAATTGGAGAAGGAGCAGAGGAGAGTGTTGGAGGAGGATATTCTGCAGAGGCGGTGGTTCATTCAGAGGCTTGGAACTGTAGAAGGACCAGGAGGTTGTGTGTGGTGCAGAGTCTGAAAGATGACCCATGTGCAGGGAAAGGGAGGAAGGGAGATGAGCCTGGTGGGGTGAGCCATGCTTTCCAGAGCAAAGAGCCTTTTGGATATGGATTTCACCCAGTAGGCCACTGGAAATCAGAGGAAGTCTAAACAGGGAAGGCTGGGTTTCAGGATGCTTCCCCTGACAGCAGAGAGAGGCTGTGGGGAGGTGAGCTCACCAGGGGAGAGTGTGGAAGGAGCCCATTCAGGGGATACAGACTTTGGGAAGGAGATGAAGTAGGCTTACACGGAACCAGCAACCCTGGAAGTGGGAAGAAGAGATGGAAAAGGTGACCAGTCAGGTGTTGAAAGGGAAGCAGGGAGAGAGGTTAAGAGCCCAGGAAGGAACTGCTGTCATGGAAGAAATGAACAGGGAATACACTAGGGCCCCTCCAGGAAGTCTGTTTTTCTTTCATCAGTTATTTTTTTATTCCTCTGCTCCTTTTTGTTGAGTCACTAAGTCATGTCCAACTCTGTGATCCCCATGGACTGCAGCACACCAGGCTTCCCCGTTCTTCACTGTCTCCTGAAGTTTGCTCAAATTCATGTCCATTGAGTCGATGATACCATCCAACCATCTCATCCTCTGTCTCTCCCTTCTCCACCTGCCCTCAATCTTTCCCAGCATCAGGGCCTTTTCTAATGAGTCGTCTCTTTGCATCACGTGGCCAAAGTATTGGCGCTTCAGCTTCAACAGTGGTCCTTCCAATGAATATTCAGGGTTGATTTCCTTTAGAATTGATTGGTTTGATGATCTTGCAGTCCAAGGGACTCTCAAGAGTCTTCTCCAGCACCACAATTTGAAAGCATCAATTCTTTGAAACTCATTAATCATCTTAAAATCCATCTACCTCAGAGATATTGTCTGATTCATCCATAGTTTTCTGAATCCCAACCTTTCTATGTATACCAGTGATTCATTTGTAGATATTAATCCAGTAATCCATTCTATCAACAAATGTTTATTGAGGACCTACTGTGTACTCTTGAGAGTTGCTTGGACTGCAAGGAAATCAAACCAGTCAATCCTAAAGGAAATCAGTCCTGAATATTCATTGGAAGGACTGATGCTGAAGCGGAATACTTTGGCCAATATTTTGATGCAAAAGAAGTGATGCAAAGAACTGATTCATTGGAAAAGACCCTGATGCTGGGAAAGATTGAAGGCAGGAGGAGAAGAGGATGACAGGGGATGAGATGGCTGGATGGCATCACCGACTTGATGGACATGAGTGTGAGCAAACTCCAGGAGTTGGTGATGGACAGAGAAGCCTGACGTGTTGCAGTTCATGGCGTCACCAAGAGTTGGACACAATGGAGCAACTGAACTGACTGACTGTGTACCAGGCACTAGAGTTGGACCTGGGAGCACAATGGTGAAAAGACAAAGTGTGTACCTTCACTGAAGCTTCTAGTACAGAGAAATACAGAAACAATAAAACATAATATTAAGTAACCTAAGATAAAACAGCTTGTGGGGGTATGTGGTATGAGATGAAGTTTGAGGGCTTGGCCAGAGTCAGGCCACACCAGGCCTTGTAGACAAAAAAAGTCAGGAAATGGAATCGTATGGTAGCAGCAATGGACAAAAAGCCAGTAGGGCTTAGGGGAACAGAAAGCAGAAAGGCAGGGTTCTGGAATATCTCTGAGTTTTGCAACTTGAGCAGCTGTGTTGATGGTAGTGTCGTGAACTGAGACATCACTACTATGTATTTTTCAAGTGCATGGTGTATGTTTCATGTATGTGATTCTAGCAGCATTACAACCAAGAAATATGGAAACATTCCAGGTATCATATCGTGCTCAACTCCTTGCACTCCACACAGTGTGATCCAGGCAGTAAATAGATACTGATTTAAAATCAGGCGATATGTCACGTCTTGATTTGGGCTATTTGTAAAAGTTATGTGTTTGGGGCAATAGCACCTTGAACTGTCTTGACTTTTCCTAATCAACTAAGGAAAAAGGTTGAAAGGGAGAGGGGAAAAATCAAAACAAAACTGAATTTGAAACAAGAAAATAAAAGCTCCTAAGAAACCTCTGGTCCCTCCTGCTGACAGCATCCCCTGCCAGAGGTTGAGTGTGGGGAGCTAGAAGATGACAACAGATTGAGGTACCGGATCTGTGAAGCCTCGGGGTCCAGGGAAGGGGGTGTTTGTGTGTACAGTGGGTGGGATCAGTGCTGCACGGTCTTGCCACAGTCTCTGCCTGTCTGGTTCTGGCCAGGACCCACGCGAGCGTCTGTGCTCTTTGGTGAAGGAGTGGGGAAGCTGCGAGTCATCCTTTGGGTTGACATAAACCAGCAGTGCTCCAGTGCCTGGGCTGTCTCTGGAGAAGGTGGACAGGTTAGAGTCGGGGACAGATGATGAGAATTTTCCATTTTATGGCAGTGATGGCTTGGAATGCCTCGAATGGCTTGTAAACCTTCCTTAGCTTAAGAGACTACATTGGTAGATTAAGTGGAATGCTAGAATAGTTTGTTTCCCCTGCAGTGTTTTGGATACTGAACCTTTCAGGGGAGAATTTACTGAATCATTGTGTAATTGAATCAACTACAAAAGACTTGCACACATTTGTTTGAAGTATTATGTTTACGTTTTCTGCTTTAGAGAGAACATAGTTGGTTATATTTAAAAAAATTTTTTTGTTGCGATTTGTTACAAAAGAAAACTAATCAAACATACATGTCATCTTAATAATTGTTAAAGTTTATTTGTTATGGCTGTAATGATGCTTTTTATTTATGTAATCCTCTACAGTGTACAAAAACCGTGTTACCTTTTTTTCCACCTGTTACATGCAACCTTGGCTGGTGAGCAGAGTTTGTAATCCCCTTTTCACAGACAAGGAATGGGGGAGTTGAAGAATGACTGAGTGCCTCAGTCACGTATTTAGGAAGAGATTTGGGACTTGACTGTTCATCATTTGAGTCTAAGGCTAGTAATCTCCCTCCTTCTGCGTTTTGGATGTGAAGACCCATAACAAAGGCGAGGATGGAACCTGTGATTTTTGAACTCCTGTTAATTAACTGGCACTGGCAATGCCAGCCACACATCTCATCTCATTGAATCCTAACAATGCCAGGGCAACTGTCACCATTCCCACTTTATTGATGAGGAAAATGTGCTCCAGGAGGTTAACTAACTGAGTCTAAACTGATGAAGGGTGGGGCTGGAATTTGACCAGGCCATCCAACTCCCAAGCTGACTCCCTTAACCCGTGGCCTGCCTGTACCATCTCAGGAGGAAAGAACACCTTGCATATATGTAAAATTATTAGATAACCGCAGCTTTCATTTTATAGATTTTTTAAATTGTTCTCTTCTCCACTTTCAGACAAGGGTTAAAGTACATAATTTTTCTGAATGCTTTGTTTTTTATAAAACAAGACAAATTTGCAAGAGTTTAGTTCTTGCCTCTAGGAAGAGAAAGAGACTAACATTCTTGAATATCCTTTGGCTGCAGCATTGTCATTTGATGGTATTTATAAGAATATGGAACAAGAAGTTTCTGATCCGTGGAACTCATGTGGCATGTCACAGGGTCAATTAATTACCTAATTACCTTCTATAAAGCCAGACAGTGATCTGCTTAACCCTCAGGTTTTGGTATATTAATTACTTCTTAACAGGAATATTTCATTCATTACTTTTGAACCAAAGTAGGCTTTCTTTGTATTCATTTCTTGCTGCTTGTGCATAGGCCCAGATTCTTTGATGGGTGATGCATAAGGGGCCTTGGTTTAGCTACTGATGTAACAAAACTTATGGTGTGGGTTCTCCCACACTGATTAGCATTGCTGTATTAGTGTTTTCTTTAAAAAAAAAATGCCACTAACATGCTTTTTTCCCTAGGTGACTGCTACACTGAGAAACTTGGTTGATTCACCACTAGCAAGAAGTAAGTTGCTAAGCATCAATGCCCTTCCCCAGCTCTGCACAATAATGGAACAGTACATAGGTGACAAGGATGTCTGTACCAACATTGCCAGAATATTCAGGTAAGGTAGAGTAGGAATATAAAGTAGCCTTACAGTAATGCTAATGTTTAGATTCGGGGGTTATCTTTAGTATTTGTGTGGGCAAAGAATCTGGTTTTTGCTTTTTATGTCACCTAGAAGAAAAGGTAAATCTAGTGGCCCACGTTTAAAATAAGTGACTTAAGACTTGTTTTATTGACTTCATTTCTTACGTATTTCTAATGTGATTCTAAACTTATTGACTTTAAGGTGCTTTAAAGTTGTGAGTTGTCCTAGTGTTTTTATAAAAGGAAGAAACAAAACTCTCAGCTTATTGGAGATAAAGAGCTGTATCACAAAACCCAGCAAACCTACTGGTGCACTTGGAAACAGTGCTTAAGGATTCTAACAGAAAAGAGGAAAGTCTGATCTGACTTTATTTATAATCGCAGGTTATTTTTTTTCGGTTGTTTGGCTGAACTTTGGCTCACACATTCAGTAGTCATGTTTATACTTACTTTGCTGCAGAAGCAATGATAACCTGAATCTAGGCTGCCTCAAAACAAGATGTGACTAAATTTCAGAACTGTCTTTGAATTATGTATTTACATTTCTCCCTTCACGGCTCTTTACCAGTGTTTTGACATAATGATCCTTCTCCAGAGACCCGAGCCTTTCTTGAACTGTAGTATGGTAGCTGTTTAACAAAATACAAAATTTCCTGAAGACTGATTTGGTAATTGATCCCACATGAGGGTGTGAGTCCAGCTTTGATCTTTTAGCACTGTACTTTCCTATCTGGGTCCTTAATTGTGGGTACTTAATTAGTCCCATTTTGAAGCACATAAAATCATAAAGATTTCTGTGTATGGCAGCATGTAAAGATCCAATTTGGTTTTTCTTCCCCGTGGAGAGACAGTTTCCCCACCACATGTTACTGAATATGCCATCCTTTTCTCATTGCTTTTAAATGCCTACTCAAGAGAATGCAAGCTTCCATATACTTGCAGGTCTGTTTCTTAACATTCTGTCTGACCCATCCTCAGACTAGTAACACGTTGGTTTTTTTTTACTGTTATGGGTTTAAGTCTTGCTATAAGGTATTAATAAGATGAATCCTCCACTTTTCTCCTTTAAAATCCAAATTTTTATTTTCTCTTCCTCATGAACTGGAGAATCAGCTAAAAAGTCCATGAAAGGAGCTTTGGATTTTTTTTCATGAAACTATACTCAGTATTTAGGGTAACTGGGACAGAGGTGGGGAGAACTGACATCTTTGTGATATCAAGTCTTCCATCCATAAACAGTTGTGATGTTTCTTCTTTTCATAAAATTTTATAATTTTCTCTTAAAAAATTTTGTCTTTTTGGAGAAAAAAATACATCTTTTGTTAGATGTATTCCTTCATGACTCTTGCTGCAATTATAAATGCATCTTTTAAGAAAACAATTCTAATGAGTGTTGCTATGTTGCTAGTGTATGTGAACAGTATTGATGTTTGCTTATTAATCTTGTTATCCAGAACATCTTGATTAACATTAGGTCTAAGAGTCTATAGATTCTCTTGGATTTTCTATGCAAATTATTTGCAAACAAGTATAGTTTGTTCCCCCCCACCCCTCCATTATTACAACTCTGTCCCTGTCCTCACCTCTTGGATGCATTGCTTGAAAGTGAAAGTCACTCAGTTGTGTCCGACTCTTTGCAACCCCATGGACTATACAGTCCATGGAATTCTCCAGGCCAGAATACTGGAGTGGGTAGCCTTCCCCTTCTCTGGGGGATCTTCCCAGCCCAGGATCCAACCCAGGTCTCCCACATTGCAGGCAGATTCTTTACCAGCTGAACCACAAGGGAAGCCCAAGAATACTGGAGTGGGTAGCCCATCCCTTCTCCAGCGGATCTTCCCGACCCAGGAATCAAACCCAGGTCTCCTGCATTGCAGGCAGATTCTTTAGCAGCTCAGCTACCAGGAATATAAATATGTGTGTGTATATATATATTCTTTTTTTCCCCCATTATTACAGCTCTGCCCCTGTCCTCACCTGTTCCTTGAGTGCATTGCTTAGGATGCCCAGTATAAAGTTGTGAGAGTATTAGGCTGGCTGGCTTTCTCCTGACTTTAACGGAAATGTTTTTGTAGTTTTACAAGTTGAAATTGTTTGTTGTAGGTTTTTGTAGATACCCCTTAACAGTTAAGGAACAATTTTCTCCCTTTAATGGATTTTAAATTTCCTTGAATTCTTGAATATATTTTGATTATATGGATTTTCTTTGTTTAATTCTTTAACATAGTAGATTACATTAACAGGTTTTCTCATGTTAAATCATTATATATTGCTAGGTTTGCTCAGCTTATATTTTGTTTTTAGGATTTTTCATTTATGGTTACGAGTTAGATTGACCTATACATTTCCTTTCTTATACTGTCCCTGTCTGGTTTTAATGTCCAGTTTATACCAGCCTCATAAAATTAACTGGGATATATTCCAATATTTTCTCTATTTTAGAAGAATTTCTGAAAATTAAACTTATCTGCCTCTTGAAAAGTCTGTAGAACTTGCTTGAAAAGCTGTTTTATCCTGTTGTGTGTATATGTGTGTGTGTGTGCATGTGTGTGTGAATATCACTGACAGCTGATTCACTTTCTTTAATGGTCTAGTCATATCCTATTTACACTTGGTTCAGTTTCTAAAAGTTATATTTTTATAAGAATTCATTCATTTAAGTTTCAAACTATATAAGGGCATTCCAAATATTCTGTTATCCTTTTATTTTTATTTTTTAGCACCAAAAACATTTTGTATTGGGATATAGCTGATTAACAATGTTGCGATAGTTTCAGGTGGACAGGGAAGAGTCTCCGCCATACATGTATCCATTCTCCCTCAAACCCCTCTCTCATCCAGGCTCCTACTTAACATTGAGTTCCATGTGCTATGTAATAGGTTTTTGTTGGTTTAAATATAGCAGTGTATACATGACTTGCCCAAAGTCCCTAACTCTCCCTTCTACCCCCGCCCCAGCATCCGTGAGTTTTCCAAGTCTGTGAGTCTCTTTCTGTTTTGCAAGTTCATTAGTATTCTTTCTTTTCAGAGTCAACACATGCTGCTGCTGCTTGGTCACTTCAGTCGTGTCCGGCTCTGCGACCATATGGACTGCAACGTGCCAGGCTCCTCTGTCCGTGGGGTTCTCTAGGCAAGAACACTGGAGTGGGTTGCCATGCCCTTCTCCAGGGGATCTTCCCAGCCCAGGGATTGAACCCTGGTCTCCTGCATTGCAGGCAGATTCTTTACCTCTGAGCCACCAGGGAGCCCTACATGTTGCTGCCAGTGGCCTTACTTCATTCTTTTTAATGGCTGAGTAATATTCCATTGTGTGTGTGTGTGTGTGTGTGTGTGTGTGTGTGTGCGCGCGTGCACGCACGCCCACCACACCTTCTTTGTCCATTCCTCTGTCGATGGACATTTAGGTTGTTCCCATGTCTCGTAAACAATGTGCTGCATTGAACCCTGGGGTACTTGTATCTTTTCGAGCCATGTTTTTCTCTGGATATATGCCCAGGAGTGGGATTGCAGGATCATATAGTGGCTCTGTTTTTAGTTTCTTAAGGAACCTCCATACTGCTCTCCATAGTTGATGCACCGATTTACATTCCTGCCAGCAGTGCAGAAGGGTTCCCTTCTCTCCACAGCCTCTCCAGCATTTGTTATTTGTGGATTTTTTTATGATAACCAATCTGACCAGTGTGAGGTGATATCTCATTGTAGTTTTGATTTGCATTTCTCTGATAACTAGCAATTTTGAACATCTTTTCATGTGCCTGTTTGCCATCTGTATGTCCTCTTTAGAGAAATGTCTATTCAGATCTTCTGCCCATTTTTTGAGTGGGCTGTTTGTTTTGATGATATTAAGTGTCATAAACTGTAAATTTTGGAGACTAATCCGTTATCAGTCACATCATTGGCAAATATTTCCTCCCAATCTGTGGGTTGTCTTTTTGTTTTGTTTATTGTTTCCTTTTCTATGCAAAAGCTTTTGAGTTTAAGTAGGTCCCACTTGTTTGTTTTTGCTTTTATTTCCATTATTCTGGGAGCTGGATTAAAAAAGATGTTGCTGTGATTTATGTCAGAGAGTGTTCTGCCTATGTTTTCCTCTAAGTTTTATAGTGTCTGGTCTGAAATTTAGATCTTTAATCCATTATTTTTGTGTAAGGAGTTAAGGAATGATCTAATTTCATTTTTTTACATGGGGCTCGTCTATGACCATATCACCCTGAATGTGCCTGATCTCGCCTGTTATTTTTTTAATCTCTGTTGCCTCTCTAATTATACCCCTTTTATTTATATTACTTACTTAAGAAATATTTATGCAGTGCCTACTATGTGCCAGGCAGTTTTCTAAGCACTTTCTAAATACTAGTTCATTTATTCCTTGTAATGGCTTTAAGAGGTAGGTACTTGTTATTACTATCTTCATTTTACCAATGAGGAGGCTAGGCATAGAGAAATTTGGTAGTTTTCCCAGAGTTGCACAGCTGTGATTTAAACTAGATAGTCTGGCTCTAGAATTTACATGGTTAACTGCTATGTCACACTGCCTCTTCATTTTGATGTTGATTTTCATTCCTTATTTTGAAGATTTATGATATTTTTCTTTTTCTCTTGATCAGTCTTGCCAAAGGTTGGCCAATTTATTAGTTTTTGCAAAGAACCAATAGATCTATCAAACCACTCTATTGTAAGTTTCTTTCCTATTGTATTCCTCATTCTTAGCCTTAGTAATTCTTCTATTCTTTCTGGATATATTATATTTTCTTCTGGGCTTCCCTGGTGGCTTAGATGGTAGAGAATCTGCCTGCAGATCCCTGGGTTAGAAAGATCCCCTGGAGGAGGGCATGCAACCCATTCCAGTATTCTGTCCTGGAGAATCCCCATGGACAGAAGAGCCTGGCGGCCTACAGTACATGGGGTCACAAAGAGTCGGACACGACTGAGTGACTAAACACAGCACATATTTCTTTCCATGTTGGTTAGAAATCCCTTTCCTTTCAGCTTTCTTAAGGTTATGAATTTTCCTCTACTGCTGCAGCTGCATCTAAATTTTGATCTGTAGTATTTTTTGTTATTGTTCAGATATGTGGTTTTTTATTTTCTTATTTCTTTGACCCACAAGTTATGTGTTTTTAAATTTCCAAAAGTATGTCTCTAAAATGTGATCTAAAACATTGGTAATTTACTGAGATTGTTCATGGCCTGGCACATGATCAAGTTTTTAAAATATTAGTGATGTTTTTTCTATTAATCTGTCACTTAATGAGAGGCTTATGAACATCTGTTAATTTGATATAGGTTTGTGAGTTCCACCTTGTGGGTTATGTTAGTTTGTTTGCTTACTTTTGAAAATTTGAAGCTATTTTCAAGGTTTTTTGCCTTAAGGTCTATTTTGCCTGATATTAATATACCACTAATATCCTAGCATATTTGAACAGTTTAACATTTGTTTGTGCTGGAGTTCGGAGAGATTGACTCTACCAGATTGAAATTTACCAGATATTGTGTAAATTTCTTATCTTGTGTTTTCTGAACCACAAGCTTGGTTGTTAAAGAAGCTGCCTGCAATTTAGGAGACCTGGATTCAATTCTTGGGTCGGGAAGATCCCTAGAGGAGGGCATGGCAACCCACTCCAGTTCTCTTGCCTGGAGAATTCCATGGACAGAGGAGCCTGGCAGGATACAGTCCATGGGGTCTCAAGAGTTGGACTCAACTCAGTGACTAAACCATCACCACCTGCCTTAGAGGTTTCAGCTTTCTCTTTTTCAAAGAACTTGAAATTTTCCTTGCTCCCACCCTATGCTCCTGGAATCTAGAGCAGGTAACCAGCTCCCTGAGGCATCTCTGGGCCAGTGTATAGAGTATTTCCAGACTGCTTTTCATGCACAGGACAATGCTTTGAAGGTCTGCATTTAAAGCAACCCTAGGTATATTTGAGTTTTATTGAAAAACAAAGCTGACTTTTATTTTTTCCATTTGACATTTCTACAGCAAACTTACTTCTTACCATGACTGCTGTGTGGCCTTGGCCAGCTATTCAAGATGTTATGGCTTGTTTTTGAATCTGATAAACAAATACCAGAAGAAGCAGGTCAGTTCTTTATACATTTAACTCTTCACTGTGTCTTTGCATTTGTGTATTTGTGTAATAAGGCCACGTTGAATGACTTTGTGTTTTGAATGTATAATTTTCTCTTAGAAGCTTCCTTTAGATATGTAACGAGCTGCCCCCAGGAGGCAGAGAGTTTCATGGAGGAGGTGGGGAGGAAGTAATTTGAGGCAGAGATGGCCTCAGAAGGATGTGCATGCAGTACAAGGACTCACGATGTTGGGTGAAGGGTGGGTGCTGTTCCTCCTAGTACTGTGTGGATGCCTCCTACAGGAGGCACCTTTGAGCGGGGTGGGGTTACACTGGTTATTTCCAGGCCCCAACCCAGGCCTCCTGAGCCAGGTGGGTGCAGATGTGCCCAGCCATCTGCACTTTAACAAGAACTGCAGGGACTTCTAATGCAAACTAAAGTTCAGGATCCCCTACACTGGGTATACTCCGAAGATTCTTCTAGCCCTGAAATTTTCTAATTTTTTGACACTGTTGTAGTTAGAAGATGACATTTCGAGGTTAAGTATTTAAAGGAAGTAATTTGGTTTTAATGGGTTGGACAAAAATGTAATAGCTGTTTTTAAAAAAGGAAGAACTCACAAATGACTTTCCCTTAATAAAATTATAATACTTAATACAAACATTGATTTTTATGATATTATCATTTTTGAATAGTCATTAAATGCAGGCTAGTTTTATTTGTCTTTACAAATGATTAAAGTGACATCAACTCTTTAGTGGGATGGTTTATAAATGAAAATATGTATTAATGTCCAGTATGGTAAATTTTCAAAATTACATAGTAGGTATCACCAGTTTAAAATCAAATTATATATATTCTAAAATGGTTTTAATATGAAGCTTTGTGTTTGTTTATATTAACCATATCAAAACCCCCTCAAAATATAATTCCTGTTTGCCACAAATAGAGCTAAACTTATTCTTACCCAGTCAAGTACTTCTGCTGAGAATGACTAAATTTGTCATATTTTACACTGTTATCAGCTATTTATTAAAAGGTTGCTAGTCTCGTTTTGGTTATATTGATAGAGAAATTTCTGTGTTCATATTACACCATTATGTATTATGTGCTCAGTTGCTCAATCATGTCTGACTCTTTGCGACAGGACTGTAGCTTGCCAAGCTTCTCTGACCATGAAATTTTCCAGGCAAGAGTACTGGAGCAGGTTGCCATTTCCTACTACAGGGGATCTTCCCGACCCAGGGATTGAACCTGAGTCTCCTGCACTGGCAGGCAGATTCTTTACCACTAGCACCACCTGTATGTTTTAAAGATAATAAAAACTTTGCTGAAAGTGTTAATGTTTCTATTTAACTTTAAGAAAACAATTTACAGATATGCACTTGATTTCCTGATTCTGAGTATTTGGACTACAAATACTATGTATTTTGTATTTTGTAATTCCCCTATGTATTTTGTATTTTCTCTAAATTACATACTTTGAAAGATTTCATGGCATAAGAATTTGCTGTGTCAAAAAAAAAAAAAAAGAATTTGCTGTGTCAGATGAAGAATGAATTTGATTACCTTACACCGAGTTGTGGATGTGACTGGTGATAGAAGCAAGGTCCAATGCTGTAAAGAGCAATATTGCATAGGAACCTGGAACGTTAGGTCCATGAATCAAGGCAAATTGGAAGTGGTCAAACAGGAGATGGCAAGTGTGAATGTCAACATTCTAGGAATCAGCGAACTAAAATGGACTGGAATGGGTGAATTTAACTCAGATGACCATTATATCTACTACTGTGGGCAGGAATCCCTTAGAAGAAATGGAGTAGCTATCATGATCAATAGAAGAGTCTGAAATGCAGTACTTGGATGCTATCTCAAAAACGACAGAATGATCTCTGTTCGTTTCCAAGGCAAGCCATTCAGTATCATGGTAATCCAAGCCTATATCCCAACCAGTAACGCTGAAGAAGCTGAAGTTGAACGGTTCTATGAAGACCTACAAGACCTTTTAGAACTAACACCCAAAAAAGATGTCCTTTTCATTATAGGGGACTGGAATGCAAAAGTAGGAAGTCAAGAAACACCCGGAGTAACAGGCAGATTTGGCCTTGGAGTATGGAAGGAAGCAGGGCAAAGGCTAGTAGAGTTCTGCCAAGAGAACACACTGGTCATAGCAAACACCCTCTTCCAACAACACAAGAGAAGACTCTACACATGGACATCACCAGATGGTCAACACCGAAATCAGATTGATTATATGCTTTGCAGCCAAAGATGGAGAAGCTCTATACAGTCAGCAAAAACAAGACCGGGAGCTGACTGTGGCTCAGATCATGAACTCCTTATTGCAAAATTCAGACTTAAACTGAACAAAGTAAGGAAAACCACTAGACAATTGAGGTATGACCTAAATCAAATCCCTTATGATTATACAGTGGACGTGAGAAATAGATTTAAGGGACTAGATCTGATAGAGAGCCTGATGAACTATGGACGGAGGCTCGTGACATTGTACAGGAGACAGGGATCAAGACCATCCCCATGGAAAAGAAATGCAAAAAGGCAAAATGGTTGTCTGAGGAGGCCTTACAAATAGCTGTGAAAAGAAGAGAAGCAAAAGGCAAAGGAGAAAGGGAAAGATATTCCCATTTGAATGCAGAGTTCCAAAGAATAGCCAGGAGAGATAAGAAAGCCTTCTTCAGCAATCAATGCAAAGAAATAGAGGAAAACAACAGAATGGGAAAGACTAGAGATCTCTTCAAGAAAATTGAGAGATCTCAAGGGAACATTTCACGTAAAGATGGGTTCAATAAAGGACAGATATTGTATGGACCTAACAGAAGCAGAAGATATTAAGAAGAGGTGGCAAGAATACACAGAAGAACTGTACAAAAAAGATCTTCACGACCCAGATAATCACAATGGTGTGATCACTCACCTAGAGCCAGACATTCTGGAATGTGAAGTCAAGTGGGCCTTACAAAGCATCACACGAACAAAGTTAGTGGATGTGATGGAATTCCAGTTGAGCTATTTCAAATACTGAAAGATGATGCTGTGAAAGTGCTGCACTCAATATGTCAGCAAATTTGGAAAACTCAGCAGTGGCCACAGGACTGGAAAAGTTCAGTTTTTATTCCAGTCCCTAAGAAAGGCAATCCCAAAGAATGCTCAAACTACCGCACAATTGCACTCATCTCACATGCTAGTAAAGTAATGCTCAGAATTCTCCAAGCCAGGCTTCAGCAATACGTGAACCGAGAACTCCCAGGTGTTCAAGCTGGTTTTAGAAAAGGCAGGGAAATCAGAGATCAAATTGCCAACATCTGCTGGACCATCAAAAAAGCAAGAGAGTTCCAGAAAGTATTTTACTGCTTTATTGACTACGCCAAAGCCTTCGACTGTGTGGATCACAATAAACTGTGGAAAATTCTGAAAGAGGTGGGAATAACAGACCACCTGACCTGCCTCTTGAGAAATCTGTATGCAGGTCAGGAAGCAACAGTTAGAACTGGATGTGGAACAACAGACTGGTTCCAAATAGGAAAAGGAGTATGTCAAGGCTGTATATTGTCACCCTGCTTATTTAACTTATATGCAGAGTACATCATGAGGAATGCTGGGCTGGAAGAAGCACAAGCTGGCATCAAGATTGCTGGGAGAAATATCAATAACCTCAGATATGCAGATGACACCACCCTTATGGCAAAAAGTGAAGAGGAACTATAAAGCCTCTTGATGAAAGTGAAAGAGGAGAGTGAAAAAGTTGGCTTAAAGCTCAACATTCAGAAAACCAGGATCATGGCATCTGGTCCCATCACTTCATGGCAAATAGATGGGGAAACAGAGGAAACAGTATCAGACTTTGTTTTTTGGGCTCCAAAATCGCTGCAGATGGTGACTGCAGCCATGAAATTAAAAGACGCTTACTCCTTGGAAGGAAAGTTATGGCCAACCTAGATAGCGTATTAAAAAGCAGAGACATCACTTTGCCAACAAAGGTCCATCTGGTCAAGGCTATGGTTTTTCCAGTGGTCATGTGTGGATGTGAGAGCTGGACTGTGAGGAAAGCTGAGCACTGAAAAATTGATGCTTTTGAACTATGGTATTGGAGAAGACTCTTGAGAGTCCCTTGGACTGCAAGGAGATCCAACCAGTTCATCCTAAAGGAGATCAGTCCTGGGTGTTCATTGGAAGGACTGATGCTGAAGCTGAAACTCCAGTACTTTGGCCACCTCATGCAAAGAGTTGACTCATTGGAAAAGACCCTGATGCTTGGAGGGATTGGGGGCAGGAGGAGAAGGGGACGACAGAGGATGATATGGTTGAATGGCATCACTGACTCGATGGGCATGAGTTTGAGTAAACTCCAGGAGTTTGTGATGGACAGGGAGGCCTGGCATGCTGCGATTCATGGGGTTGCAAAGAGTCGGACACAACTGAGCAACTGAACTGAACTAGGCACTTACTGATTTAGATTTTGGTAAAATATACTATCAGAACTCTAATCATTAGACAAATGAATTAACCCCCTAGGAGCTTAGATACTCCTAGTTCTGGTTTTCTTTTTTAAGATAGAAAAGATAGTTTGCTGTAACATTAAAAGAAATTTTTCAGTATTATAAAGGGATTTAATTATGGATTTTATTTTGTAATTTTGTTTTATGGGATTACTTTATGGGTTTTACTTTTAATTTACCATCATAGTTTTTTTTTTACTTGTGTTTTGATCATGGATGACTTAGACAGTAACTGGAGATGTTTTCAAATGTGGATTTAAAGAAAACATTTTTGTTTAACAGTTTGATTTCAAGTTATGTCATAACCTGTAATTTTTTTGAAAAAGAAGAAAACCTATCAGTTCAGTACTGACAAATAGCCCTATTTGTTATGGTATTACTGGTACATAACTGTTTGTTTCTCTAATTGTAGTTTAAATGATGATTGTGTTTAATAGAAAGTAGAAAGTTCTGGCATCTGGCTTTTGACAATATGAGATACGAGATGTGAGTATAGTTAAGGGTATGCTTTTCCTGGTTCAAGGGACTAAATGTCTTAAAGTTTAATTGGCACAAAATTTTACCACACTTCTTATTGAACTACTTTTCACTTTGGACTGGTAGTTATCTATAAAGCAAAATTGGTATTTAAAGGCCATATTTTTCTCTATTGATTTACATTATAATTTTGTATTCCTATTAAAATTATTTTGGTCCAAAGATGAATAAAGAGCATCTTGCAAAGTAAGTACAGTAACATGTTGTTTTTAGAACTACCAAGGAAATGTGCAATTTATCCCCTTAATCACCAAAGTTATTACCTTTTTAAACTTTCCAAAAAAATTTTATTTATTTACTTTAGACCATGCAGGGTCTTCATTGCTTCTTGCATTTTATTCTACTTGTGCCTCGCAGGGGCACTCTCTAGATGCAGCACACGGGCTTCTCATTGTGGTAGCTTCTGTTGTTGCATACTCCGGGCCCTAGGACGCACAGATTTCAATAATTGCAGCAGGTGGGCTCAGCAGTTGCAGCTTCCAGGCTCTAGCACAGGCTCAATAGTTGTGGCACATCCATGTCATGTGGGATCTTCCCAGATTAGGGATGGAACCTGTGTCCCCTGCATTGGCAGGCAGATTCTTTACCACTGAGCCACCAGGGAAGCCTTCTCCAAAATTATTTTAGTCACTGTGGTAACAATCATATTCAAATATATTACATATTTCCTTGCTCTCTTAGAAGATATTAAAAATAATTTCCTCTTATCAATGCCAAAGGTCAATATTACAAGCAGCAATTATTACTCTAGAGGTTATTTGTCCTACATTGGGAGCATGAGTCTATTCATAAACTTCTTTAAATGTCTGTGTCGTCTTTGTGTAGATTTCTCTCTCCCTTTCCATTGTTATTAACTTTGCTTTGGTAATCATTACCTGTCTTTTGCAATTATTTGTAATTAGTAGGGGAACCTCATAACCAACCTTCTTAAAAGTAACACCTGAAGAGTCTAAATACTGACTTTGAATAGGTTCTGAGTGAGAAGAGCCTGAGGGACTTTAGATGTAATTTCTCTCGACTGTTCTCATCTTCAGAAGCCAGTTCATATTTAAGGTGTGGCTCTTGTGTTCCTTTCTCTATGAAGCCTTCTAAGACCAGCCAAGTTTTTCCTCATCAGTGTATCATTTAATTTTTATTTTTTAAAGGTTTGTAGCAGCTCTATTTGTAATAGTCAAAAACTAGAAACAACCAAATGTCCTTCTCTGGATAAATGGCTAAGCAAACTGTGGGATATCTATGCCATGGAATACTATTCAGCATTAAAAAAGGACTGAACTATTTATATATACTGTATCCTGGATAAGTCTCCAACTATGCTGAGTGAAAAAAGCCAGTCCCCAAATGTTACATACTACATGCGTGATTTTAAAGCCTTTAATGTAGCTAGTACACCCAGTTAGTATGGTCAGAGCTGAGGACCCAAGCAGTATGTTTCTGACCTTAACTGTTTCACTATTATTAAGAAAAATCATCCAAAACTTAGAGCTAGAGTGTGGGGTAGGAGCCCATATATTCTGACAAAGTCATTCTGGGGCACTGTTTAACCAACAGGGCTTAATTCCCAAGGAGAATATATCTTTGTTTAAACTTGCTGTTTACTATTTGATTAGAACCCAGACACTATAAAGTTACACATTAATTTGTAGATTTTTTCTCTGGTAGACAAGATAACCTCAGAGTTATGGTTTGTTACCTTAAGGTCATTAGCCAGGTATGATTCTAACCTAGTAATGTTATTCTAACATTCTTTTTAATGCTTGTAAACACCCAGTTCTTGTTCTTCGAGCCCGCTTTACCATTGTATTGGCTTCCCTCATTAATGAGATAAATAATTCTCTTAATGTGTTCATTTTATATTTCTATGAGAGCCAAGTTAACTTTTTATAAATTATACTTTGACTCTATATTGTCTTTTACTTATGCAAAAGAAGGAAATATTACAGTTTTGAATCATCTTTGATATTTTCTAGTAAGGAAAAATATATATATTTTACATTTTCCTCAAATCCAGAATGCTTTAGAAGAGCAGGGAAATTGTTCAGGCTACAAGGAAATAGTTATGTGTCCCAACCACTTCCTAAAATCGTTAACCAAAAGCTCTCAGAGATCTTTGTAAATATTTCTTTTGTGATTCTCTAAATGGTTATCATTTGTGTAACTGCCTTATGCACTATTGGGATTCCCTAAGGACACAGACTTTGTCTTTATAGACCTGAGATGATTCTTGGCATACCAGACTCATGATAAGTGCTGAAAGAATGAATTTTGCATATGTGAAATGCTTTGGAATCTGTAAAGTATTATACAATAGTTTTTTTCTAGTCCTCTAATACTTCTTCCTTAAATATTTACTTTCCTCTTCCTACTTTGGAGGAGGAAATAATAATTTTCCCCACATTTTTCATGTTGATGGGCTGCCATACACAGCAGCAAAACAGAAATGCTGGACTTAAATTACTTCAGACCAGCACAGCATCTTAGGTTCCTGTTCCCCTTGGCCCAGGTGACTAGTTGGATAAGATTTGTTTTTCCTCTTTCCCGAGAGATAGAAGTGATTTCCAGAAACAGAAACCGCACACCACATCCTGATGTGAGTGTATTTATCTTTGGTGGCTCAGATTTTACTCCACCTGAGGTTTACTTGGACATTGAGACTTTTGAACTGATCTTTGAAATGTACCCCAGTCCTCCAGCAACTTTTAAACTGGAATTATTACTTCCTAGAACTATTTTTGTTTCAGTTCTAGGAAATGTTTCTCCAAGGCTAACTTGGATTATAGACACATGCACACTTTGGACGCGTGATAGTCTCTTAGTGTACAGAGCTATCACCCAGGGACTCAGTAACCAGTCTGTAGCCCTTCTCTTTGTCCTGAGAGGTTAGCTTTGCCTTTGTCTTAAAAGTTTGAAGGCTACATTGACAATTGGCAGAGATTTCATTTTTCTGGGACTTATTTTTAAATTTAATCATGTTATGACTCTGTATTTTTGAAGAACATAGAAACAAAAATCTCAAAAAAAGAAAACCCCTCTCTAGTGATAAATGAACTGTCACCTGCACACGCCTCTTTGAGTGTTTTTTTTATCAACCAGGTGAGGAGCTTAGCAGGAAACTGTGGCCAGCTGCCTCCCCCGTCCACCAGGGGGAGATCCTGCTTGGAACCAGGTAGCACCAAAGCTGATGACTGCTGGGAGAAGTGGAATATTTCCTCCCCCATCTGGTGTTGTATTCCATTAAAGGGAAAAAAAGAAAAAGTGAGAAAATGTCAAAAGTAAAAAATTTTTTCCTGTTTTTTTTTTTTTCACACCTTATTCATATTCATCTCTTTTCAAGGAAAAGGCTGACTTCAGCATATGAAAATTGGTCTTTTTGCAGTGTCCTTAATCTGTCTCAGTTATTAGGTCAGTTGATAATGAAAGGTGGTGGGGGGAGCATTTTCACCTTTATTTTCTACCCATCTGTGTTGTGAGAATTATTTACAAGAAACATGGATTCATAGTTTTTAAACATGGTATAAAAACAGTAGGTATTAAGGTGGTGAAATACCGAATTCCTTCTTGATTTGAATCATCGAATCATTGTTTCCTAAACTTGGGGAGTTTTAAAGATACAGGTTCTCAGGCCTCACCCTGGGAGAGCCTGATTCAGGTCTGGGGCAGGGCCCGAGAACCTGTTTTTAATAGGCACCTCAGGTGAAGAGCAGGTGTGGGAACCTGTGGTGTAAATTATTAAGATGGCCCCTTAAAAACAAATTGTTTTCCCCGATACTGACAGCGGAGGGTTTTCCACAAATCCTCAAGAGATTTTAAAGTGATTAATCAAAGTAGCCGCACAGGGTCAATCTTCATCTTCAGGCATGTGGCTGAAAATGAATCTCCCTTACAAAGTAAGAACCAAATCAGCAAGCCGTGCCAGGAGTTGGTGTAGGTTTCCCCAGTGAGTGGTGATAACCGCCTGCCTTGTGCCTTTTGCTGAGGCACAGGGTAGCCGCGGAGCACTTTCTTAGCCAGAGAAAATGAGATGGGTCGTTCGACCCTTCCAGGGATTTTCTCTGCCAGGCTTGTGTCAAAACAGATGGCGCCGAGACCAAACCCAGTCTGATAACTCGGCCATTGCACTAATGGGGCTTCAGACACTGGTCACACTGGGCTACTCAGGAAAAGTGAGCCCTGGCCACCCTTGAACTGGCAGCGGAAGGGAGGATTCATCATCCTCAGTTAGACAAGCCACAAGTTGTTCTGGATTCATTTGCTAATGAAGCAACCACCAAATTTTGTTTCTGCCTTGAGAAATTTCAGTATATCTCCATAGCTAACCTTTGTTAAGTTTGCAACAAAGCTGAGGACAATCTGTTCACTTTAAATAGCACATGGTTGGGTTCACAACAACTCTGCCCACCCATAGCCCTTCAGTGACAGCGGCCTTGTCAGAATAGGATGGCTGTGGTACACGCCAAGGGTTTCATCAACAGTCTCAGAGAAAAGGCATCCACTCCTCCCAGCTCTCACAAAGGACTTTCTCAGGGAGAACAAGGGGAACTTCTTTGGCTCATGTCTGTCTCCGAGGTTGATTTGTCCAGGATCCATGGTCTAACTGGTAACTCCCAGTTCCCACACACACAAAAACTGAGACCCAAACACAGCACTGCAGTCAGCCTGGGTGCAGTTTGTAAGTTAGACTAGAGCACAAAGAAATGTATCTATTTAAAATGCTGACCGAAATTCAGTTAAATGACAAATCTCATTTAAGAACGATGCACATATTGTATGCTTTATGGTGTAAACTGCATTTGGTACAACCAAATGTGCAAGCAGATGGGCCCAGTGTGGAAGGCGTGAGCGGGGTCTGTGGCAGCCTTGCAAAGCAGACCTCCCTCAGGGGTGCCTCTGACATCAGCGTCGCCACATTTAGCAGCTCACCAAAATATGTTTGGGTTTGTTTTTTTTGGGAGCACGCGCAAAACGATTTCCCCCCATTTCTTCTATAAATATCTACTGGGCAGGAGATCAGGTAAAATCCCTCAAATAAGACTTATAAGACTGGCAATGTTTTGCAAAGGTCACAGTACCCCCCCCCCCCCAAATAACCTTTATCTACATTCCCATCACTCCTGGCCATTAAACAGCTATCTGTCTACCCCTCCCCACTTTCAGATACATTCAGTTTCTTGTGTTGCTTTTGTGAAACAGAACTTCCTGGTGCGGGGCAATGTCAGCCTCAGAGAACACTGTCTGGGAATCCCCCAGCGTGTCCGAGCTTGTGCTGCTTTTTAAGCTCAGCCTCTCTCATCCAGGGCAAGCGGCTGTCTTCAGGCATGTGAACGCCGTCTGATTCAGAGTGCTCAGGCATCCTGGTGTTGAAAACAGGACCCAGAATGTCTGGAGAGCTTAGGGCTGAAAGCAAAAAATATTGGCCCCTTTTGGAGCTGTTCTTCTCCATTGCAACCACAGCTGAGCGGCAGGCCAGAGGATAGCGCGACCTTTCTGCCCCCTCCATCCTCTTTGGGGCTGCAGACGATTGGCGAGGGAGGCACCTCCACCCCTTCCCCCGGCGCCTTTATATGGTGACTTGGCTCCCTGCTCGCCCTCCGCCTCCAGCCTGGCAGGAGAGCCCTGTGGCTGTCTTCCCAGCCCCTCGGCAGCCACATTCCCAGTGGGTGCTGTGAGCGTTTGGCTGAGCTCACTCCTTTTTTCGGCCTTGGCCTCGGTCTGCACCCCTGACCGGGCGGGCGGCACAAAAAGCCCTGAGCTTGTTCATTCTTTCCAGCTCCTGCTGCTTTGCCCTTGTGGAGCTGGCTCTTCCCGCCCACCCTCTCCGACTCAGCACAGAACCCAAATGCCTGATTTATGTCTGTTGACTTAAAAAAAAAAAAAGAACAGAGCCCAGTGAAATTCTAGCATTGCCCTGGTGCTTTTGAGTGATAGCCGCGTTCAGAAGCATACAGTAGGCGCTCAGTAAAGGGATGGTGGTGGGATGGACAGATGGATGAAAGCATCAAGTATAATCTCTTGTGATTTTTAAGTGATTTTCTACTTCGATTCTGGTTTTGAGCCTCCAACATCTCAGATTCTTCTGATTTGTATGGCTCAGCACTTGGGCAAACTGTTGACCCACTTTCAGTAGCCTGGGGTTAATTAGCATTTCTGCAGCACTGTAGTCTGTCTTCCCAATGGGTAAAATTTATCTGTTCTTCAAGCCACCTGTAAGCTCAATTAACATTGGAGTTTTGTCTGAGGGTGGGAAGTTGGGTAAATGTTGCAAATTGCAAATCCTGATTGAGCTCTCAGATCCAGATTGCCTGAGAAGTTTCTAACCAAAATTTAAAGAGGGCATTCTTGATGAGTTTAATTTTCCGGTTAAAGGAGGGTTCCAATTTTGAGCACATTTACAACCCCTTCAATTTCAACCCATTTTTGAATGTCTTTCTAAAATGTTTTCCTTGACTTAGGAGAAGTATTCTCTAAAGTAAGTAATGGAGCCTGCTGAATATAGTTGATTCTTTCTGTGACATCTTGATATGGTTCCTTCCCCCATGGTCAACATTATGCACATGGGTTATTTTAAGGTTCTGTGGGTAGGAAGGGTGTGGAGTCAGGGAGGAATGGACAGTGGGTGGGGAGTAATGTGAGGTAATGGCAGAAGTGGTCACGTGGGGCTGGATGGTAATTAGATGCTGGCTTTGGCATTTTATAGGCAGTGGATGATTTTGAGCAAGGGGGTGATGTAAGAACTGTACTTCTAGAAGTGGTGTTAACCTTGGTCACAGAGGGAGGAGCCCATCAAGGATCTCTGACAAGAGTCTACAGACTGGGTTAGCCAGAGTGGGTGTGGGAAGTTGGGGTCAGGGGAGATTTTGAGATGACAGAGGGGAGGGAACTTGGTGACCGAGTGCGAGAGGGAAGGATAGAAGATGCCTCTGGGGCTGAGCCTGGGGAAGACGAGGGTCATGGGAATGAGGAGGAGGGCTGAAGTGGTTTGGGAATCCATCTGTGAGTGCAGAAGTGATGGTCCAAGTCCTGCCTCTTCTCTTCACCAGTGTGGGACTCTGGGGCCAGGGAGCCTCTTGAAGCCTCAGTTTCTACATCTCTGGGTAGGGAGAAGTCTCCTTCATTGACTTTAGGCCAGTGTTTCTCACATGGAAAATAACAGTCAACACAGAGGCTGTTGCTGGAACTTGACAGAGACCACTCTGTTCAGCAGTGTCCTGCTCCTTGTTTTGTTCCAGGTAAAGTAATTTGATTTACAGGCATGTGGAGCCCATTCAGATTGAGTAACATGTTTGCTCATGAGGGCACAGCTTATGCTAAACTAAAGAGAACATTCAGCCTTCTACCGGCTATACCTGGGACGCACAGTTGAGGTCAGGCTTCGTCCAGTATGTGAACCTGTCTGAGCTCTGGTTGGCCAGAGCTGTTGCTGGGCTGATTCCTTTTTAAGCAAAATTAGAAGATCAATGTGAACTGGTTATACTAGATTGCCTTCTGGAAAAAAAAAAAAAAAAGATTCTCCTGATTCATCTTCATTTTGCTGTTTCAAAACTACATAGTTGTGGTCTGAACATGCAACTTTGTGTTCAGTTTAACAAAAAGGCTATATAACAGTGTTGATTTATAGGTGGTTCTCAGATACTGTCTTAGAATAAAGGAGAGGCTGTGTACCTCAAAGGAGAATGGCACGATGATGAAATTGTTTTTTTGCGAGTTGTTTCTCTGCAAATTGATGATCTTGGCCTTTGTGTAATTTTTCAAATCTTTGTAGGATTTTAATTAAGTGATATTTGGTAGAGCTTGATTGGGCTGTGGAACATTAAACAACCTCACGGTAACACCGTTCAGATGCCGGGTACTGCACAGAGTACAGACCACCCGTGGGGAGCCAAGGGGCCTTCTTGCTCAGCCCCCTCGTTCAGGATTCCCAATGAGTCCAGACAAGCACTGGCAGGGGGGTCAGGAAACACCACCTCTGCCAGCCGCCTGTGAGCCTGCTCCTCTTCTGGCCTATTCCATTCTTTCTCGAGATTCGTGGAGAACATATTTGAGAAGGGTTGGGGGGAGAAAAAGAAGACGATGCTTTAGACAACCCTGAGAAAGGGGACAGAAGCAGCAAGCGTAGCAGTTGCTGGAAGTTTGGTGGTGCACACAGTGCAATCTGCCAGCCCATTTGTTGATTCTGCATGCCATCCTTCAGTTGGCACCACTGCTGCCAGGAACCACCCCCTCCTTTTTCCATCTGAAGGCAGGGAGAGAGGCACTGCGGCAGCATTAACTCTTCCTGCCCTAAAGCCGAGAGTTTCTTATCCCCATGTCAGGCTTAATAACCTGTGCCATATTAGGACCCACAGAGATATTTGAATCAAAGAATTTTAAAAGTAGCAGGGGCCTGAGGGAAGTTTTCAAGCAGGAAAAGCAGCACCCAGTCTTCCCAGGTGGGACCAAATGTGATGGTGGGTAGAGGTCATTTGAATTTTTTTTTTTTTTTTTTTGGTCATTTGAATTTTGAAGAATGAGGACCTAGAGGGAAACCTCCTTTTACCTGCAGCCAGAGATCTGGTCAGCAAATCAGCAGTGACAGTTGGAGGTGGTACAGGGCCAGAGAAGTCTTCTGAGCTAGACCAACCAGAAAAACAAACATTGGAGGTAGAGGTGAAGTGGCAGAGCTAGCAAGAGAGGGAGAGGTCTAGCATCCTCAGAAGACAAATCTTAGGAGGTAAATTAATCAATTCTCTTGATGATTTAGCCAACAGAATGCAGCTATTTATTGTGTGCTTTAAGAAGTCATTTAAAAACACTGATCATGTCTTTCCTGTCTTGCTTAATGTGCTTTTGTGGAAATAAGAGCAAGTCCAGGGAACACCGGGAAGTCTAGAAATGTTGGCCATAACTACTGCCTAAGGCATGAGGGAGGTGGCTATCTGGATTGTGGAGACTGGGAACATTTTGTTCAAATTAAGGAACTGCAAATGGTCGCTTCAGAGAATGAGTTAATTTGTGTACCTTGGTGCTTGGAACAGTGATTGGTGCATCATTAACAGAGACTATTAGTTGCTGCTACTACTGTTAGTAATAATAGTAATTATTACAATTTTCAGAGGTAGGGCTAGTGCAGAGTGTCTTTAATCAGAAATTGTGTATCAGAGTTTATGGGAAAAACTCATGCTCCTCAGTTTAGAAAACACAGTGGAATTTTCCTTCAAGGAGCCTAGTTCTCAGAAACAGCCTCTGTCTAGGTTGGAAAATGGTCTGCTTTGCTGTTGGGTGTGACCAGGGAGGGGGAGTACTCTCTTTCCAGAGCCCAGGGAGAGGCCTGCCCCACGGGGAATGACATGAAGTCACCACTGGCTTCACGTGAAGGGAAACTGGAGTTTTATAGCACAACTTTGTGAGCTCGCTTTAGATTTAAGACCTACCTGCTTCAGCTTCTTTAGGGAGCTGTCTGGTGATCAGAGACAGACAAGGTGACCCCAGACCCGGAAAGGGACCACCCCAGGTATTCTTTCTCAAGACATGCTCCTCCTGCCAGTGTCAGCTCACCTATCCTCCACACCACATATCTGCTTTTATTCATTTATCAAGGCTGAACTCAACATCATGGTCGTTAACTTTGCTAACCTCTCCCGCTGCCACCCCCTGTTCGCTGAGCCTCCTCTTATCTAGACTCCTCTTAGACCACTGGTCTTGCCCACGTAGGTTAATGCTACGAATATTTTACTGATAGTAAAGGATTCAGAACAGTGCCCGAATCATTACTCACTGCAGTCTGTGCTTTATCTGTTTTGTCTCATTTAATTTTGCATCACAGTGTTTTCCCCATTTTACAGACGAGTTAATCGAGACACAGAAAGGCCAAGTGAAGCATGACCCAGGCTGCCTGGCTCTCTAGCTGGGAACCATAATAATCCCCTTGGGTGTCTAGTTTCTTCCTTAGCCCTTTCAGTCTTTGCAGTTTCTCCACTCATTATTAGCCTTGTCTTCTCAAGTAGATGGCAAACTCTTCAGAGCCCCTTGCCTCATCCTTGTTTGTGTATGTGTGTATTCCCCCAGACCCCAGCGTGGTGGGGGCAGGAGAGAGTCGCCTGCCTGGACCACCTGCATGATGGGTTGCACACTGCCCAGCTGAGGTTTTTCTGGGTGTGAACGCTCTCCTGGGCCAGTGCCCATCGTGTTAGACTCTGTCCTTTCTTAATGTTTGGCAAATGGTTCGCAGCTGCACAGGCAGCAGCCTGGCTGCTTCTCCACCAGGGCCAGGGAAAACATTTTCAAGAACAAGCAGGAACAAGTTGGTATTGGCAGAGCAGACCCAGGCAAGCCCCAGCATCTTGCCCTTTGTCCTGGATCCTCCACTCTTTAGGCCACACGCAGTGCTGGGGCTGCTCCCATCCCCCAGGTCCCACCTGGAGAAAAACCAGCCCAGCCCTTTGCCCTCTGTCCCAGTTCCTTAAGGCTGCTGCTAACTACAGATCTGATAAGGTAGGGTTTGTGGAATTCCTCCTTATATTTGCATTTGAAAGGAGAGAATTCCTTTACTGCTCAGAAAACAGGCAAGGCAGAGGAGGAGGTAAATAACTAGCTACTTCGGAGGCGCTAGTGTACCAGACTCCAGGTCTGGGGAATCAGGGTTCAAATTCTAACTCCACCCTCACTGGCTGTGACAGGGGCAGCTTCTCCAAGCCCGTGTCTTGTCTGTAAACAGCACTTGCATGATGAGTGTCAGCGACCTGGCTAGTTGTAGCCCCTCAGCAAGTGTTTCTTTAACAACAGAACTGGTCTGTCTGCCCACTGTTGTCAAATTAAGAGCACAGTTGCTTCTGTTTCTTGTTCGGTCATAAACTGTTCTCAGCTGAGATTTTATTTTATTTTTTTATTTTTTTCATTTATTTTTATTAGTTGGAGGCTAATTACTTCACAACATTGCAGTGGGTTTTGTCATACATTGACATGAATCAGCCATGGAGTTACATGTATTCCCCATCCCGATCCCCCCTCCCACCTCCCTCTCCACCCGATTCCTCTGGGACTTCCCAGTGCACCAGGCCCGAGCACCCGTCTCATGCATCCCACCTGGGCTGGTGATCTGTTCAGCTGAGATTTTAAAGAAACGTTTATCTGTTATTAAATATAGCTTATATACCGGAGAAGGAAATGACAGCCCACTCCAGTCTTCTTGCCTGTGAAATCCCATGGACAGAGGAGCCTTGCATGGTTCATTGGGTTGCAAAGAGTCCTATGCAACTTAGCGACTAAACAGCAACAATGGCTTATATACAGAAAAGTGCATAAAACATATATGTACCATTTAGCAAGTAGTTATAAAAGCATCAGCCATGTAACTGTTGAAGGAAGCACAGTGATTGAAACCGCCCACCCTGGCCAGGCACCATAGTAACTGTTTGCATGAGTTGTTTTACAACAGGAGGTCCTGGTAAGGAACAGGGAACTAATAAGCCTCCACCAACCAGAAGAGTTTGGGAAAGGTCAAAAGGAGACGCACCTGTCCGACCACCTCCCAGAATCCTTCTCTCGGGCATCCATCTTGGCTGAACAAGGCGTGCACCACCAGGAAGGACTCTGAGTCAGAATGACTGGCTAAGGACAACCCGGAAACTAATCCCATCACCATAAAACCCAAGACTGCAAGCCATTTGACAGAGCAGTTCTCCTGGGTTCCCTTACCTTCCTGCTCTCCGCCCGGGTGCCCTTTTCCAATAAAACCTCTTGCTTTGTCAGCACATGTGTCCCCTCGGACAATTCATTTCTGAGTGTTAGACAAGAGCCCAGTTTCGGGCCCTGGAAGGGGTCCCCCTTCCTGCAAAGTAACCACTACCCTGCTCAAGAAAAACAAATACTACTTTAAAGTGGTAAATACTCTGTAATAGTGGTTTTCATCTGCGGGCAATTTTGCCCCCACGGGACATTGAAACATTTTTGGTTGTGGTATGTGAGGAAGTGCTTCTGGTATGTAGTAGGAGAGGTTAGGGGTGCCACTAAACATAAACAGCCCCCCATAACAAAGAATTATCCAACCCCCAAAGTTAGCAGTGCCCTGGCTGAGAAAGTCTGATGTAACACAAACTGACTGCCCCTATGGAACAGACACCCCATTTTTAGAAACACAGTACTTGAGCAGGAGGTGAACTTTTAGGAAAAGATTTGGGTGCTCAAGAAATCTGTTTGTGTCAAGACTTAGATTTATATAACACAGTGTTAGTAATGTCATCTCACTCAACTAATTGTTTTCTGAAGAAAAAAAAAAAAAGCCAGCCTGAATTTCATATGAAAGATCTGAAGTTAATAGACCTTGCTAACAGCATCAATCAGTTTGTATTCTTTCATTGCTGCCAAATGCTTTTAATCTCCTCTGTCACTTTGCACCAATCCTGGGAATCAAATACTGTACAAGTCAGCAGAAACCAGACGTGTTCCATCTTATTATTAATTAAATCATGAATTAATTAAATACTGTCCTCTTCCCAACAACTTGTCCCAGCCCCTTTGCTCTCATAACTCTTTGTCTTTAATTTATTGTAGGATTTAGTTGTTCGCATTGTTTTTATTCTCGGCAACCTGACAGCGAAAAACAACCAGGCTCGCGAGCAGTTTTCCAAGGAGAAAGGGAGCATCCCAACTCTGCTGTCTTTATTCCACACGTTCTACAAACTGGATCTGCATTCTGGGAAGCACTGGGGGGAAGGAGATGAGCGTGCCAAGGCACCGAGGCCGGCCCAGGCCGAGGACGTGCTCATCAAACTGACCCGTGTGCTCGCCAACCTGGCCATCCACCCTGGCGTGGGCCCGGCCATCGCCGCCCACTCGCACATCGTCGGCCTTCTCCTCGCCACACTGGGTAAGAAACACGGCCTTAGGTGGGGTTCTGTGAGGGTTTTAGCAGCACAACCTGCTCGCTTTAATGAGCCTTCTCAGTTGTGACAGGAGATTCATTTGTCTTCTGTTCAGAACTGCCTCAAAAGTAATCCAGCTTTTTAAAAAAGGAAAAAAAAAATAGTAATACCTCCTCCTGAAATCATAAGTCGAGTCCAACTCTTGTGTCCACATGGACTATAGCCAGTTAGGCTCCTCTGTACATGGGTTTTCCCAGGTTAGAATGCTGGAGTGGGTTGCCATTTCCTTCTCCAGGGGATCTTCCCTACCCAAGGATCGAACCCAGGCCTCCTGCATTGCAGGCAGATTCTTTACCATCTGAGCTGCCAGAATTATTACTAAAACCCACTGAACTGTACAATTTAAAAGAGTGAATTTTATGGTATGTGAATTATATCACAACTTTTATTAAAAAAAAGCTTGCCAATCAAATTATCAAAATTGGCCAACTTAACACAGAGCTTAAAATTCCAGATATTTCCTGGATTAGTCCACATAATTGAAGTTTATTTGTCTTTTTATTTTTTTTCAGCTTTTTACATTATCCACAGTTACAGTCTCCAGGTCCCATCTTTTCCCCTGTATTAGACAGTTGGAGCTGCCATAACAAACCACTGCAGGCTGGGTGGCTTAAACAACACAAGCATATTTCTCACAGCTCTGGAAGCTAGGATTCTAAGATCAGAGTGCCAGCTGATTCTGTTCTGGTGAGAGCCCTCTTCTTGACTGGCAGGTAGCTTCATTCTCCTGTGGCTTTTTCTCTGTGTGTGTGGGTACACATGAGAGAATGACCTTTCTCTTCTTGTAAGACCATCAGTCCTATCCGATACAGACTCCACCCTTATGATCTCATTTAACTTGACCTCCTAAAAGTCCTGTCTCTGGAAATAATCACATTAAGGTTTAAGGCTTCAACATATAAATTTAGGGGAGGGGACACAATGCAGTTGATAATATCCTACCTCTGATCCCCCCTACCCCAGATTCCTAATTTTCCCATGTGCAGAATGCTTTCATTCCATCTCAACAGCCCCAAAAGTTGTTAATTAATTTCAGCATCAACTCTGAAGTCTAAAGTCCCAGATCTCATTGAAATATCATCTAAATCAGCTATCATGAGTTGTGAGATATGAGACATCCTAAGGAACAATTCCTTTCCTGCTTGAACCTGAGAAACCAGACAAGTTATATACAAAACAGGATGGCAGGACCAGCACAGTATAGATGGTCCTATTCCAAAAGAGAGAAATGGGAAAAAAGGGAAGTGTGATGTGTCCCCACCAAGTCCCAGGCCTACTGCTGCTGCTGCTAAGTCACTTCAGTCGTGTCCGACTCTGTGCGACCCCATCCCTGGGATTCTCCAGGCAAGAACACTGGAGTGGGTTGCCATTTCCTTCACCAGTGCATAAAAGTGAAAAGTGAAAGTGAAGTCGCTCAGTCATGTCCGACTCTTCAAGACCCCATGGACTGCAGCCTACCAGGCTCCTCCGTCCATGGGATTTTCCAGGCAAGAGTACTGGCGTGGGGTGCCATTGCCTTCTCCGAGTCCCAAGCCTAGTGAGGTGAATTCCATAAGATCTTAAGGCTTGAGAATAATCCTCTTTGGTTACATGCTGTTCGCTCCAGACCCACGGGGGCAGTGGCCCTGCCTCCAACAGCTCTGTCGGTTAGGCCACCAGGGCTCTGCAGGGCAGTCTTGCCCTTAAGGCTTTGGGATGAAGACCAGTGTGACCTGCTGAAATGGAGGCAGTGGCCCTGGTGATCTCTGAATCACTGCTGGGGACATTCTCTCCTCTACTTGCAGAATAGTGCATATTCCCAACTAAGTAGCTCCACAGTCTGTCCTGTCAAGTCCAAGGAGTCTGACGGCTTCTTTCACTCGGTCCTGTCTCTGCCCCCTTCAGTTCAGACTGGCAGTGCTTCTGCTCACATAATCTCTGAAACTCTGTACTGAGTGATAATAAGACCACCACACATGTGGTGTTCCCTCTTGTACACGCTTTCTTATTTCTTGCAATATGGACAGGCTGAGAAGTTTCCAAGTCTTCAAGTTCTCGCTCCTGTTGCTTGAAGGTTCCTTCTTCAATTCATCCCTCTCTGAAGTGAAAGTGAAAATTTAAGTCGCTCAGTTGTGTCTGAGTCTGCAACCCCATGGACTGTATAGTCCATGGAATTCTCTAGGCCAGAATACTGGAGTGGGTAGCCTTTCCCTTCTCCAGGGGATCTTCCCAACCCAGGGATTGAACTCAGGTCTCCGGCATTGCAGGCGGATTCTTTACCAACTGAGTCACAAGGGAAACCCAAGAATACTGGAGTGGATAGCCTATCCCTTCTCCAGGGGATCTTCCCAATCCAGGGATCAAACTGGGGTATCCTCCATTGCAGGTAGATTCTTTACCAACTGAGGTATCAGGGAAGCCCATCCCTCACTTCTTACATGCTAATATAAGCAGTCAGGAAGTGCCAAGCCTCTCCTTAAACACTCTGCTTGGAAATCTTAGCTAAACATCCAATATCATTGCTTGCAAGTTAGACTTTCTACAAAACACTAGAACACAATTCAGCCAAGTTCTTTGCCACATAGAACAAGGATCTGCTTTCCTGCAGTTCCAATGATATGTTCCTCCTTTCCATCTGAGACTTTGCCAGAGTGGCCTTTATGTCCATTTCTCTAACAGCATTGTACTCATGACTATTTCTGTGTTCTCTAAGAAGATGGAAGCTTTCTCTTGTCTTTCACCCTTTGCCAGAATCATGTTGTCAATGAAAAGTTAATCAGTGAATCTAAGAAAGAATTGGGAAATTTTATTCAAGCCAAATTTGAGGATTGTAACCCAGGAAGAACATCTCGGAAAGCTCTTGAGAACTTTTCCACTGGTTGGAAATCAAGGCACAGTTGTATAAGATTTTTTGAGACAGAGGGCTCTACATCAATGATATATTATTGACAGTTTACATTTTCCAGATCTAAGCATCATCCTGGCATGTCATGTGACACCTTACAAGGTCAAGAAGGACTATTGTCTTTTAAGGAGGGACTTGTCTTGATGCTAGGAGAATGTTGCTCTTTATGGTTGAGCAGATATTCCTACTGAGGGAGAGGTTTGGCAGATACCCAAAGCACAGTGAGGAGAGAGAGGCCAAAGAAGAGTTGTTATGTTTAAATTTTTCCTATCTTGCCATAAAATATAAATTTTATTTTACAACCTTTAATATCCATATTTCTAGCATGCCCCTCAGAACTCCTCCAGCCTCCACCCATTACTCAATTCCAAAGCTGCCTCCATATTTTTAGGTAATTGTTACAGCAGCACCCTAATGCTAAGCACCCAAACCTGCCTTAATCTCCTCAGGATGCCATAACAAAATAACACAGACTGTGACTCAAACAACAGAAACTTATCTTCTTACTTCAGGGGACTGGAAGTCTGAGATCAGGGTGCTGGCGTGGTTCCCGTGACGCCTCTCTTCCTGGCTCATCGATGGCTGCATTTTTCCTTTCTCTTCCTCTTCTAAAATCACCAATTCTATCAGAAAAGGACTCCACCCTTACGATCTCATCTAACCCTAATTATCTCCTAAAAGCTGCATTGGAGGTGGGGGCTTCAACATATGAATTTGGGAGGGACACAGTTCAGTCCGTAGCACCCCTGCTTCCCACTTTTTAGGCCCTGTCATTTCCCATGGGCACCTCTGCCTGCCAATGTGCAAGGAAATTAACTGCCATCCAGAGATATCTACTTTGCCACTACTTACCAGACTCTGAAAGATTTTGTTGTTGTCAAAGAAGCTTTAATGTCTGATGAAAATAATGTTTGGGGTAACCTTTGAACTTTAGCCCTTTGTATAACCTCACTAGATAGTCCGTGCCGTGCTCATCTAAAAAGAGGTTTCTTCGTCTGCTCAGACTGCCGTAACAAAATACCACAGATTGGGTAGCTTAAACAATAGAAGTCTATTTCTCACAGCCCGTAGGCTGGACGTCCCAGTCAAGGTTCCAGAAGGGTTGATACCTGGTGAGAATCCTTCTGCTGGCTTGTGGATGGCCCCCTTCTCACTGTGTCCTCACACGACGGGGAGAGAGCTCTGGCGTCTCCTCCTCCTCTTATCAGAGCACCGGTCCTATCGGATGAGGGCCCCAACCTCACCACCTCATTTAACTTTTATACCTCACCAGCCCTATCACCAAATACAGTCACTTTGGGGGTTAGAGCTTCAACATATGAATTTGAAGGGGACACACACACACCATCCATCACAAGGTTTAGGAAAGTGTAGGTTGGTATCTGCTTTCAAGGAAGAGAGTACATCGTGGAGGAATATCAGGCGTATACACAAAAGCTCATGAGAAGTGCCCATAACAAAGTACATACAGAGCATGAAGGCTGAGGGGACTGAGCCCCAGACCATAGCTTGTGGTGTGTGGGGTTGTAACTGACTTTGCCTTCCCTTGTTACGGAGCTGTGTAGTTTTTTTTTTTTTTTTTTTCTATATTTGTTTTTTGAAATATAATTGAACTACAACACTATGTTAGTTCCAGATTACAGCATATTGCTTCTCTATTTCTATGCATTACAAAATGATCACCATTGGAGCTGCCCAGTTTAAGAAGCATGTTCACATCTGTTCCCTCATGTGAGCAGCCACATGAGAGTGGGTTATTATTTTAGGTTGTTATTTATTTAGGTTGTTATTTAGGAAACAGGCTCAGTGAGATGAAATGACTTTTAAAAGTCACAAAGTTAGTAAGTGGCAGGGTTACTCACATGTTGCTGATCTTAAGGATTCTTAAATTCTTATATTTTTAAATATTTATTTGGCTGTGCTGGGTCTTAGTTGCGGCACATGGAATCTTCATGGCACCGTGTGGGATCTTTCATTGCAGCGTGTGGACTCTAGTTGTGGTGCGTGGGCTCAATAGTTGGGGCACATGGGCTTAGTTGCTCTGCAGCATATGGGCTTTTGAGTTCCCCGACCAAGGATCAAACCCTTGCCCCTTGCATCGCAAGGTGGTTCTTAACTATTGGACCACCAGAGAATTCCCAAGAGTCTTAAATTCTGACTGAGGTCTGTCCTTGTGACATATCACTTCCATGTGATAACTCAAAACCTACACATTAGTCTAGAACTCTCTTCCAAGCTGCTGACTGCACATTATACCATCTGTGCAAATCTGCATGGAGCTGCTCCAAAAATTGAGTTTCTCTAACAACTTCAAACCTTGCAGGACTTGGACTCTAGTACCTCCCTGTCTTCTTTCTGCATCTGGAGGATCAGTTCTTCTCCACCCAGAAGTCAGGGATCCGGCTGCCTCAGAATCAGCTGTGGGGCTCATCAGGATTCCTTTTCTAGTTTCTGGGTCTTACCTTGCTTTACCTGCAGGATGGGTTGAAATATGCATTTCAGTCCTCCCGCCCACCCCAGGTGATTCTTCTGCCTCTTAAATGTTGAGACCGGGTGCTCAGAGAACCACCTTTAGCCTCTCTGGCTAGTGAGGAGCTGGCAGGAGCCTGAAACCCACCGGATGAGTTCTCATCTGTTGGCAGGCCAAATCACTTCACCTGACTGTAGCTACCTGGGGAGAGCCTGAGGACCTGCCCTCAGATACCTGGACTGGGAGCACATCATTGTGGATAGTCAAGAAAGAAAGCTCTTCATGTTTCATTTTATTGCAATTATTCATATGTGAAGTGAGAACGTTCCTGGTCTTACATATGTTTTATGAGCTTAGAAATTACATTTCTACCTATTAACTAAAAATATAATACAGTGGGTAATTTCAGTTCGAATTCTAGGAAAGTAATGCTTTGGAGGCAGAAAAAAGAGGCAGAGAGCATATTGGGCCAGAGCTAAAAGGGTTAATTAGCCAAGGGGGCCTGGCTAGAGTCCTCAGGGGGCTAGGGCCTGTCCCCTCTTACCTCCATCATCAAGTCCTCTGGGAGGGTAGCTACTCTGCCTCTGTCACTGGGGGATTCCCACGCGAGGTCTCTCCAGTATACTCTCTTGAGGTTACTGGTACTTGCGCATAACCTACTTTCTTTCTTTTGCTCTAAAGTGACCAATGAAACTCAAATCTGGCACTTTAAAAACTGTGCATAAGAATCATGCAGGGAGCTCATGAAAGACACAGATTCTAAACCCCACCCTTAGAGGCTATGACTGATCAAGTGAGGTGTGGAACCCGGGAATCTGCATTTGCTTTTTAGAACTCCCTCTCCCAGGCCAGCCCTGATGCAGGTGGTGAGAGGTCTCATCCGAGAATGCTTCAGTCTCTGTGTATGAGATCTCAGTGCTGTCTAAGGTTAAGCCCATGTGAAGAAAGCCTTCTACCTGGCCCATGGCGGCGGGCAGTCGTTAGGGCAAGCAGAGGGATCCCTTGTCTTTTCTGTCTCTGGAAAGATTTGACCTCCCTCAAGGAGCTTTATGGGGGTGAGGGGTAAAGTTATCTTGATAGAGGATCATACACCTCCACCCTTCCCTTGGCAGCTCAGCTGCAGGGATGAATGCTCTGAGCTCTACGAGGTCCCATCAGCTGATCTCTGCTGCTTCCCACCTGGTACCTCTGCATCAGTGCAGGATAGCTGGAGAAGCTGATGGTCAAGGAGCCTGGCAGGCTAGAGTCCATGGTGCCTCAAAGATTCAGACACGACTGAGCATGTGCACGCACACACACTTCAGAGTGTCAGCCTCCCTCTGAAGGGCCCGGTAGTGGCATCGGAAGGCAGGCCAGGGCCAGGCTTGACTCTGACTGTAGAAGGGGTCCCACTCACAGCTTACCTGAGGGCAAGGCAGCTGCTGCCTTGGTAATCCTCAGTGCTGAGTGCTCCTTCCAGGCTGCTGCCTTTACTGCACTGCACTCTCCCTCTAGTCAAAGCTGTGGTTTTTCCAGTAGTCATGTATGCATGTGAGAGTTGGACCATAAAGAGAGCTGAGCACTGAAGAACTGATGCTTTTGAACTGTGGTCTTGGAGAAGAGTCTTGAGAGTCCCTTGGACAGCAAGGAGATCAAACCAGTCAATACTAAAGGAAATCAGTCCTGAATATTCATTGGAAGGACTGATGCTGAAGCTGAAGCTCCAGTACTTTAGCCACCTGATGCAAAGAACTGACTCATTGGAAAAGACCCTGATGCTGGGAAAGACTGAAGACAGGAGGAGAAGGGGACGACAGAGGATGAGATGGTTGGATGGCATCACCAACTTGATGGACATGAGTTTAAGCAAGCTCTGGGAGTTGGTGATGGACAGGGAAGCCTGGAGTGCTGCAGTCCATGGGGTTGCAAAGAGTTGGACATGACTGAGCAACTGAACTGAGCTGAACCCTCCCTGACGCAAGGGGAAAGGCAGCCCTTGGGACCTTGTCCTCCACCTCTCCCCAGCCCTGCTCCCCTCACAGAAAAGTTGCTTGTACCCCAGGACTCACCTCCAGAGGCCAGGATCATTGCAAAGGGTCTTTAGAAATAAAAAATGTATATATTTCTAATAAGAACCAGCCTTCTCAGCAAGCCCTCACATTCAGAGATTTGCTACCTTAGTAGAAGCTCCAAATTCCAGATTCTCTTTCATCCATGTGTCAGCTATATTAGGGCTGTGTGGGTCTCTCATGCCCTTTGGAGGCAAAGTATTGCCACTGCTAGCTCTATTGGGCACTCAGCCAGATACTGTGGAAAGAGCAGGATGGTGGAGTCAGACAGACCTCAATTCAGATGTCTGCTCTGTGAAGTTAGGCAAGGTATAACTTCTGTAAGCCTCAGTGTTCTCATCTGGAAGGAGAAAATGGGATATGGACTAAAGTTATCATGGACTAAATTGTATCCCCCAAATTAGTAGGTCAAAGTGCTAAACCTCAGTATTTGGAGATGGAGTCTTTGGGAAATAATTAGGTTTAGACGAGGACCAGAGAGGAAACAGCCATCTGCAAGCCAGAAAGAGCTCTCACCAGAATTCCACCATGATCCTGAACATTTCGTCACCAGAACTATTATATTTCCTGTTGTTTAAGCCACTCAGGTTATGGCATTTTGTTATGGCAGCCTAAACTGATTGAGACAGACACACCTTTAGAGTATTAATTACTGTGGGTTTAAATGGTTTCCCCGGTAGCTCAGCTGGTAAAGAATCTGCTTGCAGTGTGGGAGACCTGGATTCGATTCCTTAGTTGGGAAGATCCCCTGAAGAAGGGAAAGGCTACCCGTTCCAGTATGCTTGTCTGGGAAATCCCCATGGAGAGAGGAGCCTGGCAGGCTACAGTCCACGGGGTTGCAAAGATTCAGACACGACTGAGTGACTAATCTCAGCACAAATGCTTGTAAGTGCATTTGAATAGAAGCACTATTAAAAATGAACTTTTGTGGGGTTAAATGCATGTAAAGTGCTTGGAGCCCTTCATGGTAGATGCCTGGTAGCTGTGAACACCTCCCGTCTTGTCCTGGATGTCAGACATTCTTCCTGCTCCCAAACGTGAGGGTCCTACAGGGGGACCTCACCTCTTAGGTGGTGATACATAAGAGCTACCCTTCTTTTTCTGGGCAAGCTAACTAATTCTCCCACCAAGGCAAGAGAAAAAACAGATCCCTGGACACTGCCCAAGATCTGGCATCATCAGTCCCAGGAAGGAGGGAACTGGGGCTGAGACTTCCTCTTTGCTAAGTGTTAGACACTCACCTAAGCCATTCCCCAGGGGCCATCTTTCTGGATGGCCCGTCCATGCATCTCACAGATGTTTATTTAGCACCCGCAATGTGCCATACACTTTTATAAGCCCTTTACATGTATTAACACATTTAAACTTCGTAGTGTAGGTGCGACTATTACCCCACTTCGCAGACAAGGAAACTGAGCCCCAAGGAGGTTAAAATGACTTGCACACAGCACACAGCCAGCAGGCAGATGATCAGGATTCCAGCCCCAGAGTCGCGGCCAAGCAAGCGAGGATCTCCGGAGACAGATGCACCTGGGTTGGGAAGATACCCTGGAGAAGGGAATGGCAAACCACTCCAGTTTCCTTGCCTGGAAAATCCTGTGGACAGAGGAGCCAGGAGGTCTACAGTCTATGGGGTCCCAAAGAGTTGGGTACGACTGAGCGACTAACACTTTCATGTATTTGAACTAAGAAAACAGGCAATTAGGATCTCATTTGTTCTTGCTTTCTCCAAGTATTCTTTGAGTGTCTACCAGGTAACAGGACCCATGCTGGCTGCTGTGGGGTGGGGCAGAGGGAGCACTGGCTGAAGGGCCAGTGTGTTCTCTGTAGGGTAACAAAAGACTGAATTTCCCTTTGAATAGAGTAGAGTATAAAAAGGTCATTCTCTTTAATGAAAAGAAGGCCAAAGGAGATATAAGTAAATCAGAAAGTGTAAGAGCTAGCACAGTCCTGCTCAGCTCACAACCTCCCTCTTATCCCTGAGGAGCTTTGGTTTCATACAGAAGATAAAAGATACTATTTAATTATAAAAAAAGAACGGAATTTTGCCATTCACAGCATCATGGGTGGACCTGGAGGATATTACGCTAAGTGAAATAAGTTAGACGGAGAGAAACAAATACTGTAATGATTTCACTTATTTGTGGAATCTAAAAAATAAACACATGAAGACAACAAAACAGAAACAGACTCACAGAAATAGAGAACTGACTAGTGGTTACCAGTGGGCAGAGGGAAGTGTCTGGGGGTGGGGGGCTGGCAAGATAGGAGTATGGAATTAAGAGGCACAAGCTATGATGTATAAAATAGATAGGCAACAGGATATATCATACAGTGCAGGGGTTGCAGCCCGTTATTTTGTAATAACTTTAGAAGTATAATCTATAAAAACACTGAATCACTCTGTTCTACATTTGATGTAATACTGTTTATCAACTATATTCAGTTTTTTTGTTTAAGAGGTAAAAGGCACTACTTAACCAATAAAACCCAGTGGGCAAATCAGGGCCCAAGACACGCACAGGCACTGAGGTGACTCCTTCCCAGGCGGGCGATGACTGACGGCCAGGCAGTGAGGCGGGTGTATGTACTCCAGGCCCTGGGGGCTTGCACTGCGCCTGGAGAGAGGCAGAGACTGCTGTAGCCGGTTTAGTATAATCCGACTCCTGACTTTTTCTCTGACTTCCAGACCTGTATGTCCACCTAACTGCCTTAGCTAATCTCATCAACTGTGGATACTTCAGAAGTACCCCAAGATATCTAACTCATGGCCTTGCCCCCAGCTGGACCTTCTTCCCATTAATTCAGAATGGGATTGCTGTCCATCCACTTTTGTAATCCAGAAACCCAGAGGTCATCCTGGGTGGTTGCTCTCCCTCATCCCCCAATCCAGTCTTCAGCACGTCCTGTCTGTTTTCCTCACTAAATAGTTTTGCAGCCTGGCCTCTGTGTTCCATCTCTGCCATCATCCCCACCTCAGCTTTTTTGCCGTCTGGACACCACAGGAGTCTCCTGACTGATCCCCGACATCCGCCCTTCTCTGTACTGTGGCCTGAGTCACCAGGAGATGAGTCTGGAGGTGGAGTGGAAGGCAGGGACAAAATCACTAAGGGTCTTATGTGATAAGCTAAAGGATTTGTTCATTCATTCATTCACTCATTCTTGCATTCATTAACCACTTTTTTTTTTTTACAACAATGGAGGTTACTATTATTATTACTAGCTTCAAAAATTTTTTGTATAAACTTTATCCTGATCCACCCCAAGACACTGAAATGCTACAGCTTTCTGTTTTGTAAGTTGATATTTCCAGAAGGTTCAAGTTCTTACTTTTAAAAAAATTTTTATTGGAGTGTAGTTAATTGACTTTGTCATGTTACTTTCTGTTGTACATCAAAGTGAATTAGTGATACACATGTTGTTGTTCAGTCACTAAGTCATGTCCCACTCTTTGCAACCGCATGAACTGCAGCACGCCAGGCTTCTCTGTCCTTCACTATCTCCTGCAGTTTGCTCAAACTCATGTCCATTGAGTCAGTGATGCCATCCAACCATCTCATCCTCTGTCACCCTATTTTTCTCTTGCCCTCAATCTTTCCCAGCATCAAGGTCTTTTCCAATGAGTCAGCTCTTCACATCAGGTGCCCAAAGTATTGGAGCTTCAGCTTCAACACAGGTTCTTCCAGTGAACGTTCAGGGTTGACCCCAGCTTGTGCTTCATCCAGCCCGGCATTTCACATAATCCGCTCTGCACATAAGTTAAATAAGCAGGGTGACAATACACAGCCTTGACGTACTCCTTTCCCAATTTGGAACCAGTCTGTTGTTCCATGTCCAGTTCTCACTGTTGCTTCCTGACCTGCATACAGATTTCTCAGGAGGCAGGTCAGGTGGTCTGGTATTCCCATCTCTTGAAGAATTTTTAAAGTTTGTTGTGATCCACACAGTCAAAGGCTTTAGCATAGTCAGTGAAGTAGATGTTTTTTTGGAACTGCCTTGCTTTTTCTATGATCCAGCAGATGTTGGCAATTTGATCTCCGGTTCCTCTGTCTGTGCTAAATTCAGCTTGAACATCTGGAAGTTCTCAGTTCACATACTGCTGAAGCCTGGCTTGAAGGATTTTGAGTATTACCTTGCTCGTGCGTGAAATGAGTGCAGTTGTGCAATAGTTTGAACATTCTTTGGCATTGCCTTTCTTTGGGATTGGAATGAAAACTGACCTTTTCCACTCCTTTGGCCACTGCTGAGTTTTCTAAATTTGCTGGCATATTGAGTGTAGCACTTTAACAGCATCATCTTCTAGGATTGAAATAGCTCAGCTAGAAGCCCATCACCTCCACTAGCTATGTTCATATTAATACTTCCTAAGGCCCACTTGATCTCACATTCCAGGATGTGAGTGACCGTTGTGGTTATCTGGGTCATTAAAATCTTTTTTGTATAGTTCTTCTATGTATTCTTGCCAATTCCTCTTAATCTCTCCTGCTTTTGTTAAGTCCTTGCCGTTTCTGTCCTTTATTGTGCCCATCTTTGCATGAAATGTTCCCTTGGTATTGATTTTCTTGAAGAGATCTCTAGCCTTTTCCATTCTATTGTTTTCCTCTATTTCTGTGCATTGTTCACTTAAGAAAGTTTTCTCATCTCTCTCTGCTGTTCTCTGGAACTCTGCATTCAATTGGGTATATCTTTCCCTTTCTCTTTTGCCTTTCACTTCTCTTCTTTTGTCACCTATTTGTAAGGCCTCCTCAAACAACCACTTTGCTTTCTTGCATTTCTTTTTCTTGGGGATGGTTTTAGTCACCACCTCCTGTACAATGGTATGAACCTCCTTCCAGAGTTTTTCAGGCACACTGTTTGCAAGATCTAGTCCCTTGAATTTATTCATCACCACAGCTGTATAATCATAAGGGATTTGATTTAGGTCGTACTTGAATGGCCCAGTGGTTTTCTCTGGTTTCTTCAATTTGAGCCTAAATTTTGAAATAAGGATCTCATGATCTGATCCACAGTCAGCTCCAGGTCTTGTTTTTGCTGACTGTATAGCGCTTCCCCATCTTCAGCTGCAAAGAATACAATCAATCTGATTTTAACATTGACCATCTAGTGATGTCCATGTGTAGCGTCATCTCTTATGTTGTTGGAACAGGGTGTTTGCTATGACCAATGAGTTCTTTTGGCAAGACTCTGTTAGCCTTTGCCCTGCTTCATTTTGTACTCCAAAGCCAAACTTGCTTGTTACTCCAGGTATCTCTTGACTCCTTACTTTTGCATTCCAGTCCCCTATAATGAAAAGGATGTCCTTTTTTGGTGTTGGTTCTAGGAGGTCTTGTAAGTCTCCATGTAATCATTCAACTTCAGCTTCTTCGGCATTAGTAGTTGGGACATAGACTTGGATTACTGTCATGTTGAATGGTTGGCCTTGGAAATGAACCAAGATCATTCTTTCATTTTTGAGATTGCACCCAGCTACTGCATTTCAGACTATTTTGTTGACTGTGAGGGCTACTCCATTGCTTCTAAGGTATTCTTGCCCACAGTAGTAGATATATAATGGTCATCTGAATTAAATTCACCCATTCCCATCCATTTTAGTTCACTGATTCCTAAAATGTCAATGTTCACTCTTGCCATCTCCTGTTTGACCACTTCTAATTTACCTTGATTCAGGGACCTAACATTCCAGGTTCCTATGCACTATTGTTCTTTACAGCATCGGACTTTACTTCCACACTACACACATCCACAGCTGGGTGGTGTTTCTGCTTTGGCTCAGCCTCCTAAACTTTTTGTGGAGCTATTTCTCTGCTCTTCCCCAGTAGCATATTGGACACCTACCAACCTAGGGGAGCTCATCTTTCAGTGTTCTTTTTTCCCTTTCATACTGTTCATGGGGTTCTCAAGGCAAGAACAGTGAAGTGGTTTGCCATTCCCTTTTCCAGTGGACCACATTTTGTCATGCCCTGACTAGCTGGGACATGCCCTTCAGCCTCTCCACATTGCTAGATGTCATGCCTGGTGCCACCGTTCGTCCTCGTTGAGTGTGTAAACCTTCACTGGCTGTTGGATGTTGGTCTACATGCTGCCCGGGGGCCGAGGCAGAGGCCCTGCTGGAATCGCCAGGATGGGGGTCTTGGGAAGGCTGGAGCCAATGTTGGAGAAGGCCCAGGAGCAGAGGACACCTGGGCCTCTTCACTGCCATTCACCATATCCATTCTTTTTTAGATTCTTTCCCCATACAGGTCATTACAGAGCGTGTAATAGAGTTCCCTGTGGTATACAGCAGGTTCTTACTCATTATCTGTTGAGCATCACTGTGTGCAGACACTGTTCTCGATGCTGAGAATGTGATAATGCAAAGAACGAGTCCTTAGTCTCATGGAGCTTACACCTTAGAGCTGGAAGATAGACATTAAACACATAAGTCAGGTGGCCCCATGTGTTACAGGAAAGATGGGGATGTGGGTAACAATGCTATTTTATACAGAGTGGCTAAGGAGACTATGTCCAATAAGGTGATAGCTAAGCAGCAGCCAGAAGGACATGAGGAGTGAGCCAGGATAACTGGAGGAAGGAATAATCCAGACAGGGGGACTAGCAGCGCAAAGGTTCTTGGGCAGGCTCAGGTTGAAATGCTCAAAAAGAGGGAAAGACTGGTGTGGTTGGCATCAGGGACCTGGGGGCTGGAGCAGCAAAGAAGGCCCGGGAGGTAAGGACTGGGCAGCCAGGTCGGGCCTGTGAGCCAGGGCAGATGAGTGGCTTTGTCTGGCTGACTTTTAAAGGATCCGTACATTGAGGGCAGGCTCAGGGAGGCAAAGGTGAAGAAGAGAAGCCAGTGAGGAGGTGAAACAGGGACGAGGTGGTGGTAGAGGAAGTGAGAGGCGGTCGGAGCCTGCGTGTTTGGAAGGCAGCACTGATAGGAAGTACAGATGGGTTACGACCTAGGGGCCCTTCTGTCCGGAGGTCGAGGGTCCGGGGAACAGACTCCCAAGGTGCAGGCCCCGGGATAGTTCTGGGTCAGGGCAGACCAGCTCTGCTCACCTTTGCATACAGGGACTAGATCAGCCTGACTTTTCCAGACCCCTGGGTAGAGGGACTGAGCTTAGAGTGTTCCAAATGCTGGCCTGGAGTGGTCCTCTGCTGTGGGCGCATTTCCCTGCAGGAAGAGGCATGGGAAATAAAGTAGCAACATCATGTCCGTGTAGACCTTGCCTGGGACAGCGGCTGGTCCCTGTATCAGCTGGGCTGCAGTCAGGAGGTCGTGGCTTCTGCCCTGCAGCGAGTCTTTGATACCCTATTGCTCACTTTATTTCAGAATCCAAGTCAATTGATGATTGTGAGGAGCTGGTGATCAACACTACGGCAACTATCAACAACTTATCTTACTACAAAGTGAAGAATTCCATAATTCAAGACAGAAAGCTATATATTGCTGAATGTAAGGTTCAGAGTTGGGTTTAGGTAGATGCATGTTCATTTAAGGTTTTGACTTTATTGACTAACTAAACACAGAACTAAAGGCATTTATAGTTTCTGACTTCTGGTACAAGTATCTAAGAGCCTGATTTAATTCTAAGAAAGTTGAATATGGGGACACATGAGTTTCTTAGTTCTTGCTAAAATCCCCTATCATTGGAATTTTATTATCATTTTTAAGTTACAGTACTTAGCATGATATTGGTTTCTAATAGCCTTTAACTTATAACTTAAATTCACTGATTTTATTTCTCTGGTCACCAAATCCAGTGCTCTTAAAGCTCCTCATGAGTAACAACATGGATGGAATCCTAGAGGCTGTGCGTGTTTTTGGAAATCTCTCCCAGGACCATGACATCTGCGATTTCATAGTGCAGAAAAATGGTGAGTTAATGACATACATTCAAAAACAGTCACGTCTTGGCAATAAACAACTGAGTGGTTTCGCAGCTTGGGTCACAAGAACATGACACTTGTTTCTGCTTTGGGACAAGCAGTGCTTTACATTCTGTTCCATCCATCTGTAAGGCTCTTGGCTCAGGATGCCAAGATGGATCTGGGCTGTGTTCTCAGGGTTTCCCTCTCCCTGATGAGTGGTCTTTTGAGTTTTGAGATGGTGTGTGTATGTGTGTTTAAGTGAAACGAGTAATCTATACACATCATTTCTGTCCATGGGAATGGACTCAAAAGACATGCTCCTTCATGCACTGGAATGTCTATTATAGTACTGCTTGTAATAGTGAAAAATATAGACAACCTAAATGTCCATCAACAGGTAAGAGGATAAATATGTTATGGTATATTCATGCAACCAAACTTTTACAGCAGTTAAAATAAATGAGCTAGAAGTTCATGTATCAACATGCATCAACCTCCAACACATACTATAAGAGCAAAAAAGCTAGTAGTAATAGGAGGACACATATAAAATAATACCATTAATATTGTATTAAAACATGCGAAACAGTCCTGGGTATTGTTTGTGTAATGTACTCATGTGCTAATGGAATAAGGCATAAATGCATTTGGAATTAGAAACTCCACATTTAAGACAAAGTTACATTTGAATGGATGCCCCAAATATAAAATTGGACCTGTAATATTTTATTTCTTAAACTGTGTAGCAGGTACATAAGAGTGTTTACTAAACATATTGTTTTTCTCAAATATCTCATGTAAAAACAGTAACTAAAAATACCTAATTATTCATGTTCATGATAGAAAATTTGTATAATACAGATTGAAAAAAAACACTTCCCCAGAGATAATTGTTAACATTTTGATGTATAGTCTTTAAACTCTTAAAAACATATGTGATTCAGCCTTTGCCAAGCTCACTGCTGACCCATCAGTAGGCCAAGGCTGCCTCCCAAGTGAACAGTGGAACCAGAGCACACACCCATTCATTCTCCCCCAACCCCTGCTGGGGGTGATGAGCAAACAGGACAAAGAGTTCCATTTCTAGGAGTAAGGGAAGGCGGTGGGGGCTGGGGGGAGCCTGTCCTGATATAAGAGGTCCCCTACACTGGAAGTCTGGCCTCCCTGCAGACTGGTTTCCAGCAGTCTGAGCAAGTCTGCTCTTACAAGCTATGGCCTTGGAGGACTTCCCAGGAAGATCTCCACTGAAGCCTACTGCCCCCCGCCCCCCTTCCAGGGTTGTGTATTTTAAGAAAATTCCTGCTGGAGGTTTAAAAGAGCCCTTGAGAACAACCAGAAGTTAGAGATGAAATGAATGGCACCTGTGTGATTGGAAGGAGGTGGTTCCCTCCTCTCCACGGGCGGGGGCTCTCCCCCTGCCTGGAAGGGAGAGCTGATGCTGCGGTGGATACAGCAGTACCTGGGAACAGGGACCCTGCGGGGCGGGGAGCAGGTTCTGAAGTGACGGGTGTTGGGTGTTGGTGAAGGCACTTTTCCCGCTGGGCAGTGGGGAAGCCCTACGGAGAGTGGACTGAGTCCCCTGGCAGGGTTTCCAGTTTCACAAGCTGCTCCCCATTTCCCCTCTGCCATCTGTGGAATGAAATACAGCTGGGGCCCCTGCGTTCACTGGTCTGCATTTGTTCTCTGCCCTTCCAGTCCACAAGTTCATGATTGCTCTGCTGGATGCTAAGCATCAGGATATTTGCTTTTCTGCCTGTGGTGTTCTCCTAAACCTCACCGTGGATAGAGACAAGCGAGTCATCCTAAAAGAAGGAGGTGGCATTAAAAAGTAAGTTCAAGGCATGGAGTTCTGACTATCAGGATTCACAGGGGAGCTTAGGCCCCTCTCCTCATTTCTCCCGGGCAGAGATATTTCTCCATTTGGAAGTGCCCAGCTAGGCTAAAGAGGGGATTTAGATTCCACTGGACGCTTAAAATAATTCAGATGTAGGTTATTGCTTAAATTTGTTAATTACTTAAATTGGTAGATGTGAAATTATTTTAATAACACTGAATTATATATAAAATGTATATTCAGTATCAAAGAAAGCTAATCATCATGTTAAAAATATAAAAAAGGTGCTGACCTAATAACTTCTCAATATGACTTTTCACTTAGGTTAGTGGATTGTTTAAGAGATTTTGGGCCTACTGATTGGCAGCTCGCCTGCTTGGTTTGCAAAACGCTATGGAACTTCAGTGAAAACATCACCAATGCTTCATCCTGTTTTGGAGATGAGGCTGCCAACACACTCTTAGCCCTGCTGTCGTCATTTTTAGGTAAGACTCCTGACTGTGAATCTGTGAATCTTATCAAAATGAGAAAAATCATTTCCTGTTGCCTGTGTGGATAAAGATTGGTAGGCGTTTGGGTAGCTTTTTTTCGATAAGGAACAAGAGAACTTAAAGACGATTATAATTTGGAGATACCTGGAAGAGGCTGAATCTTACATACAGTGGGGACATGAGGACTTCTAACTCACTGGGTGGTGTCATGATTTCTTTTGTGGCTTTTCCCCTTTTTTTGAATTTTCTATAAGCTGCATAAATAGACGATCTGGGCATAAATGCATTGCTGTTGTTTAAAAAGTATATAGACATTGTTGTAATTGAGAAAATATGGTTAAAAGCTACTCCGAAATAAGTCATGCTTTTAATGAACCTATGCATATATGATTGTGTTATGTGGGGAGAGTCTGTGAAATTATTTGACATTACTGTGTCGTCCGACATACACTGAAAGGTAGGAAGTAACTGATGCAAACCAAAGGAAAGATGAGAGTGTCTTCCATTGCAAAAGTTTCTTTTTTTTTTTCAAAAGTTTCTATTTTTAGGATAGTTCTCCTCATCCTGGGTTAGGCCTAACAGCAGTGATTTAGGTCAGAAGTGAGTGGAAAATCTTCATTTTCCAAAACGAAGATGTGCCTATCATCTCCCAAGCACCATGTTGGCTCAGCAAAGCCATGCAGAAAGGCTCAGTGTGACCCAGAGGCTGTGAGTTCAAATCCTGACTCTCTGGGATGGTGTGATTCGACATAAGACTCTCTCAGAACCTGTCTTTTCATCTGTAAAATGGGGACGTTATGTCTGTGCTGTGTTGCAGGGAGTTGTGAGAATCAAACAGGCATCCTGAGAGCATTCCAGGAAGACGAGAGGCTATAGTCAGGCAGCTCTGAGTTAAAGTCTCACTTTATCACATGCAAGGTTTTAACTCAGGGCATATTAATCTCTGAATGTATATCTTCTCGTGTCTAAGATGGGGATGATTGACATCCACTTTGCAGAGTTGTTGGGCTTCCCTGATGGCTCAGATGGTAAAGCATCTGCCTTCAATGCGGGAGACCTGGGTTTGATCCCTGGGTTGGGAAGATCCTCTGGAGAAAGAAATGGCAATCCAATCCAGTATTCTTGCCTGGAAAATCCCATGGATGAAGGAGCCTGGTAGGCTACAGTCCATGTGGTCACAAAGAGTCGGACATGACTGAGCGACTTCACTTTCACTTTGCAGAGTTGTTAGGGTGATAAATGAATAGACATGCACAAAGAAATTCACATAGAATCTGACACACAGCTGGTTCTCAAAACACGTTGTGAAAATGCTCGGTAAATTCTATTGTTGTAACAATATGTTATTAAACGGGAACTCCGGACCAGAGCTATTTGAAAGAAAGCTATATAATAGGTTCTTGTAGGTTATCCATTTTAAATATAAACAGTATGTACATGACCTTCCCACGGTCCCTTAACCGTCCCTTCCCCCGGCAACCAGTTCATTTTCTAAGTCTGTGAGTATCTTTCTGTTTTGTAAGTGAGTTCATTTGTATCATTTCCTTTTAGATTCCACATGTATGGGATGTCATGTTGTATTTCTCCTCTGTCTGACTTACTCACCCAGTATGACACTCTCTAGGTCCGTCTATGTTGCTGCAGACAGCCTTCTTTTTAATAGCTGAGTAATATTCCATCGTATATGAAGTACCACATCTTCTTTATCTGTTCCTCTCTCGGACATTTAGGTTGCTTCCATGTTTTGGCTATTATGAACAATGCTGCAGTGAATATTTCAGCTCCTGTATCCTTTTGAATCATGTTTTTCTCCAGATAGATGTCTAGGAGAGGGATTGTGGGGTCATATGGTAGTTCTGTTTTCAGTTTTTTAAGGAACCTCCATACTGTTCTCCATAGTGGCAGTGCTAATTGACATTCCCACCAACAATGTAGGAGGGTTCCCTTCTCAAAATGAGCACAATTTTAAATCATTGAGGTCCACATTCTGCTCTGTGGACTTGAAGTTTTCTTGGGTTGCTGGGAGCAGAAGTGTGCTCAACTTGCTTTAATTCAGTTCTCGACTGTGGCAGAACATTGGAATTAGAACACATGGAATTAAAAAGAAAAATCAGTAAAAAAAACCACACTTGTCCTGGCCCCATCCCGAGGAATTCTGATTCAGGAGCTCTGGGGGAGGCCAATTATCTGCATCGTTAAAAAGTTCCACAGGTGAGTCTGCTATTTGGGCAGCACTGAGAACTCTACCCCGGTTAGTGAAGAAACTGAAGGGAAGGATGCCCTGGAAATAAGGAAGCTGGGAAACATGTGCATTGCCCAGAGCCTGCTGGACCAGCACTCAGGATGTGGAAGGTGGCCCCATCAATAGCAGGCATCATCTACTCCACCCTGCTAAGACTCAGCAGTGCTCTGTCTCCGCTCTTAAGGAAAAAGGCCTTTGTCCCCCTTGTTCCCTCTAGGCTCCTGCATGGCCATGGCTCCAGCTGTCTCAAGGCTGCTTCTTGCTGCTATCGTGAGTGGGCCTCTGTCTCCTCTGCTGTTGGCACGACTTTCTGTCTCCCATTTGGGGAGAAGATGTGACTGGTTCCATGAGTCATTTTCCTGGGCTTTAGGCTTTCATGCCTCAGGCAGCAGCTGCCTCCACTGCAGGCTGTCTGTGGCTTCCTTTGGCACCTCAGTCTGGGCAGTCAACCACATATAGCAAACTGGTGGGGCCGTGTGGTACCACCTAAGAAGGGATGTGGGCATGGCTGGCGTCACAGGCGGGCAGCACACCTGGCATGCCCTTGACTATAATGGGCCTCTCCCCTCCGTCAGCCCTCCCTGGAGCAGGAATGGGCTTCCTCTCATGCTTCCCTAACCTTGCACCTTTGCTCTGGCCAGGTCTCTTACCTGCCTGGCCCAAGGCTGCCGGTACTGGCAGGCCCTTCTCGTGAGCTTTCCAAGCCCACAGTCATAGGGAAGCTGGACTACTTACATAGCAATTAATCATGAGCTGTGTAACTTGTTCTGTGTTCTTGTTTTGTACCTTTTGTTTCCCCACTCCAACGGAGCCACTTTAAGGAAAGGATATTGCCTTGGGCAAAGCAGGTTCTTGATAGATGCTTATGGATCAACTGACAATGGTGGTATCTTTAATAGTGCTGTATACTTTTAAAAGGACGTTTTTCCTACCCTTCTAAGATCTAAGGTCATCAGCTAGGTAGTTGAGGTAGGTTCCTTTAGGAGGGTTAAGTAAGTGACTTGCCTAAGATCATACTGTAGCAAAGCCAGGGCTTTTCATCAGAGAGTAAACATCGAGCCCCTGTGTTTTTTTCTGCTGCTCCATTACATAGGATGCCCTTACCCACCCCATCCCACCCAACCCTGGAAGGGGATGGAGGCACGGGTAAGAAAAATAAACACAGTCCACCAGGGAGCCAGGTCATCATCAGAGCGTGGCATGCACTTCTCACATGATCACGAGTGCTGCCTATGAGCCGTGAGGACTGGCCACTTCCTGGCTCCTCTCTCCACAGTGTGGGCCTCAGAGCCTCATTCTGACACAGGCTGTGGTTGTGTCCGACCAGCTGGGTGGCAGCAGTTGAAATGGGTATATGAGTGAGCGTATACTTAAAATTTCAATTTTTTTACAGCGATAGGTTAAAAAAACAACAGGCCATTTTGAAAACAGGATGAGCTGTTATATCACAAAAGTCCCACAATGTAGTGTGAGCACTGTTTTTAGAAATCATGGTAGGGCAATTGACATAGCAATGTAAGTTAGCCAACTTTTTCTTGATGGGAAGTTGAAAAAAGAAAGTAATGGGACTCAGTGTGGTTGGGATGTTGACAGTCTTTTTAGGAAAGTGGCTTAAAAAGAACGTGGTCTAAACTTCCTGATGTGCTACAGCCACTTCTCATAAACTCATGAGCAATCTGTTTATCTTGAAGTTCTTAGGTGGTATGCCCTGGCACACGACCACGAGCTTCTCTCAGGGTGGCTGGCAACTGGTGATCACCAGTATACACTGGTGATTAGTGTGTGAGTTTGTTATTGTGAACGTAAATGACTCTAGGTTATCTTACATTCATCTGAGGTACGTGGAGGGCTTCCCTAGGTGGCTCAATGGTAAAGAATCAGCCTGCCAATGCTGGAGACACAGGTTTGATCCCTGGGTCAGGAATATGCCCTGGAGAAGGAAATGGCAACCCACTCCAGTATTCTTGACTGGGAAATCCCATGGACAGAGGAATCTGGTGGGCTACAGTCCATGGGGTTGCAAAGAGTTGAGCACAAGTTAGCAACTAAATAACAAGATATGTGGAACTTAGAACCTAGGTTATGTGATAAGGGATAGAGGGGGCCCCAGCGTTCAAAGTAGAGGGTCACATCATCATGCTTATGCCAAAGAGTCATCAAGTGCTTCTAGAACATGTGAGAACTGTGCCTTGTAAGAGTTATAACAGTAATCAAACCCATGGTAGCTACCTGGTGCTGAACAACAGGCTAGGCAAGAGTGCAGTGATGTGCAGGATCCTTAAACTAGTAGAGACCATATTAGAATGGTCACTGACAGAGTTGTTTTGAGTCCTTTTGTTGTTGTTGTTTAGTCACTCAGTTGTGTCTGACTCTGTGACTCCATGGACTGCAGCACACCAGGTTTCCTGTCCTTCACTGTCTCCTGGAGTTTGCTCAAACTCATGTCCATTGAGTCGGTGATGCCATCCAACCATCTCTTCCTCTGTCACCTCTTTCTCCTCCTGCTGTCAGTTTTTCCCAGCATCAGGGTCTTTTCCAATGAGTCAGCTGTTCACATTAGGTAACCAGCGTATTGCAGCTTCAGCTTTAGCATCTCTCCTTCCAATGAATATTCAGGGTTGATTTCCTTTAGGATTGACTGGTTTGATCTCCTTGTTGCTGTCCAAGGGACTCTCAAGAGTATTCTCCAATACCACAGTTGAAAAGCATCAATTCTTCGGCACTCAGCCTTCTTTATGGTCCAACTCTCACACTGTACATAGCTACTGGAAAAACCATAGCTTTGACTGTCCTGACTTTTGATGGCAAAGTGATGTCTCTGCTTTTTAAGATGCTGTCTAGATTTGTCATAGTTTTTCTTCAAAGGAGCAAGCATCTTTTAATTTCATGGCTGCAGTGATTTTGGAGCCCAAGAAAATGAAATCTATCACTGTTTCCACGTTTTCCCCATCTATTTGCCATGAAGAGATAGGACCAGCCGCCATGATCTTTGTTTTTTGAATGTTGATTTCAAGCCAGCCTTTTCACTCTCCTCTTTCACCTTCACCAAGATGCTCCTTAGGTCTTCTTTGCTTTCTGCCATTAGTGTGCTATCATCTGCATATCTGAAGTTGATGTTTCTCCTGTCAAACTTGATTCCAGCTTGAGCATCATCCAGCCTGGCATTTCACATAATATACTCTGCATGTAAGTTAAATAAGCAGGGTGACAATATACAGCCTTGATGTACTCCTTTCTAAATTTTGAACCAGTCCACTATTCTGTATCTGGTTCTAACTGTTGCTTCTCGACCTGCACACAGGTTTCTCAGGAGGCAAGTTAGGTGGTCTGGTAGTCCCATCTCTTTCAGAATTCTCCACAGCTTGTTGTGATCTACACAGTCAAAGGCTTTAGCATAGTCAATGAAGCAGTAGTAGACTTTTTTTTTTTTTTTAATTCCCTTGCTTTTTCTATGATCCAGCAGATGTTGGCAATTTGATCTCTGGTTCCTCTGCCTTTTCTAAATCCAGCTTGTATATCTGGAAGATCTCGGTTCACGTACTGTTGAAGCCTAGCTTGAAGGATTTTGAGTATTACCTTGTTAGCGTGTGAAATGAGTACAACTGTATGGTACTTTAAACATTATTGGGCATTGCCTTTTTTTGGGATTGGAATGAAAAGTGACCTTTTCTAGTCCTGTGGCCACCGCTGAGTTTTCCAAATTTGCTGTCATATTGAGTGCAGCACTTTCACAGCATCATCTTTTAGGATTAGAAATAACTCAGCTGGGATCCTATCACCTCCCTAGTTTTGTTCATGGAAATGCTTCTTAAGACCCATTTGACTTCACATTCAGGATTTCTGGCTCTAGGTGAGTGACCACATGATTGTGGTTATCCGGGTCATTAAGACCTTTTTTTGTACAGATCATCTGTGTATTCTTGCCACCTCTTCTTAATCTCTTCTACTTCTGTTAGGTCCATACCATTTCTGTCCTTTATTGAGCCCATCTTTGCATGCAATATTCCCTTGGTATCACTAATTTTCTTGAGGAGATCTTTGGTCTTTCCCATCCTACTGTTTTCCTCTGTTTCTATGCATTGTTCACTTAAGAAAGCTTTCTTATCTCCTTGCTATTCTCTGGAACTCTGCACTCAGTTGGGTTTATCTTTCCCTTTGTTCTTTGCCTTTCACTTCTTTTCTCAGCTATTTGTAAGGCCTGCTCAGACAATCACTTTGCCTTCTTGCATTTATTTTTCTTGGAGATGGTTTTAGTCACCACTTCCTGTACAATGATACGAACCTCCGCCCATAGTTCTTAAAGCACTCTGTCTACCAGATTTAGTCCCTTGAACTATTCATCACTTCCATTACATAATCATAAGGGATTTTATTTAGGTCATACCTGAATGGCTTAGTGATTTTCTCTACTGTCTTCAATTTGAGTCTAAATTTTGCAATAAGAGTTCATGATCTGATCCACAGTCAGCTCCTGGTCTTGTTTTGCTGACTGTATAGAGCTTCTCCATCTTTGGCTGCAAAGAATATAATCAGTCTGATTTCAATATTGACTGTCTGGTGATGTCCATGTGTAGAGTCATCTGTTGTGTTGTTGGATGAGGGTGTTTGCTATGACCAGTGTGTTCTGTTGGCAGAACTCTTGTTAACCTTTGCCTTTCTTCATTTTGTACTCCAAGGCCAAACTTGCCTATTACTCCAGATATCTCTTGACTTCCTACTTTTTGCATTCCAGTCCCCTATGATGAAAAGGACATCTTTTTTTGGTGTTTGTTCTAAGAGGTCTTATAGGTCTTCATAGAATGGTTCAATTTCAACTTCTTCAGCATTAGTGATTGAAAGATAGACTTGGATTACACTGATGTTGAATGATTTGCCTTGGAAACAAATGGAGATCATTCTGTCTTTTTTGCGATTGCTCCCAAGTACTGCAGTTCAGACTCTTCTGTTGACTGTGAGGGCTACTCCTTTGCTTCTAAGGTATTCTTGCCCACAGTAGTAGATATATAATGGTCATTTGAATCAAATTCACCCATTCCCATCCATTTTAGTTCACTGATTCCTAAAGTGTCAGTGTTGACTCTTGCCATTTCCTGCTTGACCATGTCCAATTTACCTTGATTCATGGACCTAACAGTCCAGGTTCCTATGCAATATTGTTCTTTACAGCATCGGACTTTACTTTCACCACCAGACACAACCACAACTGGGCATTGTTTCCGCTTTGGCTCAGCCTCTTCATTTTTTCTGGAGCTATTTCTCTGCCCTTCCCCAGTAGCATATTGGACACCTACTGACCTGGGGGGCTCATCTTTCAGTGTTCTGCCTTTTTGCCTTTTAATCCTTTCTAAAACCTTACCTAAAATTCTAGTTTTTGGAAATGTGCTGTGTACAAAGAAAGTTGAGCAATAACTGGTTATCTAAATCAGTACTTTTCACACTGTGACCAGTTTGAAAAATGAAGCAGCAAACAAAGAGAATATCAGAATATATTACATGTAGAAAAGATAAGTATTCTATCATGAAACATTTGTTATTTGTTTGTAAATATGTAAATATGTGTATATAGTCATCATGTAATATGGACTTCCTAGGTCACAGTAAAAAAAAAAAAGTTTGAAAATCATAGATCTAAGTTTTTCTTGGGTTAGCATACAAGTTCCAAAATTTAACACCTAGTGTAATATGACACATTTTATGCGTTTGCTGTATTTACTTTGCAACTTGAGACTGCTTTTCTCTAATCTATAGTTATTTGGCCACTTTTGTTATCTTGTCTAACCCAATTTACAATTAAGAGGGTACAAGTGTAGATTAACTAATTATACGTTGAGCCTCAAGAAGAGTAATATAGTCTCAATGTTAGATTAAGAAACCCCAGACACCAAAACAGTGACTTGGCTAAAATCATCAAACTGAAGGTTGCCTGGGCAGCCATCAGTCTAAGCTGCTTTGGAAAAAGAGCATAAAAAAAATGAAATCATTTTTAACGAAAGTTTAGTACTCAGAACATCTGCAGAAGAGTGAGCAGGAAGTAGATCTAGGAATTCAAGAGCACTCAGAGTCTCACAGACCGCTTTAGTTTGGAAATAGCCCAACAGGAAGGACTTTTAAGGCATCAAACACCATCTGGATTCTCCTTCTTTCAAGGCCTTGATTATCAAATGGGTGGGGAGAGTCAGGTTTGCTTACAGGGGTCTCCATGGAGAGCTTTGCTGAATTGTTTGTGTCTGCCCAGAACTTATCTCAGAGTTGCATAGCTGTCCAGTTGGCTAGGGGAAAGGACGGGAAGGTACAAACTGGGATTCCAGACTTATCTTATTCTGGGTAGTGACACCAACACCAGTAGTGCCAAAGTACACACAGTGTACTTCGTGTGTACTGAAAATATTCAGGGTAAGAAATTTGATGTAAGCACCAAGGAAGCATTTGATGGTAGGATTTTAGTGGGCCTTATGAAAGAAGTTTGCAAATTATGCAAGCAGCAATATTTGTGGTCACTTTAGGACTTAGTGGTTACCACTTAAGAAGTCTGCCTCAGCCTCAGACCTAGGAAGTGGCAGAGCCAACCTTCTGACTGGCAGGCCAGTGCATTTTCCTGAAGTTCTTCTCATGGGTTCCAGTGTAAACAGAAATGCAGTGGCGGGTCAGTGCAGAAACCTCAGTAGCCATTTGTCTTCCAACTTGGGTTGGATATACTTTCATGATATTCACAGAATTGAAAGTGCTGTTGGATTAAGAAACAAATCAATGTTGTAATTTTGCATTTTTTTAACAAGTGCTTTTCTGCATTATACATGGATTCACTTGGGATTCTAATATTGCTTAGGATTCTCAAAGTCTTCCATTTTTCACTTTTATTGGGGTGAGCATAAGGTGGCAGGGGGAGGGAGGTGTTATCTTTTCAACGAAGTTTGTCCAGGCTGCTCTGAAATGAGCAAAGTTGATTTTCAGTCATTTTCAGTCAAATTCAACTGTGCTATTTTCCCAAAAGATTTCCTAACTTCTTTTATATTTTTCAACCACTGAAGAATTAATAATTAACATTTTTAATGTGCAGATAAGGAAATAATCTATTCATACTTTGTTCTGAGAAATTGTGATCTGACTTTTGGATATAAAGTTAGATGTAACATTAGGGATAAATTGAAGTAAAAACTCAATTCAGTCTAGGTTTTTTTTTTTTTAGGAAGATTGCTATCTTTGATTATTATTTTTTTGCCATGCCACACACTATGCATGATCTTAGTTCCCTGACCAGGGATCCAATCCCAGGCCCCCTGCAGTGGAGGCATAGAGTCTTAACCACTTGGACTGCTAGGGAAGTCCTCATGGTTATTATCTTTTTTTTTTTTAATTAAGAAACTATCATATACTTACTTAAAATTTTTCCTATAAAGAACTACTCCTGTAAAAAAGCCTTGTTGCAATTAGAGATGACTCAGGATGAGTTTAACTCATGCCATCAAAAATTAAACCATTCAGTAGGATTACATTTCTAAGTAATTGCTGTAATTTTAATTTTTCTGATGCAGATGAAGAACTAGCATTGAATGGGAGTTTTGACCAAGACCTAAAAAACTATCACAAACTCCACTGGGAAACAGAATTCAGACCGGTGGCACAGCAGCTTCTAAACCGAATTAAGAATCATCACACCTTCCTGGAACCTCTGCCTATTCCTTCTTTCTAACATGATGCAGATTAACAACAGAAACAGGAAGTGAGGTCTCCATCATTCTTAAGAAGTGGTAACAAGCATGAACTTTTTTTTTCAATATTAACAAATATTCAAAGTTTTTCAGGTACTTATTTTAGTGAGTAGTCTTAGTGTATTAAAAGAAATAAGCATTTCTTCTTGTGGTAGGTATTGTGGAAAAATGAATATACATGTTGTGCTTCCAACTATGAGAAATTTAAGATGAAAATATATTCATGGTATTTCTAAGTAAATGACTTTTTATTCTATTCTCTATTGAATAATTTAGTTCTAGTCTTAAAATCCTGATGTCACAATTCTAGAATTTAATTGCTTGTCAGTTCAGTCAATGAACTGTGCAATGAAGACAGTTAGATTTTATGTACAGAAAGAATGGTGGTCAACACTATTAGGAATACATTACGACATAAGCATCCGCACTGATCCTTACAGCTTTTAATAATAGTCTTCTGGTTAGGTACCACTATTTTTCTGGTTGTCATACTGAGGAGGGGGAGGCAGAAAAATTTAGAGAAGACTGCTTTGGGCCATCCACTCTTTATTAAATAAGTAAAATAGATGAAAAAGAGAGTATTTTCCCTTTTTATTTTTATTTGAAATAAACTGAATAGACCAGACAATTCTACTTATAACTCTTTGTGACTATAGAGGTGATCCAATATACTAGAAATATATGGCAGATCTCAGTTTGAATCCTAGTTCTCCCCTGCCTAGGTTTTGGGCAACTAACTTAATATTTTTAGCTTAAGTGTACAATGTAATCATGTAGTTTAGGAACAAGCAAACAAAAGTGGGCAAATTGTCCAGTATGCTGACTGATGTGTAGTAGGTACTCAATAAATTACGGTTTTCCACCCTTCATAGGATAAGATTGGTCTTTGAATAAATGATCAACACCAAAGAAATTGAGATAACCATTGCTATCCTATATTAGCCAAAGAAAGATTCAGAATAAAAGTAGATTTGATACTCTGCTCTGTAGGGTTAGAGATGAACCATTAATAACATAAAAACTCATCTCTTACCCTAACAAAATACCAAGACTAATGAGTTAAAGGCAGGCTTTTAACAGACTAGATAGTCTTATAAGTCTATTAGAAAAACCCTAAATTTCCAGAAACAAATAGACTTTCCAAGGGCTCCTCTAGTTTGGGGCTCATCCCAGGTTGGGGCTCAGCAAAATCATCTAGAGACACTCACTGTAGTCTGTCATCCATGCATCTATGCTAGGAGATTCACTCTAACAGTTGAAATCTTCTTAAAAAAAAATATTTATTTGGCTGCACTGGGTTTTAGTTGTGGCATGTGGGATCCAGCTCCCCCATCAGGTATCAAACAAACCCATGTCCCCTGCATTGGGAGTGTGGAGTCCTAACCACTGGACCAGCTGGGAAGTCCCTGAAACAGTTTTAAAAAGTCTGATAGGCTAATCTCTCAAAAACATTTGAAGATCTAAGTATTTTTACCCATAGCAGGCTATATATTCTACTTTCAGTGAAAAAGATAAAACTCTCTTCCCCCTAAAAGAGCCCCCTCAGTATTTATAATTAATATAATAACTCATAGTAGAATACCATTACATTTGTTCTCCATATTAACCTCCTCTCCCTCAGACTCATGTGCAAGCTGAACCATGTGGAACTATCTCGGTTCATTTCAATTGCTCAGTTCTGTCCAACTGTTTGCAACCCCATGGACTGCAGCACGCCAGGCTTCCCTGTCCATCTTCAACTCCCAGAGCCTGCTCAAACTTATGTCCATTGAGTCAGTGACACCATCCAACTATCTCATCCTCTGTAGTCCTCTTCTCCTCCTGCCTTCAGTCTTTCCCAGCATCAGGGTCTTTTCCAATGAATCAGTTCTTTGCATCAGGTGGCCAAAGTATTGGAGTTTCAGTTTCAGCATCAGTTCTTCCAATGAATATTCAGGACTGATTTCCTTTAGGATGGACTGGTTTGACCTCCTTGCTGTCCAAGGGACTCTCAAGAGTCTTCTCCCAACACCAAAAACCATAGCTTTGACTAGACAGACCTTTGTTGGCAAAGTAATGCAGTCACCACCTGCAGTGATTTTGGACCCCAAGAAAATAAAGTCTCTCACTGTTTCCATTGTTTCCCCTTCTATTGGCCATGAAGTGATGGGACCGGATGCCGTGATCTTAGTTTTTTGAATGTTGAGTTTTAAGCCTACTTTTTCACTCTCCTCTTTAGTTCTTCTTTGCTTTCTGCCATAAGGGTGCTGTCATCTGCGTGTCTGAGGTTATTGATATTTCTGTTTCTTGATTGAGATCTTGATTCAATCTTGATTCCAGCTTGTGCTTCATCCAGCTCGGCATCTCACATAATGTACTCTGCATAGAAGTTAGATAATCAGGATGACAATATACAGCCTTGATGTACTCCTTTCCCGATTTGGAACCAGTCTGTTGTTCCATGTCCAGTTCTAACTGTTGCTTCTTGACCTGTCTACAGATTTCTCAGGAGGCAGGTCAGGTGGTCTGGTATTCCCATCTCTTGAAGAATTTTTAAAGTTTGTTGTGATCCACACAGTCAAAGGCTTTGGTGTAGTCAAAAAAGCAGAAGTAGATATTTTCCTGGAACTCTCTTGCTTTTTTGATGATCCAGTGGATTTTGGCAATTTTATCTCTGGTTCTTCTGCCTATCTGCCTACCTTATTATTGGAACTATCTGCCTACCTTAAAAATTAGTTAGAAAATTTACCATCTTAACCATTTTTAAATGTTGTAGTGGTGTTAAGCTTACTCACATTTGTCTGCAAAGTTCTTCCTTCGCAGAACTTTTTCATCTTGCAAAACTGAAACTGTGTCCATTAAACAACTCCTTCTTTCCTCCTCTTTCCAGCCCCTAGCAACCACCATCCTACTTTGTTTCCATGAATTTGATTTGATTAGTTTAGATCCCTCATACAGCCTTTGTCGTTTTGTGACTGATTTATTTTGCTTAGCATAATGTCTTCAAAGTTCATCCATGTTGTGGTGTATGATAGGATTTCCTTCCTTTTAAAAAGGCTCAATAATATTTTCTTGTATGTTTATATCATATTTTTTCATCCGTTAACTCATCAGGACATTTGGCTTGCTTCTATCTCATGCCTATTGTGAATAATGCTACTATGAACATGAATGTATAAATTACCTCTTCAAGGTCCTGCTTTCAGTTCCTTTTGATATATACCCAGAAATGGAATTACTGGGTGATATAGTAGTTCTACTGTTAACTTTTTGAGGAATGTCTGTATTAATTTCTGCAGAGGCTACCTCATTTCACATCACCAACAGTGCACAACGGTTCCCATTCTTTTTTCTTTCCCATTTATTTTTATTAGTTGGAGGCTAATTACTTTACAATATTGTAGTGGCTTTTGCCATACATTGACATGAATCAGCCATGGATTTACATGTGTTCCCCATCCTGAACCCCCCCTCCCACCTCCTTCCCCATCCCATCCCTCTGGGTCATCCCAGTGCACCAGCCCCGAGCACTTGTCTCATGCATCCAACTTGGACTGGCGATCTGTTTCACACTTGATAATATACATGTTTCAATGCTGTTCTCTCAGATCATCCCACCCTCGCCTTCTCCCATAGAGTCCAAAAGTCTGTTGTATACATCTGTGTCTCTTTTTCTGTCTTGCATATAGGGTTATCGTTACCATCTTTCTAAATTCCATATATATGCGTTAGTGTGGTGTTTGTCTTTCTGGCTTACTTCACTCTGTATAATGGGCTCCAGTTTCATCCATCTCATTAGAACTGATTCAAATGAATTCTTTTTAATGGCCGAGTAATATTCCATTGTGTATATGTACCACAGCTTTCTTACCCATTCGTCTGCTGATGGGCATCTAGGTTGCTTCCATGTCCTGGCTATTATAAACAGTGCTGCGATGAACATTGGGGTACACGTGTCTCTTTCAGATCTGGTTTCCTCAGTGTGTATGCCCAGAAGTGGGATTGCTGGGTCAAATGGCAGTTCTATTTCCAGTTTTTTAAGGAATCTCCACACTGTTCTGCATAGTGGCTGCACTAGTTTGCATTCCCACCAGCAGTGTAAGAGGGTTACCTTTTCTCCACACCCTCTCCAGCATTTATTGCTTGTAGACTTTTGGATAGCAGCCACCCATTCTTTACATCTTCTCCAGCGCGTGTTATTTTCTGTTGTTGTTGTTTTGATAGTAGCCATCCTAGTGGTTGTGAAATGGTATCTCATGTTGGTTTTGATTTGCATTTCTCTAATAAGTAATGGTATTTTTTACTGTTGATCATGCTCTTTGGGCTCCCCTGATAGCTCAGTTGGTAAAGAATCTGCCTGCAGTGCAGGGGACCTGGTTTGATTCCTGGGTCGGGAAGATCCCCTGGAGAAGGGATAGGCTACCCACTCCAGTCACAAGGGAAGCCCTTGTGACTCAGCTGGTAAAGAATCTGCCTGCAATGCAGGAGACCTGGGTTCGGTCCCCAGTTTGGGAAGATCCCCTGCAGAAGGGAAAGGCTACCCATGCCAGTATTCTGACCTGGAGAATCCAGGACTATACACTCCATGGGGTTGCAAAGAGTCACACACGACTGAGTGACTTTCACTTTCATGCTGTTTGATGCACAGAAGTAAGTTTGATGTAGTTCTATTTGTCTATTTTTACTTTTGCCTTTTGGTATTATGTCCAATAAATCATTGCCAAATCCGGTGTCCTGAAGCTATGCTATCTTTTCTTCTAGGAGCTTTATAGTTTTAGTTCTTACACTTAGGTCTTTAATCCATTTTAGTTAATTTTTGTGTATGTTTCTAAAATAAAGGTCTAACTCCATTCTTCTGCATGTGAATATCTAGTTTTTCCCAGACAGTTCTTTTCTCATCGAATAGTCCTGGCATCCTTGTTGAAAATCATGAAGGCTTATTTCTGGGTATATGTCTATGCAAGTACCATACTGTTTTGATAATGTAGCTTTCGAAAATGTTTTGAAATTAGGACATTGTGAGACTTACAGCTCTGTTCTTTTTCAGGATTGTTTTGGCTATGTAGAGTCTTTTGAGACCCCATGTGAATTTTTGGATGGATTTTTCTATTTCTGCAGGAGAAAAAGGCATTGAATTTGTAGATTGTTTTAGGTAGTATTGACATCTTAACAATATGAAGTATTCCAGTCTATGAACACAGGATGTCTTTATTTGTTCGTGTCTTCTTTATTTTCTTATAGTTATGTTTTATAGTTTTCATTGTCAAGTCTTTCAACTCCTTTGGTTAAATTTATTTCTAAGTATTTTATTATTTTTGATGCTATTGTAAATGGAGCTGTTGCCTTCAGCTTAGTCACTCAGTTGTGTCTGACTCTTTGCAACCCCATGAATTGCAGCATGCCAGGCCTCCCTGTCCATCACCAACTCCCAGAGTTTACTCAAACCCATGTCCATCAAGTCGGTGATGCCATCCAACCATCTCATCCTCTGTCATCCCCTTCTCCTCCTGCCCCCAATCCCTCCAAGCATCAGGGTCTTTTCCAATGAGTCAACTCTTCGCATGAGGTGGCCAAAGTACTGGAGTTTCAGCTTCAGCATCAGTCCTTCCAATGAACACCCAGGACTGATCTCCTTTAGGATGGACTGCTTGGATCTCCTTGTGGTCCAAGGGACTCTCAAGAGTCTTCTCCAACACCATAGTTCAAAAGCATCAATTTTTCAGCGCTCAGCTTTCCTCACAGTCTAACTCTCACATCCATACATGACCACTGGAAAACCATAGCCTTGACCAGATGGGCCTTTGTTGGCAAAGTAATGTCTCTGCTTTTTACTATGCTATCTAGGTTGGTCATAACTTTCTTTCCAAGGAGTAAGCGTCTTTTAATTTCATGGCTGCAATACCATCTGCAGTGATTTTGGAGCCCAAAAAATCAAAGTCTGACACTGTTTCCACTGTCTCCCCATCTATTTGCCATGAAGTGATGGGACCAGATGCCATGATCTTAGTTTTCTGAATGTTGAGCTTTAAGCCAACTTTTTCACTCTCCTCTTTCACTTTCATCAAGAGGCTCTTTAGTTCTTCACTTTCTGCCATAAGAGTGGTATCATCTGCATATCTGAGGTTATTGACATTTCTCCCGGCAATCTTGATTCCAGCTTGTGCTTCTTCCAGCCCAGCGTTTCTCATGATGTACTCTGCATATAAGTTAAATAAGCAGGGTGACAATATACAGCCTTGACATACTCCTTTTCCTATTTGGAACCAGTCTTTTGTTTCATGTCCAGTTCTAACTGTTGCTTCCTGACTTGCATACAGATTTCTCAAGAGGCAGGTCAGGTGGTCTGGTATTCCCATCTCTTTCAGAATTTTTCACAGTTTATTGTGATCCACACAGTCGAAGGCTTTGATGTAGTCAATAAAGCAGAAATAGACGTTTTTCTGGAACTCTCTTGCTTTTTTGATGATCCAGCGGATGTTGGCAATTTGATCTCTGGTTCCTCTGCCTTTTCTAAAACCAGCTTGAACATCTGGAAGCCTGTTGCCTTAGTTTCCTTATTTGATTGCTGTTAGTGTATAAAAATGCAACTGATTTTTCTGTGTTGACTTTTATAGTTCCAACAGGTTTTTTTGGTTTTGTTTTTTGGTGTGGAATCTTTAGGGTTTTCTAATATAAGACCATGTCATTTGCATACAAATATATAATTTTACATTTCCTTTCTAATTTGGACATTTTTTCTTTTTCTTGCCTAATTGCTTAGTTAGGACTTCTGGTATACTATGAGTGGTGAGAGTTGATATTTTTCTCTTGTTCCTGATCTTAGAGGAAACAGTTTATCTTTCACAGAGTATGATATTAGCTATGTGCTTTTCACATATGGCCTTTATTACACTGAGATGGTTTCCTTCTACTTGTGGTTTGTTGAGTATTTTTTTTTTTAATCATGAAAAGGGTACTGAATTATGCCAAATAATTTTTCTACATCAACTGATAACAATCATGTGTTTGTTTCCTCACCCTTCATTCTGTTAGTGTGGTATATTACACTGATCAATTTTTAGAAACTGAATATATATACTTGCATTTCAGGAATATATCCCTCTTCATTTTTTAAAAAAAGTATTTTATTAATTTATTTACTTTTGGCTCTACTGGGTCTTAGTTGCAGCATGTAGGCTTAGTTGCCCTGCAGCATGTGGGATCTTAGTTCTCCAACCAGGGATCAAACCCACATCTCCTGCATTGGAAGGCAGATTCCTAACCACTAAACAGCCAGGGAAGTCCCCCACTTCATTTTTTAAATGTGCTGTTGAATTTTCTCTACTAGAATTAAGGGTTTTTGTAACAATATTCATCATACATATTTGTCTGTAGTTTTCTTGCAGTTGCTTTGGCTTTGGTATCAGGATAATGCTGACCTCATAGAATGAGTTTAGAAATGTTCCCTTGTCTTCAATGTTTTGGATGAGTTTGGTGTTGACTTTTCTTTAAATGTTTGGTATAATTCAGTGAAACCATTTGGTCCTGGGCTTTGTTGAGTTTTTAATTACTGATTCCAGTCTCCTTACTAGTTATAGTTCTTTTCAGATTTTCTATTTCTTCATGATTCCTTCTTGATAGGCTGTGTGTTTCTAAGTTATTCAATTTGTCGATGTACAGTGTATAGTATTCTCTATCCTTTTTTTTTAATATTGGCTGGGAATGTCTCATTTTTCATTTCTGATTTAATATTTTTCTTAATGCAGTTAAAGATGTCAATTTTTTTGATCTTTTCAAAGAAGTCTTAATTTTGTTGTATTTTTTCTATTGTGTTTTTTATTTATCTCTGCTTTGATCTTTGTTTCCTTCTGCTAGCTCTGCGTTTGGACTGTTCCGTCTAGTTCCTTGACAAATGACGTTGCAATGTTGACTGGAGATTGTCTTTGCTTTTATAGTCTAAGAGTTTATAGCTGTAAACTTCCCTCTTAGCACAGCATCTGTAAATATTGGTGTGCTATGTTTTTATCTCAAGATACTTTCTAAGTCCATTTGTAATTTCTTCTTTGCAGTGGCCTTTTAAGAGTATGCTTTTTCATTTCTATATACTTGTGGACTTTCCAGCTTTTCTTTCTGCAGTTGATTGTTAGGTTCATTCCATTATGATCAGAAAAGATACTTTGCATCCAATCTTTTAAAATTTGTTAGGACTTGTTTTGTGGCTTAGTATGTGGCAATCCTGGAGAAAGTTCCGTGTGCCCTTGAGAAGACTGTATATCTTATTGTTGGAATTTTCTGTATACGTCTGATAGATTCAACTATTCTGTAGTGTTCAAGTCCTCTTTTTTCCTTATTTATCTTATGTTGGTTCTATTCATTTTTGGAAGTGAGTATTTTTAAAAGTATTTATTTGGGTGCATTGGGTCTTAGTTGCAGCATGCAGGATCTTTGTTGTGTCACGTGGGCTCTCTAGTTGTGCTGCATGGGCTCCTGAGTGCATGGGTTCGGTAGCTGCAGCATGCAGTCTTAGTTGCTCCATGGCATGTGTGACCTTAGTGCCCCAGCCAAGGATCCAACCTGTGTTTTCTGCATTGCAAGGAGTACTCTTAACCACTGGACCACCAGGGAAGTCCCTGGAAGTGGATATTGAGTCTCTTACTAACTATTATTGTGTTGCTATTTCCTGGGCTTCCCTGGTGGCTCAGTGGTAAAGAATCTGCCTGCCAATGCATGAGCTGTGGGTTTGATTCTTGGGTTAGGAAGATCCCCTGGAAAAGGACATGCCAACTCACTCCAATATTCTTGCCTGGGAAATCCCATGGACAGAGGAGCCTGGCAGGCTACAATTCATGGGGTCGCAAAGAGTCAGACATGACCTAGCTACTAAACAACAACAAATCTGTTTCTCCCCAGTTCTATTAACATTTGCTTCCTATGTTTAGGAGTGTTAGTATTTGATGCCTATATATTTATAACTGTTTTGTCTTCCCGGTGAATTGGCCCTTTTCTCCGATGTTCATAGAGCCACCCCTGCTCTTTTGGTTACCATTTGCATAGAATGTCTTTTTCTATCCTTTCACACTCAGCCTATATGTGTTCTTAGATCTAAAGTTAGTTTCTTATAGACAGCATATAGTTGGATCCTCTTTTTTATTTTATCCATTCAGCCAATCTGAGTCTTTTGATTGGGGGATTCAATCCATTTATTACATTTGATATAATTACTAATAGGGAAGGACTTGCTATTTTGTTTTCTGCAAGATTTGTAGCTTTTTTTGTACCTCAGTCCCCCTCTTCCTCCTTTGTGTTTCATTGACTTTTTTTTTGGAGTTAACATGCTTTGATTTCCTTCTCATTTCTTTTTGTGTAAATTCTGAAGAGATTTTCTTTGTGGTTACCATGGGGATTATGTTTAAAAATGTTAAAGTTATAAGTTTATTTTGATAAGTTGATTTGCATATAAAACTCCATTCCTTTACAGCTCTGCACACTCCCTACTTTATGTCCCCACAAGTCCCTTAGGCTCTCTTCACTTTTCATTTTTATCTCTGACTTGATAATATCAATAACTCTTCAAGGTCTTTCTTCTCTCTGATCAAATTGCCTGTTGTAGTCAATTTTTTTCCTTTTTCAATTATTGTATTCTTCAGCTCCAGAATCTGATTCTTTTTATTCTGTCTCTTTGGTGATATTCTCATTTTGTTCATGCATCATTTTCTTGATATGTCAGCCTTGTTCTCTTTTTCTCTTTAGTACACTGAGCATCTTTAATTGTTTAAAATCTTTTTTTTTTTTTAAGGTTTTATTGAATTTCTTATTATACTGCTTCTGTTTTATGTTTTGGAAGAAGGTCTTGGCCCTGAGATAGGTGGAATCTTAGCTCCCCAACCAGGGATTGAACATGCACCCTCTGCATTGGAAGGCGACTTCTTAACTACTAGACTGCCAGGGAAGTCCCTAAAATTCTTTGTGGGGTAATTTCAGAGTCCTACATTGCTTTAGGGTTGGTTTCTGGGGATTTATTTTGTTTTTTAGATTTTGCCACATTCTCTTGCGTACACACACACACATATATATACCTTGCAAAGTTTGTTGTGATTTGGGCATTTGAAAAATAGCTACCGGAGAAGGCAATGGCAACCCACTCCAGTATTTTTGCCTGGGAAATCTCAGGGACAGAGGAGCCTAGCAGGCTACAGTCCATGGGGTCACAGAAGATTCAGATACCACTTAGTGACTAAACAACAAATAGGTTTATACATCCATAACCCTTGACATGTGACTTTGTAGCACCTCCCACTGTGGGTGGAAAAAAAAAAGAGAAAAAAAAAAAAAAAAAGAAAAATAGCTACCATTTCCAGGGATGTATCTTCTTTGGACAAGTGTATATGTTTTTATTCCAGGATATAATATCTGCTTTTAGCAGATATCGTCTTAATTTCCCTAAGAGGCTTGCCTCTGTTTCTTCTCAGGAGCTTCCTGTTCCAATTTCTGTTTTATTCCTATCAGTATTCTTTTGGATCTCCTGCACCTGCCTATATAACTATAGATACCCTGCTGTTCTAATGTACCTCTGTGCTCACTTCTGTGTTCAGTGATCTACAACTGGCATCCAAACCATTCTACCTCTCCTCCTAGTGCTCCAAGTCAGATGAGACAGAATCCAGTCCCTCAAACACAAACGTTCACCTTTTTTCTTTCGGTCCCGAGGGAGAAGCTGGGAATTAGGAGTTTCCTCTCAATTGCTGCCGTGCTGTACGCCAGGTTAGGACAAGCAAAATGCCCCGAATTTACCTCCACCTTTTGGTGCAGCCTCCTCCTGGTTTGTGTTTGCCTGAGCTGTAGCTTCCCAAGTGGTTTCTAGAGTTCTCACAAAGGTGTTTGGTCCTTCTATTGTTGTTAGTTCAGTGTCTCCATTGGGAATAAGGACCTGGTACATCATAGGTAATGTCACTCCCCATCTACTGCCTTTGCTTTCCCTTGATATTCACTAGTCACAAATATTTAACAAAATTTCAGAGTATCTTAATGCGTGAAAAGTGCCTGGAAAACATTCTTATCCAACAAGTTTTATTTACTTATCTATCAATGGTCTGTTATCACGATAATTTGAAATTGGTAAACTGTTAAAATTCATTTAAAAACTAAGATTTTATTCCTCTAAGTTAAAAATATCACCATTATTTATATGGAGTTATTTAACTGTGGTAAATGTGTTTAGAATTTAATCTCATTCTTAAAGAGATACTGAATTAAGTATTGCCTAATAAAAAAGTTCCCTAATTTTTACTAAAAAAGTGATCTAAAAAATTGAATCTTGGGAAAAAAAAAAATTGAATCTTGGAAACCTCAACCAGAAATCTATTCATGGTTATTTAAGAAAAATAATTCCTCTTGTGGGGAAGTTTTGATAGCCCATATTCTGTTTTACTGCCTTCAATTATTTTGGAAACTATTAGTTTCAAGAAAACATTAACAGGAAACACCTGTTAAATTGGAGGTGTTGAAACATCAACTTTGTATCACAGGCATGCCTTTATTACTTTAGGTACCAGCATACTTTCTTACTCATTAAAATTTTCATTTCGTCTCATGATTTCTAAGTGGAATAAGATAATAAACTCAGTTTTTCTTGCTCATCCTACTACTGATTAGAACTTCTATTAGAAATGTTGTATTTTTAAGAGGAAGTGCCAAGAACAAAGAGCAGAAGCAGAATGAGTAAAAATTTATCCAGTGCAAACTTACTTGTTGGATTCACCTGTATTGCTATGATGAAATAACCCAGTAGCAGACAGAAAAGGGCAGAGGCATGATGCAAATTCAACAGGTAAGACCATTTGTATATTATTGTAAGCTAACTAGAAATGGGCTGATATATTTCTTTATAAAATATATTGAAGGCAGTGTTTATCTAAGGTGACAGTATTATCTTCTCACTAGGGTATGTAGCCATGAAGGTAGCTATAACATCTCCATTCAAAATTATGCCTCCTAGCTCCCATCCCACACTATAATTTTATAGGCACTATCTTGTTACTCATCAAAACATTTATTGAGCTCAGTTATCACAAAAGCTTTGATTAAATTCAGAACTAATTGTTTGACAGTGTCATTTTTTGTTCTGTAGTGACTCCCTAATTTAACCTGCTTCTAATAATTCTTAATAATTGATCTCTAAAAATCTCAGTTCAAAATGGACAAGGTATGGGACTGTATTAGTTATTTCCAAGATAAAACTTTTCCTTGTAGCTCTCAAAATGACTGCAAGAGTTTGCCATTTAAATAATAGATAATTCTGTAGTCAGTCTTAAGTGTGATAGCTAATAAAAATCAGTAGAAAGTAGGAATAGTGACTGATTTTGTTAAGTCATGATTTTTTGAGACAGCAAATAAAATTGGAGAAAAATTATTCTTTATTGAAAAATACTAATAATACTGACAGACTTCAAAAGCAATTCACGCTTCCAGAATACAAAGTACTTAATACATTTTTCAAGCCTGTTTGCATTTCAAAGTTAGCATTTTTGTAAATCAAATTTGATAACCTGACTAAAAATATTTTCCAGCTTTATTATTTAAGGAGCTGCACAATCTTTGAAGGGGGGGACCATGAGGTGGGCAGGAGCAGAGGGGCAGAATGCACCTGGGACTGAGCAGCAGCTACACAATATTTCCCATAACTTCGGTGCTGGAAACAAAAACACTGCACAAGACAGCTGCCCTCCAGTGTCACAGAACCTTGGGAAACAGCATATCAAAAGGTAGCCAGCTTTTTCTTATAATTTAAACATTTTTTCACGTAAGATTGCCTTTTGAAGAAGTCTTTAAGAATGCCACTGTAATTTAATATCATCCAATAACTGAATTTAAAAAAAAAACTATGAAAAAAATGAGCTGTTACCATCATAATGGTCTTTGATGAGCTGTGAGTAATTTTAGATGCAAAAAAATTAACATATATGTAAGTTTAATTTGAAACCACACAAATTTAATGTATGTAGGCTCAGATAGTAGCAGTGTTCACCTTATTACTGATAGCTTAACCGGAACAGCCACTCTATTCATTCCACCAGCAGGAATAGCAGCACCAATATCTAAAATTCTTTATGTATAAAAGCTTACATCATTATCAAAGTCCCATTCTTTGCATGCTCCAATTTTTGTTATTTTTTAACATAAAAGCAACAGGATTTGGAGAGATACTATTTGCTGTATTAAAACAGTTATACAGCATCTTGTACTGTCAAAAAGCAAAATACTGTGAACAGCAGCCCTTCTTCACAGCTCTAAACTTGAAGCTGCCGAGCACTCACTGCTTGTGCCAGCAGTGGCGTTTCCACAGTAAAATGGCAGAAACTAAAGGAATCATGGCACAATGGATTTTGAATTCTTTTATCTACCATTGGTCCTGGGGCTGAGTACCTTCCCCTTGTAGACTATATCTGCTGATCATTCCATCATCTTTAATGGAGGAAAGGCATCAGGTCATATAGCGGGTAATGGCTCTCAGAGCATAAAGGAGTTCTGCTTGCATCCTAGCTTCTATAAGAAGCAGATTAACATGAACCTGAATATAAAACACAACATTATTTAAGATATGGTTATAAGCATTTACAATCAGTTTCAGTGCATTTAATCAACACCAAATATAAGTAATGTTTTATGTGTACCACTGAATAGCTTAACATGAGTCTTGGGTTTGTTGAACAGAGTATCAATTTCTCAAAACAAAAGCCATCTGATCTTTCTTGGAAATATGTTTTGAGCTTATATTTGATCACATCTCTTTTTGAAGGTTTGTTAGAATAATAAACTTTCCCTGCCAAATCATCATTCAATAATTTCTGTAAAGACGGTTCAAGGATTCTCTTCTTTCTCCTAAGCCTGAACTTTGAAGACAGGCCAGAAGATCTGTTCTCCCTGTCGTTCTTCTTTTATGTTAAACCAGTGGTCTCCAACCTTTTTGGCATTGAGAACCGATTTCTGGATGATTCAAGCACATTACATTTAATCTAATGCCATGCTGATCTGGCAGCAGGTACCCCTGGCCTTCAAGCTGGGGACCTCTGCTTTAAACCATAATGAGGTTCCCTTCCAAGGCATATCTAAGACAGCTATTCCGGAATGTTCTTCTCTGGGTCAGTAGAGGTGATGGAAAGGGCTGGAGACCCATTAGATTAGGTGAAGGAGAATAAGAACCACTGCTAAGTTACAAAGTAAACACAACAGGTACATACCTTCTCAGAGTGCTTGAACTGCCTCCAGAAGCTATCATACATTCTTTTGGTAACTTTTTCAGGAGTGCAAACAACAGTTTTGATATAAACTTTAAAGCTACGATCCAATAGCTGGTTAATTTCACCATAGTCATAGTCATCGTATCTGTTATAAGACAATGTGAGAATTACTATATTTTTGATGTATAGTCTGTTTTCTTATAGAAGTACAGACATCAATAGTAAATGTTATATATTCTTTTCTTCTCTTTATATAGGCAGCTGTCCCCTAAAATAAGAGCTTTACAATGTTTAATTGGGGGTGGATGAATGAGTATAAAGGAGTAAGAAATAGAGAAGTCAGGGAGATGAACAAAAAATTTGCTAGTGCCGAAGTAACAGTATATACTTACAATCGTGAATAAGCAACCACACTGAGGAACAAATTTTGGAAACAGTTTGAGTATTGATATTAAGAAATTAACAAATTAGACAATAATATTGATATATCCCATGATATATAAATTATAATCTACTTGTATAAATAAATATTTTCTCATGTTTGCAGGGGTTCTAGGGTCAGATGAGAAAAAAAGAGTAGAAGTGTCTCAGAGGAAAGAATTGGTCTCTAAGATGGCCTCACAGTATCTACACTTAGGCCATTCTGCTTTAGGCCAGGATGGTCGTAGGCACCAGTGTCTGCTCTGTCCCACTGGAGGATACTTTCTACAACATCCAAGGATCTTCTGTCTCCTATTTGGTTTTTAGTGGAAAAGGGAGAAAACTCTTGTAAAGTTGGTTCTATATAACCATTCAGGAGTCTAAAGTCAATAGTCTGGCTACTGAAAAAATGAATAAGCAAGAGAAAAGTCTGACTTTACAGCTAAAATAATCAGGAAGGACCATAGTGTTGTGTATGTTAAAAAGGTGGTGTATAGTGTGCATATATAAATAGCATAATACTGATAAGAATGTTTTGCATTTTATGAGGTATCATGGGAGTAGGTATTCTTTAGAAGGGCACTCTAAGAGTGCTAAGTTCCACGAAGGCAGAACTACAAGTGTGTCAAGAGATAAAAGTGATACAAACACATAAATGTTCAGAGACAAACTCTGCCTCTTCCTCCATGCTCCTGGACAACCTTGCTTGTTGTTTAACTCTTAATTCCTAACTCTCCCTCCTGCCTAGCTAGGTGAGAGGAAACACATTAAGCTGCAAAAAATCAAGTTTCTGAAGCATAAAAAGCATAAAAATAAGCTCTTAGGGAGGGGATGGTTCTGAGTATATTAACATGTATATCTGCATATGTGTTTCAAGCACCTAAATGATTTCCCTAAAAGAAAATATCTCTTCATAAAAGTAAGAAAACAGACTAACCTGATTCCAAACATGCAGTGAATATAGTTCCAAATAGCCCGTCTGAGCATTGAGGTATCAACATCTTTGTGCATTGCCATTGTATTATAAGTAAGATTGTAAGCAATGTGAAATTTTTCATCAATCAACTGTCCTACATCTGGATAAAGACGATTTACCAAAGAATAACCATGGTCTTCCCAACAATAGTCCTAAATACAGAGAACAGAACAAACGTGAATAATTAAAATCTGGTCAAATATAGTTCTATGTCTATTGCTCTGTGGTGCAGTGAGACTACTGGCAGTTGAAATCTACTCTCTTTCTAGAACATCCCTAGCTTTCTGTTTCATTTGCATTCCAGTTTGATGTTTTCAATTTCTATACCACAACATGCAAAAGTTAAATTTTGCAACTCACCTAGTTTAAAAACCAGTGGAATCTCTGCCTTACATACACATCACCCGTATTCTGCTTTCTCTCACTGTTTCCCCCGTCAGCCTCCAGAGATGACTCGGAGGCCACTCTCCTTTTATATTGCTGCAGGCATTCAAATGTCTTCAAATTTTGTAAATTTTTAATTGAACACATCCATCACTCATTCTTCTTCCTCCTAACCCCTCTTCCTCTTAGTTCTGTTACGTCTTCTAATTAGTTTTCCTACATTAAATCTCCCTGTTTCCTTTTTTCTACCTCAAACAAAACTTAATAAGCCTCTACTTCTACATTACTCCCATACTTGTTTTCCTAAAACACCTCTTTGATATTATGCCATCACTGTGGTCAAAACCTACAAGTCTGATCAATTTTAAAGTAACTTCCAACTAATCAGAAAAATCCTTTGCTTGAAGCTTTCAGCAGCCCAGCCAGTTTATGATACCTCCCCTTACTCTGTCCTTCAACCTAGGCTCAATTATTGCCTACAGTCTTATCTGCTTACAATGCTCATGCTTTTCAACTATTCAAGTCTGTCAAATCCTAATCTGCCTCCAAAAAATTTTTCTAGTCCACATGATCTCTCCAATTGTAATTTATATTTCATGACACAACTTCACTACCAAGTAACATATTCTATATTTCTTCCTGTGCCTAATCTGCCTCCTTAAACAATGTTAGTTCCTTAAGCCAAGAAAAAAAAAATCTCATAGTTCCCAAATAATTTCATAAAGTTATTACTTAATACTAGCCCAATTACTAATTGGGCAAGTTAGAACTATCAACTCATAACAGACTGTTTAAGAAATACATTTTAAATGCACTATGTGTCTACTGATGGATTGGAAGCAGTCTTAGAAAACTACAGCATAGAATAGATGTTTCCTAATTGATGATCCTCAACTTTTATTCTGGAACTAGAAGATATAGCAATTGTTGCTCCTGCAATATATTTGCAAAGCACTTAGCTTCCTGCCAAAGCAAAAAGAGAGGAGGAGCCTGGTATCCTGGAGGATGACAAGGTCCCTAAGTTTCCATGGACTCAATATACACAGAATTGTACTGGGAATTTTTACTGTGTATTTCAAAGTTAATGATTATGAAGCTAAACAAACTGGGTCTACCAACAATAATTTGACTCCCTACCTCACTAAAACTTTATTCTAAGAGATGGGCATTGTTTAATTTTGGAATAAGATACATTTGTATAAAAATCCTCTTCAAGATTTAAATTTGAAACTCTCAAAAATTTTCATTGCTTCAAATGACATTCAGTTCATATTTTACCAGGGAATTAGGTTATTGTAATCACCATGACTTATTTTATATGATATTTATAAGAACTCACCCAAATTAAAAGAAAACAAATTTGCTGTCCCTAAAAGTTCTAATTTAAGCATGTTTCACTCTGATTTTCTCATCCTCTTTCCTTCTACCCACACACACACAATGCCTGAAATGTGAGGACATTTCTCTTGTCACAGAAATGGCTTCACTTTGACACTAATGCTCTGTAAAACAATGCTATAAATGCGAGCTAGGTTCCAACACAACTATTTACTGTTTAGTTATATTATGAACTTTGAGTTTTAGTATACCACCTGGGAACCTAGCCACTATTGTAATTTTGTTTTATGGGTGAGTGTTTTGAATTCTGAGCAACTGATTTATGAACTTTAACAACATAATAAATATACCTAAGGAACTGCATGTACATAGAAAAGTTATTTCTTTCTGTTCTCAAATCCAGATGGTTCTTTCTAATTTTAAGTCAGATTGAGAGATTTCTAACCAGTCATGTACATACAAGTTGTGATTTTACCTGGACTCGAAATGTTGGGACGTGCATTCCATGTCTAGAGAAATCCTTATAGCCATAACTAGTATCCTCAAAGTGACGTGATACATCTCTTGCTGGTGTAACTTCATCATCATCTGAAATAATTTTTTAAAAAAGCTACTGAAAGCTTTTCAAAAACAGGATACTAGTTAAAATTCATTTTACCTATAACAAGTAAAAATAGGATAACCCTTTTTCTGATACTTAGTAACCAATATCAACTAAAATAAAGTCTTAAAACTATAAAGAAGTTGCTTAATAGTAAATGGAATATAAAGGTTAAAAAATATACTCATGGTTGCATTTACTGTGCTTTTCATTCCTCTCTTTCACAGATCCTCTCTTCCTCTGTATCCCCTCTCTATAGATGTTAGGCTCTATTTAAAAGTATGTACTCCAAGTAAGAATACCCTTTTGAAATTATCTTTATGGTATTAACAAATCATCTGTGTTCTAAACTTTAGCACTTAGACTAGTTTTAGTTGAATATTAATGTCATACAATATGTAAAATGATCTCTCTAACAGCTTCCCTGATGCCTGAGATGGTAAAGAATCTGCCTGCAACACAGGAGACATGAGTTCGATCCCTGGGTCAGGAAGATCACTTGGAGAAGGGAATGGCTACCCATTCCAGTATTCTTGCCTCAGAAATTCCATGAACAGAGGAGCCTGGTGGGCTATAGTCTGTGGGGTCTCAAAGAGTCAGACACAAATGAGCAACTAACACTAACAGAAACACTTCTGAAATGAATACAGGAAAGAGGCTCAACACTCTAAGCCTTTTTAGATTATTTTCATGTTTAGGAGTTGATGAGATTATAGTTTCAAGTAAACAGAATCAAAGACTTCTCAGGTTAACATCAAACCTCCATTTATACAAATTTGATTTTTTCTTTGCTATTAAACTTGGTTTTAATATGTACTCTTTGTCCCACTGTATTATTGTCAAAATATACTGACACTATAACTTCTTTCCTTCAAATTACCTAGTTTACGTATTAAATCCTATAGGTTACATGTGATAAAGGCTTAACAAAGGGTTTAAGCTGTTAGTTATCTAATAAGTAGCTCCTTTTCACAAATTATAGAATTTTAAAGCTGGAAGTAACTATTAGGCCTTTATGGATGCAACTTCCTCATTTTAAAGAAAAAAAAAAAAAAGGAATGCTAAATGACTTAACATTCACAAAGTTTATTAGCAGTGATTTTAGAATCTAATCAAATATCCTTGCTCTTAGTCTATTTTTACTTTAACTCCCTTTTCTGGAAGTAGGACTACCTATGCAATAGCCTTTCTAAAAGGAAAGACATATTCGAATTCAACTTAGAAGTTTTGCACAGCAAAGGAAATCATAAACTAAACAAAAAGACAGCCTACAGAATGAGAGAAAATATTTGCAAACAAAGCAACTGACAAGGGATTAATCTCCAAACATACAGCTTATGCAGCTCAATATTGACAAACCAAACAACCCAATCAAAAAAAGTGGGCAGAAGCGCTAAACAGATATTTCTCCCAAGAAGACATATAGATGGCCAATAGGCACATGAAAAGATATTTATTATCACTAATTATTAGAGAAATGCAAATCAAAACAACGGTGAGGTTATCACCTCACATCAGTTAGAATGGCCATCTTCAAAAAATCTACAAACAATAAATGCTATAAAACTGTTGTTGGGAATGTAAATTCATGCAGTCGCTATAGATAACAGTAGGGAAGTTCCTTAAAAAACTAAAAATAGAGCTACCATCTGATCCAGCAATCCCACTCCTAGGTATGCATCCAGAGAAAACCATAATTCAAAAAGACACTGCACCCCTGTGTTTACAGCAGCACTACTTATAATAGCTGAGACACGGAAGCAGACTGAATGCCCACTGATGGCAGTAGATCGCGAGGCGGTACATATATCAATGGACTATTATTCAGCCATAAAAGAGAATGAAATAATGCCATTCGCCACAACATGAATGGACCTGGAGATTACCCTATTATGTGAAGTTAGAAAGAAAAAGACAAACATCATACAATACAGCTTGTATGTGGAGTTGTAGAAAACCTGTGGTGACCAAGGGTTTGGGATGCAGCTGGGGTGTGTGGGGGGGTGGGGGTATGGGGAGGGGGAGGGATAAATTGGGAGTTTGGGATTGACATATACACACTACTATATATAAAACAGATAACTAATATAATAAGGACCTACTGTATAGCACAGGGAATTCTACTCAAAACTCTGTACTGACCTGTATGGAAAAGGAATCTAAAAGTGGATATATGTGTAACAGATTCATTTTGCTGTACACTTGAAACTAACACAACATTGTAAATCAACTGTATTCCACCAAGAAAAAGTTATTTAAATTGTCTTTAAAAATTGGACTCTTTTTTGGAAATAATAGACATTGACTATGTAATGGTTGCTTTTACCTGAAGAGAAGACAAACATGCTCTCTCTTTTTTCTATTTCAAAACGTGAAGCCATCTCTTCCTGACTTGCCTCCTCTTCTTCTCGACATTCCTGTAACTGCTTCATCTTTTCCATGAGGGCTTCAACCTCAAAGAAGGAATCACTTACCTTAAACAAAAGTGCAGTTAAGGTTGTTACATATGTCAAACATGGAATGAATTTTATTAAGTCTATCTCATAAGAATTTGCATCTTAATACAATATAAGAAAAATATAAGATGCAATATAAGAAAATTCATGGAATGAATTTTATTAAGTCTATCTCATAAGAATTTGCATCTTAATACAATATAAGAAAAATAGATCTTATAACTTTAATGCACATGAATGAATCAAAAACAATTATTTTGGCCTATCATATATACAGATACATAAATGTTAAAATTTAAAACAATAGAAAAATTTTAAGAACACATTCTAATGTTTAAATTTTTATTTCAAAAGTTAGTAATATTACTGTCATTAAGTTTTAAAAATTAAAATTTAACACTACCTGTCAGTTTAAAACAGAACTGAGTTACACTTTTACTTGCTCAGTAAAACAAATAAGGTATACAAAATATAAAGTGGTTTTACATCAACTTTGTACACTGGGCATATTGTCAATAGACAGGCATATCTCAGCTATATTGTGGGTTCAGTTCCAAACCATTAGAATAAAGCGAGTATCACAACAAAGCAAGTCAAGAATTTTTTTGGTTTTCCAAGGCATATAAAAAGTTATATTTATACTATACAGTAGTCTTTAATGTGTGCAATAGTATTATGTCTAAAAAACAATGTACATACCTTAAAAAAATCATTACTAAAAATACGTAACACCTGAGAATAGGGAGCTTATCTACTAGAGAAGTTTTTTAAAAAATTATATTATTTCACTCTTATTTCATTTAATTGAGGGATAACTAGGAACAGTACTTCTTTAGCCTCGTACTAAATCAAAGGTGGGGAAAGAATCCAATTCTTAGCATCCTAGCAACGGATGTACTCACCCTTAGTCCATCTTATAACCTTTAAACTTTGATAAATAATCAGTGGCCACATGTGGACCTCTCACATGAATCCAGATAGCTCAAAAGAGGGTGAAACTGATGGTCTTGGGCCTTATCAGCACAGCACAGCACAGCAACCAACCTTGGGAAAATGATTTTCCTTCCTGTGCCAATCTCACCGTATGTAAATGCTACCTCTTATTTAGTACCTGACAAATCCTAAGCACTGTACTAGGCCTTTTACCTCTCTAGAGACATTTCACTTAAACTTTGCAATAACCTTGTGTTTGACCTTTATTTATAAATGAAAGAATGGGGGGTCAGGGAGGGTAGATAACTTGCCAACAGTCAAATAATATGTTAACAGTCAAGTAGTTGTTAAAGTCAAACATAAATTCAACCTGTCCAAATCTGTCTTCAAGGAATAATAAAACTGAGAAAATCTGTGCGAAGCATTAAGAAGGCTGTAGCGTTGTTTCTGCTTGGAAATATACACCCTTGCTCTTTCACTACAGCTAAAGAATGCAGAGGGGATTTTGACACATCATATATAGGAGTTAAAACTTGCTTACAGAAAATTCAACTCATTGTGATCTGTTTCCAAGGAATAACAAAGCTGAGAAAAAATAAATGCCAGAGAAGAGAAGGAATAGAGGTAAAAGCATTTTAATAAATTTACATTCAGTTCTATATATATTTGTGAGAAGTTAAAACGTGAAGAAGTATTTTAAAAGGAGAAATTCCAGATCAAAGCTGATTAACTCTTCTAAAAGATAAACAATTGAGATGACAGCCTGTTTCTTTTGTGAAAAAGGGAAGAATGGGATGTGATCAGCAGCAGGCAGTTTGTATCATCAAGTTCCCCTCTCTTCAGTCTTCCCTCATCTCACATTCAGTAGCCATTCAACACTAGCTGGCCCTGGCACATCCTGGTGGCTTCCAGTCCTGAAGTTATTCAAATGTAGTCTCCTGGAGGGTCTTATAATTATGTATAAGTCATATAATTTTGTATATGTCCCTTAGCATAAGACACTATATATAGTGCTTAGCATTTGGAGGCAGTCAAATACTTGCTGAATGAATAGATCAGGGGGCCTAATACCTTTTTGGACTTAACAGGGTAAATTTTCCTAAAAGCCAAAAAATAATACAACAGCAATTACTGTGATTAGTTTTACAACAACCCTGTAACAAATAGATACTTACCGAAACATTTCCTGCTGAGTTGACCTGCATCTCATCCACGCTGTGATTGCCGTTTGTAATGTCACAGATGCAGTAGTTACTAACAGAAGGAGGTCTGAATGTGTGGCCACCATCACAATGAATTTCTGGACTGATTCCACAGCCAAATGTGAACGAGGCAAGAGAATGATAGTGTGTGAGTAGAACTACTGCATGTACCAGTTCTGCAAGGGACCAGCTATGCTCTTCAGCTTTTAAAAGTCCCTTGGGGAAAAAAATGAGAATATATTTTTATACTGGGGTATGGTGTTGGTGAAAGAATATAGTTCATCTTGGTATTTAATCTACTGAAAACAGGATTAGTTACTGTATAAAACTTAGGATAAAATGACAATTTGAGGCATGTAGAACTCAGAATTTGCTAATTTTTATGAATATATTTTAAAAAATTGAGCTTAACATAATCTGATAATGACTAATTCATTATTATTTTATCTGAAATCTTGATTTAAAAATGCAGTAGAATACATTTTGTTTAAGGCAGTTGCTGTGTTTCAGACAGTGGATTATGAATGCATTAACTATGTTGTTAGTGTGAAGTTTCAAACCAAATGTAATAAATTTGAGTTTAAAGTAGAAGCTACTGTGGAAAATATGCCTGTTTTTCTTTAATATCAGGCTTCCTCAAGGAATTTTTAAGATAGTGGTTTGAACAACTTGACTCTGAATATGTCTAAATTGTCAAATTATATTTATTTTAAAAATTATGCTCGAGGTAAAGTATACAATTCTTGAAAGTCTTACAAATCTGTTTCCATTCTGCTTCATTATCTATTTTATAGTATTGTATAATTTTATATTACTAGACAATATAACAGACATTGCATTAATCATATTCAAATCTTATATCTCCTTGAAAATAAGATGCTTCAATTATATAAAAGTATCTAAAATACTCTAGGGAATTCCCTGGCACTTCAGTGGTTAGGACTCTGCACTTCCACTGCAGGGGGCACAGGTCTGATCCTTGGTTGGGGAAGTAGGATCCCATAAGCCTCATGGCATGGCCAATAAATTATTAAAAAAAAAGAAATTTTTAAAAATTTCTACTGCATGGCAGATTCTTTTAGAGAAAATCAATCTACTTTTATTCTATTATCTTTATTATCAGACAGTAAAGAATCTGCCTGGAATAGAGGAGACCTGGGTTCGATCCCTGAGTCGGGAAGATCCCTGGGAGAAGGGAATGGCTACCCACTCTATAGTTTTCTTGCCTGGAGAATTTCATGGACAAAGGACCTGGCAGGCTCTAGTCCATGGGGGTCACAAAGAGTCGGACATGAATGAGCGTTTAACACTTTCTTTTTTTTTTTTTTTGAGTGTTTAACACTTTCAATAGAACCGGAAGAAACTAGTTTAAGATGGTATTTTGCAAAGATATACAAGATGCCACTTTACATCTATCAGAATGGCTAAAATCCGAACACTGACAACAGCAAATGCTGACAAGTATGTGAAGCAACAGCAATGTTCATCCATTGCTGGTGGGAACACAAACTGGTACAGCCACCTCAGAAGACAGTTTCACAGTTTCTTACAAAACTAAACACAAGCTTACCATACAATCCAGCAATCCCAGTTATTTACCCAACTGAGTTGAAAACTAATGTCCATCAAAAAACCTGCATGTGAATGTTTACAGAAGTTTTATTCATAATTGCCAAAAACTGGGAGTAACCAAGATGTCCTTCAATAGGTGAATGGGCAAACTGTAGTACATCCACACATTGGGGTATTTTTCAGCAATAAAAAGAAATGAGCCATCAAGTCATGGAGGAACCTTAAATGCATACTGACAAATAAAAGAAGCTAGTGTGTAAAGGTTATATACTGTATGACTCCAACTATATGACATTCTGGAAAAGGCAAAACTATAAAGACAATAAAAGGAGTAGTAGTTTCAGGAGGAAGGGAGAGAGATGAATAGGGGGAGCATAGGAGATTTTTAGGGAAGTGAAACTATTCTGTATGACACCATAATGATGGATAACATGACATTATACATTTGTCAAAACCCATAGAACTGTACAACACAGTGAACCCCAAAATAAATTACAGACATTATTAATTCATCAATTGAAGCAAGTGTACTATGCTAATACTAGAAGTTAGTAATAAAGAAAACAATGTGTGTGTCGGTGGGGGGGGGCGGGGGTGGGGTGGAGGGTTGAAGTGGGTAGAATATGGGAACTCCCTGGGCCATTTTTCTGTAAACCTAAAACTGCTTTAAAAAATAGTCTATTAATTAAAATAAAAAAGACACCCTAAATATATTCTCTGCTTACCTCAATATGTTCTTTGGTAATAAGCCAAGGTCTATGGGCTAACACTTTGTTAAGTTCTCCTAAATTCTGTAGTTTTTGAGGAGCATTCTCTAAACCATTAAGCCACTTAGGGTCTCCACCAACATGAAGAAAATCATTCACATGGAGATTCACTAAGTAGGAGCACTGATGTCTTGCTGCAGCCTTAAGAGAAAACAAAAGATGATTCTAACTATACATATTAAAATCTTGAACAACTACAAGTCTTTTTTTCTTTACAATGTGCAGAACAGTTATTTTTTTGATTAGTATGTTCTCAAATTTTCCATACACTACAGAAATGAAGTTTTCATATAAACATTCAAAAATTCACATATGCTATAGAAAACACCTCAAAAATATCCCATGAACAAAAAATATCTGATAAAAGCATTTGAATTTTAGAAAAATTCTATACTTATTGTCAGAACCTGCTAAGAAGAAATTTCAACTAAGATGCCAACCATAAAACAATGGAATCTTATTTATAAATTGAACATGAGTAAAAACCACTTACGTTAACCTGAACTATTTATATAGCAGTGAAATAATCTTGTTTTTACTTTATTTTCTTATTTAGTAGGAAATGGTTCTCAATAAGGGCTTCCCTGGTAGCTCAGCTGGTAAAGAATCTGCCTGCAAATGCAGGAGACCCCAGTTTGATTCCTGGGTTGGGAAGATCTGATGAAGAAGGAAAAGGCTACCTACTCCAGTATTCTTAGGTTTTCCTGGTGGCTCAGCTGGTAAAGAATCCGCCCACGATGGGGGAGACCTGGGTTCAATCCCTGGGTTGGGAAGATCCCCTGGAGAAGGGAAAGGCTACTCGCGCCAGTATTCTGGCCTGGAGAATTCCATGGACTCAACAAAGTGTAAATACATATTAGTTTTCCTATTATTTAGAAAGAGGAAAAACAGATACTACTTAACAGGAATCCAGTTAGAAGCTGGAATATAAGTATTTATTCCTGTGTTTGAAGCATTAACCATATCTTAAAAATATTAATAAAGCAGGGAGAAAGGAGATTATTTACAAACCATTATTCCAATGTAGTGCCGATAATGTAGGGGTAATGGCCCATCCATTTGCAGTAGATAGTGTTGAGTTTTTAAGAAACTTTCTAAATACTGTGGGTGAAAAACCATCACTAAGGTAATATTATCCAAACGACCCAAAGCAGCAAAAGAATCTGCAAATAAAGTATGCATCTGTGCGTCTTCACTCCCCACTTGGAGAATCTGTATGAAAGAGAGGAAAACCATGGTTACAGAAATTGTAAATCGGTGTTAAAGAAAACATGGAAGGGGGAGAAATAAAGCATGCATGCACACTGCATTGTGTGTGTCATTTAGAAGCCAATTAAATTTGGCTTAAGAAAAGGATGTTATAATTCTACAAATTTAACTCAACTGGTTGCAAGATAGGAGAATAAACAGTCATATATCATGTAGCAGGGGAGAAACAACAATGGTCATCTAGATAGGCTGCTTGTAGGCTTGGCCAGAATCCAGATAAAGAAGCAGATTTAGATTACCAAATTTGCAGAGCTTGCAGACACTAATGCCTTTCCTTTTAACAACACCTACACTCCCACAATTTAGAGAACCAAAATTAACTAACAGTAAACAATCCTTGTGAAAACAAAGCATAGAAACATTTACACATTTTAGAATTAAAGATCTAAGCTAGCATTGATACCAGCCTGTGGAGTTGGCCAAGACCAAGTAACTCAGCGTATGGGCACACTTAAACAACATCTAAATATAAGCAGGTGGCATATCATTGGTCAAAAACAAGTCTTGCCTTTGCTTGATTAATTATGGGTGTTAGAAAAGTGTCATGAAATACTAGAAATCAAAGTGACTATAATAGCTTTCTAATCCTACAGATTCACTGCCAAAGCATGATGATTAACAATGATCAACTCTGTGTAAAGCATATTGTTGACCAACAATTGTTCAGATGCCAAGATGTGGGTCATGAAAGCTTCTCCTTAAAAGCATACAGTTCACTATGTACTTTTACAAACAACATACCTCCTTTTCTGGGATGAATCTGCTTGGTCCCTGTCCTAGTGGTCGAGGAATTCTAATTCCAAGTTCCTAGAAAAGAAAATTACACCATCTCAGGCCGCTAGCAGTAAACAACATGAACTGAGGCCACAGGAATGGGAGAAAAAAACAACCAGTTGAACAGAGCCTGGCTTGTTTTCGTGGTTTGTTTTCATGACCATATATATGGTCCTCTTTTTGCATCACATAGCTGACAACAGTTTATAATAAGAATCTAACTAAAAACAATAAAACCTGTTTCACTAAAACCAGAGTTTTGCATAAAGTACTTGGCAGAAAGTCTAGGACAGAAAGTTCAGCACATAGCAGCCAACCCTGTGGACTGTCAAGAGATACAAAATAAGACCAATGTGTTTATACAGCCAAAACCCAAGCAACCAAAATATCAATCCCTGTGCATCTTGTCAGGAAATGAAAAAGTCATAATCTCCACCTAGATAGCTTAAACTGAAAGAAGTATAATTATTATTACATCTACAATAATACTTCACAAGAACAGAAATATTATGAAAAATAAAAGTTATTTAAACCCACAAAAGAGAAAGTGCTGCAGGACATGGTTTCTCTGTGGTTGAGTAAAACAATTTTAGAAAAATTAATTTTGTGAGTTTTCCTTAAAATTTTAATTTATAGGATCTCATTGACTTCACTTATATTTTTGAGCTCAACTAATTAAGAAACGGTTTTCTACCCTTTGACATAGGGAACCTAGAATTCTGTATTTTGTGTGACAATGTACTATGGTTAACAAAAACTGACTATTACCATACCAGCTTTTCCCTCAATGCAATATGCTTAGAGAAACAAAACCAAAATATAATTTGCCCCCCCCCCACTTTTTTTTTGAGTTCATGTCCTATCTGTCTTGTCTCTAGGCAAACAAACCCACCTTCTTTAACAACTAAATATTAACCCTTGCTTATATAATTACATACAAATACTATTTCCATCCTCTCTTTACTGCTTCCAAAAGTCCTTCATGATATAAACCAGATGCTTTTCTTTTAAAGGAGAAAAAAAGGTGTGGGAGGTTGGGGGGGGAGCGGTGGGCGGCGCAGTGATGCAGACAGAGAAGAACATATGGCAGCAATTCAAGAAATTTGGTCCAAGTGAATGGAAACCTTTTGAGCAGAATTGATTTAGGCAGGCAGGAAAAAATCGAAGAGAATCTTAATCAGTAGAACTCAAGATTCAGATTTGAAGTAGGCTCTATTTGCAAACTAAATCTAAAATTTTATATAGGTTTCAAGTAATTTTGTATTAGAGGTCAGTGATTTTTTACTCTGATAATTACACACTTACTTATACTGAAGATAGTAATGTCTCTTAACCGTATCCTTCACTGAGGAGGCACTAAATTTACTGGTCCAGCTATGTATGTGTCTCAATTTAATATCCTATAATAAATGCAAGGAAACAACCCCACATTCCTTCAATACAGAAATGCAGCTATTTATATAAAATGATGACTCTGTTGGCTTTTCTAACTGCTGAATTTCTGATCTAATTACATACATTTCAAAGAAAATATTATGGGCAAGATTTCAAGGCTAAAATTAATATTTACCCTTTTTAATTTCTTTACTATCTTATTTAAACAAAATGCATTTTAGCAACACACCCCACTTTTCAGGGGTTTATTATTCATTTTATACATAAGACACTATTCCTGAAACTTTAGTATACAAAAAGATGTCATTTCAAAGAAAGAGAAATGGATTATTCAACAAATGATTTTGATACAACTGGGGACCCACTCAGAAAAAAGTGAAACTGGAGCCTTAAATCATACTTTAAGTACATATTGTGTATGTATTTTACATACACAATAAATCATATGTAAGTAAAAAAAAATTACAATATTAGAAGAAAATACTTGTGGAGTTAGATCTAAAAATGCAACAAAACCCAGAAGTCAAAAAATGTAAGACTGATAAGTTTGATGCCAAATATACTTTCATATGGGAAAAATAAACATATATAAAGTTAAACAAACAGAAAACTTGGAAATATGTTTGTAACTCACACAGACAAGGGCTTTTTAAAAAATACATAATAACAAATCACTAAGAAAACCCAAGAACCTGATAGAAAAAATGAACAAAGGACATAAACAGTTCAAAGAAAAGGATACATAAACATCTGAAAAAATGATCAATCTTCACAAAACAACTGCTGTTTAACTACATTGAGATACAATTTTTCACCTAAAAGACTGCTTAAGATCAAAAAGTTTGATGATAGACTATGTTGGAGAGGGGGTGGAGAAATAGCTATTCAATACTTATACATCTCTGATGGGAGTGTTTTAAAATGTAAGGAAAAAAGATCAAGAAATATATAAGAAGTACAAATTACTGCAACTTCCAGGAGGGCAATCTGAAATACTGATCAAAATTTAAGTTATATACCCTAATTGACAATTCCATCCTAGACATTAACCTATGCTCACATTTTTGAAATGTCATATGTAAAAGTATACTGTCACCCTGTTTACAATTGTATAAGATATAAAACCACCTAAGTGCTCATCAATAGAGGACTGTTTCAATAAAGCTTACTATGACCATAGACTAGAACAGCATGCTGCTGCTGCTGCTGCTAAGTCGCTTCAGTCATGTCCAACTCTGTGCGACCCGATGGACGGCAGCCCACCAGGCTCCCCCGTCCCTGGGATTCTCCAGGCAAGAACACTGGAGTGGGTTGCCATTTCCTTCTCCAATGCATGAAAGTGAAAAGTGAAAGTGAAGTCGCTTAGTTGTGTCCAACTCTCAGCGACCCCACGGATTGCAGCCTACCAGGCTCCTCCTTCCATGGGATTCTCCAGGCGAGAGTACTGGAGTGGGTTGCCATTGCCTTCTCCAGAACAGCATGAGGTCCTTACAAAGAATGAAGCAGCTGTATACAAGTTGGCTTTAAAAGATCTCTGGGGTATATTATGTAGGGGGAAAAAAGGCAAAGTGTATATATTACTATTTGTGAGGAAAGGAAAAAAATTAGAAATTCCATTTCTAGGACTTTATCTTATACATACATTAGCAGCATGTGGATTGTGTGTATGTGTGTATTTTTTAAAATAAGACCAGATTGTTAGTACACAGGCTTTGAAACAAAGAGGTTAAGGTGTATTATTTTGGTTTTATTTCTATACCAAATAGATAGTTTATATATCAAACTATTAATATTACAACACTAGCTTTATAATTCTAAGCAAGTGCTTATCAATGTTTCAGAAATGGAATATTTTCCTATAGGTATGCCAAGTGTCTTTACCAGTAGTCCTATATAATTCTCTTTGAAAGTCTATCCCTATAGCCAAATTTAGTAGCTATACTGGTACCACTGTTTCCCCTCTTCTTTGCCTTCACAGGTCAAATCTTTCCTTCCCAGTTTCTTTAGAAAAAAATTTTTTTAAGAATGAAAAATTGTTTTAAAACAGGACGTTAAGAAAAAGTAAACATTCTTAGGAATGTATTATACACCTGGTATGCTAATAACCAGGCTTCCCTTGTGGCTCAGCTGGTAAAGCATCCACCTGCAATGCGGGAGACCCGAGTCCGATCCCTGGGTGGGGAAGATCTCCTGGAGAAGGGGAAGGCTACCCACTCTAGTATTCTGGCCTGGAGAATTCCATGGACTACAGTCCACAGGGTCACAAAGAGTAGGACATGACTGAGCTGAACTTGACTGAGCGACTTTCACTTTTCATGCTAATAACCTCTCAGTGTTAAGATCACATTCATTCTTTGATGAGGTACCAGTCTAACAGGTAAGCAGGGGACAGAAAAGAAAAACTGAACGAAAGGAATGGAAAGGAGTCTTAGATATTCAATACTCTAATTTCATTGTTTTACTTAAGGCTAGTTCTAAGTAAAACAGAATTTTATGAGCTCTGAGCTGTATCTCAATTTATCCCAATTCAGATTCTATCAGAAAGCAGATAATTGATTCCATCGAGCTTCCCGTTGCACACAAACTGTTCTCTAACCTCTGGAAAAAGTAAACAGGTGACAATTATCTTGAAAACATCCATGAAGTCTGTTTCTAGAGTTAGTGTCTTTAATTACTCTCAAGAGTTTCTTTAAGAGTTTTTGATACTTAAAGGTCCTTTTAGATACCACTGTTATTATACAATAGTATTCTCAACTTCTAAAGGGTTAAAAGTTTCAGATTTCTGGAAAACTCCCTTTTGAAACACTTCTTTTCCTAGTCACATGACAAAATAGTGCTACCCTGTTTTCTAGCAGGTGTTATTATTATTTTTTTTTAAGGCACTATGGGTCTTCAATAGTTGGCTTATGGAAAGCCAAACTAAGTGCCTTTTGTAACTTCCTAAAGGTTACTTCAATTGTGCCTTCATATGTATCTAAGACACTGAATTACAGATTTAGAACAAATTTTGGCCAATTTAGATTCAAGGAGGCCGAAGTTGCCAACAGCTAATGATCTTGTTGTGAAGCAGATGTATGTGCTAATCACAGCACAAAACCTCACTGACTCTTGGTGAAGGTGTGGCTGGGAAATCTAACATGGGAACTAACAGTCCTCTCCTCTCAACAGTCCTCCTAATCAGCGTCTTTGAAAGAGATAGCAACCGCTTCTGCCATCACAACATTTCTGCAAATCTCTGACGTGGTATCTGTTTCCTCTCCAGTGTATGATACTAACATTCTCATTTTCACAACATGAAAATTCTCGGCAAATGTTGACAGTACCAAAGAATGACTGATGTATGTGATATATTCACTGTGTAAATCTGTTTATGTACTGAATGTATTGTTCTAATCAGATTTTTCAAATTTGTCAGAGATACATTTATGAATCTATATAAATATCTTTAAGCAAAGGAATGGACAATTTGCCAAAAACGCAAAATGAGAGCATTTATTGGCTTACACATCTATCCATTTGCAAAACTAGTTGAAAAGTAAAAACAATCAGATCTCTTGAATCATTTTATTTTTTCTCACTGCACTTGGCACATTTTAAAACTATCTAGATGTCTTAATACTGATAATAGCAACAATGATGCTAACTTTGATTTGTAAAACATTACAAAAGCAGTTCTTTCTGAAACACATTTCAACATGGCAAAAATATACTGTGTAAAAAAATAAGACTTCCCATCCCACTCTCCCTTGTTTAGGGGAATCATTGCCTATAGCTGGATGCTAGCCTTCTGACATTTGAAATTTTTAAATAGAAATGAAGAAATTCAAAAGCCTTATAAAGAAATCTCCCTATTATAACAAAATGTACTAGTGCTTCTTCTAAATTTGTCACTAACTCTTATACGGAATTTAGAAATATTTAAAGTTCAGGTATCTCTTTTTCCAGTGTCTGGTATTCTATGAACTACATCCTAGAAAAATAAAAACTCAACTGATTTCGAAGTACTGGATTTATAAGGCTGACTTAGGCTCTTATGTGTGCCCTACACTTTAGTCAGGAGTTCCATTTCTGAAAGGTGTTTTAACTTAAAGGCACTGTGGAAATTTGCTATTTGAAAGAGTTCTGTTATTAATTCTTTTGTAAAGTGAATAAGTTTTCTTATAAAGCACTACTTCCTAATTTATCTTCCCATATGTTGGATGTTTTAAAAATGAAATACAACTACACAAAACTTCCTGGTCTCCTGAACACAATCCCATAGGCTCTCTAATCAGTGTGTAAGATAAAATGTATCTCTTTATCTTCCAGTTTCATGGCTATATTTAGAGATTCTAGATCTGGGCAAGAACCAGGATTCTACACACAAATACCACTAGAAAGAACAGATTCAAGCACAATCAAGAGGCTCACTTCTCAAAATGACAAAAGATCTGTTATGGCCTGGAAACAGAAATTGTAAATGTTATTTCAATACTTTTGAACAGTTCTCTCTCTATAGTAAAGTTTCAAAGCAACAGTCATGAGACTCTTTTTACTTTGCTGTATTATCTGGAAACAAGGAGCATGCTATGTAAACATGAATGTTAAAATACAGAAGTGTTTGGTGTTCTACAACCTTCAGGAGAAAGTGTCTTCATTTAAGTTTATATGAATATATGTGGTATACTCATAGTGTAGACTCCATTTACAAAAAACATATAAATACTAACAGTCATTTTAGTGGGGAATAGTGCAGAGAAATTACCTCGTATTTACATTTCTTGAACTAAGTCAATACTTAAAACATTCTGATTTCAATTCAATTTTAATTACTATTTCTCTTTCGCCCTGGCTACCATTTGAATCAAAGGCTAAAATTTGAGTTAAAGTTGTACTAGTAACTTTCAATTGGTGCCCTGTGGGACTTCCCTGGTGGTCCAGTGGCTAAGGCTCCCATCTCTCAATGCAGGGGCCCTAGGTTCAATCCCTGATCAGGGAACTAGATCCTGCATGTCGCAGGATATTCAATTGGTGCCCTATTTGTAACCACTTAGGAAAAATACAAAATGTCACAATTAAATAGCTCTTTCCGAAGGCCAATGCAGACACAAAAGAAACGTTAATAAACAAAAGTAAGCGCTGTGCATAACGTCATAGAGCTGGCAGAACATAGTTATTCTAGACAAAACTGACCAAGATGCACTTTTTTTTCTTCTTTTTTAAAGTAAAAGGCAAAGAGTGAGGGTCACCAAATAATCTGTTTTGACAAGACGTCGAGGGGGGAAAAATCCACAGGCTGTTCGACCTCGGGACTAGAATTTGTTCAGTTTCTGACTTGTGGAGACTTGTACAGAAGACAACGTTATTTACGTTTTGGAGACTTCCATTTAAATGATTCAGACAGCTTTCTCGTCCAGCCGTGGCACTTTCTGCCCGGGGACGACTCACAGTGGCAAACGTCCCCCCAACCCACCACTGGCCGCCCCTTCACCTGAGGAGCGCGGGCCAGCCCGCCACGCCCCGCCGGGCAGGGCTCCGGCCAGGCGGTTGCTCCAGAGGCGCCCTCCCTGGGGAGCGTTCTCCGAAGCTGTTAGGGTGCGAGGGCAGAGAAGCGACGCGACTCCGTGCAGCCCAGACAGTCGGCTGGGTACCCGCCCTCTCGCCCGGTCCCTCGCCCGGGTACCTCGTCCTGGCCGTGGCTCCCATCACACTGCTTGCAGCCCAGCAGCTCCGAAACGGCCAGAGACGCCGTATACGCCTCGTTCGCGGCTGTAGCCAGGCGCATGTCGGCGCGGGGACAGTGGCGGACGCGCAGAGGAACCGCAACAGCACAGAGGAGAGCGCTGGGCTGGCGGCCAGCCTAGATCTGAGCTGCAGCCTCAGTCAGCGCTGACGGCCGAGGCGGCGCGGGGCGGGACGGGGCGGCGCAAACAAACAAGCCACGCGGCCCCGCCCTCGCCGTCACTCAGCTGAGTCGGCGGCCGCGACCGCCAATGGGGCCCTCAGCGCCGCGGCGCCCCGCCTCCTCGGCGCGGAGGGGCGGACGCTGGCGGGGCAGTCAATGCCGCCGGGCGAAAAACAACCTCTAGGGACCAACTGTACTTCCCCCAAGGAGCTCAATCCTCTGGTCCCTAGTGGGCTTGGTCTGCCGGGATGTGGCTGGAAGGTGCAGCCTGAACCGTCGGGCTTCAGTGAAAGGCAAATGTGTACCCCTGACCCAGCATCAGCAGTCGAGAGCCTGCCCTCCATCCACCCGTTCAGGTCCAATTACCTGCCAAAGGGCAACCAACCTCTAGGCTGACTCCGACACCTCTAGGAGGAAATCAAATTTACTTCACATTTTATGAAGTCTTGAAATTTCCCTTCTTTCTTTCCAAAAATGCCCAAACAAAGCTGATTGGGCCATAAAATGCAGAAACAAGCAGGAGACCATGACCTACATTCAGTTAAAAATTATTTTTGGTAAACTATGTAGAAACTTTAAGTATCAACTCTCCTACCCAGATAATAAGCCTTGGTAGCAGATCTTTAAATTTTCTTCTTCCCAAGTATATTCGAAAGCATTAAAATATCCAATGTTTCCTCATAAGTGCCCTGGGTCTAAAGAAAGAATCTCTCTCTCTGAAACCCGATGAGGAACTTGAAAAAACAGATCATAAAGGCATACAACTGACATTGTTGGATCTGGAACACAAATCTCTCAAGTCTTCTGTCAAAACTAGTTGCTTACAGGGCTCCATTAACTTCTTTTAAAAAATATATCAACTCCTAAATTAGATCTCTTTTTCCATGTTTGCCCTGTATTTTCAACCTTACATGCTCAGGTTAAAAAAAAAAAAAAGTTGGAACATTCTATCAGAAACAAGTGGAGTTTAAGTCAATGAATACTGACAGACACAGAACTAGGGCTCATAGATGAGTATAAGTTTCAGTCTTAGAGGAGAGGTTACAATGTCTCAGAGAAGACTGAGTTACTTTTTAAGCTCTTAAACTGTCACATTTTAAAAGCAGAAGGTTAAAATGGTTACTTTTTATTTATCTTCTCCAGATAAATAAGATTATATGTTCTCATATACTTTTTATAAATTGCTGAAGCACCCAAATACCTGGTCAAGAAAAGCAATTGGAGGTTAGTATTAACATAGAATAAAAGGCTACAGAGGCTTCCAAGTGCTCTTTCTCTGAGCAGAGCCACAAAACAGTATAATCTAAAGCCCACTCAGCCACAAACAGGCAAAAATAAACACAGAAAATCATCCAATTTGCAGCAATATGACATACCCTCCAAGATAAACTGATTATACATGAGTAACTTGGAAACATAAATGACTTGATGTAGGGGTCGTGAGCGATAAAGCTACTTAATGAAGGAAGTATGTGAAAAATGATGACTGGTTCTAGAAGAGTTGAACTGTGATTTTATTTTCTGGAAAGAAAACAGCAGTGAGGGTTAGTTGTCTAGTAGGGCATAACCTTGGCTATGATATTAAAATTATATTATTTGCAAAATGGAGAATATTTGCCTTACTAATTTTTAATGAGGCAAGGGAAAAGCATGCATCTAGCTAAAGCAAAAATGGTTTAAAACATTTAAATGCAAATTAGAACTGCAAACTGTATGTGTACATGTGTATATATTCATATGTATATATGTATACATATATGTTCATATCTGATACTTCATAAATTTTGAAGATATATATGTTGAAATTGAATAGGAAGCTCCCATTAGGATTTTTTTTTTAAAGAAAATTTCAATTTATTTTGATGCTGCCTTACATAAAAAGAAAAATAATTTTAATATATCCTAATTCAGTCCTACCAAGGCCCTTCAAGTCATTAGATAGTACTAATTTTTGCTTTTTGATAGAGCAGTAACTGAATTAGTCACTCTCTTCTATAACATAAAAAGGTTGCCTCCAAATAAATCTATTAACCAGGAGTTCCAACAACTGTACTGACCTGCAAATATTATGCAGATCTCATTTCTGAGATTTTTGACAAATCATTTAATAAAAAGTTTATATTTTCCAAAGATTTCATTACTTGAGTAGGCCAGATACCCTGAATGAAGGTGCTTCTCTTAATGAACTCCCAGTGCTAAGCATGTAATAAACCTCCTGAACACCAATTAGTAATTGGAAAGGACTATGCTTTTGATATTTACCACAGGCTATCATTATAGGCTAGCAGCTATTTACAAAGTCTGCTATTTAAACATTTCATTTCAACATTTTATTTCTTCAGTGAAGAATCCTTACATCTAATCCAAGAAGTAATAGTAATTCTGAATTTCTCCTTTGTCTAAAAATGTTCTGGGTGCTCCCTGGTGGTTAAGTGGTTATGACTATATGCTTTCACTGCTGAGAATGTGTGTTCAATCTCTGGCTGGGGAACTAAGCTCCTGCAAGCTATGAGACATGGCCAAAATTACATACATACATACATAAATGGGCTCCCCTTGTGGCTCAGTGGTAAAGAATCCACCTGGCAATGCAGGAGACCAGGAGAAGCGGGTTTGATCCCTGGATCTGGAAGATCCCCTGGAAGAGGGTATGGCAACCCACTCCAGTATTCTTGCCAGGAAAATCCTATGGACAGAGGAGCCTGGCAGGCTATGGTCCATGGGGTCACAAAGAGTTGGACACGACTGGAGGGACTGAGCACACACATACATAAATATTGGGGGTTAACCTACCCAACTCAACTGTATCAAAGTGAGGTTTTTGCACTTGACATTAGCAGTAATGATCTCAATGCTAATTGCCCCAGAACAAGATGGTACGCCCATGTAAAAATCAAGAGTGATGTCAAATGACTTGATCTGAGCAGAGAACCATGAAGCATTAGAGTCCAGACTTGGAGTGGTGGTTCAAGATGAGCTTCCTGAAGTAAGTGATATCTGAGCTAGGGTTTAGAGGATTAATAGAGAGGTCTTGAAAAGAAAATTGGTGGAGTGTTTGGGAGAGTAAAGACAGAGTTCTAAGCAATGAAACTAGCATTGTGCAAAGGCCCAGAGGCATGGGAGAGGGAAGCTGAATAAAGGAATTTCACTGGTGTCTGGTGGAGAAGGGAATGGCAACCCACTCTAGTAGTCTTGCCTGGAGAATCCCATGAACAGAGGAGCCTGGTGGGCTTCAATCCATGGGGTCACAAAGAGTCAGACACAACTGAGTGACTAACACAATAACAACAACTGGTGTCTGGAGGGCTTCTCTGGTGGCTCTGCTGGTGAAGAATCCACTGGGTTCTTTACCAGTGGATTGAGGGAGACCTGGGTTTGATCCCTGGGTTGGGAAGATCCCCTGGAGAAGGGAACAGCTACCCATTCCAGTATTCTGACCTAGAGAATTCCATGGACTGTAAAGTCCATGGGGTCACAAAGACTGGACACAACTGAGCGACTTTCACTCACTCACTCACTCACTCACTCACTCACTCACTCACTCACTGGTGTCTGGAGCAGAGAGTATGGAGAGTAATGGATGGAGTTTAGGTCAAACAGTAAGGAGGGACCTTGTTTAAATTCATTAAGGACAATAAACTTCATTCTTAAGAGTACTATGGAGTTACTAAAAGTTTTAAAGAGTGTAATGACATCAAATTTGCATTTCAGCTAAGGTTCAGGCAAAACTAGAGAGAGAAAGATGTGTTATAAAGATTGTTGAGGCAACTATAGCAAAGGCAAGATGGTGTTCTGAAGAACAATGGAAATGAAGCAAAGTGCAGGGATGAAGGTGGATTTGTCTCTCTTGGGGCTACGCAGGTGATATAGTGGTAAAGAATCCACCTGCCAATCCAAGAGACACAGAAGTCGTGGGTTCGATCCCTGGGTGGAGAAGATCCCCTGGAGTAGGAAATGGCAACCCATTCCAGTATTCTTGCCTGGGAAATCCCAAGGACAGAGGAATATGGCAGGTTATAGTCCATGGGATCACAAAGAATTGGACACGACAGAGCACGCACCCACCATGCACTTAAGAAAGGAAATGATGCCTATACTCTTGTTGTTGAAATTCAGGAGATAAATCTCAAATTGTATGCTCTCTTGACCCAAGTGGCCTCCCTAAACCCATTAGACTTTTAAAAATATAGTCAATTCATGAAAAAGAATAGATATATTTTAATAGAATACTAGTCAGGGCAAAAGGTATAATTATACTTTCATTGGCCACATATTAAACCTTGAATTTTTTTTATTAACTAAAGTACTGTAGATATGTATATCTATTCTTCAGAATAGAAATATTTAATAATTGATTGGACACACATAACAATGATTTCAGCCATTAAACCAAACAACTCCTTTAAGAACGGGAGTGGGATTTGTTAGATTTATGTAGTTTAAGCTTCTTGAAAAAATGCCCTATTATCATTTAAAACATTTTTTATTTGGAATGAATTATGGTTTGTAATATTACTTCTGCTTACTAATTTTGTCTAGATTTTCCTCCTTTAGTTGATATCTTCCTGTTTCTTATATATAGCTTGCCTGCTAAGCACTTTTTTCCTTTCAACATCATGTTTTGGGTACATTGAGATCCTTTCTCTTATTTGTCCTCTACTTTTTTCACTTCTTCAATTTAATTTTTAGAATTATATTACTTATAAAGAAGCAAGAATGTTGACAAATTTTTGCTCTCTTTTCTCCTTAGGGGTTTCTTCTTTTAGAAATGCATAGTTTTAAATTTTTATATAAGGTTTTAGAAACAGACCAGCACTCATATTTGTAAACAAGTAATACTCCAAATAGTGTCAGTAGTTTTAAATTAGAAAATCCCTTTCCTCAAAGAATAAGCATGCTAAGTCATGGTCAGGCTTTCCAGACTAATGATAATAAGACCAAAATATCAGACACTAAGGATTTTACACATGTAAGGCAGATACAGTTATTTCTATTTTAAAAATCTGTAAAACAGAAACATAAAATATTGATAATTCATCCAAAGTTGTAAAAGTAGTCAAACGTAGACTGAGTTTAGAACCTAGGTCTGTCTGAATCCAAAGCAGCAGAAGCTAGGCTGCTGCTTTTAATGAATATTTTAAAAATTAGAATAATTGTGTATTAGCCTAAGTTATTGATTCTGATAGCAAGAGAAGAAGGCAGGAAGAAAGAAAAATGTATCCCTTTTGTGAGATTTATCTCAGGGTGAGATCTGGTTTTAAAAAAAAGAAAAGTGAAAAGCAATCATGGAATCAGTGGTCTTGGTCTTTGAGAGCTGCTTTCCTCTATTTCTCTATCCCTATCATCCCTCAGCATCTTCCCAGACCTATGGTGACTTCAGGCTACCCCAAACTTCCCTACTGCATAACTCACCCGAGTCTACCCTACCTTCTACCTGCTCTTCACATTACCACTGTTTTTCTTAGAATAACTGATCGGTATTAGAAAAAGAATAGGTTTCTTAAACTAACTCATACATACATATTATTGTATGAGGGACTGGCATCCCATGCTAATTTATTTAGTCTGTCTCAATAGAATGTAAAATCAGAATATTTGTCTTGTTCATTGCTATATTTCCAATGTCTTAGTGCCCAGCACACAGTAGACCTTCAATAAGAATGTAATGAATGAACTCCACAGAGATGATTCCATTAAAAAAGAAGTTTAACTCAACTGAAAGCTTAATAATGAATTTCAACATTCATATTATAAAAGATTAGGGCCATCCAGACAAACACTCTTGGAGGCTTTGGGGTCACTAGGCAGGCAGGCAGGCAGGCTCTGCTTGGGAATCAGCTTGTCCTTTCCAGCTCTAACAAGCAAATTCTATTTTTCATTGTCTCTTCTCATCAGGAACCCCAGGTATTCCCAAGCTCCTTTGATTTTTCTGTTCCTGTTCTCCTGCACTACCCAGATAGAGGCTATAAAGGTTTGGGCAATGGTACATATGGCTCACTTGTTAAGTCAGGCAGGTACTTACAAGTCAGACACTGCCTGTATTCATGCCATTGTTTGACAAATTTATGAACATTTTAAAGCCCAAGTCTGGCTTTAAACATCCACAGGCTTATCGAAAGTGAAATAACAGGAAAGAAAGTGCCAGTTGAGATACCAAACTTAGATGGGAGAATTCATTCATTACAACTTTTAGAGGCTAATCACTTTTCAGCATTGTTTTGAGGTAAATAAGAAGGAATAGGTTTAACTTGAAATAGGACAAGGTTCAGGAAAAAGGTGAGTGTAGTGGGAAATAGAAAGTTAGGACTTTTCCCCATATGTTCTTAGGAGTTCAACTTACGAACTTAAGATACCAACCTAAAAAAAAAAGTAACGGAAGATACATTAAGTATACATACATTAAGTATCTTAATGTATGATATGTCCAAGTAGAAATATTTCTCAGACTATGCATATATGTTATATTTAAAGTAGTTTTTGAGGGGCCAGATTTCATCTCTACCTAAAAACATATGTGAAAATATTTTTTAAATTCTCAAAATGCTTCTGTTTGTGGGCACTAGGCAATAACTGGTTTAAATATGTAACCTATAATTTTAAGTCCAAGGAATATATTGGTCTGGCATAATATAAAAAAATTATCTTTTCAAAACAGAATAAAATCAAATGTAGTGTCTTCAACTTATCCTGAGCCCACAGATTTTATGGAACTGAATTTACCCATAGTTAAAGAGTTTAGGCTAAATGCATTTAAGTAAGTCATCAGTTTAATCATGTCTGAATTTTGAATCTTTTATTTATACTAGAGATAATTTTCATTCAAAGAAACAAAATCCTAATGACAATATTGTAAATCTTTTAATCAAGTTATTTTTTGTTTATAACAGCTTTCCTGACCTCTTTATCCATGCCCCTTCACCATGATTAGTACTACCAAGCAGTGAGTAGGGTTCAGTAATATATGTTTTTTATAACACAGCTCAAAGAACCCCCTACTCAGCTCCTTTGTGATAATCTTTAGTTGAAGGTCCTATAATCCTTTAAATCACCTTCTTTCTTTGCCTCCTTCTGAGATCTCCTGTTTTTCAAGAGGGTATTAAGTTGTAGATCTTTAACTTGGTCACAAAGTACAAGGCCACATCTATAAACTACTTGTGTGCTATTAAGTGTTTCAGAAATAATGGCATTTCACTGTACTTTCTCATCTGTTCTTCTGCCCTCCAAAACCCTCAGCACACCTCTGTGGGCCACGTTTCCCTTTGTCCAAAGGATGTGAATAGATCACAGGATGTGAACTATGATGGCCAAAGGATATCATAGTTCAACAAATAAATTTTCACTTGTTACTACTTTCTGTTTAGCTAAAAATACTCAAAAAAAGAATAATGCAACTTTAAAAATTATTTTTTTACATGAGTAAGTTTGAACAGAATTCAAGATCATTTCATTTGCAGTGACAGAAAATCTGATTTTCCTAATTTTTGGCAAATAATTGAGAAATACTAAAACAGGATTTAATTCAGACATTACAAGTTGGAGAAGGTAGTATTCTTTTTGAACTCATTCTATCTTTAATTAAAAAAATATATTTGGGCATAGATTTATGTACGGATGTCAGTGCTGTTATTTTACCAATTAACAGAAATCTTAATACTATGTAAACACTTAGTATTCAGTCATTTATTATCTATATTTACTGAATGCCAACTATATGCATTTAGTTTCTTAAATCTATGGGCAAGCAGAAATATCTTAATTTGAGATTGGACATCTATTTTATTTAGACTTAAACCTCTTGTGTGAGTCACACAGATTAGCAGATAGCTTGGGATTCTGTCAGGGAGCATTAAATAGGGAATCATCTACTTTACTGTCCAACTCTGGGGGGGCAGGGTTGCCCAGAAGTTATGGCAATTTCTTAATATCCCTTCTAGTTTTAGTGTCCTCAAATTTAAAATGAAGGGCTCCTGAACTTCATGAGCTCTCAAACTTTACTTCAGCTTTAAAGTTCTACTCTGAATATAATTCCTGATTTTATCAAGAATTATATGCTTTAAGCTAACCAGTCCTGGCATCTTCCTATACCAGGCTTCTTTGTACATTACTAGTGATTTCAGAATTGTATTTCTTACAAGTACTTTAAAGATATTATAAAATATTAGATTTGAGCTTTTTTTTTTCTTCAAGGTAACCTACAAACATATATAAACATTAAATGCACTGGGAACCATCAAAATAATCATTTAGATACTAGAGTAAATAAAACTTTTTCCATCTTCTCTGTGAGTATACGTTTGAACATTCTTACAAATTTGTCAGTGACAAGGAAGGGTATAGTTTGTGTGTTCTTGCTTTTAAAAAAAAATTCATGACTGTCTCTGCTCAATGAGTAAAATGATAGTAGTGAGTGGGCTGCCACAGCATGTAGGTACTTTGCTGTGTGAATACAGATTTCTCTGATATTATGAATATAAGAAAATACAGAAATACTGTAACTATAATCCATAACCCCTCTATTTCAAATTTGCTTAAAACATAAGGTAACCTCATTGTTCTCACTAATTGGCTTAATAATGTAACTTATATGAACTTTAAAGAGATCATTTATTAGTAAAACACCAGTTTTAGATATTGTATATAAATCAGAATCCTGATAATATTGTTTCACTAAAGACTATGCTGACAAAAAAAAAAATAAGACATGTGAATATTACTTTTATATACATGCCACATCTCCTGTTCTATACACTAGAACTCCCAGTAGGTTTAGAAAATCCATCTAGTCTGTAGCTCCCAATGTTGTTCATACAAGGCTTGGGTCAGGCTTTAAGGTTTAGAGAATGTTCCCAGGATTTATGCCGGTTCTAAAGGAGTGCTATGGGAAATCTAGTTCAAAGTCTCAATTCCATCAATGCCAAATAGAGCCTTAGAGGAAAAGCTCTTATAACCACAATGGTTTGATTATGGTTTACTGAATGAAAAACCGAACTTGTCTTCCAGTAGAACTTTTATTTAGGCTGTCCTGGATTTGGTCTATAACTGAAAGGACTGTCAATCCTTCTAGCCCTTCTCCAGAAACATAAATAAAGTCAGTCTTATCCTTCAGTAACATACATGCCAATATGATCAATTTAACCTAAAACATAAAAAGCTGACCTAGTAAATTTTTCAATGATGAACTTCGGAATTGTTTTTATTAACAATGAGGATATTATTGATCTCCAAGCTAATTTTTTGTGTTTGTGACAGGAAGGTCTTTAAATAGTGTACTTACTCTTCACAATGAGAACATGCTTTCTGACAGAAAATTCAACTTTCAAGTATTCAACCAGATTTTAAAAAATTAAACCATAGTAATTTGTGCATTATAAAGGTACAACTAAAATCTTAAAACCTTAAAATATAGAACACTAACTTTACAAATTGATGGGTTAAGAAAAAATCTAAACTTCAAAAAATATCAGAAAAAAGCATATGGATCAGATGGAAGGCAAAAGCAGAGTCAAAAGCAACAGGATACACTTCAAATAGGTCACACTCAACTTTTGACTTTTCCAAAGAACAAAGAAACAAGCTTAGCAACAGTTTTCAGCCAGTCAGAAAGCAGACAAACAGGTAAGGCCTCAACCACTCCAGATACCAAAGAAGTCCAACCTTCAATGTGTGTTTTTTTTGTTTTTAAATTATATAGTGTCAGAGCAGATTACTTGAAGTAGAAACATAAAAACACAATGAAACAATAGTGAAGAATTTTCTTCATTCTGCTTTTGGCTTGCCAAATTTATAAAGTATTCTAAAGCAGTTTCTAATATTTTCCCTAAAAATCTTCAAGAATGACTTTTGTTGTTGTTTTTTCATTCAAGTACTGCTTAAATCATTTGCAAGTTTTAGTTCCCTAAAAAGATAATTACTTTAAATACATCAGCTTGACTAGCCATATCAGTTGTCTCCTGAACTTACCATGTACTAAATAAACATAGGGAGATTTGCTGATAGTGTAGGGTGCTGTCAAAAATGTATATATGTATACTTCTCAATATTTCATTGTATTCTATACATCCCTAGGAAGTTAGAGGGAAATTAAAAAATATTTGGAGACTAACTCTAGGTTTTGCTAAAGAATAGAGGAAAACAATAGAATGGGAAAGACTAGAGATCTCTTCAAGAAAATTAGAGATACCAAGGGAACATTTCATGCAAAAATGGGCTCAATAAAGGACAGAAATGGTATGGACCTAACAGAAGCAGAAGACATTAAGAAGAGGTGGCAAGAATACACAGAAGAATCATATAGAAAAGATCTTAATGACCCAGATAACCATGATGGTGTGATCACTCACCTAGAGTCAGGCATCTTTGAGTGTGAAGTCAAGTGGGCCTTAGGAAGCATCACTACAAACAAAGCTAGTGGAGGTGATGGAATTCCAGTTGAGCTATTTCAAATCCTAAAAGATGATGCTGTTGAAAGTGCTACACTAAATATGGCAGCAAATTTGGAAAACTCAGCAGTGGCCACAGGACTGGAAAAGGTCAGTTTTCATTCTGATCCCAAAGAAGGGCAATGCCAAAGAATGTTCAAACTACTGCACAATTGCACTCATCTCACATGCTAGCAAAGTAATGCTCAAAATTCTCCAAGCCAGGCTTCAACAGTACGTGAACCTAGAACTTGCAGAGGCCCAAGCTGGATTTAGAAAGGGCAGAGGAACCAGATATCAAATTGCCAACATCCGTTGAATCATTGGAAAAGCAAGAGAATTCCAGAAAAACATCAACTTCTGCTTCATTGACTACACTAAAGCCTTTGACTGTGTGGATCATAACAAACTGTGGAAAATTCGAGAGATGGGAATACCAGGCCACCTGACCTGCCTCCTGAGAAACCTGTAGGCAGGTCAAGAAGCAACAGTTAGAACCAGATATAGAACAGTGGACTGGTTCAAAATTGGGAAAGGGGTACATCAAGGTTGTATACTGTCACTCTGCTTACTTAACTTATATGCAGAGTACATCATGAGAAATGCCAGGCTGGATGCAGCACAAGCTGGAATCAAGATTGCTGGGAGAAATATCAATAACCTCAGATATGCAGATAACACTACCCTTATGGCAGAAAGTGAAGAAGAACCAAAGAGCCTCTTGATGAAAGTGAAAGAGGAGAGTGAAAAAGTTGGCTTAAAGCTCAACATTCAGAAAACTAAGATCATGACATCTGGTCCCATCACTTCGTGGCAAATAGATGGGGAAACAATGGAAACAGTGAGAGACTTTATTTTTTTGGGCTCCAAAATCACTGTAGATGGTGATTGCAGCCATGAAATTAAAAGATGCTTACTCCTTGGAAGGAAAGTTATGACCAACCTAGACAGCATATTAAAAAGCAGAGACATTACTTTGCCAACAAAGGTCTGTCTAGTCAAGGTTATGGTTTTTTCCAATAGTCATGTATAGGTGTGAGAGCTGGACTGTGAAGAAAGCTGAGCGCCGAAGAATTGATGCTTTTGAACTGTGGTGTTGGAGAAGATGCTTGAGAGTCCCTTGGACTGCAAGAAGAGCCAACCAGTACATCCTAAAGGAAATCAGTCCTGAGTGTTCATTGGAAGGACTGATGTTGAAGCTGAAACTCCAATACTTTGGCCACCTGATGTGAAAAGCTGACATTTGAAAGGACCCTGATGTTGGCAAAGATTGAAGACAGAAGGAGAAGGGGATGACAGAGGATGAGATTGTTGGACGGAATCATCAACTAAATGGACATGTGTTTGATTAAACTCTGGGAGTTGGTGATGGACAGGGAGGCCTGACATGCTGTGGTTCACAGGGTCACAAAGAGTTGGACATGACTGAGCGACCGAACTGAACTGAGCCACCAGGGAAGCCCCTCAGAAACAAAAACTGTGAGACAAAGAGGTTAAATACCTAAGTTTACAGAGCAAACAAGGGGCTTGAGTGAAGGCTAGAACTTAAGTCTGTCTGCCTCCAAGGGCATGTTCTTTCTACTATACCATGATGATGTCTCATAGATTTAGTATTCTTTTCACTGTTAATATCCCAGTGATTGCATGTCAAGTAGGAAAGAGGTCAATGGACCATGAACTTTCCTCTTCATCTCTTCCTATCTTCGCTGTACTATTTTCACTGCGATCTCATTTGTATAACTGACTGTTCAGCCCACTCTCTGTGACCACCCAATTCATTAGAACATCATCCCTTTCCAAGAAATCTAGACTGACTGAGGCCACTGAGGCTACTGCCAGAATAAAAGTGCTCTGTAACATCTAGAAAACATTATAGCATTTTATAAAAAAGGAAAAAATGAAAACATAAATAAAGACAAACTAGCACACATCATTATCAGTCAGTATAAAAGACTTCAAACATAAGAAAATATGGTAACTTTTCTTAGTGGCTAAGTATCATATTGCCTACTGAAAAAAAAATGAAATATAGAATTCAGAGTGACTTATTTAGTAGGATTATATCTAGTGATTATTTATACATACACATCCCTTAAAATATTTTCTTCTACATTTGAAAATCAGTAATTCTGGCCAAATAGGTGATTATTATAGACTATTAATATAGTAATATCTCTTTATACCTGAATTAACTTTTTTTTTTTTTGACAAGCTTGAGGATCTAGAATAAGCAAGAAAAACAAAAGTTAAACAGATGCCACAGTATATATATATTAGTACCAAAGAGTATGTACTGTATTCAGAGGAAAACCATTGGTTTACCTTAAAGATAATTTACTTTTATTTTGTACAAATTTATAACTAGCTTATTTATTTAGTTTCTAAGTCCACAGTAATTTAGAAGGAAGTAGGGATTACTGTTTGAAGTGACAGAGAAAGAATGATAGTCAACCATTTGATCACAAGGAAACAGAAAAATTCTAAAAAGCAGAAATAAGAACGTGGACAGCACAGTAGCAAGCCATTTACTAAAACTGCACTCTAACCCAAGCCTTAAAGAACTCTAATAGCACCACTCTCTGACAGATTAGGGTAATAACTAACCTCCAAAATAATGATTCTTTCTCATGTTGTACAAAACACCTACAAATATTTCTGTGAGAAATATAATTTAAAAGGTATAGCTGAACTGGCAAAGTAACAGGAATCTTCAGAAGTCAAAAATGACCAATAGGAGGAATCCAAGGAGGTAGGGATTATTCATAGGCTGGGAGCTATAAATCCCCAGTAACCTAGAGCAGCAACATAGGGAACAGATGGCAAAGCCTAGGACTTGGGAAACTGGAGGGTGGGCAAGAGACCCCATCATAATGTCAACCTCAAAGGGCTAAACTATCACGGAAAGCATTAACTAGGAAAAACACCTCATCTACAAAAGGAAATAGAAAATTTTCCTGTTTCAACTTTTGTTCTTGATAGAAGGGGTGAAATCTCCCCTGAAAATTTACAAACACAAAGTGGGTCACACATGAGGAGCTGGGGCCTAAAATCCCTTTACCTACCTGGACTGAAAACAAATGATCAAAAAAGTCAAGGATTCAGTTAAAGTGGATTGGTTATGTCCCCCAGGCTTCAGTCAGAAATGCAGATTATCTCTGAAGGAGATAAAATTCCAATGAATATGCGCTTATGATAATAAAACATACTGTGGAAAAAAACAACATTATTGAGGTCTGAAGAAACAATGATCACCTGACTCAAACTTTCAAGACCTCAGGTATTAGAATTATAGATACAGAATACCAGTTTAATACGTTTCTTAAATCTTTAAAGGAAATGGAAAGTATGGGTGAGGAACAATAAACCATAAAAAAAGATGGATTTAAAAATGGATTAAATATGGATTTTATAACCAAAACAAAATCCAATGGATAAACAGCATATTTAGCATAGATGAGGAGAAAAATATTAATAAACTAGAAAATCTGAATACTCCAGAATGTAGCACATAACACAGAGAGATGGAAGATATGAAAGAAGAAATTAAAAAACATGGAAGATGGAATAGAAGGTCCAATATAAATCTAACGAGTTCTTAAAGGAGAAAAGCAATATTCTAAGAGATGATGGTTGAGAATTTTCCAGAACTGATTAAAGACACCAATCCTCATTTTTCCAGGAAGCACAATGAATCCCATGCAGAATAACTGAAAGGAAATATATATCTTTTGACAGAGTAAAACTGAAAAATTCCAAGGAAAAGGAAAGATCTTAAAGGTTATCCAAGAGAAAAGTCAGATGACCTACAAAGGAAAACTAAACTGATAACCTAATTTTAACGATGGAAGTCAGTAGATTGGGAAATAGTGTCTTTGAAGCACCAAGAGAAAATGGCCATTCTTGAATTGTATTCACATACTATCCTGAAACTATCTTTCAAGAAAGTGAATGTAAGAAACGCATTTTAAAAGAAAAACGTTAAGAATCTACATCAGTAGATGCTCACTGAAGGAGCTTTGGTTCAGAAAGAAGCAAAATGATCCTAGTAAGCAAAATGATCTTAGTAAGAAAACTATATGTCAACAAAGAAAACACCTGTGAAATGAAAAGCTTTTCACCTAAGTAGGATAGTATATTCCTTAAAGATCTGAAATAGCCTTGTAGAAATGTATGTATTCATTTTCTTCACTTAGAGTGGAGTGGTCAGCTCATATAATAAGCACATGCATGTGTTAGTCGCTCAATTGTGTCCAACTCTTTGCAACCCCATGGACCGTAGCCCCCCAGGGTCTTCTGTCCATGGGATTCTCCAGGCAAGAATACTGAAGTGCGCTGCCATTCCCTTCTCCAGGGGATCTTCCCGACTCAGGGATCAAACCCAGGTCTCCTGCATTGCAGGCGATTCTTCACCCTCTGAGCCACTGGGGATGCAAGGAACTGCCAAACTGTTTTCCACAGTGGTTGTATCATATTTAGATTACTGCCAGCAGTGTACCAGAGAATTCCAGAGGCTTCACGTCTTCACCAATAGCATAGTCAATATTTTTCATTTCAATCAAATGGATGTAGTGCAATGGTTCTTAACTGGGGGTGATTTTGCCCAGCTAGAGGACATTTGACAATGTCTGGATACATTTTTGGTTTTCACAACTGGTAGGTAGATGGGCTGCCACTGACATGTACTTTTAGAGGCTAAAGATTCTGCCAACCATCCTACAACACACAGGGCAACCCCTCACAACAAAGAATTACTTGGCTCAAAATGTCAAGCGCTGAAATTGAGAAGCCCTTATGTATAAGGCAAATTAAAATGTATTGCGGTTTTAATTGGCATATCTTGGATAACTATATTGATCATCATTTCATATGCTTATTGGTCATTTATATATCTTCATTCATGAAGTGTCAGTTCAAATTTTTTGTTCATTTTTTAAAAATTTGGCTGGGTGTCCTCTTGTTACTGAGTTGAAAGTGTTCTTTATTCTGTATACAAGTGCTTTATCTGATATATGTGTGTACATACTTTCAGTCTATGTCTTGTTTTGATGATTTTCTGCTACATTAACTCAATATGGCACAAAGTAAAGTGATCTTTCTTCCAGAGACTAGAGCAGGCTGAAATTGGAGTAAGGTTGGGTTAAGTAACACAGTTTTGCTTTTAAAATCCTTGGGTCATAAAAAAGCACTTTCTAAAAAGCAGTATTAGTTGATAACACATGGAAAACTGGGCAGCACATACCATAGGGACAAAGAATCTAATAATTAAAAATGATTCCCTTAATCCTAGGACCTGGGACAGAACAAACACTGGGGCATGTAAGCAGTATGTCGAACAAAGAGATACTTTTAAAAAGTCTCTAAACAATGGTTATTTGTATCAGAAAATAAGACCACCAAAAATATTTCAAAAAACTCTGCAGATGAAGAAATGAAAAAATGGTACTGGAATGGCACAGTGGTGCCTATTGGCGGCATGAGAGAATGCATCTTTGAACTGGGTTTGAAGATTACCTTGAAAATGTATATTGTCATATACATTTAGAGTCTAAATTCACTTGATAATCTAAAATTCTCACAGTTTCATGATTACCCGAACACATTTAGCATATGAAAATGATGAACTCAAGCTACTTTCTATCCTCTCTGCTTAAGAAAATTATTTATTCTTAAACATGTGCAGTAATGTAAGCAGTAAATGGGGGGCTAAAGTGGCAAAAATGGTCTTGAGTTCTATGAGGGATTTCAGAGAGCTATACTTCCTAAAGATTGCAAAGCTCCATGTCCTAGAAAGATTTTTTTTCCTAGCTGTTGATGACTAAAGACACTATTAGGAACAATGAAACCATGGTGTAAAATACAGTAATTGTACCAAAAAGGTGGTCTCTTTCAGGGCAATTTTACATTTCAGAAAAATTCTTATGAGCAGCAGGTTTGATTCTGCTTTATTAAATACTTTTCTTGAGGGTGAATTATTGCCTAAAATGCCATGAATGCTGAATTTTAAATGTTGCCATTTTTATACCACCTCCTCTCCCACTGAAACACTCCTTCTCCCCAATAATAAGCAGATTTTTTAGTATGGAAGGAAGTGTTCATTATTTTCCTATATAAATCTGCATTCAATTAAAGTCTATTTTCCTGAGCTTCTTCAATCCTCTCAGTAAAGTTATTAGATATAGTCAAAGACTGACAGAAAATATAAGCTCTTAGTAAGGTAACCAACATCAGTATGTTGTGTCCCTTCTTTCCCTCTAGTATTGTGGTAGGTAAAAATTAATAAAATGGCCTTTTAACTTGGCCATAGCTTTCCCTGACACTTGGGATTAGAGGCATGTGTCTGCTTCCTCGGATTTCCTCATTCTTTGGTCCTGCAAAAGCATAAACAAGATCCCTAGCTCTGGAACCCTCAGAATCTGACCTTTAGTACCTGACAAGAAGTTACTGATAGAATCCTTTGATTTGAGAATCATCTGAGGAGAGGCATAAAAATAAAAAAATAAGAATAATGGGCTCTGGGAAAGCAGGGATATCAGAAAAACTACTTAGGACTATGAATGCCCACAACGGCCTGAGCAGTGCTCTATGTCCAGAGCATTCATATAAAGGTGTGGATGCTAAGTAATTGGTTCTTATGCATGCAGTGTATGCTATGGGAAGAAGATAGTAGGAGATTTCATTAGTGTATTGATAAATTAGGAAACTGAACTTTTTCATGTCTCAACCTATTTGCTTGGCTGCCTAAAGTGATTTCATCCGTAAGTTTGAGAACAGGGTAGAAACAGGTGAAAAAGAGAAAGAGTAAAAATGACCAGGACCTGGATTAGAGAGAAATCTGTCACAAAGGACATATCTGGGCTCCCCTAATAGCTCAGTTGGTAATGAATCCGCCTGCAGTGCAGGAGACTCGGTTCAAATCCTGAGTTGGGAAGATCTGCCAGAGAAGGGACAGGTTACCCACTCCAGTATTCTTGGGCTTCCCTTGTGGCTCAGCTGATAAAGAATCCACCTGCAATGCGGGAGACCTGGGTTTGATCCCTGGGTTGGGAAGATCCCCTAGAGAAGGGAAAGGCTACCCACTCCAGTAATTCTCCAGAATTCCATGGATTTTATAGTCCATGGGGTTGCAGAGTTGGACATGACTGAGCGACTTTCACTTCACTCCTTCATGTCACAAAGGAAAAATAACTGTCTGAAATTCTCAAGATCCAAAGTCTTGGAAGGAACCATAAAACACACATTATATAATGACTATAACTCTATAGAACTGTGAAACAAAAATGCAAGTGTATAGAGAGTGTTATAGTCTATAAATTTCACATGGAGTGACTTGTGCAATTTCTCACAACAACCTTGTGAAATGGAGCTCATTATTCTTGTATTACCCAACAAGGAACCAGCCAACCTTTAAGTGGCAGAGATAGAGTCAGAGGTGGGTCTGTCTGACTTCAGGTCCAATGCCCCTTCCTTTCCCTAACTCAGTAGTTTAAAATGTAGCTTCTGAGCCAGCTCTCAGGGAGCTTACAATCCAGTTGATGATAAAGACTCAGAAACAATGAGGGCAACACTAGAAATATGCGGGAAGAGTGTCAATGAAGGCTTGAAAGATGGGTAGAGGGGAATGGCATAGGGTAAGGAACAAGCTTGATGAACTCCTAAAGACTATAAGGAGACTGTCTTGTCCCTGGCAGGGGATATGAGTTGGTAAGCAGTGAGAAATAAGTTAGGGTCAGTTTTAGGGAGCCTACAAAGCCAGTGAAAGAGAAAACAAGAGAAAGCAAAAGGCAATAATGGAGCCCTAAAAGTTTCCTGAGTGGTGGCATAAAGTGGTGAAAGCAGTGTCTCTCAAAGCATACACAATGAGCAGAGGCAAAGGAAACCTGTGCACAACTAAGGAAGAGGTAGTGAGACTAACCATTCCCCTCCTTCAGCCTTACAACTTTACCAGACTTCATAGTCTGCCCACAGGGATCATTCCCAGACTTGTGCACATGCTCTTACCTCTGACTACAATTCTGTTCCCTCTAATTCAAGCCCACTTCTCACCATTAGTCTGCAGTTAGAAGTCACTGCCTTGGAAAAGCCTTCCCTAACCCCTCTACCCCTGGGGTAAAATATCTCCCTTAAATATTTCCCTTGTTAAAGCACTTATCTCTGAATTGTAATCCCTAGTGGGCTAGCCAGTCTCTCTTATTAAACTGAAAGTTCCAAGGGTAAGAAATGACCCATGTTGTCCAGCACTGAGTCCTTTGGCACATAATGAGTGAATCAGAGGAAGTAAGGAGGGATATAAGATCAAGAAACAGATTTAGGGCTTACCGTCCCTAAAGTTTGGAGAAGGGAATGGCAACCTACTCCAGAATTCTTGTCTGGAGAATCCCATGGACAGAGGAGCCTAGTGAGCTACTGTCCATGGGGTTGCAAAGAGTTGGACATGACTAAGCAACTAACACACACACATTTCCTTAAAGTTATATGAACAAGTAAAAAGACAGATACATGTATAGGCATGCTTAAATAAGGAAGAATGTAATTTGGAAGATGACCTCAATCTCAATAAGAGACATTCCAAGCCTTCTTTTCTTCTATCTACCTAAACCCCTTAAGGAAGGGGAGGGTTGAATCAGGGTCAGGATAAAGGTAGGAAGAAGATATACTTTTTATAACCACTGCTAGAGGGAAACAGGCTGTAATTTTTTTAAAACCACATTTTGGCCTTAAAGGGAACAAAGAATTTAACAACTTTCATTTAACAGCTCTCTACAGGAAGCACAGTGCTTTGCAAGAACCCACACAAGGTATTTCAGAGCATCCTAAGATGAAAGAAATATAATTCCAGCCCTAAGGAGCTTTATAATCCAATAGAGAACTACATATGGTAGAATTAAGTTAAAAGTATAAGTAATGCTATAGATTCAGATGAGAGGAAGAAGTCAAGAGATCATAAAAAAGTGTGTCAAGCAGGGCGAAGAGATGATTGGTCTTCGATGTTAGAAGATTAGAAGCCTCTAAGATAGTCTGAGTTGTGAGGAGAAGCTAAGGGCAGGTTGACTTGAAGACAGTGTAATGGTCTAGTTAAAGGGTAACTGACACATAAGCCAGAATGGTGAAAGTAGAAATGCAATGTAGGAAACATTCTGAAAGTCAAGAAGGCAGAATCTTAAAAATTGGTTATGAATGCCTTAAACTTAATGAGTAAGGAAAATGAGTCAAAGTAATGCCTGAATCCCTACTTAATGTGAACTGAATTTTTTAGCAGGTAAAAAATTTTTAGCAGGTAAAAAATTCAGATTTTTACCTAGGGGGTCATCCCTAAGATGACACCTCCTCAAAATTGGATTATGGAAAGAAAATATATCTCCAAAGAAACCTTTAGCAGGTAAAAAATTTTTAGCAGGTAAAAAATTCAGATTTTTACCTAGGGGGTCATCCCTAAGATGACACCTCCTCAAAATTGGATTATGGAAAGAAAATATATCTCCAAAGAAACCTTTGCTTCTTTCCACTTTGTAACTAAGCAAGTACCATATAAGACAAAGGTGGCATTCTCTAAGACAGTTTTGATGAGATGCTTTTGGATAGGATACTGAGGTTGCTTTTATTTGTGATAGTTCACTTATGAACAAATGCCTCTAGCTGTTTTTATTCCATAATGTCCCTCTGCAATTATCTTTAGAACTTAAAGCAGTATGATTAAGTGAAAAGAATACTTAAAGTGAGATCTTTTTCTATGTAGATACAAGATGACAATCAGATTATACTATTAAACATTTATAAAGAACAAACAGTAAAGTATAATGACTAAAAGCACAGGCATTAGAGTCCAACAACCCTGGGTTCCAAGGAAAAATTAAATCTCTTTTAGCCTTGATGTCCTCATCTGTATAATGAGAATGATACTTCAGTGACTTTAGAAGGCCAGAGGATTACATGAAATCATGTAACAGTGACTGGAATAGTAAGTCGTCAGTAAATATTAGCTTTGAGAACTACATAGTAAGAACTACCAGCAGCCCTGTCTTATTGAGAATATAAATTAAGGGACTCTCCTGGTGGTTCAGTGGTTAGAATTCCACACTGCCACTGCAGGGGGGATGGGTTCAATCTCTGGTTCAGAAACTAAGACCCTGCACGCTGCACAGTGGGGCCAAAATTGGTTTGTCAATGTAAATCATTAATTAAATCACTCTTTAGCATGGCATTTGTGAAATACTCAAATTTACTCCTCCTTTTAGTGTTCTAGGCTAGAGCAATTAAGATTAAAATTACTAGGTATTGATACACTTTTAAAATTTAGTATCTGTAATGCTATGTTTCTTCTAATTGCAATGTTTATTAAATACCTACAAATAATTTAACATCAAGAACAACCTATCCTCAACAATTTTACACATTAAAAGAGAATCTAGGGAGAAAATAATAGCAAATGAAGAAACAGACAAAGAATTAATCTCAAAAATATACAAGCAACTCATGCAGCTCAATTCCAGAAAAATAAATGACCCAATCAAAAAATGGGCCAAAGAGCTAAACAGACATTTCTCCAAAGACAACATACAGATGGCTAACAAACACATGAAAAGATGCTCAACATCACTCATTATCAGAGAAATGCAAATCAAAACCTCAATGAGGTACCATCTCACACCAGTCAGAATGGCTGCTATTAAAAAGTCTACAAACAATAAATGCTGAAGAGGGTGTGGAGAAAAGGGAACCCTCTTACACTGTTGGTGGGAATGCAAACTAGTACAGCCACTATGGAGAACAGTGTGGAAATTCCTTAAAACACTGGAAACAGAACTCCCATATGACCCAGCAATCCCACTGCTGGGCATACACACTAAGGAAACCAAAATTGAAAGAGACACGTGTACCCCAATGTTCATCACAGCACTGTTTACAATTGCTAGGACATGGAAGCAACCTAGATGCCCATCAGCAGATGAATGGATAAGAAAGCTGTGGTATATATACACAATGGAATATTACCCAGCCATTAAAAAGAATGCATTTGAATCAGTTCTAATGAGGTGAATAAAACTGGAGCCTATTACACAGAGTGAAGTGAGAAAGAAAAACACCAATACAGTATACTAATGCATACATATGGAATTTAGAAAGATGGTAACGATGACCCTATATGCGAGACAGAAAAAGAGACACAGATGTAAAGAACAGACTTTTGAACTCTGTGGGAGAAGGCAAGGGTAGGATGATTTGAGAGAACAGCATTGGAACATGCATATTATCATATGTGAAACAGATCGCCAATCCAGGCTTGATGCATGAGACAGGGTGCTCAGGGCTAGTGCACTGGGATGACCCTGAGGGATGGGATAGGGAGGGAGGTGGAAGGAGGGTTCAGGATGGGGGACACATGGGGGACCATAGATGATTCATGTGAATGTATGGCAAAAACCACTACAATATTGTAAAGTAATTAGCCTCCAATTAAAATAAATAATACATTTTTAAAAAAAGAATCTATATTTTAAAAATAATACAATGCTTCTTTTAACAACCCTTTGTCCATCTTTTATTATGGATATTCTTCCAAGAAAATCCACTGGTCAATGTGGTAGAGATGGCTAGTTGTTCCTAGTGTGGATTCTCTGCTTCTTCTGTGGTTAATAAAAATCCATATCTTTAGTTGGGTATATTGCTACTCAGAATAAAGGTAAATTATCCAGTTTTCCTTGGTGTGACCAAGTTGGAAAGTTTTGCCCAATGTGATTATAAAGGAAAATGGAGTGTGCACAATAAATGTCACTAAAGTGAGGAAGCATATGCTTATTCTCTTGGTAAATTCTCCCTCTGTCTGGAACGTGGATGTGATTCTAGAGCTGGGGCACATTCTGGACATCTGTCTTAGAGATGGAAGCCATGTCTTGAGGCTGATGAAAAGGGCACCTGATGATTATATGAAGCTTCTAAATCAGTCCTGGACTACCTTCATTTATATGAGAAAGTAAGAAACTGTCTTGTATTAGAAGTCTTACATTGAATTTTCTAAACTGGCAACATAATGTAATCCAGCCCTAAAGAATACAGACAAAATGAAAGCCAAGATTTAAACTCACTTGTTTCCTTAACAGATTTGTTCTCATCTTACACATACCTGGTCTTTTCATGCCCTTTTTCTTCTTATTCCTTCTGTTAACACCTGGACCCCTGTGGATATTCCCTTTGATTCATTTCCACGGTGTAGATATTACCTTTGGTTCATTTCCATGGTGTTAAGGGAGGGAGAGAGTGAGTTCACTCAGTTGCTCTACCACCATCAGTTATATTCCTAACCTGTCGTTTAGTGTGGAAGCCCACCTACTTTTCATCACTCTCAGTTACTATATTCCTTATCTTTAAGTCTACCCCACATCCACTCTAGAGTCTAGTTTCCTCTTCATCCTAAAATTTCAACTCCATTAAAGAACTGTCCTCAGAAAGGGCATTTATTTGTTCACTACCCACTCAACAAATTTTGAGTATCTACTGTATTGTTAGTTGATGAATAAAACAGACCCTGACTTCAGAGAGCTAAGTCAAACAATATCTTAAAATACAGACTGAGCTGTGTTTTATTATTTATGCATTATACCTCTATGGTACCAAATTTCACAAAGGATCAAAGTGAAAAAGATAAGTAAATGTAAAAGATAGGGAGACAGCAGATATATGGAGAGGGAGCAGGAAATAGGGAGGGATGGAGGAGAATTCTCAGGGACAAAGGCAAAGATGTAACTGTAAGGCAAAGGGAGAAGGGAAAGGAACACACATTCACTGAGTTTTACGGGGCTTCATATACCCTCACAACCTCTTTCATGTGTTAATGATTTACAGGGACAAGCTTACTGTTACACTTCTGGAACCTTTAGAGCATAGCAACTGCTCTCCTTATTCTATCTGCTGTGTGCACTGCTAAAGCAAAGACCTTCAGAAATCCTCAAAAGGCTCCCCATTATTGCTTCCCAATCCCAGCAACCTATTTAGAACTTCTACCCCTTCTCACTTCTCACTGGAACCTTCTTCTGCCAGTGTCTCTTAAGGGAAGAAGTGATTCAGTAGAATGGGGAGGAAGTATTGTTGAAATCCCCAGTCAAGAGTTAGGTTTGATTTGCTCATTCAGACACTGCTAAAATAGAATGTAAACATCATTTTTGCTACCAACTCTTTTGTCTGGCAATAAAGCAGTTAAAATTGGCTTTTATGGGTTGCCTTTAGGATTTGCCAGACTGAAAAAATAAGTTCAAAGTTTCAAATAATTAATATGAATTTTACCTTAGGACTGTCGCCCCACTGTCAGATACAGAAAACCTGAAAATCATTCTTTGCCTGTTGGACACATGGTTCCAGAAAAATGAAAAAAACAAAAACAAAACACCAAACAACTGAGCCACCAATGTTGGAATTTTGGTGCTTTTTGTTGCTGTTGTTATCTTAGGTGAGGAAAAGTATATTTATTAAATACTACTAAACAAGTTTGTGACATTTAGTTCTTAATACTCTATAATATGACTTTATGAATTTTTTTCTTAGATTGTGGTTTTAACACTTCGCAAGTAGTTTCTTTTCCTGTTAACTTTTCAGACAACTGTGCTTAAGCTTGAGCCAAATACCTGGAGGAAGTGCTACCACAATTTTAGCTTTTTTGTTTCCACTTGGGCAATATTATTCTCAATATTTCTCCATTAGTAAAGTATCATATGTTTACTCTCTAACCTAATAAAATTTTTTACAGTATATAAAAATTAATATGAAATAACTATGGTAAAATAATGAAACAATTATAAATCTGAAACAGAGAAAAACAGGAACACTGTTCCACAAGTACTAGCAAAAAGCTTATAGGATGCTTTAAAATTTTCTTTGGCTTTTGTTTATCACCTGAGTCAGGAAACTCTTACTGATCAGGGTCCCTTGCCTTTTTCTTGTCCATAACATGCAGCCAAAAATTAACAACTGTTATTAATATATTCCTGATACAGCATAAAAAAGCATGAAAACATTCTAAGTAGTAAAGAGTCTTTTCTTCCCCAATGGACCATAAGTTCAGAAAAACAAGTTTCCTCTTTTATGAACCATGCTATTTAAGACTCTGTGATGTGCACTGCTATTTTCTATAAAAATGTATTCTTTCAATGAAAATCTCAGCTCAAATGTTGGCCAGAGAAGTTTTAAAAATCTAGTTTTTTTTTTTCTTATTCTTTCAAATTGGATTTAGGGAGTAGAAAAAAAGTATGTTTTATTTACTGTGTGGTAAACCTCATTAGGCTCTAAAAACTATAAATCTCTACTAATTGGTATCTTTGCACAGCAAAAGTTATGGCAACCTTAATTCATGGGGATGATTTTGTAGTACTACAAGATGTTAAAATCTCCTCTGATTAAACAACACAATTGTATTTAGCATCTAGTCCACATCTGATGTAATAATCATAGGTTTCAGAGGTAAAATAATTATAAACTGAAGCTAGAATTTGTCTAAGTACAAATACTTTCATTCTATAAAGAAAAAATTGAGAACCAGAGGTGAAATACATAGTTTTAATGTTGAGGTATTTATCATATTAATAGTTTTGGGGAAAACTGGGCACTGTGTGTAAAATCAGGGTTAGTCTTTGGATTTTATAGAGTAAATGAGTGCTTACTTGGTGTAATTTTAGAAGTGCTATTACCAAAAAACAAAAACCCCAACCACATAAAAATGTGTCACCCAAATTTTCCCTCAAGATGAAAACAGTAAAATGATATCTAGTTATCTTTCTTTTACATATTTAGTTGAGATTTAATAATTCTATAAGCAGATCAGTTCTGTTAATTTCTATTAAAATGAAAATATAAAACTCATACAAAAGAAAAAACTCAAGCTATATGATGGACTCAAACCTTACATAGACATGTAAGATGAAAATCATGTAGATAAAATTATCATTGAAAATCTCTTTAAAAGGTACCAGACTGAAGACAGATTAAACAACTTCTTACTAAGTTCAAAACAGGTAGTGTGTCCCTCAGCATTAGAGCTGATGACTGTTTATTTGGTTCAACACCTGCTGGAGTCATTGGTTTGTATTTAGGAAACTTGTATAAAAAAAGCCTCGTGTAAAAGATATGTCTTTAATACTTGAAACACCCTCAGAATGGTCAGGTGCTCATTCTATAAGAAGTGAGCAGGAACTGAGACCAAGGAAGAACATAGCAGATTTCTACTTTTTATTTAACACTCACTCAGGAGCATATGCTCACTGAGTATAATGTTAGGCAGAATTGCCTATGATATTTATATTAAAATACATTCTGCCTCACATTGAAAACTCTTTTGATGAGTAAGAATAGTTATATTTACATAAATTAAATGTATGAGTGATGTAATTCTATTTTAAGAGTCAGTTCTTTCCTTAAGACCAGGTTTTGATGGCCTACTAGGGCAACAGAGAAAAGAACAGGTTCTTTGTGAACAAGGAAAGATCTCATGGAGGGTGGATCTACTCCTTAGGAGTAGTAGTCAGAGGAGCTACTCCTTTGACTGTGGTAAATTTTGTCTACCTCACAAATCTGTTTAGAGTATAGGTACACATATGCTGCATAAAGCTTTTAAGTCGCAAGAGTTTACTAACCATAATATCCAACATTCTCAAACATGATAGATTACTGAGAATTTTTGCACACAGTAACTATTAGTGTGAAAGTATCATCTTTATACTGGGGCTTCCCTGGTGGCTCAGATGGTAAAGAATCTGCCTGCAATGTGGGAGACCTGGGTTCGATCCCTGGGTTGGGAAGATCCCCTGGAGGAGGGCATGGCAACCTACTCCAGTATTCTTGCTTGGAGAATACCCATGGACAGAGGAGTTGAGTGGGCTACAGTCCATGGGGTCACAAAGAGTCGGACAAGGCTGAACGACTAAGGACACGCACAGGTCACCGTTATATTTCACTGTTTTCAGTTCAAGATGAGGTCCAATTTAAAAAATTGAACTTGGAGGTGAGAATATCAAGTTTGTAAATCACAGTGTTGTCTTGTGGCTACTCTATTGAGTACTGCCAGCAAGTGCTGGCTTCTTGTTGAGAGCTAACCACTGCTAAAGTATCTGAAGTAGAGGGGTCGTAGTCCTATCATTAGTAGTAAAAATCCTGTTACCAAATTAGATAAAAACAGTTTACATGTACAGATTCTAAACTGGTTGACCCAAAGAGCAAAATGAAGTTGACAGAAATGGGAACAAGTATTTTCATGAATTTACAAACTAAGTTTCTATTAAGAGTTCTTTTGGCTACAAATTCAGTTCTTCAAGAAGCTTGTTGATAGTCCTCTTTTTTCCGAATTAAACTATTGTTCATGTAGAAGATATACTAGTCAAGTGAATTATTATGGCTTCAAATCTAAAAAGGAAACAGGGACTTCCCTGGTGGTCCAATATTCAAGAGTTTGCCTGCCACTGCAGGGAACATGGGTACCATCCCTGGTCTGGGAAGATTCCATATGCCGTGGAGCAATTAAGCCCGTGTGCCACAACTACTGAGCCTGTGCTTTAGGCAACTACTGAAGCTTGTGCGCCCTAGAACCAGTGCTCCACAACAAGACAAGGCACCGCAATAACCAGCCCACACTCCGCAGCTGGAGAGTAGCTCCCCATTCACTGCAACTAGAGAAAGCCCACACACATCAATGAAGACCCAGCACAGCCAAGCACAAATAAATAAATCCAAAGGAAACAGGGATGGGTGAGAGGAGAAAACACACTGAGAGGGGTTATTTTGTGGCCACACACTGCACCATGGCTGTGACTGGGATTTCACAAATGCATATGTACCACACATGGCTGAGCTCACTTAGGAACCATGATTGGGAAAACAACTGCTAGAAACAAATGACCAATTGATACCAGGTGTTATCTTCAGCATGAAAACCCCAGTTATGGGATTAGAGATAATTATTTGAATTGCTAGTCTTTAGCTACAGCACTAATGAAAATTATTTCAGCAACAAAAGTAACTCTTCCTTCCACAAAGGAAATAATTTGGCAGGTCTCTTATTTGATATCCTTTTTTATTGTACTTAAATGAACTTCTTTAATTAGGCACAAAGGTATTAAACTGAAGGTTTTTCAAAAAGGATGAAAGGGTTGAGTTTAATGTTCAGACTTCTGATTTCTCTGTCAACTTAGTTGTTAAATGTGAGGAATTATTTCAAATTTATCACTTTAGTAGTGCTACTTTATTCTTCATGTAAACATTTGTCCAAGGACTCTTAAGGCAACTCCAGCAAATTACACTAGGTGTTTTGCTACAATGATTAAATTAAAACAGAAGTCCTTGGTATCACTTCCTTGATTTTATTTTAGCTTCTTAAAAATAAATTTCAAAAAAAAGTGGGGACTTTCCTGGTGGTCCAGTGGTTGAGAGTCTGCCTCCCAGTGCAGGGGATAAGGGTGCAATCCCTGATCAGAGAGCTAAGCTCCCATAAGTCACAGGGCAACTAAAGCCATTACCACAACTACTGAGCCTGTGAGCTCTGGAGCCTGCGCACCCCAACTAGAGAGACACCCATGTGCTGTAGCTGAGACCCAACCCAGCCACATAAATAAATAAACACTTTTTAAATGTTTAATACAAAATTAATTTAAAACAAATAAATAAATGAAATGTTAAAACCACCTAAATGGCAAACTAGTATACATTTTTTTCAAATAACATATCCTCAGTTTGCAGAATGTTCATTTTAATTTGAAACATAAAAATCTCAAACATCTCTTACCATCTCTTCCTCCAAAGACAACCCAGCATTTACCCATGCAAGTACCTGTGCCACTAACAAGTAACTAATGATCCAAAAGAGGGATTTTGAGGGCAATGAAGACATAGTAGAAGTTTTCAGAACATAATAAATAAAGGTTCAATCACAAAATTCCTCATGTCATGGGAAAACAATAGGACCCATAATCAATATGTGAATAATATAAAATACTTTAATAATGTAGCAGTGACAAGTTCAGAATTGATTGCTTACCTAAGAATACTGGAATTTCTTCTCCCTTAAACCATGTCATAATTCCTGAACTATTTAAAAATTTCATAACAAAATCTATCAATACAGCATTGAGAAATTATTTTTTAAATAACAGGAAAAAATGTGCTGACCTAAGTAACTTTGAAAACAAGTAGAGTCTGTAAGACTAAAGCAAAAGGAATCATATGTAAGCACTGTACTGTCATTGCTAAAGTTGTTTTCCACATAATATGGGTCAACAATTCTATACTGCTATACATATATACTACAATTGAATAAGTAAATGAATTGTGACTGGTGTGAGCCAGATGTCCCACTGTTGGAGGAGGGAAATTACAGATAAGGGGAGAAATCTAGAATGGTAGCCATGTGCTAACTGATTAGAGTTAGAAATATCACTACAAACTCATGTTTAGCTTAATACAGATATGGATGGTTATATACAGAAATATTTATAGATGTATATACATAGGGCTTTCCTGGTGGCTCAGACAGTAAAAAATCTGTCTGCAGTGCAGGAGACCTGGGTTCTACCCCTGGGTCAGAAGATCCCCTGAAGAAGGGAATGGCTACTCACTCCAGTATCCTTGCCTGGAGAACTCCAAGGACAGAGGAGCCTGGTGGGCTACAGTCCATGAGGTCACAAAGAGTCGAACAGGACTGAGTGACTAACACACACACACACGTGCATATACACATATATACTTCCTTGCTCTGTCTGCCAAGAGGGCCTAAAAGCAATGAAGGACACCCTAGCAGCAATAGGCACATCTCGCTGATGTCTCTCTGGTTATTTTAATAATCTGAAGCTCGTTCTTAAGTAGATTCTATAGGAAGTGACCACAGGAAATAGATTCTCTGAGCTTTTTTCCCCCTTACATATTTATTTATTTGGCTGTGACAGGTCTTAGCTGCAGCATGCAGGATCTTCACTGCATCATGCAAGATCTTTCCTTGCATCATGTGGACCCCAGAGCCTATGGGCTCAGTAGTTGCGGTACGCAGGCTTAGTTGTCCTACAGCACATGGGATGTTAGTTCCCCAACCAGGGATCAAATCCACATCCCCTGCATTGCAACGTGGATTCTCAACCACTAGATCACCAGGGAAGTTCCAGCTCTAACATACTGAAAATGTTTGTTGTTTATGCTTGAAAGTTAGAAAACCTTTGGCTCACATTTTCTTTCCTAGAATATATTAAATATGCTGCTCTATTTTCTTTTGGTATTGCTATTGAAAAGTCTGATGATAATCTAACTTTTCCCTTATAAGTTAGTATGACTATGTCTTGGTAACGGTCATTCTGGGTTAATATTGTTAGGCATGCAATATAATCTTTCAATATGTAGCTTCTTTCTTTCTAATTTCAAGAAAATTTTCTTGAATCGTACTTTTTAGTACTCATTTTTCCCCTTATAATTTTTTTTCTAGTGGCTATTATCTGTATGTTGGCTCTTCTGTCTACTCTTAATATCTGTCCCTTTTCAAAAATCCTTTAAATTTTTTTTTTCATCTCTTTTATATTTTTAAAGCTTCCTTATTTTTCACCTATTTCTCTTATGGTATTATTTATTCGGATTTATTTTCTTTCCAGTTTAATGCATTACTTCAAATGATTTTTTTTTTTGAAGAGTTATATTACCTCACTTCTGAGTTTTTCTAATTCTGATTTTTGTTGTTCTTTCATTTATTGTCTTCCTAATGTCTTTTGTTTTAAATAGTAGGTTACAGTATTTGACTAATCTTTCAAGTATGCTTTCATTGTCTGTAGATAATATTCAACTCCTTATTCTCATTTATAATTTTATATGTTGCTCATTTTTTTTTAATTTTATTTTTTTTCTCATTTATTTTTATTAGGTGGAGGCTAATTACTTTACAGTACTGTAGTGGTTTTTGCCATACATCGACATGGATCAGCCATGGATTTACATGTGTTCCCCATCCTGAACCCCCCTCCCACCTCCCTCCCCATCCCATCCCTCTGGGTCATCCCAGTGCACCAGCCCCTAGCACTTGTCTCATGCATCCAACCTGGACTGGTGATCTGTTTCACACTTGACAATATACATGTTTTGATGCTGTTCTCTCAGATCATCCCACCTTCACCTTCTCCCATAGAGTCCAAAAGTCTGTTCTATACATCTGTGTCTCTTTTTCTGTCTTGCATATAGGGTTATTGTTACCATCTTTCTAAATTCCATATATATGCGTTAGTATACTGTATTGGTGTTTATCTTTCTGGCTTACTTCATTCTGTATAATGGGCTCCAGTTTCATCCATCTCATTAGAACTGATTCAAATGAATTATTTTTAACGGCTGAGTAATATTCCATGGTGTATATGTACCACAGTTTCCTTATCCATTCGTCTGCTGATGGGCATCTAGGTGGCTTCCATGTCCTGGCTATTATAAACAGTGCTGTGATGAACATTGGGGTGCACGTGTCTCTTTCAGATCTGGTTTCCTCGGTATGTATGCCCAGAAGTGGGATTGCTGGGTCATATGGCAGTTCTATTTCCAGTTTTTTAAGGAATCTCCACACTGTTCTCCATAGTGGCTGTACTAGTTTGCATTCCCACCAACAGTGTAAGAGGGTTCCCTTTTCTCCACACCCTCTGCAGCATTTATTGCTTGTAGACTTTTGGATAGCAGCCATCCTGACTGGCGTGTAATGGTACCTCATTGTGGTTTTGATTTGCATTTCTCTGATAATGAGTGATGTTGAGCATCTTTTCATGTGTTTGTTAGCCATCTGTATGTCTTCTTTGGAGAAATGTCTATTTAGATCTTTGGCCCATTTTTCGATTGGGTCATTTATTTTTCTGGAATTGAACTGCATGAGTTGCCTGTATATTTTTGAGATTAATCCTTTGTCTGTTTCTTCATTTGCTATTATTTTCTCCCATTCTGAAGGCTGTCTTTTCACCTTATAGTTTCCTTTGTTGTGCAAAAGCTTTTAAGTCTCACTGGTCCCATTTGTTTATTTTTGCTTTTATTTCCAATATTCTGGAAGGAGGATCATAGAGGATCCTGCTGTGATTTATGTCAGAGAGTGTTTTGCCTGTGTTCTCTAGGAGTTTTATAGTTTCTGGTCTTACATTTAGATCTTTAATCCATTTTGAGTTTATTTTTGTGTATGGTGTTAGAAAGTGTTCTAGTTTCATTCTTTTACAAATGGTTGACCAGTTTTCCCAGCACCACTTGTTAAAGAGGTTGTCTTTTTTCCATTGTATATTCTTGCCTCCTTTGTTGAAGATAAGGTGTCCATAGGTGTGCAGATTTATCTCTGGGCTTTCTATTCTGTTCCATTGATCTATATCTCTGTCTTTGTGCCAGTAACATACTGTCTTGATGACTGTGGCTTTGTAGTAGAGCCTGAAGTCACGCAGGTTGATTCCTCCAGTTCCATTCTTCTTTCTCAAGATTACTTTGGCTATTCGGGGTTTTTATGTTGCTCATTTTTATGCGAAATAAGCTTGAATGAGATAGGGTCAGAACAGATTTTCTAACTACATAGAACTTTCTGTTGTTTCTGAGTAGTGTGACAATTGCATTCTGCAATTTTTGGGGCTCCATTCTCCTCTCTCATAGACTTTCTTTTCCTTTCATCTCTGTTGTCCCTATTCTGCTTAATTGTTATTCCACTCCTAGCAACTGTTTTTCAATAGGGGACCCTGTCTTGGAAAGAAGTCATGGAAAGGTTGGTTTTAAGAATTCATAAAAACTGTTCCAGTCTCTTCAGTTCTTCTTACATAATCTCTTGCACTCATCTACTTTAGGAATAAGCAAAATTCCTCTCAATTTCAGCTACTGTTTGCAGATTGGCCTGCCCATAGTTTCCAGTGAATATCTGTCAGCTATTTCAAGGTTTTCCTCCTCTCACTACTCCATGGCTGCCGCCTTCTACCTCCAGTCTCTCTTTTGTTATAGCAACAGCCTTCTGTCTCATTGTTTGTGCCACCTTCTAGCCTATTCTCCATCCTGGAAAAGTCTTTCTAAATTGCAGGTCTGCTGATGTTACAGTCCTTCATAGGTTTCCCCTTAACTTTCAGAATGAAATCCAGATTCCTCCCATGGAATACAATTCCCTTCTGAATCATGTTAACTCTCTCAAGACTGTGCTTTTGCACATGCTAATCTCTCTGATGAGAGTACCCTATCTCCCACCTCTTCAACCAGGTACTCCTCAGTCAGGCTTTAGTTGAGGATATACTCTTCTACAGAGCCTTCCTCTGACCATTCTTTATCTGAGTCCCCTCATTTTCAATCATCCAAAGCCTCCTCTACTACCCATATACTTCTGGAGTTGAGCACATGTTCACACCACAGTACCACCTGAGGCCTTGCCTCCTTTTAGCCATTTTCCTGGATGAGTTTACCTTCCTTAAGACTACTTGCCACTATGTATTGCAACTGCTTTTTACCTGTCCATTTCTCCCACCTGTCTGTGAGTTCCCTGAGAGTGAAGCCTTTGCCTTATTTGTTTCCCAGTACACAGAGTAAATACTCAATAATGTCTCTTAAATAAATAAATCCATGTGAGGCATGATGTAGAAAAACCCTAAATGAAAACGAGAATTCGATTTTGAATCTGTATGGATTGAAGAAAGTGTATCACATCTTTTGCTCTAAAAGAAAAACCAGTGCCTCAACATTCAATAATTCACCCAATGTGGAACATAAGTAAAAAATGTTATAGTTACAAGGTTTTAAAAAATCTGATGGAATACTTTTGTTCTCAAAATTCACTGAGACCATGATAAGAAGAATGTCCATTATAAATAGCCTCCCCACATCTTTTGTTTTAAATAAACCTTTAGCTGCCCCTAACTGGCCCTGCTTATAGGTAGTGTAGGAATTTACCACAGACATTCCTCTGCTTACCTTGCCTATTCAACTTGAGATCTGCACCATCAGTACTGCTCCACTGGATTTAGTCAACAAAGCAGTGGAACTACTTCTACAGGACAGCTGTTAAAATGTAGAAACTATCAAAGAAATAAGGCTTTGAAAAGGCAGCTACCTTCTCTAGCCTTTCCTTTTAACACTGACAAGTTTATAAGATCAGATAGGAAGAGCCTCTCAAAATTTTCCACAGAGGCATTTCTAATCTTTCAGGGGAGAGAACTCTTTCCAGAGGGGATAAAGCAGTGACCAACCCAGGAGTAGCCGGCCCAAAGCAGGATAATTACTTATGTCAAACTTTGTCCCTAATATGTCCCTATATTAGTCCCTAATATAGCCATTCTTATTTTTAACCTAAAATAATGTTTAAAATTACTTAACAATGAAATTACCTATCTCTTGTTCAGACTAGTTCCCCCTGTAAATGCCATCCCACTTTAAATTCCAGGGAGATACATTGCATTTATTCTATGTGGGAAAGAGGATATGCAGATTTCACTACAAGGTGCAACAGAAATATCATACTGGAGAGGATGGTATAGCTGGCATATGACTGGAAGTGGCACAATTCCAAGCATATGTTAGATGAGAGTACTTCATCTGGGAGAAACTTAAAATAATAATTTAAATGTTCATGAGGCAAACTAGGTTCCAACTTAAAACACTAAGAAACAGAACCATCAACGAAAAGGAAATCAACTGCTAAGTGTACCAAAAGGGTTGTAGGGTAAACAAGAAGAAAATTTGCTTTTGTTGACATACAAATAGAAGTACTCTATAAGAGATGCATTAATTATTAATGGCAAATCCTATAAACACAAAATAAAACCATCTCTGGTCACATAATTCAAAATTTACATGTAATAAAGGCAAGGCAATAGATTCAAGTTATAACTTGTCATATATTTACTCCACAGACATATAGCCACATATCCTAGGCTGCAATAATACTCCAATTTGTGAAGCTGAGAGCTATAAAAAGTGAGGGGGTGAGTACTTACAACATTTTAACTGTTTACTATTTTATCTCCTCCACTAAATAGCTAGTCTCTTGAGGACAGGGGCTAGGACATAGTATTTCTCTTCCTTTTGCTTAGCATACTTCTCAGAGTTGCCTTTCAACAAACATCTGTTTGTTGTATGAATGATTGATTGAATGAATAAGTGAATGATAGCCAAAACTTCTGTAAAACTTGGAAAACATCTTGGCACATCAGAGCAGGAAACAGAGGAGAGTGGATATTTATTATTTACATTAATGTGCTATACACTAATATTTAATATATAGTGTTTGAAGTCAATTATATATATTAACACATATTTTAATAATATAGAACTTGAAAGGAAGTTAACTTACATAAGAACTTTTATTTTTTCAAGAAGAAAACTCCATCATAGCAATTAATATCTAATCAAGCATAAAGGGGAGAAAGCCTCAGGATGGCAGAGTAGGACATGAGCTCACTCCTTACAAAAACACAAAAATCACAACTAACTGCTGAATAACCATTGACAAAAAAATGTTCAGTTCAGTTCAGTTCAGTTGCTCAGTTGTGTCTGACTACTTGTGACCCCAGGAATCGCAGCATGCCAGACCTCCCTGTCCATCACCAACTCCCGGAGTTTACTCAAACTCATGTCCATTGAGTTGGTGATGCCATCCAGCCATCTGAACCTCTGTCAACCCCTTCTCCTCCTGCCCTCAATCCCTCCCAGCATCAGGGTCTTTTCCAATGAGTCAACTCTTCAAATGAGATGGCCAAAGTACTGTAGTTTCAACTTCAGCATCAGTCCTTCCAATGAACACCCAGGACTGATCTCCTCCAGGATGGACTGATTGGCTCTCCCTGCAGTCCAAGGGACTCTCAAGAGTCTTCTCCAGCACCACAATTCAAAAGCATCAATTCTTTGGTGCTCTGCTTTCTTCACAGTCCAACTCTCACATCTATACATGACCACTGGAAAAGCCATAGCCTTGACTAGATGAACCTTTGTTGACAAAGTAATGTCTCTGCTTTTTAATATGCTATCTAGGTTGGTCATCACTTTCCTTCCAAGGAGTAAGCGTCTTTTAATTTCATGGCTGCGATCACCATCTGTAGTGATTTTGGAGCCCCAAAAAATAAAGTCTGATACTGTTTCCACTGTTTCCCCATCTATTTCCCATGAAGTGATGGGACCAGATGCCATGATCTTCGTTTTCTGAATATTGAGCTTTAAGCCAACTTTTTCACTCTCCTCTTTCACTTTCATCAAGAGGCTTTTTAGTTCTTCCCTTTCTGCCATAACATAAAACATAACATAAAAAATGTTTGAACCTATCAAAAAAGATACCTTATATCCAAAGACAAAGAAGAAACCACAATGTAACTGTAGGAGCTGTGCAATCATGATAAAATAAAATCCAATATGCACTGGGTGAGCAACATGTAAACTGGAAAATATACCATGGAAGTTCTCCCATAGGAGTGAAAACAAGGTTTGATCACAAGAATTCCACAGGATGAGGGGGAGGACAGAAACTCTACTTTTGTAAGGTGTACACAAGGTCTCATGCACACTAGGACCCAGGGAAAAAAGTAGTGACCTCATAAGAAAAGATCCTGATGCTGGGAAAGACTGAGGGCAGGAGGAGAAGGGATGAGATGGTTGGATGGTATCACTGACTCAATGGACATGAGTTTGAGCAAACTCCAGGAGATGGTGAAGGACAGGGAAGCCTGGCATGCTGCAGTACATGGGGTCACAAGGAGTTGTACATGACTTAGTAACTGAACAACATAAGAGACTGGACCAGACCTATCTGCCAGTGTTGGAGGGTTTTCTACAGAGGCAGGGGGCAGCTGTGGCTGGCTGCAGAGACAAAGAGACTGGCAGTGGCAGTTCTGGAGCATATTCATTGGCACAAACCTTCCTGGAGGTGCCATTTTTCTCCCTAGGACCTAGCCTCACCCAACAGCCTGCAGGCTCCTGTGCTGGGATGCCTCAGGCCAAACCACCAACCGGGCAGAAACACAGCTATGTTCAACAGCAGACAGGCTGCTTAAAGTCTTCCTGAGCACTGTCCTGCCCATCAGAGGGACAAGATCCAGGTCAACATACCAGTGGGCAGGCATCAGTGGGCAGGAACCAAATACACACACACACACACACACACACAGAGGAAATCACACACAACACTAAAGTTAGTTTTCAAATCCCAAGAGAAAAGAACAAAAGAGGAAGAAAAAGGACCTACAGGAGCAAATCCAAAACAATTAATAGAATGGCAATAAAAACACACATATCAATAATTACCTTAAATGTACATAGATTAGATGCTCCAACCAAAAGACACAGACTGGCTGAATAGATACAAAAATAATATTCATATATATGCTATCTACAAGGGATCCACTTCAGATCTAGGGACACATACACACTGAAAGTGAGGGGATGGAAAAAGGTATTCCATGCAAATGGAAATTAAAAGAAAGCTGGGGTAGCAATACTTACATCAGACAAAATAGACTTTAAAATAAAGACTGTTTCAAGAGACAAAGAAGGACACTATACAGTGATCAAGGGATCAATCCAAGAAGAGATGAGAATTGTAAGTTGTAAATATATATGCACCCAATGTATGAGCACCTCAACATAGAAGGCAAACACTAAGAGCCATAAAAGGAGAAATTGACAGTAGCATAATAATAGTGGGGGACTTTAACACCCCACTTATATCAATGGACAGATCATCCAGAAAGAACATCAGTTAACACAGGCTTTCAATGACACATTATACAAGATAGACTTAACTTATATTTATAGAGCAGCAAATGCACATGCTTTTCAAGTGCACTTGTCCATTCTTTAAAACAGATCACATACTGGGCCACAAAGCAAGCCCCAGTCATTAAAGAAAATGGAAATCATATCAACAGCATGAGATTAGAAATCAACTACAAGAAAAACACTGTAAAAAAACAAATATGTGGAGGCTAAACAATATGCTAGTAAACAACCAATGGATCATTGAAGAAATCAAAGAAGAAATAAAAAATACCTAGAGACAAATGAAACACAAGCACAATGATCCAAAGTATTTGGGACACAGCAAACGCAGTTCTAATTGGGAAGTTTATACTAATAAAATCTTACCATAGGAAACAATAAAAATCACAAATAAACAACCTAACCTCATACCTAAAGCAGTTTCAGAAAGAAGAATAAACAAAATCCAAAGTTCGTAGGAGGAAAGAAATCATAAAGATCAGAGCAGAAATAAATGAAATAGAAACAAACAAAACCAACAGAAAAGATCAATGAAACTAAAAACTGGTTATTTAAAAAGATTTTAAAAATTCATAAACCTTTAGACAGACTCATCTAAAGGTAGACTCAAATCAATAAAATTAGAAATGAAAAAAGAAGTTACAACAGACACCATAGAAATGCAGAGGATAATAAGAGACTACTACAAGCAACTATATGCCAATAAAATGGACAACCTGGAAGAAATGGACAAATTGTTAGAAATATACAATCTTCTGAGAATGAACTATGAAGAAACAGAAAATATGAACAGAACAATCAGAAGTAATGTAATTGATACTGTGATCTAAAAACTCCCAACAAAAGTCCAGGACCAGATGGCTTCATAAGAAAATTCTATAAAACATTTAAAGAAGAGTCAACACCTATCCTTTGGAAACCATTCCAAAAAAATGCAGAGGAAGTAATACTCCAAAACTCATTCTATGAGGCCAGCACCACCCTGATGCCAAAATCAGATAAAGATACCACAATAAAAGAAAATTACAGGCCAATTTCACTGATGAACATAGATATAAAAATCATCAACAAAATACTAGCAATCTGAATCCAACAATACATTAAAAGGATCATACACCATGATCAAGTGGGATTTTATTCTGGGAATGCAAGGATTTTTCAATATCTATAAATCAATCAGTGTGACACAGCACATCAACCATATTAAGAATACAAATCATATTATTATCTCATTAGATGCAAAAAAAAGCTTTCGACAAAATTCAACACACATTTATGATAAAAACTCTCTAGAAAATGGGTATAGAGGGAACATACTTCAACATAATAAAGTCCATACATGACAAAGTGAAAGTGAAAGTCACTTATTCATGTCCGACTCTTTGTGATCCCATGGTCTAGCCCATGGAATTCTCCAGGCCAGAATACTGCAGTGAGTACATAGGACAAACCTATAGCTAATATCAAACTCAATGATCAAAAGCTGAAAGCATTTCCTTAAAGTCAGGAACAAGACAAGGATGTCCAATTTCACCACTTTTATTCAGTACACCTTTGGAAGTCCTAACCATGGCAATCAGAGAAGAAAAAGAAACAAAAAGAATCTTAGTTGGAAAAGAAGATGTAAAACTGTCATTGTTTGCAAATGACATAATACTATACATAACATCCTAAAGACGTACCAGAAAACTACTAGAGCTCATAAATGAACCTGGTAAAGTTGCAGGATACAAAATTAATATCTAGAAATCTGTTACATTTCTATATACTAAAAACAAAAGATCAGAAATAGAAATTAAAGAGACAACTCCATGTACCATCACATCAAAAAGAATAAAATACCTAGGAATAAACCTACCTAGGGAAACAAAAGAGTGGTACTCTGAAAACTATAAGATGCTAATGAAAGAAATCAAAGATGATACAAACAGATGGAACGATATGCCATATTCTTGAAATGGAAGAATCAATATTGTTAAAGCAACTATACTACCCAAGGCAATCTACAGATTAGATGCAATGCCTATCAAATCATCAGTGGCATTTTTCACAGAACTATAACAATCAATCTTAAAATTAAAAAAAAAAAAATTTATACAGAGACACAAAAATCCTGAATGGCCAAAGTAATCTTGAGACAGAAAAACGAAGCTAGAGGAATCAGGCTCCCCAACTTTAGACTATGCTACAAAGCTACAATCATCAATACAGCACGGTATTGGCTCAAAAACAGACACATAGAAAATGGGACAGGATAGAAAGCCCGGAAATAAACCCACACACCTATGTCAATTAATCTATGACAAAGGAGGCAAGACCATACAATGGAGGGAACACTCTCTTCAATAAATGGTGCTGAGAGAACTGGACAGTTACCTGTAAAATAATGAGATTGGAACATTCTTTAACATCATACAAAAAAAAAACCACTCAAAATGGATTAAAGACCTAAATATAAGACTGGACACTATAAAACTAGGAAAACATAGGCAGAACACTCTTTGACATAAAATTGCACCAATATCCTTTTCAATCCATCTCTTAGGCTAATGGAAATAAAGACTAAAATAAATAAATAGGGCTAAATTAACCTTAAGGGTTTTTGTACAGCAAAGAAAATCATAAACAAAATGAAAAGACAACCCACAGAATGGGAGAAAATATTTGCAAATGATGCAACTGACAAATGATTAATTGTCAAAATTTACAAACAGTTCATGTGGCTCAGTAGCAAAAAATAAAATAAAGTGAAGAAGACCTAAATAGACATTTCTCCAAAGAAGACATACAGATGGTCAAGAGGAACATGAAAAGATGCTCAATATTGCTAATTATTTGAGAAATGCAAATAAAAACTACAATGAGGTATATCACCTCACACCAGTCAGAATGGCCATCATCAGAGTGTAGAGAAAAGGAAACCCTTCTACAGTGTTGGGGGGAATGTAAGTAGGTAGCTACTTTGAAGAACAGTGTGGAAGTTTCTTAAGAAACTAAAAATAGAGCTCCCACATGATCCAGCAATCCCACTCCTGGGCATATATCCAGAGAAAAACATATTTCAAAGGGATTCATGCACCCCAATGCTGATTTCACCACTGTTTACAATAGGCAAGACATAGAAGCAACCTAAATGTCCATCGACAAATGAATGAATAAAGAAAATATGGTGTGTATATATATATATATATATATATGTATATACAATGGAATATTACCCAGCCATTAAAAAGAATGAAATAACACCATCTGAAGCAATATCGATGGACCTGGAGATTATCACACTAAGTGAAGAAAGACAAATATCATATGATATTGCTTATATGTGAAATCTAAAAAAAGAAAACAATACCAATGGGCTTATTTATAAAACAGAAACAGACTCACAAACTTAAAGAATAAACTTATGGTTACTAGGGGGAAGGATGAGGGGTGAGGGGTAGATTGAGAAGTTGAGATTAACATGTCCACACTGCTATATTTAAAATAGACAAAAAGGACCTACTGTTTAGCACAAGGAACAATACTCTACAATAACCTAAATGGAAAAGGATCTGAAAAAAATACATATATATATATATATAACTGAATCACTCTACTGTACACCTGAAACTAACAGTACTGTTGGTCAACTATACTCCAATATAAAATGTAAAACAAACATAAATATCCAGAGAAGAGTAATATAAATAAAACTATATGTCTGACTTTGAAACCTAGGCAACAGCTTTAAATGAAATTCTGAAATGATGATTCATAAATAAAACAGTGTTGTAAAATACAACAAAAGCAAGGAAGGTAAGTATAGGAAAAACTGACTTTAAAAAAAATCTTTATTGGAGGATAATTGCTTTACAATACTGCGCTTGTTTCTGCCACACATCAACATGAGTCTGCCACAGGTGTACACATGTCCCCTCCTCCTCAAACCTCCCTTCCATCTCCCATCCCTGCCACCCCTCTAGGCTGTCACAGAACACTGGGTTGAGCTCCCCGTGTCACACAGAGAACTCCCACTGGCTGTCTATTTTACATATGGCAGTGTACGTGTTTCCACGCTACTCTCTCAATTTGTCCCACCCTCTCCGTCCCATACTGTGTCCACAAGTCTGTTCTCCATGTCTGCATCTCCATTAAGCCTCTCTATATGTGAAGTAAAAATATTGGCCAATTCAGTGACAAAGTCAAATTGGTTATCAGCCATCTGACTTAACTACTTTTTCAATTTCAACAGGTTTTATGGCATGTCACAATCTTTTTCTAATCACATGTTAGAGACAGCCAGTGGAAAGGAGAAACTTCAAATCTAAATGTGTCCAAATAAGAGTAATAATTGGTCCACCCAAAGACTGATCAACTGTGCAATTAGCTGAGGTGGTGTCTGTCTGCAACAGTATCTTAGGTAGCAGTGAATACATCCCCAGCCTAGAAAAGACAAACGGATTAAAAAAAAAAATCATTTCAATTATATAGAGTCATAGATTTACCATCTTGCTAAAGAATAGAGACAGTATGGCAAGCCTTTAAATATTAAAAAGCAGAGTTTAAATTGCAAGAGGAATCAAGTTAGTTGGAATAACTGAAAAGATTGATGAGATTCACTTCCTAAGGGAGGCAGACAAATACCAAAGCAGTTTCCAACTTTCAAATACCCTGTCTATACAAGTGGGCAAGCAGTAGTTAGGGGAAACACCGACTGAAACTGCCTACCCTGGCCAGGCACGAATAGTAACTATTTGCATGACCTATTTTATGACAGGAGATAAGGAACAAGGAACTAATAAGCCACCACCAACCAGAAGAGTTTGATAAAGGTCAGAAGGAGATGCTATGTGTTCTACCACCTCCCAGAATCCTTCTTGCTGTCATCCATCTTGGCTAAGCAATGCACGCACCACAAGGAAGGACCCTGAGTCAGAATGATTGGCCAGAGGCAACCTGGACACTAATCCCATCACCATAAAACCCAAGACTGCAAGCCACATGGCAGAGCAGTCCTCCTGCTCTCTGCCTAGGCTCCCCTTTCCAATTAAGTCTCTTGCTTTGTCAGCACGTGTCTCCTCAGACAATTCATTTCTGAAAATTGGACAAAAGCCTGCCTGCTCTCGGGCCCTGGAAGGGGTCACCCTCCCTGCAACAGTAGTTGTTCCCTCCCATCTCCCAAATCACCAACAGCAGACATACACAACCCTTAACCAAGGTTTCTAAGCCTAAGGGTCAATGCTCTGTCTTCCAGTTTGACCACAGGAAAAACAACTTTCCAAGAGAGCTATCTTCTTTTAGTAAGCATGTGGAATTAACAAAATACTAGTGTCAACAAATAATCACTCACCACTGGACTCCCTTCTTTTCCAAACCCTCTTTCATGTCTCTGGACCCCAGTCCAGAAAGGAAAGGGAAGAAACAAAAGCACAGCTTCTATTGCCTAGGTAGGGGAGATGTGGTCCTCAAGACATACATTTCCATAGGAATGATGTAAGCAGTAGTTTGTTATGGTAAAAATTGTTCAATTATCATAACTTTTCAAGTAAGAATGGGCTGAACACTTTGTGTGAGCTGATCCTTGAAACTAATCACCAAGTATTAATACCTCTTATACACAGAAATATAAGGTGAGTCCTAAATAGCTGATGTACAAACTAGTTCCTGTTAAAAAAACAGAGGAATTCATTTCAGAGATTAGTTTAACAGTTTAAAATTCTTTTGGATCAGTAGCTTTAAATAGTAGTTTGGTTTTACATAGTAGCAGGGTTTCAAGAAGTTTCAAAGAAAATTGGATTAAATAGTTTTTTATTTACTGAACACTTGAACTGAGTCAGACTATAATGGGGCTACTTCAGTGCTACTTTAGTGATGATATAACAAATCAGCTGACTATATTTAACATTAAAGAAGTCAGATAAACTGCAACAGTGTATGCTAATAACTGAATGGATTCTTTGAAAGAGAAAAGGTAACCCTTTAAGGAATGTTTAAATTGGGTCCTTCTTATCAACTTTACACAGGACTATTATTATGTCAAAGATAGGATTCCAAAGTATGAAAAACATTAGAAGGGTTGAAGAATTGCGAAAAGTTTAGAAATTGCAGTTTTCTTTTTTTTTTTTTCTGTAGAAAAGTTTTTTGGAAAGATGTGAAACATAAGTTTCAAACCAAAGCCATACAGATAGCTGCAATGTATTAGAATGGAAATTCCACAAAGATTTTCGCTTATTCTATTATAAGCTCATCCACTTGGCTTAGAACAGTGCTTGGTATTTTGCACCTAACTCAATAAATACTTGTTGAATAAACAACTGAATGAAAAGTAATCCTCTACACATTTCAGAAATACTTAAGAAAGTTTTAAAGATAACTCTTGTTAATGTAAAACTAATATTTTTGCTGTAAGAAAATACAGAGTTATCTGTGTGTATAAACAAAAATGTTGTTAAAACATCACAATTTTACCACTCAAACAAAGCTGCTGCTAACATACTGATATATTTACTCTCAGCTCTTTTTCCTATGCCTATTTTTGGAGTTGAGATCAAATATTATTTAAACTAATCTATCTAGCCTTCCTCTTAAGAAATCTGTATGCAGGTCAGGAAGCAACAGTTAGAACTGGACATGGAACAACAGACTGGTTCCCAATAGGGAAAGGAGTACGTCAAGGCTGTAATATTGTTACCCTTCTTATTTAAGTTCTATGCAGAGTACATCATGAGAAATGCTGGGCTGGATGAGGCATAAGCTGGAATCAAGATTGCCGGGAGAAATATCAATAACCTCAGATATACAGATAACACCACCCTTATGTCAGAAAGTGAAGAAGAACTGAAGAGTCTCTTGATGAAAGTGAAAGAGGAGGGTCAAAAAGTTGGCTTAAAACTCAACATTCAGAAAACTAAGATCATGACATCTGGGTCCATCGCTTCATGGCAAGTAGATGAGGAAACAGTGGAAACAGTGACAAACTTTATTTTGGGGGGCTCCAAAATCTCTGCAGATGGTGACTGCAGCCATGAAATTAAAAGACGCTTGCTCCTTGGAAGAAAAGTTATGGCCAATCTAGACAGCATATTGAAAAGCAGAGACATTACTTAACCAACAAAGGTCTGTCTAGTCAAAGCTATGATTTTTCCAGTAGTCATGTATGAATGTGAGAGTTGGACTATAAAGAAAGCTGAGCACCAAAGAGTTGATGCTTTTGAACTGTGGTGTTGGAGAAGAATTTTGAGAGTCTCTTGGACTGCATGGAGATCCAACCAGTCCATCCTAAAGGAAATCAATCCTGAATATCATTGGAAGGATGGATGCTGAAGCTGAAACTCCAATATTTTGGCTACCTGATGCGAGGAACTGACTCACTTGAAAAGACCCTGATGCTGGGAAAGATTGAAGGCGGGAGGAGAAGGGGACAACAGAGGATGAGATGGTTGGATGGCATCACCGACTCAATGGACATGAGTTTGAGTAAACCCTGGGAGTTGGTGATGGACAGGGAGGCCTGGCATGCTGCAGTCCATGGGGTCGCAGAGAGTTGGACATGACTGAACAACTGAACTGAACTGATCTAGCCTTCATTGTACATTTACATTTTTGTAAGCCTTTTCTAATGATGAAAACAAGGGTCTTAATTAATATTTTAAAAATATTATATTCAAAAAGAACTGAAAGCATTTTTTAGTGACAAGTAGGTTTTATGTAAGGTACTGGTACTAGCTTATTCTCTAGTCATTGGTGTTGACTTTGTGATTTATGGGCTTAGAAGCAAGATTATCCTACAGGAAACATCACCATCTAGTATGCTGTTTTGAGAGGTGACAAGATGTATCTCTCGTTCTTTCATTTGTTCATCCACTCAACAAATATTTATTACTGGCTTAATCAGATTGATTATATTCTTTGTAGCTGAAGATGGAAAAGCTCTATACAGTCAGCAAAAACAAGACTGGGAGCTGACTGGCTCAGATCATGAGCTCCTTACTGCAAAATTCAGACTTAAATTGAAGAATGTAGGGAAAACCACTAGACCATTCAGGTATGACCTAAATCAAATCGCTTATGATTATACAGTGCAAGTGACAAACAGACTCAACGGATATTATCTGACAGACAGAGCACCTGAAGAACTATGCATGGAGGTTTGTAACATTGTATAGGAGGTGGTGATCACAACCATTCCCAAGAAAAAGAAATGCAAAAAGGCCAAATGATTGTCTGAGGAGGCCTTACAAATAGCTGAGGAAAGAGAAGTGAAAGGCAAAGGAGAAGAGGAAAGATATACCCATCTGAATCCAAAGAACAGCAAGGAGAGAGAAGAAAGCCTTTTTAAGTAACAATGCAAAGAAATAGAGGAAAACAATAGAATGGGAAAAACTAGAGATCTCTTCAAGAAAACTAGAGATACCAAGGGAACACTTCATGAAAATACGGGCATAACAAAGGACAGTAACAGTAGGAACCTAGACTAGGTGGAAAGAATACACAAAAACTACAAAAAAGGGCTTAAGGACCCAGATAACCATGAAGGTGTTGTCACTCACCTAGAGCCAGACAACCTGCAGTGTGCAGTCAAGTGGGCCTTAGAAAGCATCACTACAAACAAAGCTAGTGGAAGTGATAGAATTCCAGCTGAGCTATTTCAAATCCTAAAAGATGATGCTGTTAAAGTGCTGCACTCAGTATGCCAGCAAATTTGGAAAACTCTGCAGTGGCCACAGGACTGGAAAAGGTCAGTTTTCATTCCAATCCCAAAGAAGGGCAATGCCAAAGAACATTTTCACTCATTTCACATGCTAGCAAAGTAATGCTCAAAATCCTTCAAGCTAGGCTTCAACAGTATGTGAACCAAGAAATTCTACATGAACAATCTGGATTCAGAAAAGGCAGAGGAACCAGAGATCAAATTGCCAACATCTGCTGGATCACAGAAAAAGCAAGAGAATTCCAGAAAAACATCTACTTCTGCTTTATTGACTACACTAAAGCCTTTGACTGTGTGGTTCAAAACAAACTGTGGAAAATTCTTAAAGAGATAGGAATACCAGGCCACCTGATCTGCCTCCTGAGAAACCTGTATGCAGGTCAAGAAGCAACAGTTAGAACTGGATGTGAAAAAACAAACTGGTTCCAAATTGGGAAAGGAGTACATCAATGCTGTATACTGTCATCCTGCTTATTTAACTTACATGCAGAGTATGTCATGCAAAATGCTGGGCTGGATGAAGCACCAGCTGGAATCAAGATTGCTGGGAGAAATATCAAAAATCTCAGATATGAATGATACCATATTAATGACAGACAGCGAACAGGAACTAAAGAAGGCTCTTGATCAAAGTGAAAGAAGAGAGTGAAAGAGCTGGCTTAACACTCAACATTCAAAAAACTAAGATCATGGCATCTGGTCCCATCGCTTCATGGCAAATCAGTTCAATTCAGTCGCTCAGTCATGCCCAACTATTTGCAACCCCATGAACACAACACACCAGGCCTCCCTGTACATCACCAACTCCCGGAGTCCATCCAAACCCATATCCATTGAGTCGGTGATGTCATCCAACCATCTCATCCTCTGTCGTCCCCTTCTCCTTCTGCCCTCAATCTTTCCCAGCATCAGGGTCTTTTCCAACGAGTCAGCTCTTCGCATCAGGTGGCTAAAGTACTGGAGTTGCAGCTTCAACATCAGCTCTTCCAATGAATATTCAGGACTGATTTCCTTTAGGATGGACTGGTTGGATCTCTATGCAGTCCAAGGGACTCTCGACTGTCTTCTCCAACAACACAGTTCAAAAGCATTAATTCTTCCGTGCTCAGCTTTCTTTATAGTCCCACTCTCACATCCATACATGACTACTGGAAAAACCATAGCCTTGACTATACAGACCTTTGTTGACAAAGTAATGTCTCTGCTTTTCAATATGCTGTCTAGGTTGGTCATAAACTTTCCTTCCAAGGAGTAAGCGTGTTGTAATTTCATGGCTGCAGGCACCATCTGCAGTGATTTTGGAGTCCAGAAGAAAAAAGTCAGCCACTGTTTCCACTGTTTCCCCATCTGTTTGCCATGAAGTGATGGGACCAGATGCCATGATCTTAGTTTTCTGAATGTTGAGTTTTAAGCCAACTTTTTCACTCTCCTCTTTCACCTTCAACAAGAGGCTCTTTAGTTCTTCTTTACTTTCTGCCATAATGGTGGTGTCATCTGAATATCTGAGGTTATTTATATTTCTCCTGGCAATCTTGATTCCAGCTTGTGCTTCTTCCAGCCCAGCGTTTCTCATGATGTACTCTGCATATAAGTTAAATAAGCAGGGTGACAATATACAGCCTTGACGTACTCCTTTTCCTATTTGGAACCAGTCTGTTGTTCCATGTCCAGTTCTAACTGTTGCTTCCTGACCTGCATACAGACTTCTCAAAAGGCAGGTCAGGTGGTCTGGTATTCCCATCTCTTTCAGAATTTTCCACAGTTTATTGTGATCCACATAGTCAAAAGCTTTGGCATAGTCAATAAAGCAGAAATAAATGTTTTTTTGGAATTCTTGCCTTTTTGATGATCCAGTGGATGTTGGCAATTGGATCTCTATATTAATGAATTGATGCTTTTAAACTGTGGTGTTGGAGAAGACTCTTGAGAGTCCCTTGGATGACAAGGAGATCAAGCCAGTCAATCCTAAAGGAAATTAACCGTGAATATTTATTGGAAGGACTAATGTGGAAGCTGCAATACTTTGACCACCTGATGTGAAGAGCCCAATCTTTGGAAAAGACCCTGATGCTGAGAAAGACTGAAGGCCGGAGGAGAAGGGAACCACAGATGATGAGATGGTTGGATGGCATCACTGACTCAGTGGATACGGGTTTGAGCACACTCTGGGAAATAGTGAAGGACTGTGAAGTCTGGCGTGCTACAGTCCGTGGGGTTGCAGAGTATGACAGGACTCTGACTGAACAACAACAGTAACATAAGGATGTAGTAAGCAAAACTAGAGTTACTGCTCCCACTGAGCTTATAAACTAGTTAACCAATCAACAAATGAATGTAAAAACAAAGTGGTGGTGAACTTTAAGTGTTAGGAGTAAGATGTATATAACATGTGTCTACATAATAGCAGAAGAGTTGGCCTAGACTGTTTGGTAGCGTTAGTGTATGTATCAGGAACTGGGAGTTGAAGGTGGGTTGGGAATACTTTTATCTACATTTACTGAGTACTTTATTCAATGTTAGGCCCTAAATTGAGTACATTATATGGCTTATTCTCATTTTCTCATTTAATAATCATAATACCTTATGAGTCAATTATTTTCCCCCATTTTCCAGATAAAGAAATTGAGTCTCAGGGAGAAGTCAAATGATTTACTTTATATAGGCAGGGACTTTCCTGCTGGTGCAGTCGATAGGAACCCACGTGTCAGTGCAGGGGACACAGGTTTGATCCCTGGTCTGGGAAGATCCCACATGCTGTGCGGCATCTGGGCCCATGTGCAACAATAATGAGCTCCTGATAGAAGAACGGGCAGGACCCAGGCAGTGAAAGCCCTCATGGGCTACACCAAGAATACTGGCTTTAATCCTAAATGCTATGAAAAGGCACAAGACATTTTTATTTCTTTTATTTGAAACTTAAAAACTTAAGGGTGGAAAATTCACAAAGGTTGGATTAATGAAAGAAGGAATAGAAGGACAAAGATCTACTCAGTTTTAAAAATATTTTCTGGTACCTGTCATAGCTGTATCAATAAGTCTGAATACTTTAGGAACAAAAGTAGGCTTTCAAATACCTTTAGAAATAACCTAAAATATGGACAAATTTAAAAGAGGTTTGTTTTTTTCCCTTCTGCATCTGATGTGCAACTAAAGAAAAGAATTTTATAAAGAGATACTGCTAGAAAATGGCTCTGGTCTAGGTTTTAATAGATGAGGGCCAGTCAGCTGATATTTAATACAGAGGCATATGAAAGCCCTAAGTCTGAGCTAGAAGCAGGGAAAAGTTGACACAGATTTCAGACTTAATAGACTCAAGAAATGATGGTATCCAAATTATGAAAATGGAAACATACCATTGAGAATAGGCTGGAAAAACCTGGGCTATTCATCAGCTTGTGGGAAGTAGGGTAAAGGGAAAGTTAACAGTAAAAGGTACTTCCAAGGTAAGTTTTAAAATACCCTCCCTATATGCCAACAATCTTAATATAACAAGATTGTATATCATATAGGAACTATGTTACTTTCAATGAATTTGACCCTTGGATATTAATCTTTTGTAATCTCCATTAACATGTATATTAGTTGCTATATTCATTTACATAGTCCTTTGGATCCCATAGGTTCAGAATGTTCTGACTCTATCTTCTGAACTTTTATTAATTATGATGATAATAATCAATTTCATCCAGAGTATACTTTCTAAAGCAACTGAAGTCTATGAACAATTATCTATATAGTATAGTTACATCTGGACGAGATGGTTGGAAGGCATCACCAACTCGATGGACATGTGTCTGAGTGAGGTCCAGGAGCTGGTGATGGACAGGGAAGCCAGTAGTGCTACAGTCCATGGGGTGGCAAAGAGTCAGACACAACTGAGCAACTGAACTGATAGTTACATTTTACCCAACTTTTTCAACTTCCTGAAATGACTTTCATTGAAATAAATTCTTTTACCATAAATTTTACAATGAAGATTTGATTCATCCATTAGATTTTTACAGTGTATTTTACAGCCTATTTTCTGAAGAGAGAAAATAGGTCTCTGGGTAAAACAGTGTAGGATAACTCTGTTCCTAACCTCCCTTTAATTTACTTGGCATCCAGCTTCCTCCACCTTCCTCTCCAGTCCTTCTTGGGTGCCCAGGTTAAGTTCAGATTCTACTCTCATGTTTTCAAGTTGTAGGGCATTTTTCAGGTGTTTAATTCGTATTAACCACTGAAAGAATATGAAATACAAACATGGTTATTCCAATCAACAAAATGGTTCCCCAATTTAGTAATCAATAAAAAGGAAAAGATCGCCAAGTGAAACAGTGCCTGGCAGAGATTACTTAAAATTTTCCAAAAATTTTATGTTACTAATATAATTGTATATGCTATACAATAAGCCCTCAATGAATGTTTGTTGCAGGGAAACATTTTTCTTTTTAGGTCTGAAAATACAGACAGGAATAATTTCAAATTTCAGAACTTTTAATGTCAGAACATTTTGTTCAAACAAATAAACAGTAAAAGGAGAAAGTAACCTAAAATTTCTTCATAATAAACTTCATTATGATTCATAATTAAGTAGATGTCTGATATTTTCTGGTAGCAAGCCACCACTAACAGCTTTATTTCTAACCTTAAATGACACAATGGACCAGCTAGACCTAATTGATATCTATAGGACATTTCACCCCAAAACAATCAACTTCACCTTTTTCTCAAGTGCACACGGAACCTTCTCCAGAATAGATCACATCCTGGGCCATAAATCTGGTCTTGGAAAATTCAAAAAAATTGAAATCATTCCAGTCATCTTTTCTGACCACAGTGCAGTAAGATTAGATCTCAACTACAGGAAGAAAATTGTTAAAAATTCAAACATATGGAGGCTAAATAACACGCTTCTGAATAACCAACAAATCATAGAAGAAATCAAAAAAGAAATCAAAATATGTATAGAAATGAATGAAAATGAAAACACAAGAACCCAAAACCTATGGGACACTGTAAAAGCAGTGCTAAGGGGAAGGTTCATAGCATTACAGGCTTACATCAAGAAACAAGAAAAAAGCCAAATAAATAACCTAACTCTACACCTAAAGCAATTAGAGAAGGAAGAAATGAAGAACCCCAGGGTTAGCAGAAGGAAAGGAATCTTAAAAATTAGGGCAGAAATGAATGCAAAAGAAACTAAAGAGACCATAGCAAAAATCAACAAAGCTAAAAGCTGGTTTTTTGAAAAAATAAACAAAATTGACAAACCATTAGCAAGACTCATTAAGAAACAAAGAGAGAAGAACCAAATTAACAAAATTGGAAATGAAAATGGAGAGATCACAACAGACAACACTGAAATACAAAGGATCATAAGAGACTACTACCAGCAGCTCTATGCCAATAAAATGGACAACTTGGATGAAATGGACAAATTCTTAGAAAAGTGTAACTTTCCAAAACTGAACCAGAAAGACATAGAAGATCTTAACAGACCCATCACAAGCAAGGAAATCGAAACTGTAATCAAAAATCTTCCAGCAAACAAAAGCCCAGGACCAGATGGCTTCACAGCTGAATTCTACCAAAAATTTAGAGAAGAGCTAACACCTATCTTACTCAAACTCTTCCAGAAAATTGCAGATGAAGGTAAACTTCCAAACTCATTCTATGAGGCCACCATCACCCTAATTCCAAAACCAGACAAAGATGCCACAAAAAAAGAAAACTACAGGCCAATATCACTGATGAACATAGATGCAAAAATCCTTAACAAAATTCTAGCAAACAGAATCCAACAACATATTAAAAAAATCATACACCATGACCAACTGGGCTTTATCCCAGGAATGCAAGGATTCTTTAATATCCGCAAATCAATCAATGTAATACACCACATTAACAAATTGAAAGATAAAAACCGTATGATTATCTCAATAGATGCAGAGAAAGCCTTTGACAAAATTCAACACCCATTTATGATTAAATCTCTCCAGAAAGCAGGAATAGAAGGAACATACCTCAACATAATAAAAGCTATATATGACAAACCCACAGCAAGCATCACCCTCAATGGTGAAAAATTGAAAGCATTTCCCCTGAAATCAGGAACAAGACAAGGGTGCCCACTCTCACCACTACTATTCAACACAGTGTTGGAAGTTTTGTCCACAGCAATCAGAGCAGAAAAAGAAGTAAAAGGAATCCAGATAGGAAAAGAAGAAGTGAAACTCTCGCTGTTTGCAGATGACATGATCCTCTACATAGAAAACCCTAAAGACTCTTCCAGAAAATTACTAGAGCTAATCAATGAATATAGTAAAGTTGCAGGATATAAAATTAACACACAGAAATCCCTTGTATTCCTATACACTAACAATGAAAAAACAGAAAGAGAACTTAAGGAAACAATACCATTCACCATTGCAACAAAAAGAATAAAATACTTAGGAGTATATCTACCTAAAGAAGCGAAAGACCTATACATAGAAAACTATAAAACACTGATGAAAGAAATCAAAGAGGACACAAACAGATGGAGAAACATACCGTGTTCATGGATTGAAAGAATCAATATTGTCAAAATGGCTATTCTACCCAAAGCAATCTATAGATTCAATGCAATCCCTATCAAGCTACCAACGGTATTTTTCACAGAACTAGAACAAATAATTTCACAATTTGTATGGAAATACAAAAAACCTCGAATAGCCAAAGTAATCTTGAGAAAGAAGAATGGAACTGGAGGAATCAACCTGCCTGACTTCAGACTATACTACAAAGCCACAGTCATCAAGACAGTATGTTACTGGCACAAAGACAGAAATATAGATCAATGGAACAGAATAGAAAGCCCAGAGATAAATCTGCACACCTATGGACACCTTATCTTTGACAAAGGAGGCAAGAATATACAATGGAAAAAAGACAACCTCTTTAACAAGTGGTGCTGGGAAAACTGGTCAACCACTTGTAAAAAAATGAAACTAGAACACTTTCTAACACCATACACAAAAATAAACTCAAAATGGATTAAAGATCTAAATGTAAGACCAGAAACTATAAAACTCCTAGAGGAGAACATAGGCAAAACACTCTGACATAAATCACAGCAGGATCCTCTATGACCCACCTCTCAGAATATTGGAAATAAAAGGAAAAATAAACAAATGGGACCTAATGAAACTTAAAAGCTTTTGCACAACAAAGGAAACTATAAGTAAGGTGAAAAGACAGCCCTCAGATTGGGAGAAAATAATAGCAAATGAAGAAACAGACAAAGGATTAATCTCAAAAATATACAAGCAACTCATGCAGCTCAATTCCAGAAAAATAAATGACCCAATCAAAAAATGGGCCAGAGAACTAAACAGACATTTCTCCAAAGAAGACATACAGATGGCTAACAAACACATGAAAAGATGCTCAACATCACTCATTATCAGAGAAATGCAAATCAAAACCACAATGAGGTACCATTACACGCCAGTCAGGATGGCTGCTATCCAAAAGTCTACAAGCAATAAATGCTGCAGAGGGTGTGGAGAAAAGGGAACCCTCTTACACTGTTGGTGGGAATGCAAACTAGTACAGCCACTATGGAGAACAGTGTGGAGATTTCTTAAAAAACTGGAAATAGAACTGCCATATTACCCAGCAATCCCACTCCTGGGCATACACACTGAGGAAACCAGATCTGAAAGAGACACGTGCACCCCAATGTTCATCACAGCACTGTTTATAATAGCCAGGACATGGAACTAACCTAGATGCCCATCAGCAGATGAATGGATAAGGAAGCTGTGGTACATATACACCATGGAATATTACTCAGCCATTAAAAAGAATTCATTTGAATCAGTTCTAATGAGATGGATGAAACTGGAGCCCATTATACAGAGTGAAGTAAGCCAGAAAGATAAAGAACATTACAGCATACTAGCACATATATATGGAATTTAGAAAGATGGTAATGATAACCCTATATGCAAAACAGAAAAAGAGACACAGAAATACAGAACAGACTTTTGAACTCTGTGGGAGAAGGTGAGGGTGGGACGTTTCGAAAGAACAGCATGTATATTATCTATGGTGAAACAGATCACCAGCCCAGGTGGGATGCATGAGACAAGTGCTCGGGCCTGGTGCACTGGGAAGACCCAGAGGAATCGGGTGGAGAGGGAGGTGGGAGCGGGGATCGGGATGGGGAATACGTGTAACTCTATGGCTGATTCATATCAATGTATGACAAAACCCACTGAAATGTTGTGAAGTAATTAGCCTCCAACTAATAAAAAAATAAATTAAAAAAAAAAAAAAGCTCATTTGGAAACTTGCTGTGAGTAGAGGAATGAGAGTGGGAAATGGGGGACAGACTGACCATGAATGAATAAAAGAGTCTTGCTGGAGTGACTAATGGATAGAGTTTGCTTCATGATGTTGACTGTTTTTAGAAAGGATGAGCCAAAATTCCAAAGAAAGAAAAATGTGGGCTTGATGCATCTATCTTTTAGGGATCATGGCTGCTGGAAATAATTAATTAAAAGTAAATTTTTATTCAAACAATTTTGCATTTCAGCTTTTCTTCTATTTTCTACTTTAATATGACGCTAATAAATCTCCCCTTCAATTTAAGAAAAAAAAGCTTTATTTCTATAAAATTAAAGGAATCACTACATTAAAAAGAATAATTTTTTAATTCTATAACTTTGTATGGTGATGAATGTTAACTAAATATATTGTGGTGATCATTTTGTAATATATGCAAATTCTAAATCATAACACTGGTATATTTGAAACTACTATAGCATGTCAAATATACCTCAATTTAAAAGTTGAAAAAAGTTTTTCAGGGTGCCACTTCTTCACACTTTTATTGATTAAATCGCCTCCTGGAAAACTGTTAACTCTTAGAATAGGCAATACAGACAAATTAAAAGTAGTTATAGTCTTCAAATCTCCTGGGAGTGGCAGACAATGGACATCAGGCCAGCCCAAATTCCATTTCTCACCCACTTCTCCCCTGGCTTTCTCTACAACAGAGGCTCTAAGAGCTAAACACCTGATTTCTCAGCCTCCCTTGAGAGGACCTGTTTACACATTTCTGGCCAGTGAGACACAAACAGATGTCTGTTAGCATTGCTTCTTTCCTTTACTTTTTATTGACAGGAACATATTTGTGATGTGCAGCTTCGGTAATCCCTGTTTCTATTTATTCACACCTTTGTGTAGTTCCCTCTCATACTGTTTCAGGGCGTGTGACCAACAGAAAAAGGCAGAAGTGATGATATCTCACTTCCAAGTTGAGGTTATAAAAAGACTGCTCCCCTTCCCTTTTGGATCATTTGCCTTGGGGTAGCCCACTACCAGAGCTTCTCTGGTAGTTCAGTTGGTAAAGAATCCGCCTGCAATGCAGGACACCCCGTTTCGATTCCTAGGTTGGGAACATCCCCTGGAAAAGGGATAGGCTATCCACTCCACTACCCCTGGTGGCTCAGACAGTAAGGAATCCGCCTGCAGTGAGGGAGACCTGGGTTCACTTCCTGGGTTGGGAAGATCCCCTGGAGGAGGGCATGCAACCCACTCCAGTAATCTTGCCTGGAGAATCCCCATGGACAGAGGAGCCTGGCGAGCTACAATCCATAGGATCGCAAAGAGTCAGACATGACTGAGCGACTAAGCACAAGACAGCACAGCCCATTGCCAAGTCATGAGTAGCCCTATGGAGAGGTCTTCATGGTAAGGAGTTGAAGTCTCCAGCCAAAAGTCATGTGAGTTTGCTTGGAAGCAGATCCCCAGCTCAGCCAAACCTTAACTGGATGATAGTCCCAGCTGTTATCTGGACTGCAACCTCATGAGAGACCCTGAGCCAGAATCTCCCAGAAAAACCACTCTCGATTCTCAATGCTCAGAAACTGTATGAGATAATAAATGTTTGTTGTTTTAAGATACGCATTGGGATAATTTGTTATGTGACAATAGATAAAAAAATACAGTGATGCCTGAAAATATAATAGCTATTTGGTGACCTTGAAGATGAGAACCACATTCTATGGATGGTAGAGAGTCATCATTAATATAGTTAAGCATGATCATCAGCTCTGAACTACTTCAACTGAGATTTCTTACAGAGGAAGACGTCCATCTGTTTAAGCCACATGGTTAAGTTTTCTGTTATCTGCAGCCAAACACATTCCTAAGCAACACACTCAACAGTGCCCCCAACCCAATTATAATTTTCAAAGAGAGGTTCCTTTTACTCAAAGATGCCTCTGCTCAGAAGTTCATACTTCTCTTATCTTCTGGAACCCAGCTGTTCATTCCCTGATCCAGAAAAAAATATCCAGACTGAGTGGCAGATACTCCTAGTATCTGAAGGCAATGGTTAGAATTACCCCCTTCACTTAGGCAGTAATTACAGTTCTTTAAGTAGTACACCTAATCTTCAAATAAATCTTTCCTTTGATGGATCCTTTTTAAAAATCCATTGAGCTACACCTCAAAACAGAGAATTCAGGAATGGATTCTATACTGCTGGATTCTGTAATCCATAGGAACACTGGTTTCTCTTAGGATGCTCTGCTTTATCATATGGATTCTAGGACCACGTGTCAGCCAAAGAGCAGGGACTGCCTGTCTCTATCCTGAATGAAGCACAGAAAAAGTGAGGATTAAGCTAAAACAAACAAAACTCCTCTCCTAAACACCCGCATGCTCCCCTTTCCAAATATAAGTCTCTCTCTAGATGCCAAAAGATACCTAAACTGTAACACATAACAGAAGGAAAGTTTCATTTGGCACAGAAGTAAAAGTAATTTAGATTCAGTGACCTTGCTTTTTCTTTCCAAGTATAAAACTGCTCAGAGATAGAAGCAACACAGTCCCAGAAGAGGAAGAAAAATTACAGGAACTCCTGATTCATGCTTGTCCAAAATAAAAAAAACCAGACAACTGGTATTCACTCATGTGATAGCTTTTAAGTTGTCAGCAGTTCTTGGCAATTATAAGAACAGAAAGTAAGTTCGTCTTCGGCCAACCACCCTGAACGCGCCCGATCTTGTCTGATCTCGGAAGCTAAGGAGGGTCGAGCCTGGTTAGTACTTGGATGGGAGAAAGTACATTCAACAACTCTGAGCTCTAAAAGGTTTAGCTTTCTCACAGGTCTCTTGCCTTTAAAAAAGGTAAAGCAGGGGAAGAACCCAAGAATGGAAATTTAGCCAGAAAAGAAACCTTCTACTGTAAGAGAAAACATGATCCAAGATACTAGCATACTACATTTGAGGAAACACCAAATTTAGTTTCCCAAATTTCTTAAAATTTAATTTTAAGAAAATTTCATTTTCACTCTAAGATGTAAAAAGCATTCTAGGATGGTTGAACCTAGCTAAAGTACATTCCTAGATTCTAATAGTAGATTAGTGAAGAAAAACAGGCACAAAATAGTGTTTCATAGACATGTGACAGTTGCTATTCCAATGATCAGTAGATTTGCCTATAATGTTCATTCAACGGCATATGTTCAGAACTAATATGAAATGGGTTGATTCCTTCATCCTAAAACATGGTCACTTCTACAACATGTAAAAAAGCAGAACAGGCTGGCAAAATTTGAAATACTATTAATAATTCCATTTGAAATACTATTAATAATTCCCATTCCACACAGACCCACACAGCACTCCTTGTATTATACTTAGAGAAGCTATCTATTTATGCATACTTTTGCTTTTGATCTATAAAATTTAGGGTTAAACTCAGTTCTAATTTTCATTCCCACCTATGCTGCCCCCATCAGTCCTGCCAATAATTAATAACATATTATTCTAAAAAGTTACTTATGATAATTTTTTGAGATTTTTCTTCAATCTCATTTTTCTTCCATTCACAGGAAGACAGATCTAGACCATAACAATGAAAGTGAACTCCAACAGAGGCAAGACAATATGAGTAAGCTTGGGGACTTCCCCCTTTGCCATACTATGGTACTCTTTGACCTACTTTGGTTTTCTACAAATCACCCTTTAGTTCTGAGCCTAAAAGTACCCAAGCTAGGTTTTGGTTAAGCATTGCACATTAATAAAAGAGAACAACAACAACACACATGCACATTTATATTAAGGAGTAAATATCACCTAATTTGTGAAAAATATCACACTACTAAATAAAACATTAACAAAGTGTAATTTTTTGAGTTTTTTTTTTTTTTTTCCTGGAATAGATTCTAAAACAGTTAAAGGAGACTTTTTAGGGAAGTATTATAAACAAAGTTGTAATAGCATTTTCATACTAACACTTCATGTGTGGATTGCTGATTCGTAGACCCAATCTATATCTATGTTCTTTTAATAAAGAGCCTGTTTATAAAACTTCACAATTTCTTAGTTCCCCAACTAGGGATCGAACCCTGACCCTTGGCAGTGAAAGTGTGAAGTCCTAACAACTGGACAGCCAGGAAATTCCCCAAACCTCACAATTTCTAATTGAAGTGAGAGAGGTCTGAGCTGCCAAGTCTTTTTCTATGGGAGAAGATGCATTCTGCTTTTTCCATGGATTAGTTCAGTACTGTGGAGTTTTAGAAGGATTTTAGGTAAGCGTCATGTGAAAATAAAGAGCAATAACAGTGAACTGATATCTTTTACAGGGAAAATCGCTGAAACAAAGACAATTCCCTCCTTCATTTACATTTTTAGGTCAGAAAAAGTAGGCCATTAATGACTATAATTAGTACAGTATCTGTTGGATGCTCCATCCTACTTTAACTACATAGAATACTTTAAATTATCTTATTTAAATTATGATTAAATGAGATCAGTACTAACTGTGTCATGGAGAAATTTAGTAAGCCTCAGAAAATTTGTTACTGGAAGGTAACAATTCTTCCTCCAAGACATGTGACCAAGATAATCAAAAATAATCACATGCTTTTCCTCCCCTCTTCATTAAATTTATGCCAGACACTTTCAATGTCTCAAAAGGGAAAGTATACAATAACTTCCATTCCCAATTTTTCCATCAGGATAGACTGACTTCAAATCAAATAAATTTAAATGGTTGATCCAATAACTGTGCATGAGCCTTGATTTAATGTGATTAAAACTGCTATAACAATAATAGAAAGTTAACATTTTCTTTGAAATAAAATCAATTCTGAAATATTTTATATATATTATTCACAACTCAGATGTGTATCTGATTTTAAAATATGAATGTAAAATCAAAGCACAATAATTTTTTTTAAACTTAAAGTTCCCTTAGGAAGAAAGTTCAATGAGCCAACTAGTTACACAGAGACTTGTGAGCCACATCTAAAGGCACAGATTAAACCTAAATAATTGAAAGGCATGTTATATAAGAAACAGTCTTGAACCAAAAATTGTTTTTTCCAATAAATTTGAAGTATTAGAACTCTTTAGTTATGTATAAGATAAAAATTCTAAAATTTTGGATACTTTCTATTATAAACATAAATATTAATTATTTAAAAAATTAAATGGATATATCAGAATTGATTTTCCCTAAATATTTTGGGCTACATAGTAAACTTGACTTTGTCTTTCTCTTCCAAGTTAATTAATCTAACAAATATTTATTTAACTTTTACTATGTGCCTAATGAGTGATGGATTTAGAAAAGGGAGAGGAAGCAGAGATCAAATTGTCAACATTCATTGAATATAAAAAGCAAGAGAATTCCAGAAAAATATCTACTTATGCTTCACTGGCTAAAGTCTTTGACTGTGTGGATCACAACAAACTGTGGAAAATTCTTAAAGAGATGGGAATACCAGACCACCTTACCTGTCTCTCGAGAAACCTGTATCCAGGTCAAGAAGCAACAGTTAGAGCCGGACATGAAACAACAGACTGGTTCAAAATTGAGAAAGGAGTACTTCAAGGCAGTATATTGTCACCCTGTTTATTTAACTTATATGCAGAGTACATCATACAGTATGTCAGGCTGGATGAATCACAAGCCGGAATGAAGACTGCTGGCAGAAATATCAACAACCTCAAATGTGCAGATGATAGCACCTTAAATGGCAGAAAGCAAAGAGCCTCTTGATGAGGGTGAAAGTGTAGAGTGAAAAAGCTAGCTTAAAACTCAACATTCAAACAACTAAGATCATGGCATCCAGTCCCATCAATTCATGGCAAATAGATGGGGGAACAATGAAAACAATGACAGGTTTTATTTTCTTGGGTTCCAAAACCACCACAGACGGTGATTGCAGCCATGAAATTAAAAGATGCTTGCTCCTTGGAAGGAAAGCTATGACAAACCTAGAGAGCATATTAAAAAGCAGAGACAGCACTTTGCCAACAAAGGTCCCTATAGTCAAAGTTATGGTTTTTTTCAGTAGTCATGCATGGATATGAGAGCTGGACCATAAAGAAGTCTGAGCACCAAAGAACTGATGCTTTTGAATCGTGGTGCTGAAGAAGACTTGTGAGACTCCCTTGGACTGCAAGGAGATCAAACCAGTCAATTCTAAAGGAAATCAACCCTGAATATTCATTAGAAGGACTGATACTGAAGCTCACTACTTTGGCCACCTCATTGATGTGAAGAGCTGACTCACTGAAAAAGACCCTGATGCTGGGAAAGACTGATGGCAGGAGGAAAGAGGGTGACAGAGGATGTGATGGTTGGATGGTATCACGACTCAAAGGACATGAGTTTGAGCAGACTCTGGGAGATGGTGAAGGACAGGGAAGCCTAATGTGTTGCAGTCCATGGGGTTGCAAAGAGTTTAACATGAGTTAGCAACTGAACAACAACAAAAACTGAGTGATGGAGAAATAAACAATGATAAAACCTGGCAGGATCTCTACCTACATGAAGCCTCACACTAATGGAGGACAGACATTAACGGAAAGAAAGAAAGTGAAGTCATTCAGTCATGTCCGACTCTTTGCGACCCCATGGACTGTAGCCTACCATGCTCCTCCGTCCATGGGATTTTCCAGCCAAGAATACTGGAATGGGTTGCCATTTCCTTCTCCAGAGGATCTTCCCGAACCAGGGATTGAACCTGGGTCTCCTGCAATGTAGGCAGACGCTTTACTGTCTGAGCCACCAGGGTGGGGAAAGGCCAGTAGTAGGTTGCAGGAAGTAGACCAATTATTTGCCCCAAATTTCTCATGGGCCTTTCCCAGCAGGCAGTTCAATGACAATGATGGATGGGAGGGGATGAAGAGGATGTGGAAATGTTCATGAAGGAGAGGAGAACTATCAAGAGAAAGTTTAGGGAACTACTACCAAGGAACTCTCTATGCATCCTCACAGTCCTGCCATTTGCCTAATCTTTGAATCCTGAGGTCTTTGAGATTAATACTCTGACCACTGCTGTTTTCCCTTTGCATTTTTTGGGTGTACCTTTGCTGATTTAATCTTTTGATATACTTTTCATTGGGTGAATCTTGTGTTACATCTTTTAATCTGATTATCTTCCGACCAGTCTATAAATCCCTTATCAGGGGAGTTTTAGACATTTGTGTAGAAAGATATTCATTGTACATTGTGAAGTAAATAAAGCATTTTATGGAAGAAGCACAAGCTGGAATCAAGATTGCTGGGAGAAATATCAATAACCTCAGATATGCAGATGACACCACCCTTATGGCAGAAAGTGAAGAGGAACTAAAAAGCCTCTTGATGAAAGTGAAAGAGGAGAGTGAAAAAGTTGGCTTAAAGCTCAACATTCAGAAAACTAAGGTCATGGCATCTGGTCCCATCACTTCATGGGAAATAGATGGGGAGACAGTGGAAACAGTGTCAGACTTCATTTTTTTGGGCTCCAAAATCACTGTGGATGGTGATTGCAGCCATGAAATTAAAAGATGCTTACTCCTTGGAAGGAAAGTTATGACCAACCTAGATAGCATATTACAAAGCAGAGACATTACTTTGCCAACAAAGGTCCATCTAGTCAAAGCTATGGTTTTTCCAGTGATCATGTATGGATGTGAGAGTTGGACTGTGAGGAAAGCTGAGTGCTGAAAAATTGATGCTTTTGAACTATGGTGTTGGAGAAGACTCTTGAGAGTCCCTTGGACTGCAAGGAGATCCAACCAGTCCATCCTAAAGGAGATCTGTCCTGGGTGTTCACTGGAAGGACTGATGCTGAAGCTGAAACTCCAATACTTTGGCCACCTCATGCAAAGAGTTGACTCACTGGAAAAGATCCTGATGCTGGGAGGGATTGGGGGCAGGAGGAGAAGGGGACAACAGAGGATGAGATAGCTGGATGGCATCACCGACTCGATGGGCATGAGTTTGAGTAAACTCCAGGAGTTGGTGATGGACAGGGAGGCCTGGCGTGCTGTGATTCATGGGGTCGCAGAGTCAGACACGACTGAGCGACTGAACTAAACTGACTGATGGAGGGGGAAGAAAGAAACTTTCACATCTGGTATCTAGAAATACCTGAAAATATTTATACTTTTTTTCCCCCAATTATTTTTATTAATTGGAGGCTAATTACTTTACAATATTGTAGTGGTTTTTGCCATACATTGACATGAATTAGCCATGGATTTACATGTGTTCCCCATCCTGATCCCCCCTCCCACCTCCCTCCCCATCCCATCCCTCTGGGTCATCCCAGTGCACCAGCCCCTGGCACTTGTCTCATGCATCCAACCTGGACTGGCGATCTCTTTCACACGTGATAATATACATGTTTCGATGACGTTCTCTCAGATCATCCCACCCTCGTCTTCTCCCATAGAATCCAAAAGTCTGTTCTATATATCTGTGTCTCTTTTTCTGTCTTGCATATAGGGTTATCGTTACCATCTTTCTAAATTCCACATATATGCGTTAGTATACTGTACTGGTGTTTATCTTTCTGGCTTACTTCACTCTGTATAATAGGCTCCAGTTTTATCCATCTCATTAGAACTGATTCAAATGTATTCTTTTTAATGGCTGAGTAATATTCCATTGTGTATATGTACCACAGCTTTCTTATCCGAAAATAGTTATACTTTTAAAGAGGGAAAAAAAAACCTTGAAAATTTTAGGTTTTCTCCTATTTCACTCTAACTTTCAACCTTTGACTCTATTTATATCAATGCTAAATTAAATAGAAGAAATAAGACTGAGCCATGTACATAATTTTGAATCCAAAGGATTAACTGAAATTCACAACATGGAAATTAACAATGAATGGTCAAATCATCATGAAATAGTCTTAGGATCTTTGTGAACTAATATTTAGCCTGGTCATTAAACTGGCTTGATATCTGCAAACCTTTAGGGTTCCTCTCCCAACCCCCTTTTTTCCTATAGGCTATGAACATTCCAAATAATTAAACAACTATACCTTTATATTCTTGAATTACATGCTTAGAATCAATAAAAAACGTAAAGGTGATTCAGGCTCTATATAAGGCTATACTTGGAGGTAGTATACTTGACCCCAAAGCATCATGGATTCAGCTATGCAGATAATACTCTGCCCTGTGATGCACTAATTGATGAAAAAATGGAAAGTGATTTAAGACAGTATGTAAGACTTGAGAACAAAAGGTAAGATCTGAAAGCCACAAGCCATCATCAAGCATCAAATCACATCATAGATCATAACCAGCTAGTTTTTTAACAAGCTTAGAGAATATCAAATATTAGAAAAAGAGAGAAGGAGAAAAAGAGGGAGGGAGGCAGAGAGAGAGAAAGAAAAGGAGAAGGAAAAGAAAAGAAAGCAAAGGAAAAAAGAAAACCACAGAGAGTATATAAAATGTAACAAATATGCATCACTGATAATATAATGTTGGCAAAATCTGTGTGTTCATAAACTAGTAACACTCTGTTCTCTACTTATGTAACAGAGGTAAAACAACAAACAGGCCTCTCTTTTATACTTTATACATCCATCTATCATCTGCAAACCTTCAGATTACCAAATATCCTGTGACAATATAAAAATAGTTACCAATAACAGTACTGCATGCTCTTAGTTTTTTCATTAACTGTGACATATAGGTTACCTCTCACATATGAAACTGTGTTATTTGAATAAGACACATGAATTAACTTGGGTAGTTTACCCTAATATGTATCCCAACAATTTCTGTTATTGAACCAACTTCCTGAGCTGCCAAACTTAATATCTTATACTTATTTCAATATCTCTCCTTTTTCAGTCCCCAAAATTAATAGAGAATTAACCCTTTAAAATTTTCTTTCACTATTATCTCTAATTTTCACATCGATTACCTTAATTTCCATAAGCTTTTATTTTCCTAAACTATATAGGTGTATTTGAGAATCATTATTGGGTTGCCCAAAAACTTCATTCAGGGTTTTTGTATCCTCTTATGGGAAAATCTGAAGAACTTCCTGGCCATTCCAATATTATCAGTGTTCTTACAGGTTTATAAAAATATTGTTTTCCCCTAATACTGTTATTATTTATTATACTGCCTCTCTCAGCTTTATAAGAATGTTGGTATTTAGTAACTTCTTTTCCTACTTCCACTTACTCATTCAATCTTCATAGACCTGTTTCTTTGTATTATTCAATTTAAAAATAGTAATCTACTGTGCTCTATATAGCTAAAATACAAACTCACTTAAGTTTTTAAAATCATTTAATTGACCCTCTCACACATTCCATTTTCTATGATCATGGAGACAAGCGGAGGAAATTCTGAAGCAGAGTTGTTCTTTCTAAAGTAGCTTCAAAGGTAATATGAAATGACTAGAGGATTGAAAAAAAGAAAAACCAAGATTACTGGGCTTAACAGGGACAAGGCTTACAAGCCAAAAAATAAAGTACATGTGTACTCAGGTGTAGAAAGGCTCTGAATCACACACTTGTCGTTCAGACATGTGTAGACAGAGTGAGAGTAATTTTCTCAGCATCACAAAATACCGTCCATTTATTAAAGAAATAAAAATATTAATAACAAAACTTAAAAATATAATTTATTTTCTTTAAAATATGGTAATACCTTTTTTCTGTTATAATTCAAAATACTACCTATAATTATAGTCTAAAACCAAAACACTGAAGGTTTCTTATAAGAACTCCTTTCAGTCTAATGTAAGGTAAAGAATCTAAGGTAGCTAAGAATGAGATTGCCCCTCAAATTCTGAATGAGACATTTTCCAAACAGATAAAAGAATTACTAATACATACAGAGTGGTAGGTAAAATTATGAAACTAAGATAATACTCTAGAAATTCTACTTTTGCATCCAAATTAATTCTAATATTCATGTTCACAGGTAATACTTTGTTAGATATATCTTGATTTTTAGGTTAATATATCTGTAAATTAATAAAAAGACACAAACCTACAGTTTCTGTTCATATCTCTATCTCCCTAGATCCTTTGCTGTAGCTTCCTAATAAAGGGAAAATCAAGCATAAGCCTGTTTAGGAAGCACAGATTAGTTACTATAGTTTTTGTTGTTGTTGTTGTTTTGTTTTTGTTTTTAGGAGGGGGTAGAGTGTTCTTGCCTGGAGAATCCCAGGGACGGGGGAGCCTGGTGGGCTGCCATCTATGGGATCGCATAGAGTCGGACACGACTGAAGCGACTTAGCAGCAGCAGCAGAGGTTACTACTTCTCTTTCTTCCCTGTAGTGAGGATAAGAAAGTCATGTGAAACCCTCTGGGATAGGATGAAAAAGAAAATAGGTATTATTCATATGTGGGTCTATTCTATTTCCCTTAGGAAAATTAAACCAATTTGGTAACTAAGATCTGGACATGTATCATAGCACTGAGGTTATCTGATGGCCTTTAAATTTAATAAAAAATGAAGCCAAAGAAGTCAACTAGATAGTCTTCTATTTTCAGGAATGTGTGATATGATGTAAAGAAAATGAATGTATCTTGGAGGGGACTCTGAAAGAGCGACTAATGAAAAAAAAAATGATGCAAAGTGCTTAAATAATCCAGCAGCAGACTAGAAACCCAAGAAAATTATCAAATAGTTATTTAATTTTAGGGGGAAAAAAAAGCCAATGAGAATTTGATGCATGATGCAGGGAACTCAAAGCTGGTGCTCTGTGACAACCTAGAGGGATGGGGTGAGGAGGGAGGTGGGAAGGGAGGCTCAGGAGAGAGGGGACACACGTATGACTATGGCCAGTTCATGTTGATACATGGCAAAAACCATCAGAATATTGTAAAGTAATTATCCTCCAATTAAAATAAATTCTTTTGAAAAAGCCAATGGGATTTCTAGGAAGATGATGGAATAATAAATGCTCACGCTTAGAAAATCTATCATAGAACCACCAAACTACCAGAATCAATAAAAAGCAGACCAAAACGTAACAAGATAAAATTTAGAATATCATATAACTCTGAAGAAGAAATAGAGTCTCTTGATGAAGGTGAAAGAAGAGAGTGAAAAAGCTGGCTTAAAACTCAACATTCAAAAAAAAAAACTCAACATTCAAAAAACTAAGATTATGACATCTGGTCCTATCACTTCATGGCAAGTATATGGGTAAAAAGTGGAAACTGTGGCACATTTCATTTTCTTGGACTCCAATCAACAAGGTGACTGCAGCCATGAAATTAAAAGATGCTTGCTCCTTGGAAAAATAAATAAATAAATAAAAGATGCTTGCTCCTTGGAAGAATAGCTATGACAAACCAAGACAGCATATTAAAAAGCAGAGACATTACTTTGCCAACAAAAGTCAAAGCTGTGGTTTTTCTAGTAGTCACGTATGGATGTGAGAGCTGGACCATAAAGAAGGCTGATCACTGAAGAATTGATGCTTTCAATTTGGTGCTGGGGAAGACCCTTGAGAGTCCCTTGGACTGCAAAGAGATCAAATCAGTCAATCCTAGAGGAAATCAACCCTGAATATTCATCGGATGGACTGACGCTGAAGCTGAAGCTCCACTACTTGGCCACCTGATATGAAGAGTTGACTCACTGGAAAAGACCGATGCTGGGAAAGATTGAAGGCAAGAGGAGAAGGGAGCGAGAGAGGATGAGATGGTTGGATGGTGTCACTGACTCAATAGACACAAGTCTGAGCAAACTCAGGGAAATACTGAATGACAGGGAAGCCTAGTCTGCTGCAGTTCATGGGATCGCAAAGAGTCAGACACAACTTAGCGACTGAACAACAATGTTAAGTGGTTAACTTAAGTCTAAGGAACAAGTATTAAAAACTACCAAAAGGGGAATAGATGTTGTAAGGGGTCCAAGAAGACATCAAAAATGGTGAAAGTTCTTAAATTCCTTGAATATCCAATAGATATAAATCAACTATTTTAAAGGATAAAAGAAGAAACAATGACTACTTTCACAGGAAACACATTACAACAGTGAAACAGTGTTAAAAGTTTGAGAGCCCATGCAAAGAAAAATTGATTTCTTTGGGTCAAGCATCAATGAAGACTTGCAATACAGCAAACATAAATCACATATGAAGTAATAAAGAGATACCAGAATACAAAATCAACAGATCTGGGGGGCGGGGAACAAAAAGCTATTATCTTCTTACCTCCTTGGACACAGTTATTCTGGTGCAATACTAAGAAAAGCAATTGTTCCCTTGGATAGATTTACTTAAAATATATTCTTTTAAATCTTCATCCTAATACCATTTAATCTAGCTGCTTTTCTGACGAACAAAAGGTCATACGGCCACAAGAGCCTGCATTCTGGATGTCCCACTGTCTTGCAGCCCTTATTACTCAACAAAAACTTGAATCCCAATGCCTCCCAAACTATGTAACTTCTGCTTCTCATTCACAGAGATCCAGTTTATCTGGGCACATTAAAAGATGCTTACTACCATTAAAAGATGCTTACTCCTTGGAAGAAAAGCTATGACCAACCTAGACAGCATATTAAAAAGCAGAGACATTACTTTGCCAACACAAGTCCGTCTAGTCAAAGCTGTGGTTTTTCCAGTAGTCACGTGTGGATGTGCCAGTTTGACTATAAAGAACTGATGCTTTTGAACTGTGGTGTTGGAGAAGACTCTTGAGAGTCCCTTGGACAGCGAGGAGATCAAACCAGTCAATCCTAAAGGAAATCAGTTCTGAATATTCATTGGAAGGACTGATGCTGAAGCTCCAATACTTTGGCTACCTGATATGAAGAGTTGACTCACTGGAAAAGACCGATGCTGGGAAAGATTGAAGGCAGGAGGAGAAGGGGACAACAGAGGATGAGATGGTTGGATGGTATCACTGACTAGATGGACATGAGTTTGAGCAAGCTCCAGGAGTTGGTGATGGACAGGGAAGCCTGGTGTGCTGTAGTCCATGGGGTCACAAAGAGTCTGACATGACTGAGTGACTGAACTGACTGATCTTCTACCACACCACATCAGCCCAAAGTGCTACTCTTTTCACAGCCACAATCCACCCATCAAGATGTCTTCCTAAACACTGTGAAACTGATACAATATGGCATGTCATATGTTCTCTATTTGCCTCTCCAAATCATCTCTCTGTATCACTGGGGTTCCTCACCATCTGGCTTACAATTTCACTCTTCCAGTGAGAGGCACTAACAAATTGAAAGAGGGGGGGGGGGTGGAGATGGTCAGGGCATTTATTCTTCCACTTACTCTCTGCCAGGCTGAGGGCTAGCAATGAATATATTGTTCTACTGAAGGTCACAATTCCTGTTAGGCAGGCACACTTCTCCTATAGCTGTAAATTTCATGGAGTTCCAGTAACTTCTCCCAGACCTTGTCGCTTTAGGTTCATAGCTAGTTCAAAATGATTATCATCTTGTTGGTTTCCCTTAACTCTGCCTACACCTTCATTAAATTCTCTTCAGACACCCCATCTGAGTGTGCCATCATTTCCTGCCAGAATCCTGGCTGATTCAGCAGGGAGGAAAAGAAACTAATTAAAAATTATATTGGCATCCTTAGATTTCAGAGAATGAAATATTCATAATACAAGAATTGATTGTTCTGAGAAAGGACCAATCAGAGAATAAGAAAGCGTTCTTGAAAATTAAAAATATGACTACTGAATAAATAGGGCTTCCCTTGTAGCTCAGTTGGTAAAGAATCTGCCTGCAATGAAGGAGACCCGGGTTTGATTCCTAGGTTCAGAAGATCCCCTGGAGAAGGAAATGGCAACCCACTCCAGTATGCTTGCCTGGAGAATCCCACTGACAGAACAGTTAGGTAGGCTATAGTCCATGGGGTTGCAAGAGTCGGACACGACTTAGGGACTAAACCACCACCACTGAATAAACACATCAGCAGAAGCCCAAGAACACTGGAGTGGGTAGCCTATCCCTTCTCTAGCGTATCCTCCCAACCCAGGAATCAAACCGGGGTCTCCTGCATTGCAGGTGGATTCTTTACCAACTGAGCTATCAGGGAAGTCCACTAGTCCAAAACATTATATCAATTATTACTGAAACACTGCAATAGCTCTTTAACTGGTTTTTGTGCTTCCATTGCTGTACCCCTCTTATCCATTCCCACACAGGAGCCCACGTACTTTTATTATGGTTTAATATTTTATCTTATTCTTTTAATGTAGGCAATATATTCACATTGAAAAATACATTGAAAATAGAAAGTACAAAGAGGCATTACATCTTGGAGACCTGAACAGTGGTGTCCCTGCCCTTTGGAGGGCTCATTACAGGCCTCTTTCGGGTGCACCCCACCAATAGGTGAATACTTCCTTGGTGGCTCAGAGGGTAAAGTATCTGCCTGCAATGTGGGAGACCCAGGTTCAATCCCTGGGTCAGGAAGATCCCCTGGAGAAGGAAATGGCAACCCACTCCAGTATTCTTGCCTGGAGAATCCCATGGACAGAGGAGCCTGGTGGGCTACAGTTCACGGGGTCGCAAAGAGTCGGACACGACTGAGCGACTTCACTTACACACAGAGTGAAGGACATACTCACCCAGACCACGCTCCAAGTACTGGAATCCTAGGGCTCTCTGCCCAAACGGGCTAAGCCCTCTTCCAAGGCTTATGGCTTGTCCTCCTTTTGGCTGAACACGGGGCCCATCAGCACACCTCCAGGCCCAGGAAGTGGGAAAGCGGTAGCTGTATGTGTGGTGTGCATACCGTCCTGATATGAGGGCAGGTGTCCAGCCTTCGTGGTGTAAGTCAAAAGAGTGGGGTTGGGATAGGAGGACAGGGTAGGCAGGCTACATGCTGGCCATATCAGAGTGAATCTGGGAAACAGTATACTGAAAAAAGCATCAGTCCCAAGTCTGTCCCCAGTCAAAAGGTTTCCCTTTCCAAAGACAACCACTGTTTTTGACCCAAGAGTGATCATTTTAATAACAAATCGGAAAATGTAATCTCCAACCTAAAATGTAGTGGGTTCTCCATTACTTTTCAGATAAAATCCAAAATCCTTAAAATGGTCAACATGGTGCTTCTTAGACTATAATGTGCATTACAGTCACTTGGGGATTCAAATCTGATTTAGAAGGACTAGGGTGAGGCCTGAGATTCTGCATTTCTAACAACTTCCTAGATGACACAGATGCTACTGGTCTGTAGGCCACAGTAGAGGGCCTAAAGAGATTATTATTTCTTTTGAAGTTATAATTTCAGCTATCCCAGTTAGGGAAAGAGACATTCCTCCTGGTCTACCTACCTCATTTTGAAGCTGCAGTTGATATAGGCAGATGGGAGGGTAGACAGACATTGTCAGTTAGTAATAGTAGCCATTTATTCATTCAACAAATATTGACATCTGTTTGTATGTGCTAGCACTATCCTAAGGAGCCCAGAAATGAACAAGAAAAAGTTTCCATCTTCAAGGAGCTTACAACCTAGTAGGGCAGATAGAATCAACAAGTAAGCTTAAGTTAGTAACTATGTCAGGTAGTGTTTGGGGCTAAGAAGAAAAATAAATCAACATAAAGAGCTAGCAGGTAAGAAGACTCACTATTTTAGACAACTGAGTCATATACAAGGATAGAGTTAATTTTTTTGCCATACTAAGTACTAAGGTAGGCACTATGCTGAGTACCTTAGAGATAAAGGTGCTATTATCTCACTGATATGACACACTATTGTCTTCTTTTGCTGGTAATAAAACTGAAACCTAGAGATGTTAAGTAACCTGTCCAAGGTTAAACAGCTAGAAGAACCAGGATGTGGACCCTGCCAGTATGACTATTTCCAACTTCTGTATTAATGAACTTTTGCTGAGGAAAACCACAACCCCCGAATTTTAGGGGCTGGCGAGAGCGCTGCTGTGCTCAGCTGGGCTCGCCGGGTCTTAACGGTCTTGAAGCAAGACTTGAACTTTTAATATCCAAACTGCCAGGTGTGGGCCTGCCCCAGTTTATGACAAACGTAAGTAACTCAAGTACCAGTATCACCAGATATACCACAAGAGGATCAGCAGACCAAGAGGGATAAGCTAACACTGAATCAGCAAAATTTTCCCTTTGTTGCTTTAAAATTCCCAAGTTTCAGTCACTTGAACTTATCTCTAAAATTTAAGAAAAGCAAGTTTAATATGCAGTAGGTCACTTAGTTTTTGCAGTAGTTCTTAATCTATTAGGGTTATAACCTCTTTGAAAATCTGATAAAACTTGGGCTCTCTCCCAAGAAATAAAGCTCATCAGTGTACACAGCTTTGCATTCAATCTATGGGGCACAAAGGCCCCTAGAAAAGCCAAAATTCCCAATTTAAGAATCCATAAACTGCAGCATCTGCCAAAATCAATCTCTTGTCCAAAAACTTCCACCTGTTCCCTGGTGAACAACAGTGATTCTCTTTTACTAATTATTTCATTTAATTAAAAGATGCAAACTCTAATTATTAGCAATCAAAAACATGTTATCATTAGTCACTCAGTTGTGTCCAACTCTTTTGCAACCCATGTACTGTAGCCTACCAGGCTCCTCTGTCCGTGGGGTTTCCCAGGCAAGAATTCTGGAGTGGGTTGCTAATTCCTTCTCCAGGGGATCTTCCTTACCCAGGGATTGAACACAAGTCTCCCAAGATTAAGGCAGATTCCTTCTCTTGAGCCACCCGTGAAGCCCAATTAAATAAAAAATACAATTTTGTAATCTAATACAGTTTTGCAGCAAAAAACAAAAGGCCCCTCGCTAGCTGTTAAGAACTAATTATTTCCACTTCCATGAAGACAAGTTTTACTATCAATTATCTGTGTATGAATTAGTCATCAATATTTTATTCTGTGGTGGCTAACTTTCCCTCTACACTCAGTGGCTTACAGTAAGTATGTTGTTAAACACAACTCTGGTCCTTCAGAAATACAAGTATAATTATAAATTATCCTAAGTTACATAAAACTTTTTTTTATTAGAGGAAGGTAAATTTGCCCACTCCTCCCCGAAATCACTAAACTTTCATAGCGTACTGTTGGCCTTACTCTATTTTCTTTATAAACACAGTACTACTAAAATGTAAAACCAAACAGTGAAGTTGTAACTTGTCACTTGATGCCCCATGTTTCATTATACAACAATTGAATCACAATCTGATTAAGCTGTCATTAATACAACATACCCAAATTATTATATGGCAATATAAAGTAAATAGAGCTATAAAGATGTTTAAATACATGCTTCAACAAGGCCAGCTGTGTTTGTGACTTGATTGCTATTATCTTGAAAGAGAATTAATACTTTGATATTTGGCCACAGAATCATTAAAAAAAATAGGCATTTTATTTAGCCCATGTTTTTTCAATAAAAACGGCAATAATATTTGAACTGGATAGATCTAGTGACAAATACGGGCTTCCCTGGTGGCTTAGATGGTAAAGAATCCGCATGCAATTCAGGAGACCTGGATTTGATCCCTGGATTGGGAAGATCCCCTGGAAAAGGGAACGGCTACCCACTCCCGTATTCTTGCCTTAGAGAATTCCATGGGCAGAGAACAAATATAAACAAACAGGTAAATCTACATTATTTACATTCAACAGAATCAATTATAAAATATTCTTTGGTTTTGAGAGTCAGAATAGTGTTGTGATGAATAAACTTCAGAGACTTAAATGCTTGAATGTGAATTCTAGACTACTAGCCAGGTGAACAGGGGCAAGTTAGATAACCTCTCTGTGCCTAAGCTTTGTCTTATTAAATGGGTGAGGTAATGGATGAATACCAGCACAGTACTTAGAATGGCACATGAAGAAAAAGTCCAAGCACTGAATGTGTAAGCTATATGAGGGTACAGATTTTTAATCTCTTTTGCCCATTGATGTACATAGTGCTTAGAATAGTGCTAAAAACAGCAGGTGCTCAATAAATATTTGTGGAATGAAGGACTGATACCACTATTATCAACATGGTGATTTCTGGATAGATGAAAAAAAAAAAACAGCTGAACCATTTAGCTCAGCTACTTAAACTTGAAAAATTTCCCCTTCTCCCCAAACTCCCTCCCTCTAAAAACAAAAGGGAAACATAAGCATTCTTCAATTGCACATCCAACCCTTCTAAGGCTCACAGCACCAAAATGTGATCAATAAATTGGATTTCAGTTGAGTGAGAGTGCCATCTAGTGTTCATAAAAGCTACAACAAGCTGAGAATTCAGAGTAAATTTTCAGTGTGAAGACAAAAAACTCTATAAATGCAAAATTTATTAAGAAAATCTGCTTTATCAACAGCCAAGGTCTTTAAAAGAAAGGTATTTCTATAGAAAATTAAGGAATTAAAGCTGTAAAACTTAGTATATACCATATTTGAAGAAACACTTCAGAGAGTGTGCTCAAGTTCTACTTACCATAAAGGTCATCCTGCTATGAGGGGTGCATTGAGCTTATTTTCCTTTCAATGGCATGTGTTCATTGATCTTATGAGAATAAACAGAAGTATCCATAATAAAAATTTTGGAAAAATGTAAAAGAGTATGAACCATAGCCTAGAAGTAACTATTGTTAGCATTTGTTGATTTTACATATATATCCTTGATTTAAAATATACATGGAAAATATTTTAATTTTCACCAAATATTTGGCCAAAATATTAAAAATTAAACATGAGAAAAATTATAATCTTTTTAAACTTAAAACATTTCTCTACAATTAAAAAAAAAAAAACCTAGCCTCAACTTAACATTGTATTCAGTGAAGTACAATTTTTTAAAATTGCTTTCAGTTATGTAATAATTTTGGTCTGGTTTTACAACAGCCAAAATCTATAAGAACTGGGGCTTATAAAATTAAAAAAGAAATTATTTCATCTTTTCTCTCTCAGAAACTACAAAATTGATAGTAAAGCATACCAATTTGGATTTGGGAGGTTTGAATAAAAATTTAGGTTTGTCATATGTTTGTTATTAAATGATAATTATTTGTTATTCAATTAAATAATATTCAATAACAATATTATTGTTATTCAATTTGAGAATGCTCATAAAAGTTTTCTGAGAAACCTGTATGCAGGTTAAGAAGCAACAGTCAGAACCAGACATGCAACAACAGACTGATTCAAAACTGTTGAACTGAGAAAGAAGTTCATCAAGGCTGTATATTGTCACCCTGCTTATTCAACTTATATGCAGAGTACATCACTTGAAAAGCCAGGGTAGATAAATCCCAAGCTGGAATCAAGCTTGCCAGGAGAAATATCAATGACCCCAGCTATGCAGATGATATCACTCTAATGGAAGAAGATAAAGAGGAACTAAAGAGCCTCTTGATGAGGGTGAAAGGTGAAAGTGGTGAGTGAAAAAGCTAGCTTAAAACTCAACATTCAAACAACTAAGATCATGGCATCCAGTCCCATCAATTCGTGGCAAATAGATGGGTGAACAATGGAAACAGTGACAGGTTTTATTTTCTTGGGTTCCAAAATCACCACAGATGGTGATTGCAGCCATGAAATTAAAAGATGCTTGCTCCTTGGAAGGAAAGCTATGACAAACCTAGACAGCATATTAAAAAGCAGAGATGTCACTTTGCTGACAAAGGTCCTATATACTCAAATTTGGAGAAGGCAATGGCACCCCACTCCAGTACTCTTGCCTGGAAAATCCCATGGACGGAGACGCCTGGTGGGCTGCAGTCCATGGGGTCGCTAAGAGTCGGACACAACTGAGTGACTTCATTTTCACTTTTCACTTTCATGCTTTGGAGAAGGAACTGGCAACCCACTCCAGTGTTCTCGCCTGGAGAATCCCAGGGACGGGGGAGCCTGGAGGGCTGCCATCTATGGGGTTGCATAGAGTCGGACACGACTAAAGCGACTCAGCAGCAGCAGCAGCATACTCAAATCTATGGTTTTCCCAGTAGTCATGTATGGATGTGAAAGCTGGACCATAAAGAAGGCTGGTGTGTTAGTCACTCAGTCGTGTCCAACTCTTTGCGACCCCGTGGACTGCAGCCCACCAGGCTCTGCCCATGGCATTCTCCAGGCAAGAATACTGGAGTGGGTTGCCATTTCGGCTGAGTCCTGAAGAATTGATGCTTTCAAACTATGGAGCTGGAGAAGGCTCCTGAGGGTCCTGTGGACTGCAAGATCAAAACAATCAATCCTATAGGTAATCAACCCTGAATATTCATTGGAAAGGCTGATGCTGAAGCTCCAATACTTTGGCTACCTGATGCAAAGAGCCAACTCACTGGGAAAGATCTTGATGGTGGGAAAGATTGAGGGCAAGAGGAGGAGGCAACAGAGAATGAGATGGTTAATGGTATCATCAACACAATAATGTTCATGAGTCTGAGCAAACTTTAGGAGACAGTGAAGGACAGGGAAGCCTAGCATGCTGCAGTCCATGGGGTCGCAAAGAGTTGGATATAACTTAGCGACTGGACAATAACATAAGAGTTTTTAGCTTTATTTTTAATTCCCTTTCCCCTCAAATCATAGACACACCTGAGAGTTGATTCATATCTTATTAGATAATCATTAAAAGATGAAAAGAAAGCTGTCTGCCACTTTCTACCTTTTGGACAAATGCTGTTTTTATATTTAGGACAAAGAGTGGGAATCAGGGAATTTCCTAGGGTCACACGGGAATAACAGGGTCAGAAGAGTCATGGCGGAAGATGGAGGAAAAAAAAGACCAAGAAGCTGCCAGACAGAGGTGGGCAGGCGTCTCCAACTGAAACTTGGTGGGCCCTGGGGTGAGGCTTCTTTATCTGGAGACTGGTTGCAAGGCTGAGGAGGAGGGCAGAGCCTGGCCTCACACTACCACTTGCTGGACTACACTCTCTTTTAGGCATTAATTACGTTCCTGGACATATAACCTAAACCATAACTCTCTTCATAGTAGGCAGGGAGGTCAATTCTCCCCAGCACCTAGTTTGGGAGATAAGTTGTTCTGGCAGGTTGCTTTAAAATGACTCCCAAGGATCTGTGCCCTATCTCCTGGCATTCACTCTATTGTGTAATATGCTCCCCTTGAGCATGGGCAGAACTTGTGTTTTGCTTCTAATGAATAGATTAAGGTAGAAGTGATGGCATGTCTCTTCCAAGATTTGGTTACAAAAGACTGACTTCTGTCACCCTGGCATTCATTCGCGGGTACCTTGTCTCTCTGGCTCTTCTCAGGTGCTCTCTCTGTAGAACAAGTGGAGAGACCCACATGGCAAGGAACAGAGAGAGCTGCCAGTCAATTACCAGCAAGAAACTGAGGTTCTCAATCTCAAGGAGCTGAATCCTTCCCATAGCATGTGAACTTGAAAACACAGTCTTTCTCATTTGAGCCTTTAAATGAGACCATAGCCCTGGTTGACACATTAGCTGCAGTTTCATGGGAGACCCTGAAGCAAAGGCCCCTGCTAAACTGCAGCCAGACTACTGACCCAAAGAAATCATGCAATATAAGTGTATTGTTTTAAAGCCACCAAATTTGTCATGAAGCAATAACTAACTAGTTCAGCTGTTAAACAGAGACTGCTCAGGCCCACCTGAGAGACCACACCCTGAGAGTCTCTGCCGCTGGCTTACGGCAGCCTCACTAGTCACGCAGAAGCCTGGACCTGGCTTGTCCCCTTGGCACAACTGGGCACTTCTTTTGTGGGTTCACAGATTAGGTTCTCCTCAGTTCACCTGCCTGGTCTCTATGTCCCACCCAAGGGCTTTTGCACCTTCAACATCTGAAATAAATAACAGAACACCTGAGCAAACCTCCTAGCTCCATGTTTTAGTGACCAGACCAACTATGAATCTAAGGTGCATGTGTGGTTTTCTAAGACAAACACTCATCCTGACTATATATTGTTAGTTTTATTGCTTTCTGGAATTTGTTTACTATTTACCAACTAGTATGAAAATACTTCAGTGTTTTGACAAGTACTGCTGTGCCAGCACATACTGACTGAATATCAGCTCTAGTTTATGCTGTAAGGTTAGATCATCAGATAATATTCAAGATCTTAGTTCTATTTCCTTTAATGAGTTTTTAAACATAATTAATATAATTTTTACAACTTCTTTTAGCCAGCTCAGTCTTTATTTTATGATAGTATCACCACATGGAAACTGCCAAGCTAAAGGGGTTTATTTATAATGCCCAACAGTATAGTGAGAAGGAGCTTCGACAAAAGTCACAGTTATATATTCTAATATGCACTGACAGACAGCAAAAGGAAAAAAAGAGGGGGGAGGAGCCACTAAAAGGAAACAAAAATGAGGCCAAAACTTAGTCTGTAGGAAAGAACAACAGAGCATTAGTTACAGCCAGTCATGAGAGGTTTGGTTTGGGCATGTTGGGGATAGAAGCAGTGTGTACTTGTGTAAACAAATAGATAAGCTGAGAAGAAAAGTTAATTATTACATTAAAATTTATTTGCTCCACTAAGCTGTCTTTATGACCCAACCCATTCTGATCTTTCCTTGCTCTGAACTGCTTTAACACTTTATATGTCATAAAATTTTTTCACATTGATTTTAATCATTGGAAAATCATTGGAAAATTTAGTCATTTTCCAATATGAAAGTAATGTGTGCTCAAGAACAAAAACAAAAAAGCTACAGGAAAACAGATTAGTGCTTGAGGATGAAGAGTAAGACTTCGCTTCCTGACTCAAGAGTATTCACTACTTGAGTTAAGTTGCTTAATCTGTTTCCTCATCTATAAAATGTAAAACTCACATCAGAGAATGGTTGTATCTACAAAACTAGATATTGCAGTGAAATGGGCCTTCAAGGGAAGTGTATGAGTAGTTTGCAAAAATTCTTCCAGAATGAGAATGTAAACTTCAAATACAAAAAGGCAGTAATACAGTAAAAAGTGAGTTTCTCGGATCTGGTTTGACATAGGCAGTGTCACCAGCAGCTCCACCATCTTTAGGAGCACCAGGGGCCAGAGAAAGCAGCACCCAAGACGGTTCTAAGTGCTTCTTCTCAATGAGAGAGCCTAGCTTTTGAGGTGTTCCTGTTTCCTTAGCTAAATAAATCAGAAACTTAATCTAATCTCATAGCAAGCGGGGTATCCATATTTTGTATATTTGTTTTTGTTTGGGGAAGATAGCTTCCTAAAAGCCTGTAACCCACTTGAAATCTTGCAAATGTTGTATGCCAAAAGCTTATAACAAAGGCTGGCATATAGTAAGCACTCAATAAAATTAAGTATTAATGATTATTATAAAAAGAAAAATTAAAATCTCCAACAATCCCACCTCTAAAAGAGAACCAGACTTTCAGTATTATTTTAGTACAAGCAGGTTTCCTGACATTTTCCCTGCTCTATAAATATATGTGGCCTGTTATTTTAAAAGTTGCTTTTCCACTTAAATATATGTATGTATATTTTCTTTTCTTATACATTCTAAAACAACTTTCAATAACTGTTGCAGTCCTTTATACAGTACACCATAATTTGATAACTTAGTGATTGGATATTTAGGTTACCAACTTACATATAATAATGCATAAATATAACATGTTTATATCATAAATGAGACTATGGAGATTATCATACATAAATCTTAATTCAGATGATTTCTTAGATGTGGAATTGTTACTATGCACATACAATCCCACCAAGAGTCACACTATTGTCAACACACTATCATAAAATTAACATTTTTAGTGAAAGTCTTGATTTGTTCTTAATCTCTTTTCTCCAAGTCATTGCAAAACTCTTGACAGTAGTGGTGTTTTCAACTTCTTGTATCTCGTAACAGTGTTAGGCACAAAGAAAGATTTTAAATGAACTCTTACTTTAAAAAAGTATTTCCATTTCAGCTTTGAATGGAGAGGGAGGTCAGCTAGAGGTATACTGAGGTTCAGGGAAAAAAATCCTGCTTTAATTATTTTACGAAAGGAAAAAGAACTATAATTTAGTTTCCTTCCAACAATAAAAAGCATTCAATACAAATATGTAGTACAGGTTTGACTTCACATTTGACTACACAACTACTTCCAAGTTCAAAGAAGGAGCCAAAGACCGGTATAAACTGGAATTAGAATCTTAATCAGAACAATTACCATTAAGGATTTATTTATAATAATAAAATGCACTAAAGGAACTAATAATAATAATAAAATAAAGGTTAAAATACTGATTGCCTGATGAAAGAGCCAAACACAACTCTAGCTTGGAGTCAAGTTTTTGTTTAGAAGTGTGTATGTTAGAATGAAAAAAGAAAGAAAAGGGCTTTCCAGACACCCATACTCCAATACTCAGTACAGGCCCAATCACACAAGATTTGTTTAAATTTTCAGCATCTATGGAAAATGAAGTAAACAGCATTTAGGGGAAAAAAAAGCAAATGTAATCATTTGTTAGTAGTTGTCACACCAACAAAGGAAGTATAATATTGAGACTTTCCATCTTCTTTGATAAGATTTATTGCCATAATTATTATTTTCATTATGCTATACTGGATTTTTAGTGCACATGCCATAGATACCAAAACTCTGACCTAATAAAGGGTATGCAAAAGTATACAAAATGGCACTTACTATTACGAGTTTGAAAATATTTTGTGCTTAACAGTATAGTTATAATGGGGTTTACAATTAGAAAATATCAATGAAATGTTTAAAAATCTAATTTATAACTTACAGGCAACAAAGTTAAGAATGCCTAAACAATTATGTTAGTTTAAGTACACAGTTCAAACTGGGTAATTTCTTAAAATCATTTCATGACTCTAGTTCATAATTTGAGAAATCAAGATTAAAATGTTCCAGTTCAGTCAGATAAATGTTGAACTATGGAAAGGACAAGAAAAAAATACCTTTTACACTATTTAAACATAATTATTTATGATTCTAATGACAATTTTCCAAAATAACTAAATAAAACAATCTAAAGACTTTAAAATATGCACATGAAACATACAAATGGAAAAATGATTTCTATTAATACATGAGCTCAAAGTAATGATATAATCTGGGCTTGATTTCTTAAAAAGACAATAGAGGCCCCTTTTCTTTTTAGCTGTAAACAACTTGCTGTATGACATGTAATGCAATACCATATTTTGGGAAATTTCAAACATTTATAATCCACAGGAAAAACACTCAACACTCCTACACTATTTTTTTTTTAAGCCCACAATAGTGCAGTCTTTCAGCTACAAAGCCATAAGCCAGTTATAAAACCAGTACTTTTCCACTAGTTACTTGTGGGGCGGGGAAGGGGATGTTCAGCACTGCAAACACTAGGGTCTAAAATAAGATCATTGCAAGGAGTTACTACAACAGTTGCGCTGCCAGCACTGTCATGGCAACAATGAACTAGCTAGGAGAATGCTCTTTTAACACTCAAAGCTCATCTTGAGTCTATTACCCATGGAAATATACCAAATTTTCTTTTAGGCAGTTCACTAAAGAAATCATCTTACTTGGTAATCTCTTAATGTAAAGATAAGCCTTTTATATATCATATTTCCAAGATCACAGTCTAGCACCTTCTTGCACTCAGTTGAAATTTATAATGACAACATAATGAAAATTATGTGCCACAGTGAAACACAAAGATTCATCAGGGTTCAAATACAATTTCAAGATGGGTCAGGGCTTAAATAAGACTTTGATATGCAATTTAATAAAGACCTGAGAAATGTGGTTTCACATTTCATTCTGAAGGAAAAATAATTTGGAAAAGAAAATATTAATATATTTTCATTATTAGGAAGCTTATGTTAACGTTTTATTCAGATAATGCAGTATAACAGTGAAAAGCCTAGACTCTGGAGTCTCACAGCCTGGGTTTGAAACCTGGCTCTTCTTCTTACTAAGCTATGATACCTTGAGCAAGTTATTTAACCTATCTGAGCCTTGATTTTTTTTTTTTTTCCCCTGACGCATAAAATGAGGATAATAATACCTACTCTTACAGTGTGGTAAAGATTAAATGAAAAGGGTTAAGAATATATGAAGAGAGTTAAGAACTAGGTTTCACATACAGAATGCCTATCCTTATTACATTCAAAAATATACATTCTACAAAACTAGAAAGATTGAGATTGCTGGAGAAAAGACAACTTTGTGTCGATGTGTGGCAGAGTGGGGGGGGGGGGAGCAGGTATGAGAGTTCCACAGGAACCTGAAAGACACCTGCCACACCCAGTGAAGCAAATTCAAATGGAACTTGGTACAAAATCTCTTCAAGCCTTGTTACTTCTGGGGTATCTTTAGGGCAATGTAATCTTTGCTTAGTTACTCTGTTTCTAAAATCACATCAAGCTGTCTAGGCCAAGCCAGTTATCCCTCAAGAGTGAAAGGACTATTTGGGGGACTTTCTGGTTAATACCTCAAGCTCCCATTGAGGGAGGCAGAGCAGGAACACTGAGGGTGCATCCTCAGTAGACCTCCAAGGCAAGCAGTCTCTGCAGCAAACTTGCCTGAAGTATCAGACGTGAATGGACGAGGCACAGAGGATTCAGGTGTTTACTGACAGCACTGGCAGACAAGCCACCATTTGCTTTTCTACATTTTATATCCTTGAAGATAGATTGAAAAGTCAAATGTTCCTAAGTGGAATAATAAATGAGCATGATCTCAGGGGAGAAATCCAGTTCCCAAGAGTGCTAAAACAATATTCACAGAACCCTTACCTTGGTTCCTAGAGGTGTTATTTCTTCTAAGGTGCTATTCTACAGGGCCAATGGCCCTGAAAGCAGGTTAAAACTTTTCCAGTGTCCCAGAGACTTGGTCCTCTAAAGGGCAGATGGTACCAGAGGGCTCAACTTCCCATCTCCTCTCCCCCAATCACACTGTGAGGGCAGATCAGAAGACTAACAGTTAATATTCACTGAGTGCTTACTGAGTTACAGTAAACATTGCACATGTTACCTCATTTAATCCTCACAACTCTGTGAGGGAACTGAGGCTTAAGGAGGTTATATAACTTGCCCAAGGTCACAAAGTTTGGCAGAGTAGGATTCACAGCCAGGTCTGACTAACCAAAGCTCACGGTTTTGACCATTCTCTTCTATTGTTGTACAGATATTAAAGCATAGGCCTTGGCAGTGAACCACCCGGATGACATGTGTAACTGCCTACAACCCCTCCCTACTGGTGCCATGCTGACAAACTAGAATGGTAAAGAACTCCAAGGAGGGGATGGATGCCACAGATCTGCCTCACTCAATAAAGCAAACTTCTGGGTAAGTCTACCACTTACCCTGTGCAGTGGTTGGTTAGAAGCACTCTTGGGTAAAGTGGAGATCAGCATTACTCAGCTAATACATTAAAATTTACCATACAAAAGGCAATTAGAGGTGTAAATACATGTGAACACAAAAGGTGGGATATACGACAGCCGATTACATAATAATCCTAAAGTAATGCCAGTTTAGAGTTTGACTCATATTAAAAGACCTAGATCAAGTTCATCATCTTCACCTTCATTATCACCAATATTCATCATCATCACCACCAGTATCTACTGAGCACTTACTATGAACCAGGCCCACTTCTATATACTTCATTGTTCACTTAATTCGTGAAACTACCATATGAGAGTGTTATTGTTATTACCCACATATTACAGATGAATAGTCTCAAAATTTATCTGTAATTAAGTTGGTACAGTATATTAAAGTTAACAAAATGCTTTACCAATATGATCTTTAATTTTTATAATCACATCAAGAGGCATATATTAAAATTATGTCAGTTCACAGTTGAAGAAACAGACTACAGAGGTTAATTTATTCATGAGCGTATAGCTAGTAAAGTAAATCCCTGATCTTTAAACCTTCTGAAGTAGTATCTCTGGTCAAAGTGAAACTCTTGTATAGTTAAAATAGAAGATAAAAAAAGAAAAAAAATCAAGGAAAAGAAATCAATAGCTTCTTTTGTTTTTAAAGTTGAATCATTATTAAAATTAAGAGACGCTTACAGCCTTTCCTCTAATAAGTCAATAGATAGATAAGTGCAGTGCTTGGCATATAGCAGGCACACAGTAAATACCTCATGCATAAAATGAGAAGAAATCAGTCCCTAGGTTCAATGACAAAATCTATACTGCCTCAATAAAATTTCAATTATTTCTTATACTCAGAATCTCTGTCTTCAACAAAACTGAATACAGATTTTATCCTTTAAGTCTGTCAAATTATGCATTACTTGTTAGATGAAAAAAGAGACACACCTTAATTTGGTGAGGTGTAATCACTATTAAAGACTTTGAGAGATCTTATTATTTGAGAAAACCCATCTCCCTATCATTTAAATCACTTTTGAAAGGCTTCTCCTAAATATGTCCTTTAGTACCACTGAACATATCACCCTACCACTATTTTGCAAGGCTTGGTCTTTATCACATGATCGGAAGAATTTCTTACCATGTTTAGGCTATGAATAGCATTTGAAAAATTACTCAGTTATAATTATAGACAGCTAACACCTGCCAACTTGCTAGAAAATGAAATCATGTAAAGTTTAAAGATGATTGTGCAATGCCTGTCAAACACTGAAGTGTCAAAACAGTAAATGCTCATTTTTACCAGTAAACTAAAATTCTAATTAGAGAAAGAGTAAACTAAGATTCTAATTAGACTTTACTGAACCATTACACACAGAACTGACAAATTATCCTAGGTAACTTTTTAAAAAAACACACATATATTTAAGTTAAAACACTAATACTATTCATTTAATGAATATGTATATATGAAAGTTTATTTGGGTAATAAGACTAACTCACTTCATAAACTTTATTTTCCTTTAGTATGGTTTATAAGTTTTAGGAAGTAGTTTGAAGGTAATTTTATAATATAAGTAATAATTTATAAACCTATGAAGACCTTTCCCTTTTAAAATTAAGAGAGTAAAATTTAAAGATAGCATAAAACTAAAAGTACCTCATTTTTTCCTAAGGTAATTCCATATTTCATTGCAATCAAATTAGATTCTTTTAAGTAATTATATAAGAGATTAGAATATGAGAAGACAATTCTTTCACAGCCAAATTTCACAAGTTCTTTTTCATATAAACTTTTCATGTCACAATGGTGACAGTCCGTTAGTAGTGCACATGCTTTCAGCAATAAAAATGCCTACTGTGAAAATCCAATAAATGGTCCTAGCAGTCATCCTATAAAAACTCCCTAAGTATCTTCAGTGAAAAATCATTAAAAAAAAACAAAACTGGAATCTTTTAAACCACTTTTTTTTCTATACACAAATGTCATGGTAAATGTATCTTTAATGACATTAACTTGGTATAGTAACCAACAGGAAAAAAAGCAAAGCATAAAATAATGTTTCCATGTTTGTGTGGTAGTCACTAGTTGTGTCCGATTCTTTACAACCCCATGGACTGTAGCCTGTCAGGCTCTTCCATCCATGGAATTCTCCAGGCAAGTATACTGGAGTGGGTAGCCATGCCCTTTTCCAGGGGATCTTACCAATCCAGGGATCGAACCCAAGTCTCCTGCATTGCAGGCAGATTCTTTACCTCTGAGCCACCAGGGAAGCCCCAGTGTTGCCATACTGTGACTTAAATTTCCAGTTTGCCCACTGTAGGCAGTAATATCATCATCAAGTACTCTGAAGAATCCTCAGGTGCCCCAGAGTATACTGTGCCAATGTCACTGAAGTACTAGGTCATATCATCAAGGTCAATTAAGGTCTTTCTCTCAATGTAATAAATATGATCTAGAAAAGCTGGGTCAAAGGAAATCCTTTTTTCCATTGACTTCAATTAAAAAGCAAATATTTTACCACAGTGTGAAAAAAATAGACTGATTTGAGAAACTGTGACAAAGAAGATTATAAATTGTGGTGAGGCTTGCTCGTACGAGCTGGACATACGAACTGATGTACGTCCAGTGTAACTTCCATCTCTTTATGAATTTTAGGCACTGCCTTCCCTTCACCAACATCTCCCCTGTCCTTCCACAAATTCTAAAATTTCCCATGTCTCTGGTTCCTCCAGTACATGCTAATTTGCTACTTATAAACACTGTTTTTAGATATGAAATTATTTATGATTAAAGGTCCATCTAGTCAAGGCTATGGTTTTTCCATTGGTCATGTATGGATGTGAGAGTTGGACTATAAAGAAAGCTGAGCTCTGAAGAATTGATACTTTTGAACTGTGGTGTTGGAAAGACTCTTGAGGGTCCCTTGGACTGCAAGGAGATCCAACCAGTCCATCCTAAAAGAGATCAGTCCTGGGTGTTCACCAGAAGAACTGATGTTGAAGCTGAAACTCCCATACTTTGGCCTCCTGATGTGAAGAGCTACTCATTTGAAAAGACCCTGATGCGGGGAAAGATTGAGGGCAGGAGGAGAAGGGGACGACAGAGGATGAGATGGTTGGATGGCATCACCGACTCAATGGACATGGGTTTGGGTGGACTCTGGGAGTTGGTGATGGACAGGGAGGCCTGGCGTGCTACGTTCGGTTCATGGGGTCGCAAAGTGTCAGACACTACTGAGCGACTGAACTGAAGACGTAACACCAAATAGGGCTCTGATTACTAACTCTTCATTAGACCCAAGAGTCTGCAGCTACTTTCTGTCACATCAAAGTTTCAACAAATCTTTAAATTGGCTGTCTGAGTTATTATCTACTCAAATAGCTAAAAGATATCCTGCAAACTTCTAATGGCTTACCAAAAAAAAAAATTAATATAACTCTAAAACAAAGAACAGCACATCTATTTGCTGTCTTTTACTCCTGAATGATCTGTACAGCACTTTAAGGGCAGAAAGTGTTAAAGATAAAATAATACTAATTAAGTCCTCCTAATACAGACTATCCAAGACCTTAAATTGAAATCTAATAGGCAAACGTTTAACATCCCATTTTCCTACCAAACACTACATCCCATTTATAAACAAAACAATAACCATGTTAAAAAAAAAAACCATTCTAAAAACTAATCATTCTGCCTTTTTGTTTCTATGCTAGAGACCATTTGGGACACTAAAACAGGAATAAAATATTTGAAATCTGAAAACTTAAAAACAAAGAATCCTTGTTAGTTTCAATCTTTCTTAAAAGTCAAAACAAAGAAAGAGTACAGGATGATTTATATATTTCAAGAGGACACTGAGGGTAGAGAGCGTAGATATTATTCATCCTTGTAAGCCAGTGGCTAAAAAAAACACAGGCTCTTCACTTTGTTTTCAGACCATTTAGGGAGAAAAGTTAAAGGTTTGCCTTCAATTTCTTTACATTTTTCATTCAAAGAAGTCCAGACAACCTGAGGGTAGATAGTAGTCTCCTCTGTGCTCAAAAGCAAAGAAAGTGGTCAGAGATAGGAATAAGAGGAAGCACAGAGGAGAGAAGCAAGTCAGGAGGCTTTCTGAGGGAAAGGGAGTGAGTTCTCAGTGTATCAATAAAGTAAGGAAGGCCAAAACCCAGTATATATGAAAGAGAGAAACTCAGTGTAGATACTGAAAGAGCACTTTCATATCTGCTGTGATATATAGAGAGTCAGCAGTGAATGCTTCAGATGGACTACCTTAAATGTGTGACTTTGACTAGTCACAGCAGTATAACAGAAATAAAAACAAAATCATCTTAAAAGGCCAAATCTGCTTCTAGAATGTTCCCAATCTGTTATATTTCATAGTATCATAAATTAGTTATGTTCCTAATCTTACAGAATCTAAATTATAACTGCTGCTGCTAAGTCGCTTCAGTTGTGTCCGACTCTGTGCGACCCCATAGACGGCAGCCCACCAAAGCTCCCCCGTCCCTGGGATTCTCCAGGCAAGAACACTGGAGTGGGTTGCCATTTCCTTCTCCAATGCATGAAAGTGAAAAGCGAAAGTGAAGCACATAACTAGACCAATGCAGCATATTACCTAGTTAAATATAAGTTTTATTGACAGCCTCTAACTAAACCTATCTTCCATCCCTCTTCTTCCTCAAGAACAGAAATCTTTGTTCACATGATGGGGGCTCTCCCGGCTCTTAGGGGCTGGATGTGGATTAATCCAAACCAAAAACAGAAATGCCCAGTTTCGTTGCCAGTTACTGGCTTGGTAAAGGGCATGTGACACTGCTCAATACAAATTGAGACGTCTGCTGGAGGGTTTCTGGGGAAAGTTTTTCTTCCCTGATAGATACAGGAAAACACCCTTTTCCTCCTAAACTGAAAATGTTCAATGACTGCACATGGTGCCTGGAACTGCTGTAGCAACCTTGCAACCATGAGCTGAGACAGCCCTTGCTACACTGAGCAAAGGTGAACAAAATGATAAAAGGCAAAAGGGTAATGTAGTTCAGCTAATGAATCAATCATTCAAGCTTGAAACAGCCCAACCTCCAGACTCACTATGTGAACAAGAGATTTATTAACCTCTATTGTTAAACCCACGAACTATATATTACCCAATGGATACCAACTGGATACTTCAACTGCAACGTTAACAACTATAAATGCACACCATACCCAACAGGTAAAGTTTCATTTCTCCCTGGGCAGGTGGGGAGATGCTGGTAACAATCACTTCACTAAATGAACTTCTCCTCCATCCCACATAACAAAGACAAATACTCTGTTGCATAGTCTAAATTTTCTACCTTAAGCCAAGTTACTTTCAGACAATGTTCATTGTTGGCAGACATATAAGAAAGTTTAAGTTTTCTTTTGTCATGGTACAGAAATGAAAAGGATCAAATGACTATTCTTGGAAAAATACTTGGCTATTCCAGATACTCCTCATGATGTTTTGATGAATATACACACATACATTTTCTCCCTTAATTTCATGCATCATAAAGACCATAGCTCACAGGTAGCCTATATTAGTATAATGGGCCAGTCTGTTTCTTTGCTTAGGGAATCAAGCATATCCGAAACGTATTATAGGTTTAAACAAACAGCACAACTCCTTCTATGAAAACAGAAGACCTTCTTCAAAAGCAAGGAATAAATCTAATTGATCTTTCACTCCTGAGTACAGTGCTTGACAAAGAAGAGCTCTCAAAAATGTGTTGAACAGATTTAAGTATGTTGACTTGAAATCAATAAATTGAGAACAGGAATACAAACAGAATGCTACCTCTCAAAGTGCCCATTTTTACATGTTTAATCATTTTGAGTTGAATCCATCCTACCATCTCTCCCTGACAACATGACCTACAGCAATTAAGGGTGCCATCAGGAATAGCTGCAAGAACTGCAAATACAGTTCAGCTTTTGCCACTTACTAATGAACAACAGGCATTAAGGAGCACTCCATTACCTGGTCTCCCTTGTGAAACTAGTGTGAGAAGTGAAGCTGCACCATCAAGTGGAGACCAGGTGATGCTGGGCACTAAGGAGTTTAGAGTCTAACCTAAGGGGTTTTCAGGAGGAGAGAAACATGGTCAGATTTCTGTTTTAGATAAACAGCTCTGCAATTAAGTGGAGGACGGATAGAAAGGTGGAGGACGGGTTAAGTCTGGCAAAGTGAGAGATATCAATTTGCCCCTGAACAGTGCTGTCAGGGGCAGAAATCCCTTTAAGAGCTATTTCTAATCAGATTTATCAAAGGCAACTTAATCTCAACCTGTGTAAAACAGAACTCATCACTCCCCTAACTTAACCTTCTACCACTCTGGTCTCCTGAAATGACTTAATTATTCACCAAGCAGTTTAAGCTAGAAACTTTAGAGCCATCCTTCATTTTACTTCCTCATCTCCTATATCCAATTAAATACTATAGCCAATGGTTTCTAACTCCTACCTACCTCCCAAACCTAGTCACCTTTTTCCACTTTGTCTACTACATCCTACTCCACCATTTTTGCTTTGGACTAGTGAGCAACCTCCTTACTGTTGCACATTCAGTCTCGACCCCTGAAATCCATTCTCCAAATTTCTTCCAAAGTGAAGAATACACCATGTATCATGTCACCATCGTGCTCAACGCCCCTCAGTGGCTTCTCATTGTTCCTAGGGTAAAGTCTATAACTCTTAACATGGTCCTTTGTTCTCTGGCTCCTGCCTAAAAACAGTAAGAACTCCTGGCTTTATGGTGTTTCCTATTTGCTAGGCACTGTGCTATGCTTTGTAAGCATTATTTCATTTTATTCTCATTGTGAAGCAGGAACTATTCTCATCCTCATTCTGCAGATGAGGAAACTGAGTCAAGGAGAGATTATGTAACTTACCAAAGGTTGTAGAGTTCATAAAGTACTGGAGTCAGCTCTGACTCCTAAGCATGTATCTAAACTTTCACACTCTCCTCAAACTGCATTACTTTCCACTCCTAAATTCACCTGATCTCTTTTACCATGAGGCCTCCACATATACTATTCCCTACATCTGGAATATCCCCCTCACAATCTCATTTTTGCCTGGATAATACTTATTCATTTCTGCTTAAATGCCTTCTCTTCAGGGAAGTCTTCCTATATTATCTAAAATTACATTGTTTATTTGTTTACTTCTTTATGGTCAATTTCCCTTCAGTAGAATGTCAAAATTGTTACCACTGATTCTCAGTTCTTAGAATGGCATTCAGCAGGGGTTCAGTTAACATTTGTTGAATGAAGGCAGGAATGAATGATGTAGGGATGGAAAATCCCATATCTATTAATAGTAACTTCACCGATTCAGACTAAGACACAATATTTATTTAGTAGCTTGCAAGTCCCAGTCAATACTCTTGAGAACTTATAGCCCTCCTAGGGGAGACAGACACATGAATATGTGATTATAACCCAACATAAGTAAAGTGCCTGTTAGAATTGTGGCTGGAATGATGTACAATAGATGCAGAGATGAAAATGAAGGTATGAATTGACAGGAAAACTTCATAGTAGAGATTCTTGATTCCTTTTGCAGAATGAATGAGTCTTAAAATACATGTCACATAGTCCATGTATTTCATTTATAAAAGGGGAGAGGAAGGACTTCCCTGGTGGTCCAGTGGCTACAACTCTGCATTTTCAATGCAGGGGCCTGGGTTTAGGTCCCTGTTCAGGGAATTAGATCTCACATGCTGCAAGAAGATTGAAGGTCCTGAGTGCCGCAATGAAGACCCATGCAGACAAATAAATACATGTTTTTAAAAAAATAAGGAAGAGGACAGGAGCATCCCTTACATATAGGGCATTTTACATCTCCTTTATAATATTAATTTACTATAATAACAGACCTCTGTATTATTATACCCATTTTATAGATGTGGAAATCCAAGCTGAGAGAGGTCAAATAACTCATTCAAGGTTATATATTACATTAATAAAGGAGGAAAATCTGAGCCCAGGTTTGATACCAGTACCCATTTACTTACCATTATGTCAATCCTTTGACCTTGTAATCTCCAGAGCCTAATTACTTCAGTGTTCAATCTAACTCTTAACAAAATTGGCTATCTAGTTCCCCATTCTAGTACTTTTTAAAAGTAGCAAAATAAAGCATTCAAGAAGAGGCTGAAATGAAGAATACTGACAGCAAGGGAAGGAACAGAAAAACTACAAAAATTGAACACACAAGTTCAAAGTGGATCATAGAGTCCTATACATACATTCCACCCTCAACTGTACAACAGCACGTACCTGATATGCAAAATGATGACCCCATTATGAAAAAAGAAATGGTTGTTGTAGTCACCAAGATAGAGAAATAACTTTTGATGCTTAAAAGGGTAAACCTCAAGTGCTGAATAATTCCTCTCTAGTAACTCTGAATAAATGTAAATTGTAACGACTGTTTTCACTGTGTTTGTGAAAAGAAATATCCAAGATTTTAAAGTCTTTGTTTTATGCACATTATTTTTTTGTTGATTTAAACTGAATTCAAACCAGAATAGAAAAACTGTTCATCTTAGCTTATATATATGTATAAACATATACCCCCCAAGTAAATCATACATTTAAAAAACTTATCGTACCATGACTTTGAACACATGTGAATTGAGTAATTTAGACAGAGAAACATAAAGAGCATTTTGACCACTCTTAATTTCTAAAAAACCTTATTCTTAAAAAAAAAACCTTCTAATAAAAAAAGATAAACTGAATATGTACAAGCAGAAGGAAAACTATAACATTTTTAATCTTTTACAACTTAAATAGAAATGTATGTGAGAAAGAAAAGAATCAAACAGGCAAACACAGAGAAAGCTAGTTAAGTAATTGACCATAAGAGTCTATCAGTCACTCAACCTGGATCCAATTTTTCAATCTGCAGATGTCAGCTCCTTTACAACATGGGCTTTTATTATTTATATAATTCTTTCTTTCAGAAAAGAAAGGTTGCATTTAGGAAACAGATTCTGAGGTTTTTTGTTTTGTTTTTAAGAACAAGAGAAAATTGTTTCACCAGTTATCTCGAACAAGCTGGCTAGGAAACATTTAATATCCTTTATTATTTTAGAAGATTTTAAACGTGAAACTTTCCACATAGAACACTGTTTGTAACAATATGAAAAGCATACTGGCTACAGTTTCCAACAACATGTAAAAATGAATGTAAAGAAAAGCAAGTATTTACTTGTAATTAACTGTAATTTTCACGTATTTTCCCCAGGAAGAATGCATTTTTGCTAAAACTGTCTAGAAAGACAATACTTATTTAGTTGTACTTGAAAATTACTTTTATTTTAGTTCACCTTGTCCAATATTAATCCCAAATTACGTTCTAAATTTAAGGTAATTCAAATTATAACAACTTACTTGAAGCAATCAAAAAGTGAATATATCTGCAAGTAAACTTCACTGTAGTAGATAAACAGTTGTACTTAAAATGCTCTTTCTTACCTGGACGCTCTTCAGGATAAACTCACTTTTCTCTCTCACATCTTTAAAGGGACACCTCTTAGAAAGCATAAGCAGATGAGCAAGAAGCTTATTCAATCCATCCAAAGAAACTGCATTTGAAAGGCCGTCTGCTGGACGATAAGCTGTCTCTTTCACCAAACGAAGACACTCGGTTTTTCTCACAATGATTTGCCTAATGTTTTCCAGAGCTGTCTCTCTAGTAGTTGAATCTCTACTGCACAGTCCATCCCATCTCACTTCATTCTCTCCTTCATCCATGACTACGGTGGAGTTTTTTCTTTGCCGTCTTCAGTTAACTTTCAACATGCCCCCCCCCAAAGCACTTTATATTTTTAAAACGAGAAATGTAAGAATGAAATCAGAGAACTAGAATCGTCATGAAAAAACACGTCTGGGTGACATTTGGAACCAGAAGCGTCTCTTCGAGCTACAAGACAGAGCTCGCCTTCTCGTTCTACCCGGAGGGGCAGTCTTCTGGCCAGAGACTGGGAGAAAAAAGTTGGCAAGTTGAAACCTTACAGCTCTGGCTTTGCTGCACAGCCAGTGTCGGAAAAGTGTTCTCCTGCGACCCGCGGGGTCAGCGGATATCCTCACGTTGGGGAGCTGTCAAACCCGTGCTCTGCCCAAAAAGGCTGGTAACAGTTGAACGCTCTCCAGCCATTCGGTGCTTTTTGTCAGTGCAGCCACGGTGTTCTCGGGAGCGTTCCCACCCCGCCCCTCCTCCGGCACCAGTCCCCGCCTTCCGCAGCTCCTCCCTCCCGGCCGGGCGCTGGCTTGCCGAACCCTGGCTCGCTGGCCGCCACGGCCGGAGACCCTGACACTCCCCGGGGGCGACAGCTTTCTGCAGCCACTGTCTCGGTAGCGTTGGAGGAAAAGCGTCTCCGGCCCTGTCGGTTCCGGGTGCCCTGGGCAGACGCCGCTTCTGTTCCAATCCTTGCGTCCTCGCCCACCGCCCTCCAAGCCAGACGGGCACAGGGCAGCCCCGCAATCCCCGAGCGCGGGGCTGGGCCGCGAAGCAGGCGGAGCGGCGGGGCCCGCTGCGCAGAGCCCGCCCCTTCGCCCAGCCTCATCTGTGGAGCTCGGCCCAGAGGGCGGGAGCGGGGAGGGAAGACGGGGTCCTCACCCCCCCAGCCCCTCCCCTTTCTCCGCCCGGCACAAACTAGGAGCCGCCCCTGCCCCTGCGCCCTCTTCCCCGCCCTAGTAGACGCGACCCGCGGAGGCAAAGCCATTGGAAAAAGCCCCGCCCACCCACAGGCTACCTCCAGACCCCAAGTCCGCGCGCGGCCGCCAACCGCCGCCGGTTGCTACGCAAACGTGACAGCGAGCAAGGCGCATGCGCCTTACGAGGCACTTAATCTGCGCCGGGGAGCGTTTTCTATCCCCTGGCGTTTGGATTCTTTAGACCGAAAAAGGGGTAAAAAGAAAGTAAGGGGAGGTTGAAGTACGCTATCACAGACAACACAAACGGAAAAGAAAGTGTGCACAGACGTACACTTGGAAGTGCCTGAATCTAAGTTTAAGGTCAGTCTAAAAATAAGAACGGTGTCTTTATTACGCCAAACCCCAGATTTAAGGAAGCGGGGCGTGCTCGCATTGACTTCTGGGAAAGGTAGTTTGTGTTCTGCCTTTCGTTTGCGACAGAAACTACAGCCCCCAAGAGCCACTGCGACATTGCCTTTGGCGGTCTGCGAGCCAACGGTTAGCGCTGACAAAGATTGACTGAGAGCGTCGGCTTGGTGAGCACTGTGGGCTTGGCTGCCACTTTTCTTTGACAGGATTTTTTCCCTTCCTCCATTTCCTCTGGGATTTTAAGAAACCGAGCCATCTAGGACTGTAAGCCTTAGTCCAGGGACTTCTATGAGTAATCTACGTTGGGAAGGACTACTCCGGGTGCCCAATTCTCCCGCGTCGAGGCGAGAATTTGGGAATGGTCGGTATCCTGAGGGTCTGAGGTTGCGGCGTAAGGCCAGACAAGGGGGATGCTGTGGGAACCGGTGCTCCACGCTGCTGCCTCTGCTTCCGTCCTGTCAAGGGGGCTCGCGCCTGATGGATTGGGTATCCCTGTGCAATTGCCGTCTTTGCCATTGTGCAGGGGTGTTCTGTGCTTTACATGCTGAAATGACATCCCAAGCCAGGCATTCAAAGAGAGCTGTCAAATCCATTTTGTATGAGACTAAAGGGGAAAGAATCCCTGGTATTCCTAAACATGAGTTTTTGCAGGCCTTAAGGATACCGTATGAAAAGAATCTCCAAAATTTAGTATGTTTTAAAGATTCAATCGTTTGTTTACAAATTATCATTTGAGTCGTTCCTCTAGAGGAAGGTCAACGTTTGAAGTGTTGTCAGTGGTTGTTCAGTCGCTCCGTCTTTTTGACTCTGCGATCCCATGGACGGCTGCACTCCAGACGATGGACTGATAACCAAATTAGATTTTAACTCTTTAAAGTTGCAGAACAGATGTGTCTCTAAAAATTTAGCCTTATTAGGTACTAACTATACAACAGTGTAAAAGACAGCTAACTAATGGTTAAACACACAGTACACACATTAAACATACAGCACTATGACATTATTGGGATGGACAGAAAAAAGATCACTTAGCCAAGTTTTGGAAAGTTAGGGAAATCTTCATCTCGGGGAAAGAGGGCCAGAAGAACAGCATATGGTGAAGCCCTGAGCAAAAGAAAGAGAAGGTAATTTCAGGAAACTGTAATAAGCCGAAGTCATATATATTTTGGAAGAGATAGCTTTTTGTATATTGATGTATTTTCAAGCAGCAAGTAGAATGGTACTGTGAATTTTCCAGATGGTTTCTGAAAGTGACCTATCTTTGAAAAGATAGTTCTGATAAATTGGTTTAATTTGGGAAGCCTTCAACATTCAAAGATTACTGGTTTAAATCAAAATTTTTTAAAAATGAGAACTTACAAGTATGGTTCAAAATCCAAAAAAGCTGTTTTTTCCTTTTCTTTTTGAGGGACTCATCCTCCTTTGTCCAAGCCACAAAGGGTAGGGTAGTTTCTTAACTCCAAATCTCCTTTTTACTGTGTAATTGAATATGAGCTCATTCGTAGCTGTGGTTTTGCCACCACTTATGACTCTTAAATGTATAGCTCCATCCAGCTTAACTTTGAGCTTTGTTATTTGCATCTCCAAGATAGGTCTTGGATAGCTCACAAGCACTTCAAACTCAGCAGGCCTAAAATGAAATGTATGGTCATCACCTCTGATTGTTCTCCAGTGTTCCATATTTTACTTTAGGGTAACTCCAACCACTTGTGATGAAAATTTGAAATCTAATCTTTATTCTTGGTTTCTTATTGTGCTTCTGCCTCACTGTTCCTCACTGTTTACACTGTTCACTGAACCCAGGGTAGGCAAGGCGCGAGCAGGAAAGCTGCAAGAAAGCTCAAGGAGCCATAGAAACTGCAGACATGTTTATTCTCTCCTGACTGGCATAGCAACCATGACAGCAGATACACTGGATTCTCTCATGGTTGACCCAGTGGACACTGCTATAATGTAGCTGCAACGGCTTTTCAGATGGAGCTTATATATGTTTACAGAGCAAAAAGTGGCCAGTGGCCAAGCAGCTACATCTTGACATGAATGCTCAGTGCTGTAAGTAATCTCAGCCGTTACATAACCATGTATTTACAAAACATGGGGCAATAGCGAGAGGCCGTGGGGGCGAGAGAGCTTGACCACCACCATCTTGGCTCATTTGCTCCTACACCTTCATACATGTGTAGCCAGATTATTGTTAAGTCTTAATCAATTTTATCTCCCAAACACCTGTCAAATCCATCCTTTTTCCTGCGTCGACATAAGCAGTCTTTTCTAAACTGCCATAATCTCTTGCCAAAACCACTGCAATAGTGATTATTCAGCCTGGGGTTTCTCGATTAGTTCTCCACACAGCAGCCAGAATAATCTTTTTGAAATGCAAATTTCTCTTAAAACTATATAGTGATGTCTTACCTTAATCTTAAAGGCAAAATTTCTTTACAAAGCCTAATGTCATTTGGCCCCTTTCCACCTCACCTAGCATACCACTCTCCAACTTTATGTGCTTCAGTCATACAGATCTTTTAGTCACTGGTTCTCCTATTCCTTTTTGTCCATTTGTTCACTCAACAACTATCTGTTGAGTACCTACTATGTAACAGGACATTGATGTTATACTACCGAACACAATGTACAAAAGTCCTTACTCATAATTTTGCATTCTACTAAGGAGATATAGACAATAAATATGTGACATATTGGGAGTGAAGACAAATGCAGTGGAGAAAAAGAAGAACCAACTCAGAAGGGGAATAGAGAGTGCCAGGTTTTGGGGGGCAAGTTTCACTTTTAGATAAAGTGGTCAGAGAAGACCTAATCAAGAAGCAGACATTTGAGGGGATCTGAAATAGGAAGAGAAAGTCATGCAGAGGCCTGGAGTAAGAATGTTTCTATGAAGAGAACAGCCAGTACAAAGACCTGCTGGTCCTCACATTTGACAAATAGCAGTGTGGCAAGAGAGAATAGCATGAATTCACAGAGGAAGGAGGTCATGTAGATGACTGAAAGAAATTTTGACTCTTTTGATTGAGACAGGAAGCTGTTGGAAGGTTTTGAGCAGATGGGTTGCATAATCTGACTTTAAATTGATTACTTCTTTTAAATTGTGTTAATCGTGGACCACGGAGAAGTAAGGATAGAAGCAGAGACACTAATAGTAAGCTAATAGTCCAGGTGAAAAATGTTAGTGGGCCAGGGTAATAACAGTGGAGGCAGTAGGAAGAGGCCAGAGTTAGGATGTATTATGAAAGTACAGCCAACAGGTTGGCTGACAGATTGACTATGAGGTTTCGAGAGTAAGAGAGTCAAAGATGATTACAATTTTTTAGCTTGAGCAACTAGAAGGAAGGAATTGCCAGTGTAATGGGAAAGTCTCCAGATTTGTGTTTGGGGGTAAATGGGTAGATCAGGAGTTTAGTTTGGCTATTTTATGTTTGAGATGACTCTGAGACATTACAGTAGAGATACGGAGTAGGCAGTTTGGTAAATGAGTCCGGAGATGAGGGTAAAGATCTGGCTATAGATACAATTTTGGATTTCACAGTAGTTCCCTGCCTGCCTGCCCCACCCCCCACCCCCAGTAGTGTTTTGATAGTAGATAAAGACTGAGAGTAGTTGATATCATAGAAAGAGGCACTCCATGGAGTCTGGGTCAATTTGGAGTTACCTGCAACTGATGACTGTGTATCAGCATGCAGGAGTGGCCAGTGAACAGAGAGAAAAACCTAGAGCATGACATCCTAGAAGCCAAGTGAAAGTGGCTGAGGAGGAAGGAATGCTAAGTTATGTTAAATGCTGCTTTAAGTCGAGTGGTATAAGGATAACTGATCCCTGCATACAGCAACATGGAGCTCACCGAGGATCTTGAAAGCCAGAAGGGTGTTTTATTTAAGAGAGAACAGAAGAAGAGCTGGGCTTCCCTGGTAGCTCAGTGTGTAAAGAATCTGCCTGCAACGCAGCAGACTGCAGATCGATTCCTGGGTCAGGAAGATCCACTGCAGAAGGGATAGGCTACCCACTCCAGTATTCTTGGGCTTCCCTTGTAGCACAGCTGGTAAAGAATCGCCTGCAATGTGGGAGACCTGGGTTCAATCCCTGGGTTGGGAAGATCCCCTGGAGCAAGGGAAAGGCTACCCACTCCAGTATTCTAGCCTGGAGAATTCCATGAACTGTATAGTCCATGGGATCACAAAGAGTCAGACACAACTGAGTGACTTTCAGGAGAGGAGCTAGAGACACTGAATATGGATGCAGCACCTCTGGTACCATTTTCTTTGTCCAGACTAGTCTCTGACTCCTGTGCTGTAGATCTGTGGTGAAATATCACTTTCTCAGAGAAATTTATGGGCTTCCTTGATAGCTCAGATGCTAAAGAATCTGCCTGCAATGCAGGAGACCTGGGTTTGATCCCTGAGTCAGGAAGATCCTCTGGAGAAGGGAATGGTTACCCAGTCCATTAATCTTGGGGTTTCTCTGGTTACTGAGACCATAAAGAATCTGCATGCATGCAGTCGAACCCTGGGTTCGATCCCTGGGTCAGGAAGTTTACCTGATTTGATTAAATGCCCCTATTACATACTCTTATTGTGCCCTATACCTTTATTTGCTGCTGCTGCTGCTGCTAAGTCGCCATAGTCATGTCCAACTCTGTGCGACCCTATGGACAGCAGCCCACCAGACTCCCCCGTCCCTGGGATTCTCCAGGCAAGAACACTGGAGTGGGTTGCCATTTCTTTCTCCAATGCATGAAAGTGAAAAGGGAAAGTGAAGTCGCTCAGTCGTGTCCGACTCCTATCGACCCCATGGACTGCAGCCTACCAGGCTCCTCCGTCCATGGGATTTTCCAGGCAAGAGTATTGGAATGGGTTGCTATTGCCTTCTCCACCTTTACTTCTAGTAAGTTACAAATGTAGTTTTACAATTGTTAATGTGATAATTTGATTGAAATATATCTGCTTCTAAAGTGTTAGCAAGCAAGAGCAGCAGCTGTGCTAGTTTTTGCAGATCACCTCCAGCTCTGAGTACAGTACCTCACAGAATAAACTTACTAAATATTTGAAAGAATGGAAGAAAAATGTTAATGTCAGAATTTTCAAAGGTGTTGCATATTTCAGTTCAGTTCAGTCGCTCAGTCGTGTCCGACTCTTTGCAACCCCATCAATCGCAGCACGCCAGGCCTTCCTGTCCATCACCAACTCCCGGAGTTTACTCAGACTCATGCTCATCGAGTCGGTGACACCATCCAGCCTTCTCATCCTCTGTCGTCCCCTTCTCCTCCTGTCCCCAATCCCTCCCAGCATCAGGGTCTTTTCCAATGAATCAACTCTTTGCATGAGGTGGCCAAAGTACTGGAGTTTCAGCTTCAGCATCAGTCCTTCCAGTGAACACCCAGAACTGATCTCCTTTAGGATGGACTGGTTGGATCTCCTTGCAGTCCAAGGGACTCTCAAGAGTCTTCTCCAACACCATAGTTCAAAAGCATCAATTTTTCGGCGCTCAGCTTTCTTCACAGTCCAACTCTCACATCCATACATGACCACTGGAAAAACCATAGCCTTGACCAGATGAACCTTTGTTGGCAAAGTAATGTCTCTGCTTTGTAATATGCTATCTAGGTTGGTCATAACTTTCTTTCCAAGGAATAAGCGTCTTTAATTTCATGGCCGCAATCACCATCTGCAGTGATTTTGGAGCCCCAAAAAAATAAAGTCTGACACTGTTTCCACTGTCTCCCCATCTATTTCCCATGAGGTGATGCGACCAGATGCCATGATCTTAGTTTTCTGAATGTTAAGCGTTAAGCCAACTTTTTCACTCTCCTCTTTCATTTTCATCAAGAGGCTTTTTAGTTTCTCTTCACTTTGTGCCATAAGGGTGGTGTCATCTGCATATCTGAGGTTGTTGATATTTTTCCTCTTCTCAAAAGCATGAGATAATGAATGAATGAAAGAAGGTATTTTATAATGCAACATTTTAGAAAAGTAGTCTTAACAGAGTAAACTTTTATTGCTAGTAAATTGTGTTCACCCTCATGAAATTGGATTTGCTAATAATTTTTACCATGTTCCTACATTTCCTGTTATAAGATAGTCACATGTATTTATAGTATAGAGTAGAGGATGGGGCTTCTCAGGTGGCCCTAGCGGAAAAGAATCTTCCTGCCAATGCAGGAGACACAAGGGATATGGGTTCAATCCCTGGGTTGGAAAGATCCCCTAGAGTAGGAAATGGTAACCCACTCCAGTATTCTGGAAAATTCCACGGACAGAGGAGCCTGGTGGGCTACAGTCCATGGGCTCGAAAAGAGTCCGGCATGACTGAACACGAAGTAGAAGATATATAGGGGAGTTCCTGCTTTAAAGGCTGACTGGCTGTACTCCAACAAGAGGCCTTCACTATGAAATTCATTGATGAGTTAACTGTAAAAAACCACGGCTCCTAAGTCTTTTTTTTTTTTAAATGGGTATACCTGTTTTTGTTGTTCTTCACAAGTAATGCTTTTTTTTTTTTGACAAATTGGACATTTATAGCAACATTGTATTGGGCACATTGTATTGGGCAAGTACATCGGCACCATTTTTTCTACAGCATTTGCTAGCTTCATGTCTCTGTCACATTGTGATAATTGTCACAGTATTTAAAATCATTATTATTATATTTGTTATTCTGATCTGTGATCAGTGTTTTTTAAAATAAATTTATTTATTTTAATTGGAGGATATTTACTTTATTGTGGTGGGTTTTGCCATACATCAACATGAATCAGCCACGGGTGCACATGTGGCCCCCCTGTCCTGAACCCCCCTCTCACCTACCTCCCCACCCCATCTGTTTGGGTTGTCCCAGAGCACTGGCTTTGAGTACCCTGCTTCATGCATCAAACTTGCACTGGCCACCTGTTTTACATATGGTAATATGCATGTTTCAATGCTGTTCTCTGAAATCATCCCACACTCGACTTCTCCCATATAGTCCAAAAGAGTCTGTGTCTCTTTTGCTGCCTTGCATCTAGGATCGTCATTACCGTTTTTCTAAGTTCCATATATATGCGTTAATATACTCTATTGGTGTTTCTCGAAATTTCTGCCTTACTTCACTCTGTATAATAGGCTCCAGGTTCGTCCACCTCAATAGAGTTGACTCAAATGCGTACTTTTTTATAACTGAGTAAAATTCCATTGTGTTTATGTGCCACAACTTCCTTATCCATTCATCCATCGATGGACAAGACATCTAGGTTTCTTCCATGTCCTAGCCATTGTAAACAGTGCTGCAATAAACATTGAGATACATGTGTCTCTTTCAATTCTGGTTTCCTTGGTGTATATGCCGAGCAATGGGATTGCTGGGTCGCATGGCAGTTCTGTTTCCAGTGTTTTAAGGACTCTCCACACTGTTCTCCATAGTGGCTGTACCAGTTTGAATTCCCACCAACAGTGTAGGGGGGTTCCCTTTTCTCCACACTCTCTCCAGCATTTATTGTTTGTAGACTTTTTGATGGCGGCCATTCTGACCAGCATGAGATGATACCTCATAGTGGTTTTGATTTGCATTTCTTTAATAATGAGTGATGTTGTTTTCATGTGTTTATTAGCCATCTGTATGTCTTCTTTGGAGAAATGTCTGTTTAGTTCTTTGGCCCACTTTTTGATTGGGTTGTTCATTTTTCTAGTATTGAGCTGCATGAGCTGCTTGTATATTTTTGAGATTAATTCTTTGTCAGTTGTTTCGTTTGCTGTTATTTTATCCCATTCTGAAGGCTGCCTTTTCACCTTGCTTATCGTTTCCTTTGTTGTGCAAAAGCTTTTAAGTTTAATTAGGTTCCATTGTTTATTTTTGTTTTTATTTCCATTACTCCGGGAGGTGGTTCATAGAGGATCTTGCTGTGATTTATGTCAGAGAGTGTTCTGCCTATGTTTTCCTCTAAGAGTTTTATAGTTTCTCGTCTTACATTTAGATCTTTAATCCATTTTGAGTTTATTTTGTGTATGTTGTTAGTGTTCTAGTTTCATTCTTTTACATGTGGTTGACCAGTTTTCTTAGCACCACTTGTTAAAGAGAATGTCTTTTCTCCATTGTATATTTTTGCCTCCTTTGTCAAAGATAAGGTGTCCATAGGTGCATGGATTTATCTCTGGGCTTTGTACAAGGCTCCTAAGTCTTGTGCACTTACAAACACAGTCTTGGTAGGTGCACCAGAGTTTGTGAGATATACATACACACTTGACCAATGAATTTATTAGGATGCCAAATTATTGATATATTTTGAGATATTTGTCAAGTAGATAGCATACTGATTCTCTGACTAAGGGGTTTTCTCCGTAGGAAAATTATATGAGAAATCACCAGATTGCTTAGTAGCTTAGAATCAGAACAAAGGAAATTAGATATATGTTGTGGTCACTTGATAGCATTAAGCTATGAGAACCTCTACAGCAGAACTTAAGATTGCCTCCAGTTTTTGCCTCTAGGCTGCTTTTTCCATTCGTTGACAACTCTTCTTTTTGATGAAAACATTCTGTCTTTAAATATGTTGAAACATTTATATTGTAACCTAGTCTGTAGTCTTGGAGCCATTCTGTCTCTATAAGCCAACTTTGCATGTATCTGCTCTGGTCCATTACATACGGATTGATAGTTTAGCTTTCAGAGGGTAATCTTATTTCTAAGTTTTCATAGGCCTCATGTGTCGTATGGGGACACATTTTGAGCTCAGCAGTGAGGTCTGAGCTAGAGATGTATATTTGGAAATTATTAGAATATTTTGTTTTATTTTGCTTTTAACCTACCATGTCTATGTGCTTCTGTGTTTCAGGCACTTTGTTAATTGCTTTGCACATATATTATTTTACCCTTGGATAGCTTAAAAAAAAATGCTAGTGTTGATCCAAAGCTTACTCATAACCATTGGGTTAGTGTTATACTCTAACCATAGGAACAACTCAATTGGCTATGGTGAAAATGCAGAATAAGAGCCAGGATAGTCTGAAACTGGGCTTCCCAGGTGGCTCAGTGGTAAAGAATCTGCCTGCCAATGCAGGAGACACAGGACACATGGGCTCGATTCCTGGCTCTTCCTTGGAGGAGGCAAGGGCAACCCACTCCAGTATTCGCAGACAGAGGAACCTGACAGACTACAATCCATGGGGTTGCAAAGGGTTGGACATGACTGAGCATGACACAAGCATGAGTGAGAATCTGAAACTAACCAGAGAAGAAAGAGAATAACCCAGAAATGGGCAACCAGGAATTTGCAAATTTCAAGAAGAAATGACTAGTCAACTTGTAGAATGCTACTAACATTTCTAGAGAGCTAAAATTACTGGATGGTTTGACAGTAGGTAGTCTCTGTTATCCTATAGTGTATGCATCTGGCATATATTCCCATATTAATATTGAATTATTAATATTCAATATTGAGCTAAAAAAATATTGAGCTTCCCTGGTGGCTCAGCGGTAAAGAATCTGCCTGCAATGCAGCAGACACAGGAGATGCGGATTCAGTTCCTGGCTCGGGAAGATTGCCTGGAGTAGGAAATGGCAACCCACTCTGGTATTCTTGCCTGGAAAATCCCTTAAGGTCGGAAAGAATTGGACATGACTGAGCATGCACACATTTTGAATTAAGATAAAGATTGATTGACTTGGGATGGCCTATAGGGTAAAACCATAGCAGCTCCCTGAATATAGGAGACCTCTCCTAAAGGACTGACATTTCTCTTGTTCAGCTCTTCCAAAAATGTAGGTTCCAGATCAGGAAACTACAGCTTGGGTAAAATGATTTAACTAGGTGGGGATAGGTAACCCTGGATCCTTCTGGGCTTCTCTTTTCTAGGTTTAGTCTTTAAGGAGGGATTATGGTAAGCATGGATTCTTATTCACCAGTTGTGGGTAGATCAGGAACTATCATAGAATAGGGCCTAAAAGCCTCAGAGAGAAAAATCCTAACTTTTAAGATTCACTGCCTGATTTCTTTTTTGATGTCTGTGTTTTCTTCTCTTTTATTATCTTCTGGCCTTAGCAAAGTTTTATTTAAAAATTGTAACTTTATCTTTGCTGTATCAAGTTATATAAGGGAGTCATAGTCGTAGATCTAACAAGGCATGACCATTATAAGGGGAGCAACACTCTTCTCCCAGTAAGGCCAGTGAGGAGGGACAGTGATAATGAGATCTCCAAGGGGAAAGTCAATATTGAAGACAAGAACTGGAACTCATGGATTTAACTCATAAATTGCCCTTCTGCGTGTAGAGATTCTTCTTTCATTGTCAACCTTAGATCTCAGTTTTATTTATTAAAGAAGGCAATGCCGTTTTCCTTCATCAGTTACATCAGTGACCTTTTTCATTGTTGGGGAATGGAGAAATGAAAGCCCAGTATTTTCATTCATGTGTTCAGTCAACGAGGTTTCGATCCCAGATCGGGAAGATCCCCTGGAGAAGGAAATGGCAACCCACTCCAGTATTCTTGCCTGGAAAATCCCATGAACAGAGGAGGCTGGTGGGCTACAGTCCATGGAGTCGAAAAGAGTCAACATGACAGTGACTAAACAGCAGTTCCGTATTTATTGAAAACCTAATATGGCCACACTCTATGTTTGGCACTGAGTGTACAGCAGCATGGGCTTTCCTGGTAGCTCAGCTGGTAAAGAATCCGCCTGCAATGCAGGAGACCCCGGTTCAATTCCTGGGTTGGGAAGATCCCCTGGAGAAGGGATAGTCTACCCACTCCAGTATTCTTGGGTTTCCCTGGTGGCTCAGTCGAGAGAGTTGAAATAACTTTCCGTATAACACATAGCTAATAAATGGCAGGCCCAGGATTGGAATCCATAGCTATCTGCCTCCTGATAAAGAACTGTTAGTGGTAACTTTTTTCTCATTGCAGATTTTTTTTCTTTTCTTTTTTTTAGGGGGTCCTAAGTGTAGAACTCAAATACGAAATTAGAGCTCAGATGTTCATTCAGCCTTCCCTGAAGAAAAGCTTTCTGCTTTCGTGAGGTACCACCTCATCAGTTCCAGTTGTTTAGCCTCTTCTTTACAGTTGTGCTTAAAATGGAAGAATCATAACTTAAGCTGAATTCTTTATCCTTTGTACCCTTATTGTGTTTAATATCACACTGTCAGAAAGCCTCAAGGGTCTTAACTTTTGATAGTAGCCCAACTCAAGCTTTAACAGGGCTGAATTAACAACTCCTGATATCCATCATAGTGCAGTTTTTGAATTTTATCCATAAAAACAAATTGCAGCTGTGGCTTGAGCTCTTCTTTTTTTGTGTAATTTTTGGCAAGTCTCTTGGTCTTTCTGGGCCTCAGAGACTTTGGCTGTAAAATGAGGGGAGTTGGACTATATATTTTTTCTTTTTTTCTTAACAAAGTCCATAATTTACATTAGGGTTCACACTTGTACATTTTATGGATTTTGATGAATGTATAATGTCATTTATCTATCATTGCAGTATCATGTAGAGTAGTTCACCACCCTAAAAATTCACTGTGCTCCAATCTTTCCACACTTCCCTCTCTCTCCTTGAATAATCTGCCTGCAGTGCAGGAGACCTGGGTTCAATCCCTGGGTTGGGTAGATCCCCTAGTAGAAGGGAATGGCAACCCACTACAGTATTCTTGCCTGGAGAATCCCATGAACTGAGGAGCCTGGTAGGCTACAGTCCATAGGGTCGCAAAGAGTCAGGCATGACTGAACGACTAACACTTTCTCCCTCCCTGAACCCCTGGCAACCACTGATCTTTATACTGTCTCTATAGCTTTGCTGCTTCAAAATGTCATGTGGTTGGAATCATACGATACATAGCTTTTTCAGACTGGCTTCTTTCACTTAACAAATATACATTTAAAGCTCCTCCATGTTTTTTCATGGCTTGATAGCTTATTTATTTTTATCACTGAATAATATTTCATTGTGTGGTTGTAGTTTATCTGTTTGCCTGTTGAAGGACATCTTGGTTGCTTCTAGTTTTGGGCAGTCATAATAAAGATGCTCTGAACATTTTGTGCAGGTTTTTGTGGACATAAGTTTTCACTTAGGCAGGTTTTTTGTGGATATAAGTTTTTATTTAGATAAATAACTAGGAGCATGATTGCTAGATTATATGGTAATCTTATCGTTGTTATTTTTGTTCAGTCACTAAGTCATGTTTGGCTCTTTGCAACCCCATGGAGTCTGCAGCCAGGTTTCCTTGTCCTTTACTATCTCCCGGAGTTTGCTCAAACTCATGTCCATTGCATAGGTGATGCCATTCAACCATCTCATCCTCTGTTGCTCCTTCTCTTTCTGCCCTCAACCTTTCCCAGCATCAGGGTCTTTTCCAATAAGTTGGCTCTTTGCATCAGGTGGCCAAAGTATTAGAGCTTCAGCATCAGTCCTTCCGGTGAGTATTCAGGGTTTATTTCCTTTAGGATTGACTGGTTTGATCTCCTTGCTGTCCAAGGAACTCTTGACAGTCTTCTCCAGCACCACAATTCAAAACTGTCAGTTCTTTGGTTCTGAGGCTTTTTTATGGTCCTATTCTCATATCCGTACATGACAGCTGGAAAAGACCATAGCTTTGACTATATAGATCTTTGTTGGCAAAATGATGTCTCTGCTTTTTAATATGCTGTCTAGGTATGTCATATCCTTTCTTCCAAGGAGCAAGCATCTTTTAATTTCATGGCTGAAGTCACTATCTGCAGTGATTTTGGAACTCAAGAAAATATAATTTGTCACTGTTTCCCCTTTTCTCCCATCTTTTTGCCATGAAGCAATGGGACTAGATGCCATGATCTTAGCTTTTGAATGTTACGTTTTAAGCCAGCTGTTTCACTGTCCTCTTTCACCTTCAACAAGAGGTTCTTTAGTTCCTCTTTGCTTTCTGCCTTAGAGTGGCATCATCTGCATATCTGAGGTTGTTGATATTTCTGCCAGCAATCTTGATTCCTGCTTGTGGTTCATCCAGCCCACATTTCTCATGATGTACTCTGCACATAAGTTAAACAAGCAGGGTGATAATATACAACCTTGAAGTACTCCTTTTCCCAGTTTTGAACCAGTCAGTTGCTCTATGTCCAGTTCTAACTGTTGCTTCTGGACCTGCATGTAGGTTTCTCAGGAGACAGGTAAGGTGGTTTGGTACTCCCATCTCTTTAAGAATTTTCCACAGATTGTTATGATCCACAGAGTTAAAGGTCTTAGTGTAGTCAGTGAAGCAGGTGTAGATGTTTTTCTGGAATTCCCCCCTTTTTTTTCCCTCTGTGATCTGGTGATTGTTGGCAATTTGATCTCTGGTTCCTCTGCCTTTTCTAAATCCAGCTTGTACATCTGGGAGTTCTCGATTCACGTACTGCTTAAGCCTAGCCTGAAAGATTTTGAGCTTTCACTTGCGAGTATGTGAAATGAGCACAATTATACAGTAGCTTGAATGTTCTTTGGCACTGCCTTTCTTTAGGATCGAGATGAAAACTGACTTTTTCCAGTCCTGTGGCCACTGCTGAGTTTTCCAAATTTGTTGGCATATTGAGTGCAGCCCTTTTACAGCATCATCTTTTAGGATTTGGTATAGCTCAGCTGGAATTCCGTCACCTAAACTAGCGTTGTTTGTAGTAATGGTTCCTGAGGCCCACTTGACATCACACTCCAGGATATCTAGCTCTAGGTCACACCATGATCACTTATGGTTAGCTCTGTAATAATTTCCCAGCTATTTTCCAAAGTGACTTTTCCATTTTGCAGTCCGCCAGCATTGAATGAGAGTTCGTCTTCCTTTACATCCTTCTCAGCATTTGGTGTTTGTCATTGTTTTGGATTTTAGCCATTCTAGTAGGTAAATAACGATATCTCATTTTAATTTGCAATTCCCTAGTGAAATATGGTGTTGAGCATTTTTTAATATGCTCATTTGCCACCTGTATATCTTGGTGAAGTGTCTGTTCAGGTCTTTTTAAAGATTAGTGTTAAAACTGATTGGTTTGGTTTTTCGTTGTTGTTGACTTTTAGGAGTTCTTTGTATATTTTGGACACAAGTTCTTTATCAGATATGTTTCACAAATACTTTCTTACAGACTGTGGCTCATCTTTTCATTCTCTTGCCAGTGTCTTTTGCAAAGCAGAAGTTTTTAATAGAGGCATACTTGTCAGTTTTTCTTTCATGGATTATGCCTTTGGTGTTGTATCTAAAAAGTCATTGCCAATCTCAAAGTCACCTAGGTTTTCTTCTGTGTTACCCTCTAGGAGTTTTATAGCTTTGTGTTTTATGCTACAGGTTTCTGTTTCGAGTTAGAGTGTTTTTGGTGAAAGATGTAAGAGTCAGACACAACTGAGCAACTTTTTTTTTTTCTTATAAGATTTGTGCCTGATTCACTTCTGTTTTTATTAATAAAGTTCCTTCTGATCTGAAATTATTCATTTTGATCAATAATATTAAAAGGTGACAGAAATTTAGAAAGAACAAATAATATGCTGAATCTTTACAACTATGTAAGTTTTGTTCTTCCAAAGTGTTCCTTGAGCAAGAGACTTGAAGTCGACCCAAAAATGGGGTCAGGGAGAGCTTTATCTGGAACAATCAGGAGACTGGACTAACAGCTCCATTTCAGTACTCTACTGTTATATATTAAGCTGGCTGAGTGGTGTATGTGCAGATTGTTTGGAAAGACTGCCTACAATTATGAATATTTTGCTTCAATCAAAACCCCATGTTATTTGTTCATATTGAGATTTCTTTGCAACTTTGCCTAGTTGTCGTCGTTTAGTCGCTAAGTTTTGCAACTCTGTGGACTATAGCCTGCCAGGCTCCTCTGTCAGTGGGATACTGGAGTGTTTTAAGGGTGAAAAGAGCATAATTCAAATCAGTCTTGTTTTAGACATATCTTCTCCAGGGGATTTTCCCGATCAGGAATCATACCTGTGTCTCTTGCATTGGCAGGTGGAGTCTTTACCATTGAGCCACCAGGGAAGCCCTTGCCTAGTCATACAGGCTTGCAAAAGCACACCTGTGGTTTCTCTCCAGTAGTTTCACCTTTTTCATACTGTGAAATACTGAAGCCATCTGAACCGTAAATATTATCTCTCTATATTTTGACTGACTTCAGTTTATGTTTTTAAAGGACATTTTCCTAATCATCTATCATTTAGTAACATAAATAGATTTACTTCCAAATACTAGGTGTTTTTTTAAATTTTGGCTTGTAGAAAAATAGTTTTATCAACTGTTTATTTATCATGTGTGTACCTTGGTGTGTATGTGTATGTGTTGTCCAGGTGGCTCATAAAGGTTTTTAAATTTTGAATCTTTAGATTTTATTTTTAAGATGTCTGTAACAAAATTGATTTGAATTCTTTCCTTAACAAGACTGATTTGAATTATGTTCTTTTCATCCTTAAAACACCTATTTCCTAAAACATTATCATACATACTATTCTTAGAAAAGCATTCCTTCTTCTTTTTTGTGTTATTTTGTTCCTATTTTTCAAGAATAAATGAGTGAACCACTTAAATCAGATTTACTATTTTAGTAATTTTTTTTCTCTTAGTATTTTCTCTAGTTCATCTGTGTTTGATGTACCAAATTTACTATGCAGTATGTGTGCGTGCTTAGTTGTGTCTGACTCTTTGTGACAGTTTGAACTGTAGCCCACTGGGCTTCTCTGTCCCTAGGGTTTTCCAGGCAAGAATACTGGAGTGAGTTTCCACTTCCTTCTCCAAAGGATCTTCCTGACCCACAGATTGAGCATGCGTCTCCTGTGTCTCCTGCATTGGCAGACAGGTTCTTTACCCACTGAGCCATTGGAAAGCCTACCAGATTTACTGCAATATGTTTTAAATGTCTAAATCTCCTGTATTTCTGGCTTACTTTAATAGCTTTTTAAAAATTATTGTTTTTTAAAAAATCTATATTCACTTTGCCCTTATTGAAATATTTGTGAAATACTAGACAGGTACACACAATTTATGACAAATTTTATAGACAAATTTCACTGCTGGTTTCATTTTTTTTTCCTATTCTTGTTTTCCTTATCCACATATTTTACATGAATATATACATATATAGAGGTAAGGTATTAAAAGTTTATGTCATTTAAAAGCTAAATATTTCAAACAAAAAGTGAGAATAGCATAATATTAATAAAACCCTTTCACCTACCTCCTGGAATGAAAAATTTGTTAACATTTGGTTTCATTTTCTTATTGCTTGCCTCATCTATTTATTTATTTTATTTTTTTATTGCAGTATAGTTGATGTACAATATTATGTTACAGGTGTACTGTATAGTGATTCATATTTTTGATGGTTATACTCCATTAGCTATGATAAAATATTGGCTGTATTCCCCATGTTGTACAATATATCTTTGTATTTTATTTTATACATAATAGGTTTACCTCTTAATCCTCTATCCATATTCCCCCATTCCTTCTCCCCACTAATAACCAATAGTTTGTTCTCTGTATCTTGAGTCTGTTTATTTTTTCTTATATTCACTAGTTTGTTGTAATTTATAGGTTTCACATATAAGTGATATCATACAGTACTTGTTTTTCTCTTGAGGTACATGTATCTTTTTGAATTAGTGCTTTTGTTTTATTTTTTTCAGATATATATGATATATATGTATATTTCAGATATAGGAATATGGCAGTACTATTTTTAGTTTTTTGAGACACCTCCATACTGTTTTCCTTAGTGGTTACACCGATTTACATTCCTATAAACAGTGTGTGAGGGTTCCTTTTTCTCCATATCCTCACCAACACTGATTTTGTGTTCTTTTAGTTGATAGCCATTCTGACAACTGTGAGGTAGTATCTCATTGTGGTTTTGATTTGCATTTCCCTGATGATTAGCTATGCTGAACATCTTCCTTTTTGGAAAAATATCTTTTTATTCTTCTGCCCATTTTTTAATGGAGTTGGTTGTTTGGTGTTGAGTTGTATGAGCTATTTATATATGTTGGATACTATTGGTCATATCATTTGCAGATATTTTCTCCCATTCAGTAGGCTGTCTTTTCATTTTGTCAGTGGTTTCCTTTGCTGTGCAAAAGCCAAATATAATTTAAGGTTAAATCCTGATTTTGAAGTAGTGGGATATATGCATTACATATATTAATAAAGTTTATTAATTATTAGATGTGTTGCATTTTATGTATTTCTACATTAATTGAATCACTGCAACAAATATTTACTGAATGACTATCATATAATAGGTCAGTGGATAATAGAAAAATAAAATGTCTCTGCTCTTAAGGAACTATAAAGGAAGGCAGATATGTCCAAATCTTGCTAAAATAAAGCTAAGTTTCTTAAAGCAACTTAATTAAATCACACAAACTATAATTAGCAAGTATATTAAAGATAATGCTAAATTAATGACAGTGGATGGCTTTGTAAAAGTTGAAAATCACCAATTAAACCATCTATTGTTAATATTTTTATTCTTTCATTGTTAGAGGCAGTTGGGGGCTTGGTGGGTAGGAGGAAGAAATGGAAGGAAATATTTATTTTTGAGTATATGTGTGTGCTTTTTTTTTTAAAGGAGAGAATAGAATTTACTCTAAAGATAGATTTTTCTCAGTAGTTATCTTCATAGTAGTATATTTGAAGGGAAAATAGTTCTGTTAGATAAAATATTTGTTTTCTTTGGAAAAGAATTTGCAAATTGAATTATACTCAGTCAGACATGTTTGTGTGTGGATTTAAACAAAGGAAAAGTGTTAACCTTAAGCTCGCATCTGTCTGCTATCAACAGTTGTATTAGTTACCGCCCCCTCCATTATCAGTGTGTGTACTAAAGGAATGCAAACTTATTTTAATATTGGCTCAAATAAATAACATTAGGAAAATAAATCTGTTAATATTATTTGTGATCTGAGGACAAATATAGAGAGAATTAGATCCTCTATGATTTATTGAAAGCTGTACAGAAACAGAAAGGGCACCATATTTAGAGTCTGGAGACCTGATTTGAATACTGTTTTTACTATTTATTAGACAAGTCACTTAATCTTGCTTGTTTCTTCATGTGTTAAAAAATAACTGTAATAAAAGTAGTGCCACTTTTTAAACTTGTTAGAACAAAATTTGGTGCTTAAAGGCTTTGTAAATAATTGTAAATACTTTTCAAGTATTGCTTGATAATTTTTAGATTTTTGCCTTTTAGTACAGATATGAAGAATATGCTATAAAAGACTATAAATATTCTGCAGAATTGAGTTTAGCAGTTTTGAGTTTAGCAGTTTTGATTTATCTGTATTTAAGAATCCATGCAGTCACAGAGAGTTAGGTACGACTGAATAACAACAACAATGTGAGCTTTACTGTGAGTATATGCTCAGTCATCTGACTTTTTGCGACCTCATGGACGGTAGGCCCACCAACCTCCCCTGTCCATGGAATTTTCCCTGCAGGAATACTGGAGTGGGTCTGCCATTTCCTACTCTAGGGGTTCTTCCTGACCCAGGGATTGAACCCATGTCTCTTGCAGCCCTTGGGATTTCCCAGGGACTTCCCAGGTGATTTCCAAGGGGCTTCTTAGATGGCACAGTGGGAAAGAATCCGCCTGCCTCACTGTAGTTTTGATTTGCATTTCTCTGATAATGAGTGATATTGAGCATCTTTTCATGTGTTTAGTAGCCATCTGTAAGCCTTCTTTGGAGAAATGTCTGTTTAGGTCTTCTGCCCACTTTTTTGATTGAGTTGTTTGTTTTTCTGTTATTGAGCTACATGAGCTGCTTGTTTATTCTAGAGATTAGTTCTTTTTCAGGTATTTCCTTTGCTGTTATTTTCTACCATTATGAGGGTTGTCTTTTCACCTTGCTTATGGTTTTCTTCATTGTGCAAAAGCTTTTAAATTTAATTAGGTTCCATTTGTTTATTTTTGTTTTTATTTCCATTACTCTGGGAGGTGGGTCATAGAGGATCTTGCTGTGATTTATGTCAGAGAGTGTTCTGCCTATGGTTTTCTCTAAGACTTAGTTTTTATAGTTTCTGGTCTACATTTAGGTCTTTCATCCATTCTGAGTTTATTTTCATGTATGGTGTTAGAAGGTGTTCTAACTTCATTCTTTTACATGTAGTTGACCAGTTTTCCTAGCACCACTTGTTGAAGAGACTGTCTTTTCTCTGTTGTTTATTTTTGCCTCCTTTGTCAAAGATAAGATGTCCATAGGTATGTGGATTTATCTCTGGGCTTTCTATCTTGTTCCATTGGTCTGCATTTCTATTTTTGTGCTGGTACCATACTGTCTTGATGACTGAAGCTTTGTAGTACAGTCTGAAGTCAGGAAGGTTGATTCCTCCAGTTCCATTCATCTTTCTCAAAATTGCTTTGGCTATTTGGGGTCTTTTTTGTTTCAATACAAAGTGTAAAATTATTTGCTCTAGTTCTGTGAAAAATACTGTTGGTAATTTGATAGCAATTGCATTGAATCTATAGATTGCTTTGGGTAGTATAGTCATTATCACTATATTGATTCTTCCAATCCAAGAACATGTTATATCTTTCCATCTATTTGTATCACCTTTGATTTCTTTCATCAGTGTCTTCTTATAGGTATCCTCTCACACCAGTCAGAATGGCCATCCTCAAAAAATCTACAAACAATAAATGCTCGAAAGAGTGCTGTTGGTGGGAATGCAGACCTATACAAGCACTATGGAGAACAGTATGGAGATTACTTTAAAAAGCTATGAATAAAACTACTGTATGATCTAGCAGTCCCACTACTGGGCATATAACCTGAGGAAACCAGAATTGAAAAATACACATGTACCCCAGTGTTCACTGTAGCACCATTTACAATAGCTAGGACATGGAAGGAACCTAGATATCAATCAGCAGATGAATGGATAAGAAAGTTGTGGTACATATACACAGTGGAATATTCAGTTCAGTTCGGTTCAGTCACTCAGTCATGTCTGACTCTTTGCAACCCCATGGACTGCAGCACGCCAGGCCTCCCTGTCCATCACCAACTTTCGCAGCTTGCTCAAACTCATGTCCATTGAGTCGGTGATGCCATCCAACCATCTCATTCTCTGTTGTCCCCTTCTCCTCCTGACTTCAATCTTTCCCAGCATCAGGGTCTTTTCCAATGAGTCAGTTCTTCGCATCAGGTGGCCAAAGTATTGGAGTTACAGCTTCAGCATCAATCATGAGTTCTTTTAGGATTGACTGGTTGGATCTCCTTGCTCTCCAGGGAACTCTCAAGAGTCTTCTCCAACACCACAGTCCAAAAGTATCTGTTCTTCAGCGCTCAGCTTTCTTTATAGTCAACTTTCACATCCATACATGACTACTGGAAAAACCATAGCTTTGACTATACACACCTTTGTTGGTAAAGTAATGTCTCTGCTTTTTAATATGCTGTCTAGGTTGGCCATAACTTTTCTTCCAAGGAGCAAGTGCCTTTTAATTTCATGGCTGCAGTCACCATTTGCAGTGATTTTGGAGCCCCCAAAAATAAAGACTCTCACTGTTTCCACTGTCTCCCCATCTATTTGCCATGAAGTGATGGGACCAGGTGCCATGATCTTAGTTTTCTGAATGTTGAGTTTTATGCCAACTTTTTCACTCTCCTCTTTCACTTTCATCAAGAGGCTCTTTAGTTCTCCTTTGCTGTCTGCCATAAGGGTGGTGTCATCTGCATATCTGAGGTTATTGATATTTCTCCCGGCAGTCTTGATTCCAGCTTGTGCTTCATCCAGTCCAGCATATAAAGTAAATCAGCCAGGTGACAATATACAGCCTTGATGTACTTCTTGTACAACCAGTCTGTTGTTCCATGTCCAGTTCTAACTGTTGCTTCCTGACCTGCATACAGATTTCTCAAGAGGCAGGGTAAGGTGGTCTGATATTCCCATCTCTTGAGGAATTTTCCACAGTTTGTTGTGATCCATGCAGTCAAAGACTTTGGCATAGTCAATAAAGCAGAAGTAGATGTTTTTCTGGAACTCTCTTGCTTTTTTGGTGATCCAACAGATGTTGGCAATTTGACTTCTGGTTCTTCTGCCTTTTCTAAATCCAGCTTGAACATCTGGAAGTTTACAGTTCACATACTGTTAAAGCCTGGCTGGGAGAATTTTGACCATTACTTTACCAGCATGTGAGATGAGTGCAATTGTATGGTAGTTTGAGCATTCTTTGGCATTAACCTTTCTTTGGGATTGGGATGAAAACTGACCTTTTCCAGTCCTGTGACTACTACTGAGTTTTCCAAACTTGCTAGCATATTGAGTGCAGCACTTTCACAGCATCATCTTTTAGGATTTGAAATAGCTCAACTGGAATTCCATCACTTACACTAGCTTTGTTCACAGTGATGCTTCCTAAGGCCCACTTGACTTCGCATTCCAAGATGTCTGGCTCTAGGTGAGTGATCACACCATCATGATTATCTGGGTTGTGAAGATCTTTTTTGTATAGTTTTCTGTGTATTGTTGCCACCTCTTCTTAATATCTTCTGCTTCTGTTAGGTCCCTACCATTTCTGTCCTTTATTGTGGCCATCTTTGCATGAAATGTTGGGATGGAATATTACTCACCTATAAAAAGAATGCATTTGAGTCAGTCCTAATGAGGTGGATGAACCTACAGCCTATAATACAAAATGAAGTAAGTCAGGAAGAGAAAAACAGATATCATATGTTAACACATATATATGAAATCTAGAAAGATAGTACCAACAATCCCATGTGCGGGGCAGCAAAGGAGGCACAGACATAAAGAACAGACTTTTTGACACAGTGGGAGAAGAAAAAGTTGGGATGATTTGAGAGGATAGCATTAAAACATATATATTACCATATTTAAAATAGCCTGTGGGAGTTTGATGACCTCCAAACTCCCAAGGAACCAAAAGCGGGTGCTCTGGTGACAACCTGTAGGGATAGGATGGGGGAGGAGGTGGGAGGGGCATTCAGGAAGAAGGGGACACATATATGCCTATGGCCAGTTCATGTTGATGTATGGCAGAGAACATCACAATATTGTAAAGTAATTATCCTCCAATTAATATAAATACATTAATTAAAAAATAATAGTCTGCCTGCAGGAGACACAGGTTTGATTCTTGGGTTGGGAGGATCCCCTGTAGTAGGAAATGGCAATCTGCTCCAGTATTCTTCCCTGAAAAATTCCATAGACAGTGGAGCCTAGCAGGTTATAGTCTATGGGGTCGCAGAGAGTTGCATATGACTGAGCATACGTGGAGAAGGCAATGGCAACTCATTCCAGTACTCTTGCCTGGAAAATCCCATGGATGGAGGAGCCTGGTAGGCTGTGGTCCATGGAGTCACTAAGAGTCAGACACAACTGAGCGACTTCACTTTCACTTTTCACTTTCATGCATTGAAGAAGGAAATGGCAGCCCACTCCAGTGTTCTTGCCTGGAGAATCCCAGGGACAGGGGAGCTTAGTGGGCTGCCATCTATGGGGTCGCACAGAGTCAGACATGACTGACATGACTTAGCAACAGCAGCAGCAGCAGAGCATGCATGCACACATACGAGCTTTAGGTTTAAAGAAGAAGGAAATTTGTTGTAGGTACTTCCTAGAATCTCAGTTTCTTCTGTTTAAGCATTTTAGAGATACTTTTATTAACAATGTAGTAGGCAGATTGATATATATTACTCTATATACGTACAGTTTCTATTTTTTCTACTAATCTGATTTGTCCTAAAGTTTGAACAAGAAACTAACCAAGAGGAACTTTGCCTAAAATAGAATATTATAAATTGGAGAAATAGCCTCAAGACATGGTGAGAATTGTGAACTGTAAGACTTTGTCTCAGTCTAAGCAAGGTAACCTCTTCATCTAAAATAGCCCCAGGCAATCTGGCAGTATGTATCAGAAGCATCAAAACTGTCTTTAACTTAATACTATTTTCTAGACTGTATCTTAATGAAAAAAAAAGGTAGTTTACATAAATATTTATCTACTGCTACTAAAAAATATACTTTAAAAGAATATTTAATGATACAAGGAAATATTTATCATATATTGTTAAGTAGAAAGGCAATTTACATAAACATTTTGTATTTTGCAATCCGCATTTAGAATCAAACCCCATACCCACCAGAGATGTTCAGAGGGCTCAAACAAAACCCTGTGCACACCAGAACCCAGAAACCACACAGAGACTGAGCCAGACCTGCCTTTGAGTGTTTGACTGTCTCCTGCGGAGGCGCAGGTCAGCAGTGGCTTGCCATGGGGACAGGAACTCTGGCTGCAGCAGACCTGGGACACGCAGCGTGTGGCATAAGCCCTCTTGGAGGAGGTCGAGATTAGTCCCACCACAGAGACACCAAGCAGATGACCCATAAGCTGCAGAACAATTATACCAAAGAAATTCTCACACTTTTAAGAAAGTTCTAGGACCCACAACAGATTTCTTAACCTGGGGATCTGGCAAAGGGACTGAGAACCCCTAGGGAGTTTGACTTTGGAGGTCAGTGGGATTTGACTCCAGAACTTTCACAGCACTGGGGAAATGGACTCTTGGAGGGCACAAACAAAACCTTGGGTGCACCATGAAAAAGAAGCAATGTCCTCACAAGAGACTGAGCCAGACTTGCCTGTGAGTATCCAGGATTCTCCGATGGAGGCATGAGTCGACACTGGCCTTTTGTGGGTCAGAGGCACTGAATATAACAGTGCGGTCATAAGTTCTTTTGAAGGAGGTCACCACTACTGTCATTATCCCTACCATAGTTTGGCCTCAGGCCAAATTACAGGGAGGGAACACAGTCTCCCCAACAACAGAAAATTGGATTAAAGATTTACTGAGCATGGCCCCGCCCATCAGAACAAGACTCAGATTCCCCACAGTCAGTCTCTCCCATCAGGAAGCTTTCACAAGGCTCTTATCCTTATCCATCAGAGAGCAGACAGAATAAAAACCACAATCTCAGAGAACTAACCAAACTGATCATCACATGAATCACAGCTTTGTCTGACTCAATGAAACTATGAGCCATGCTGTGTAGGGCCACCCAAGACTGACAGGTCATGGTGGAGAGTTCTGACAAAACATGGTCCACTGGAGAAGGGAATGGCAAACCACTTCAGTATTCTTGCCTTGAGAACCCCATGAACAGTATGAAAAGGCAAAAAGATATGACACTGAAAGATGAACTGCCCAGGTCAGTAGGTGCCCAATATGCTACTGGAGAAGAGTGGAGAAATAACTCTAGAAAGAATGAAGAGACAGAGCCAAAACAAAAACAATGCCCAGTTGTGGATGTGACTGGTATTGGAAGTAAAGTCCGATACTGTAAAGAACAATTGCTTAGGAACCTGGAATGTTAGGTCCCTGAATCAAGGTAAATTGGAAGTGGTCAACAGGAGACGGCAAGAGCGAACATCGACATTTTAGGAATCAGTGAACTAAAATGGACCAGGATGGGTGAGTTTATTTCAGATAACCATTATATCCACTACTATGGGCAAGAATCCCTTAGAAGAAATGGATAGCCCTCATAGTCAACCAAAGAATCCAAAATGCAGTACTTGGATGCAATCTCTGTTGCACCCAACAGAGTGATCTCTGTTCGTTTCCAAGGCAAACCATTCAATATCACAGTTATCCAAGTCTATGCCCCAAGCACTAATGCCAAAGAAGCTGAATGGTTCTGTGACAACCTACAAGACCTCCTAGAACTAACACCAAAAAGAGATGTCCTTTTTATCATAGGGGACTGGAATGCAAAAGTAGGAAGTCAAGCAATACCTGGAGTAGCAGGTAAGTTTGGCCTTGGAGTACAAAATGAAGCAGGGCAAAGGCTCACTGAGTTTTGCCAAGAGAACGCACTGGTCATAGTAAACACCCTCTTCCAACAACAACAACAAAAAACCAACTCTACACATGGACAGCACCAGATGGTCAATACTGAAATCAAGTTGATTATATTCTTTGTTGCCGAAGATAGAGAAGCTGTATACAGTCAGCAGAAACAAGACAGGAAGCTGACTGTGGCTCAAATCATGAACTCTTTATTACCAAATTCAGACTTAAATTGAAGAAAGTGGGGAAAACGACTTGACCATTCGGTTTGACCTAAACCAAACCCCTTAAATTTATACAGTGGAAGTAACAAATAGATTCAAGGGATTTGATCTAATAGACAGTGCCTGAAGAACTATGGATGGAGGTTCGTGATATTGTATAGGAGGCTGTGAGTAAAACCATCCCCAAGAAAAAGAAACACAAAAAGGCAAAATGGTTGTCTGAGGAGGCCTTACAAATAGCTGAGAAAAGAAGAGAAGCAAAAGGCAAAGGAGAAAAGGAAAGATATACCCATCTGAATGCAGACTTCCGAAGAATAGCAAGGAGAGATAAGAAAGCCTTCCTCAGTAATCATTGCAAAGAAATAGAGGGATACAATAGAATCCCCAGAGATCTCTACAAGAAAAGATATGAAGGGAACATCTCATGCAAAGATGGGTACAATAAAGGACAGAAATGGTATGGACCTCACAGAAGCAGAAGATATTAAGAAGAGGTGACAAGAATACACAGAACTATACAAAAAAGATCTCCATGACCCAAATAACCACGATGGTGTGATCACTCACCAAAGCCAGACATCTTGGAGTGTGAAGTCAAGTAGACCTTAGGAAGCATCACTACAAACAAAGCTAGTGGAGGTGATGGAATTCGAATTGAGCTATTTCAAATCCTAAAAGATGATACTGTGAAAGTGCTGCACTCAATATGCCAGCAAATTTGGAAAACTCAGCAGTGGTCACAGGACTGGAACAGGTCAGTTTTCATTCCAATCCCAAAGAAGGGCAATGCCAAAGAATGCTCCAACTTACCACACAGTTGTACTCATCTCACACAAGTAATGCACAAAATTCTCCAAGTGAGGCTTCAACAGTACATGAACTGAGAACTTCCAGATGTTCAAGCTGGATTAAGAAAAGGCAGAGGAACCAGAGATCAAATTGCCAACATCTGTCGGATCATCGAAAAAGCAAGAGAGTTCCAGAAAAACATCTGCTTTATTAACTACGCCAAAGCCTTTGACTGTGTGGATCACAACAAACTGTGGAAAATTCTTAAAGAGATAGGAATACCAGACCACCTTACCTACCTCCTGAGACACCTGAATGTAGGTCAAGAAGCAACAGTTAGAACTGGACAAGGAACAACAGTGGTTCCGAATAGGAAAAGGGGTACGTCAAGGCTGTATATTGTCACCTGACTGGTTTACCTTATATGTACAGTACATCATGCGAAATGCCAGGCTGGATGAAGCACAAACTGGTATCAAGATTGCTGGGAGAAAGATCAGAAACCCCAAAAATGCAGGTGACGCCACCCTTACGGCAGAAAGCAAAGAAGAACTAAAGAGCCTCTTGATGAAAGTGAAAGAGGAGAGTGAAAAAGTTGGCTTAAAACTCAACATTCTGAAAACTAAGATCATGGCATCTGGTCCCATCGGTTCATGGCAAATAGATGGGGAAACAATGGAAACAGAGACTTTATTTTCTTGGGCTCCAAAATCACCAAAGATGGTGATTGGAACTATGAAATTAAAAAATGCTCCTTGGAAGAAAAGTTATGACCAACCTAGACAGCATATTAAAAAGCAGAGATGTTACTTTGCTGACAAAGGTTTGTCTAGTCAAAGCTAATGTTTGTCCAGTAGTCATGTATGGATGTAAGAGTTGGACTATAAAGCTGAGCGCCGAAGAATTGATGCTTTTGAACTGTGGAGTTGGAGAAGGCTCTTGAGAGTCCCTCGGACTGCAAGGAAATCAAACCAGTCCATCCTAAAGGAAATCAGTCCTGAATGTTCATTTGAAGGATTGATGCTTGGAGCTGAATCTCCACTACTTTGGCCACCTGATGCGAAGAACTGTCTCATTCGAAAAGACCTTGATGCTGGGAAAGATTGGAGTCAGGAGGAGAAGGGGACAACAGAGGATGAGATGGTTGGATTGCATCACCGATTCGATGGACATGAGTTTGAGCAAGCTCTGGGAACTGGTGATGGACAGGAAAGCCTGGTGGAAAACTGCAGTCCATGGGGTCTCAAAGAGTAGGACACGACTGAGCAACTGAACTGACTGAACTTTGGTTAAAATAATAAAGACTGATTTAATACATACCAAAGAAAGTGAAAGTCGCTCAGTTGTGTTCAACTTTTTGAGACCTCCATGGATTGTTGCCTGCCAGAATCCTCTGTCCATGGAATTCTCCAGGCAAGAATACTGGATGGGTTGCCATTTCCTTCTCCAGGGGATCTTCCCAACCGAAGGATCAAATGCAGGTCTCCTTCAGTGCAGGCAGGTTCTTTACTGTCTGAGCTACCGTAGATACCAAAATAGTATGTAAATACCTTAACAGTCTTAGACTGCTAGAGTTTATAGTGATTGTTGTTCTGTGACTTCCAAATTTTGTAGAATGAGCATGTATTACTCTTGTAATCAGGGGGATAAAACAGTTTATGTATTGCTTTTGTTTTTTTGTCAAACCTCTTTCCAAATACTCTAATCTCTCAGCTAGCATAATACTAGGGATTTATATATAATGTAATTATAAGAAGTTATTAGCTATATTCATGTACATAAGAATATTATTAATTATTGAACTTATCACTGCAAATACGTTTGGCTGTGCCTTTTGGTTTTGCTGTGCTGCACCCCTTGTATATCTTTCAGTGAAATCTAGTTTGCAGCCAATAGGAAGTTTTTAGTTCAAAGATGAGAGTTGATCATGTTAAAGGAAATTGAGTCTGTCTTAGTCAGAGCTCATTTGAGCTAGACTGGCAAACCTGGTCAGTTACCACAGTGAAAGCAGCATTGGAGGGTCAACCGCAAGTTTTGTGGGACACCAGCTTAGTACTTACCTTTGTGGAGGCAAAGGGACAAGGGAAGTACTTCCCTTGTCTGACGAAGGGTCTTGGATAATTAAATGAAGATACAAGCCATGCCGTGTACAGCTACCCAAAATGGATGGGTCTATATAGTGAAGAGTTCTGACAAAATGTGGTCCACTGGAGGAGAAAAATGTCAAACCACTCCAGTATTCTTGCCAGGAGAACGCCATGAACAGTATGAAAAGTCAAAAAGGGCCTGGCGTGCAGCATTCACCGAGTCACAAAGAGTTGGACACAATTTAGCAACTGAACAACAACAACTGCTTCGTACTAGCTTAGAGTTAAGTTCAAAGGCCCATGTTGGTTAGACACTGAATTTATTTCCCCTTAGACTGTGACCTTTTTCTCTTTCTACCTCCATGTCTAGCACGAAATCTGGCACATTTAGGCACTCAGCAAATGGTGTTAGAACTGAAGTGGAATGAAATCTGAAAATTATGCAGATTCCTAGCATTAGCTTTAATAAAAAGTCATCTGAGTCTTAAGTGAGTTATGTAGACACAGTCACAGGAGTAGGCTGTTTGGATGCACGAAAAGTTCTTAGGAACAATGAAGCTGTCTTATGTTTAGCCATCATAATAGGGTCTTCTCTATGCCTCTTGTACTTTGGCTGCTGGTGAAACATTGAGAGACCCTCAGCGCATCTACATTTGGCTATATAGTTATAGTTAGCTAGAATGATATATTAAGTTAGCTAGAATAAAGTATACACATTAAAAACTAATGAAGAATTGGAAAATTAAGAAGAGGGTAATATAAATTTTCACAGATGCGTTTTAAGTAAAATGTATTTTGACATGTTAACTAAGCTTCTACCTCAGCTAGGCAGGAAAATCTGGTTTTGTCCTTTTGCCCTCTGTGTTATTCAATAACATATGCTATTTCTCATGTTAAGACCTTAACAGTTGTGCCAACAAGTCCAGTTTGAAAAAAACATAAGGGCTTAATGGTGTCTCTTTACAGACTAGCTTGTCAACAACTCTGTCCATCAATAGATTACTTCAGCCCTTTAGAACAGTTGTTCACTTCAGGCATATGGGTTAAAAGTCGATGTGGTTAAGATACTGCAACTTGCTAATAGGAAAAAGAACTGGAATTATGAATATTGAGCTCTGGATGCTAAGGAGACAATCCTAGGTGTGTTGCTTTTTGAAAGAATAACTCAGGCGTTCCTGTTAGTCATTCAAACCCTCTTTTGTCTCATGGCATAGACATCGTCCTTTTACCTCATATTGAGATGACTTGTCAGTAGGTTTCATCTTGGAACTCTGCATGGCTTTTAGGCTTTTAATTCATTTCAGCTTAGTAAGCATTTATTAGGTATTGAATTAGGTACTAAGGTCATAAAGATGAATGAGACTTGATCCCTGTCCTCTCAGTTTTCAGTTTAATGGGGAGGACATAATCAGATTATTTCAATATAATATATTAAGCATATAGGTATGCAAAGGGAAAGCTTCATGGACAGATTAACTGATAAACTATGTCTTGCATAATAGGTAAGACTATTCTAGGAAAAAAGAACAACATGAACACTAGAAACATATGTTCATGTAGTATAGGCAGAAGAAAAGAACTTGATTGACAGAGAATGGGTTATGGAGGGCCCAGTATGCCCTGAGAACATGTATGATCTTTATCCTGAAAGCAGTGAGGAGTCACTGAAGTGTTTTAGACATTGAAGTGACATAGTGATGGTGGTGGTTCAATCGTTCAGTCATGTCTGACTCTTGAAACCCCATGGACTGGATCCCACCAGGCCCCTCTGTCTGTGGAATTTCCCAGGCAAGGATATTGTAGTGGGTTGCCATTTCCTTCTCTGAAGTGACATGACTGGATTATAATTTTAGATAGATCACTCTAGAGTCAGAGAAGAGTATAGCTTTAGTGGGACAAGATCAGTGACAGGGAAATCACTTTAGGAGTCTAGGCAAATCGTAGTCCAGGCAAAAAATGATGAAGGCCTAGGCTAAGACACCTAGTTAGTGGTGGTAAGAATGCAGTGGTATAGATGATTCAAGAAGTGTTTTAGGTGTTGAAATCCTCAGGACTTGTAGGTTGAGGGGTAGGGAGAATGGTACCATTAAGTGAGATTAAAAACATAAAAGAATAGGTTTTCAGGGGAATGATGATATACTAAGTTTCAGATGTGAATTTGAGGTGCCTTTGGGACATCTGGGTAGATTTGAACTCTTAAAATTCAGAGAAATGGTGGTCAGTACTTGATAAGAAATAAATTATCATCTTGAGTAGAAATAAAAAACAAATATATTAGGACAACCCCCAAAGTAATATTGTTGTTTGAGGAGGACTGAATGTAGAGAAGGCCTTAGGTATAAAAATCAGGTTTGTACAACACTATTGTAAAGTTACTACTATAAGTAATTTAAATATTGTGGGAAATTCACTTTGTGAATTCGCTTTGTGAAAAGTCATCTTATATAGCATTTATAGAGTATCTGTTGGCAAACTTCATAGTATGACATAATATTAGAATAAGATGGATAGAGTTGAGGTTTTGATAGTTAAGAGGGATTTTTGAATTTTGTGGTTTTTCAGTATCATTATGGACATCAATGATAATACTAACAAAATTTTAGATATAATATTCATAATATAAAGGTTTTAAGATATCAATAACATTTATTGTGTGCTTCCTATGAGCCAAGCTCTATATTAAGAACTTTGTATTGATTTATTACATATAATTCTCTGAAATAGGTATATAGACTTATTATTCTCATTTTATAGGTAGGGGAAACCATAGAAGATTTAAGAAACTTACCTCAGATCATGCAGGGTTCACCTCCAAAGAGTCTTGCTGCAGAAGCCACCTCTTAGCCACTATGCCTTATTAAACAATACAGGTTATAGGTACCTTTGTTCATTAGGGAGAATAGAAATGCATTGTATAAACAGAAGTCCCTATAAAAGTAATATTTCTAGAAATGTAAAGTGGTAAGAACTTCAGAACTAGTTTAGTGTCAAGACTATATATATATATATATGCATACATGTGTGTATACACATACATACATATATATTAGCGAGGGAGAGGAATTACATTGCTAATTAGGGGCAAGGAAAACCTGACAAGTCAAAAAGATTTCTGAAATAGAAATACAGGAAACTCCCAAGAAAAGAATGATAAAGAGTTTATTATCACTGCTACTTCTACCACTGAATATTTACATAATATTTTATATTTTTCAAAGCTAAGAGAAAGGAAGTGACAACTAAGATTATCTGCTAGTTAAATGTCAGAAACAGTAAAGAATCCAGGACTTATGTCTCAATCCAGAGCTCTCTCCATGACATATTCCTTAATAGAACCATGCAGATTCAGTCCTCAGATCCATAGAAATGGAGGGGGAATTGCCTAAGAAAAGAATGTCATCATCATCAAATCCAAGAGTGTAGCATCAGCAACAAGGATGCAATGTAAGGAATGAACCAGTAATAATGTAATTGAAAAGATGGCCAAGCTTCTAGAATCTGATGACTCTTTCCTGCTGATTGATGTATATGACAGGAGAGTCACTGAAAGAATAGTACTTAGGCATATGAATAATTTTTTTCTTTTTGTTCTCAAGAATCTGCTATTGGTAGTTATCTTCAGAGAGGGGAAAGCAGTAAATGTGGTTGGGAATCAATGGTCCAGGAGTAGATTTTCTATTGTGCTGTTTAAGTTTTGTTACCTGTGAATAGTATTACTTTAAAAAAAAAAATTTCCACAGATAGATGTAGAAACAGTATTTTTATGACATGGTTGGAATAGTAATGGCACTATATAAAACGATTATTCTCTTTTTTCTGTGGGAAAGTTAATATTAAATTGTAGGTAGGGGTGTTGGAAACCTCACTTTCTGCAGTCTTAGAAAATCCCTATGTTCATGTACATACGTATATGTATACATTTGCTCCTGGGAAAGGAAGTAGCTTTCCTTAGTGAAAGAAGTACTGTGGTAGGGAGTGGCAAGAGTGAGAATCAGATTAGAATTCTTTTATCAATTGCTCTAGATAGATTGCACTCTGAGAGAGATTTGAGGACCTTCATCTTTTAAAAGCAGGGAGAAGGCAGCACTTTGGCTATATAATTAGTGTATTTGTAAGTCACACATTTGAATTGGGGGACTTCTCACAGTGATCAATTAGTGCTTAACTTTCACTCTAAAGCCGTTTAGTCCTCTAACAACCTATTTGGATGATATGCTTGCTATTCAGTGAAATTGCAGTTTTATAAGATCCCAGAGCAGTCATGGGAAGTGATTTGTGCAATGTTTTATACTACCCTTGGAAAAGATGAAAAGTGCATTGTCTGAACCAGGAATACACTCCTTTTCTGGAAAATTATGAAAGTGCTGAAGAAATTTTTTTTCATGGTAGCTTTGTTGAGAAGTGATCAGCTTTTCTTAAAAGGGGCCAGGATATTCTGGATATAATGAAAATATTAAGTTAGTATGTTTGTGGCCTGTGACTGAAAGAAAAAACCCCGAGTGTTGGACTGGGACAGTAAATCATCTTCCTTGGCAGGAGCAAAGTTTTCTCTTCCTCCTGCCGTGTCTGGACAGTTGCCAGGGCTTGTGGTGAATTTTGCAATCTAGTTCTCAAAGTTCCAGAGAATGTTGAAGCATTTACATAGACTCTGGGGTACAAGTTGTCTGATCTCACTTGTTGGTTGTTTTGTTTGTTTGGTTTATATTTTTTTATGGTTGAGACTTTTTATATTTAAAAGGATTATTAAAAATGTTTATTGTGATGGGGAAGAAAAGGATTTTTATAATTTTTAATAATCTTTTTGGTAGTTCTTTTACAAAGAAATCAACACCTGTATGAAATTATATGTGAAGTACGCTCGAGAGCCAGAAAGTAGCCACTCCACCAACACTCCACCCCAAAGTGTCTGGGCATTCAGAATAGTCCTTGATTTACATTCCATTTACTGTATTTTAGTGATTCTAAAACATATTTTTTTCACATTTAAAACACTTCCAAAATAGGGGTACATCTTATAGTTGTTATTGTCCTAGATTGAAATCAGATTACTTCAGAAAGGACTTGCATTTGCCTCTAGCAGTCATTTGCACTGCTACCTGAGACCGTTTTAAATTAAATTCTCTGTTTGAGCATTGCAGGTTTTTTTGTCTCACACCCTGCTGGTAGTGTGAATTCAGATCATAAACCTGTGTAAGAACTGTCTTTTGGATAAAATTCCCTCTAGCTAGTGCCCAGTACTTGAAAGGTAGAGACTTGCAAGTTTTCTTGCTGTCTCTTTTTGCATTGTGGTTTTAGTTTCCATGTATTCTACATTGTATTTGTTAGCTCTTCTGTTGTTCTGGCTTTACATGAGAGGTCTCCTATTTTTCTCTTCTTGTGGTATATAAGAGACTATTGCATCTTATAATACATGGTAGCTTAGATTTGATTTAAAAAATCGATCAGATGCTTGCTTAGGCCCTTACTATACTTCTTCAGAACTTGTTTGCTTTCATTGTAGACATAGTTCTAATAAACTCAATGTCATTGTTACTCAGTTCTTTGCTCATTCCTATCAGTGATCTTCAAACTTTTGCATAAGAATCAATTGGAAAGTGAAAATTACATATTTCTGCATCTTATCCCAGAGATTATTTACATGGACCTAGGGGATGCCCAGGAATCCTCACTTTATAAAATATCCTCAAGGTGTTTATACCTAAGTGATTGAAAGACCATACTTGGAGAAAAACTGCACACTCTGTATCTAAGTGAATATTCATGGCTTGAGCTTCTATCTATGTATACTGATGACTTTCAAATCCTATCTTTAGTCTAAGCCATTCTTCCTTGATGCCTCTATTAAAGGCAGAATACACTCTGATCTAGGGTAGATGGGCTCAAGTCCCAGCTCAGCCACTTATAACTATGTGACCTTTGGCAAAGTTACTTAACCTCTTAGTTGCCTCAAGTAAAATGAAATTAACATAAATACCTTATAGGGTTGCTTTGGCAATTCTGTGGATCAACACATGTAAATTTCTTTGACTAGTGGCTGGAATTAGCTCAGTGTAAGTGGTAGCTATTTTTATGTTGTTATTGTCCTACAAGGGCTTTGCTGGTGGCTCAGATGGTAAAGTGTCTGCCTGCAATGTGGGAGACCCAGGTTCAGTCCCTGGATCGGGAAGTACCCTCGAGAAGGAAATGGCAACCCACTCCAGTACTCTTGCCTAGAAAATTCCATGGACAGAGAAGCCTGGTAGGCTACAGTCCATGGGGTCACAAAGAGTCGGACACGACTGAGCCCCTTCACTTTCTTTCTATTGTCCTACAAAGGGGGCTTCCAAGGTGGCTCAGTGGTAAAGAATCCACCTGCCAGTGCAGAAGGTGCAAACAACACAGGTTCAATCCCTGGGTTGGGAAGATCCCCTGGAGTAGGAAATGGCAACCCACTCCAGTATTCTTGCCTGGAAAATTGCCAGAACATAGGAGCCTGGTGAGCTACAGTCTATGGGATCACAAAGAATTGGACATGACTGAGCGATTAAGCATGCACGCGCGCACACACACACACACATACAGTGTCTGACAAACACTTCAAACATGTCTAAAATTAACCTTTTATATTAACCTTGACACCCCTCAAAATCTGTTTTCTGCTTTGACTAGAGCTATATTTAATTTCTCCCTATCATTAATTTTCTTCATCCCAGCCATACATTCTATAAATTCAATGTCCTAATTATCTCTAGTTTGTCCCCCTTCTTTTCATTCCCACTTCTGTTGCTTTGGTTCAGATCTTTATTTTCACACGAAGCATCCTAGAATAGTCTCCTGTCTGGAAGTCTACCCTCTGGTTGTTTTTCTCTGTTCTGACTCTCAGAAATCTTTATCAAAGGCAATGTGATACTGCTACTCCTCTGTTGGGTGACTCTCATTGCCCATGGGATAAAATCCAAACACCTGTGCCTGGCTTACTAGGCTCCTCAGATCTGGTTTCTGCCCTCTCTTCTGCAATACTTAGGCATATTTGCAATCTTCCAACATTTCTTGTAGTAGCTCTCCCAAAACATCACCTTCTCTCTAGCTTTCATGACTTTGGATAAATAAGCAATAAAGCTTGGTGGTTAAAAGTGTGAGCTTTAGAATCAAGCTGCCCAAGTTCTGACTTTGCTACTTTAGTTGTGTTACCTTGCACAAAACAGTTTTTCTGTGCCACAGTTTACTCATCTTTAAAATGAAAATAATTGTCCTCATAGAGTTGTTAGGTGGATTTTAGTAAATTAACCCCTCAAGTAATAAAGGTGAGGTATCATTATTTTTATTATTACCATGCTGTTTCTTTTGCTTGTAAACTTGATCCTCCTCTCTATCCATTTTCTCACTTTCTTTTGCCTGTCAAATCCTACTTACTCATCCTTTGTTTTTCAGTTTGAGAACTAGCTCCTCCAGGAAGCCATCTCTGAAACCTCCAAACTTTTTAGATGCCCATCCTCTGGGTTCCCATGGCACCCTTTTTAGTATAATTAAGCTGTTAATGTTTTAAGGACTGCCAGGGACTGTGTTTTTCATCTTTGAATGGCTAATAAATGAAATGTGATTGTTTTATTGTTTCTTATTTGTTATAGGTTCAGGAAGTAATTAGGGGAAGGATATTCTACTTGCATGGAGTAGTTCATAAGAAGACAGGAAGGGAAGAGATAGCAAGAGGTGAAAAGACAGAAAACAAAGTCTGTAACACTCTGGAACTTTTCAGCAAAAGGGCAGGCAAATCAACGAATATCAGTGTGATTCTCTAAGTATCATCATGCATAATTAAAATGCTATTATGATATCCTTAAGTCATCCCAAAGGTTAAATTGTGTTGAGTATACTCTGCCTAAAAGGAAGAAAAATAGGTTAAACATTTTAGAAATATTTCTTTTAAAACTAGTTGAAATAAATTTTGGCAATTAAATAGATAAGCTTTAGTGATTTATCATTGTCCAATAGCTCATTCCCCCTTGGGTTGCATAACTAATCGGTACTCCCATAATTAATTCCAAATATTGAGTGTGCTCAATCTGTGGGAGAGGAAAAAAGTAAAGGCCAAGGAAGGTTTATAGCAACTAACCTGAGTACTGTTAACTTTAAAATTCATTATTTGTTGACTCAATTTCTAAATTCTTTATACATTTAATAACTTTGCCATCAATCATTCTAAAGGGTGTTGACCCAAAAAAATAGACTGCCAGATATTTCTCCAGCAAAAATGGGTTTATTTGGGATCAGCACAAAATTACAATTTGGAGTCTGCCATTGTGGTGGGCCCTGTGCAAGTCTCAGCAGGGCAAGGGAAGGAGAACTCTTTTATAGCGGGGAAAAGGAAGTTGGGAGGGCTGTAGTAAATCAAGAGTCTGTGGCTTTTCATTGGCTGAATCTTTGCCGATTCAAAAGAAAGAAGAGTATTTTTTCTTCCTGTTGGACTCAGCCGTGTCACAGAGCATGAGAGCTCCCCCTTCTGATCTCTACTTAATTGAAGTTTCTGTTAATTAACTTTTTAGAAGACAAATGATTAGAAACAAAGTTCGACAGATAAATATAATAAACATAAGAATGTTCAAACCCTTTCAGAATCACTTTTTTTAATGAAACCTTTCTGAAGAAATATCAGTAATACTTTAAAATTCTAATAATTATGATTTACTTTCTTAAATAAAATGATATTAAATTAAACACTGTATGCAAAAGTATATACCAAGGTAAAGAGTTGAACACGACTGAGCAACTGAACTGAATGTGTGATTTTTTTAAATGTAGGGCAGTATTTATAGAATTGTTTGGTTTAACTATGACAAACATTAGTGTAAGAAGGTAGGGAAAAGTTGTTGACCTACCAGATTAGTTTCAGGGAATTCATTTTACAAGTATTTTTTGGATTAGGTCCTGAGAATACAGTACCCTCTTGCAGAGCATAGAAGTTTAGATTGTAGGAACTCACAGAAGAAATAACATAATTGCCTTCCCTGAATTTATGTTGATTTAAGAGGCATAAGACCCTTAAAAATGAAAAGATATAAGTGCCTCTACAAATATCAGTATAAACCATTGATTCTGTATGTCTTCAGCTGTTTTCTACCTTTGCAGAAATCTAATTAAAAAGAAATTAGTAAATTTTGTTTCTTATTATAAAACTAATATGTATTTATTGTAGAGAATATGTAAGAAAGTAGAAATCAGTCAGTTCAGTTCAGTTGCTCAGTTGTGTCTGACTCTTTGCAAACCCCATGGACTGCAGCATGCCAGGCTTCCCTGTCCATCACCAACTCCTGGAGCTTACTTAAACTCATGTCCATCATGTCACTGATGCCATCCAACCATCTCATCCTCTCTCAAAATAACAAAATAAAAATCTGTTGTCCCTCTAGTAACATTTAATATATTTGCAATTATTATTATTATTATATAATATAATGGATATTATTTGCTATTATTTAGTACATTTATAGTCTTTTATCTATGTTTAGCATTGTCCTTTTTAAAAATTGAGCTATAATTATATAATTTTATATCCTTTATTCACTTTATATTAAATCAAGAACATTTCTCCAAACTGAATATTCAAGATAAAGTACAGGTAAAGGTGATGGAGAGTCTAATCATTTACATAATCTCAGGCATTGTTAAGTTTTAAACTTGTTGTATTCAAGTTCGGTAAGGAAAAATCTAACTTTCTACTTATTAGATAAAATGTTTGTAAGTCTAGATGTTTTAAATCTACAAGTTGTTACACTTTCTTGGAAATTAGGTAGCACTTATATCATGGCATTGAGAATTAATTATGCACATAACAATTAGATGATGTATTACAATTTATAAAAGATTGGCATTGCTTTGCACTCTTTCAAAAACTGGATATTGTAGTAATGTAGTCATATTTCTTCTATTTAGACTCATTTAGGATAATAGAGTTGAAGAATGCTCAATACAATTTTAATAATTATGAAATAAGCAAACTAATTTTACTGGATATACTGCTAGCGAACTTACCCCCTGTGTTTTTTCCCTCCTCTCATTGTCTCTTACTCATCTTTCTTCAAAAGTGAGATGGCAGACTACTTGACTGCAGAAGCCATGCCCTGTTTGTTTTTCTCTACAAGGCATAGCATGTTAATGTAGATACTAAACAATTACCTGTTCTTACTTTGACTTTGTTACTACTTTCTCCAGCTTCTCCCCACCCCCTCCACTTTTGCTCCCTCCTCTTTGATCTCCTTTGATTCTTCATTTGTCTTCTAAATGCTAGGTGGTCATCAGCATTTTGAGCTCCTCATTTATCTCCTAAATCTGTCATTCTTGACCTTTAAAATTTTTGCCTCAACATATCTGAAGGGCACCACAGTGGACAGATAACATTAGCTCTCTAATGGATAAAGGCATTGAATCTTAGCCACCCCTTTTCATGCATACACACATGCTAATCTTTATGCTCTCCTTGGGTAATCTAATGGATAACCAAATCTGTATCTCTAGATCTAGCCTAGACTGCTCACCTAAACTCCAGACCTGTATTTCAATTCATTTGGTGGATAGCTCTTGTCCATAAGCACTCAAATTCAACTATATCTAAAACAGTTTGTTGTTTTCATCAGATTGTATCTCCTTTTATATTATTCCTTATTCCTGTTAATGCCACTACTATCTCTTTCCTTGCCCAAGTAAAATCTTGGAGAGTATTTTTGATTTTTTCCTCTCCTCCACTTCACATATCTAGTTGGTTCCTATGTTCATTTGATTGTATCTTCCAAGAATCTTTCATGTTGATCTCACTTACTCCAGTCTTCATTCAGGCCTTATATTTTTCCTCATTTTACTTACTTCAATAACCTCTTAATTTGTCTGTCTGTAATTTCTTCCCACTCAGGGCTATCTGAATAAACTTGTCAGATCAACAAACCTGATCATGTTGTTCCCCTTTATATCCCTTCTTACCTCCCCATTGCCTGATCCTATAAAATACAAACTCCTTGTGTGTTACACAGATCCTTTGTGGTTTGGCCCATATACTCATTAGCCATTTCTCTCTTTTTTTAATTGGCAGATAATTGCCTTACAATATTGTGCTGGCTTCTGCCATACATCAACATGAATTAGCTACAGGTATACATATGTCTCCTCCCTCCTGAATCCCCCTCCCGTCTTCTTCTCCATCCCACCACTCTAGGTTGTCACAGAGCACTGGGTTGAGCTCCGTGTCACACAGCAAATTCCTACTTGCTATCTTGGAAGGAAAGTTATGACCAACCTAGATAGCATATTAAAAAGCAGAGATGTTACTTTGCCAACAAAGGTCCATCTAGTCAAGGCTATGGTTTTTCCAGTGGTCACGTATGGATGTGAGAGTTGGACTGTGGGGAAAGCTGAGCGCCAAAGAATTGATGCTTTTGAACTATGGTGTTGGAGAAGACTCCTGAGAGTCCCTTGGACTGCAAGGAGATCCAACCAGTCCATCCTGAAGGAGATCAGTCCTGGGTGTTCATTGGAAGGACTGATGCTGAAGCTGAAGCTCCAGTACTTTGGCCACCTCATGGGAAGAGTTGACTCATTGGAAAAGACCCTGATGCTGGGAGGGATTGGGGGCAGGAGGAGAAGGAAACGACAGAGGATGAGAAGGCTGGATGGCATCACTGACTCGATGGACATGAGTTTGAGTGAACTCCGGGAGTTGGTGATGGACAGGGAGGCCTGGGGTGCTGCGATTGATGGTGTTGCAAAGAGTCGGACACGACTGAGCAACTGAACTGAACTGAATCTATTTCATATATGGTAATGTGTAGGTTTCCATGCTATTCTCTTAATTCATCCCACCCTCGTCTTCCCTTGCTGTGTCCACACGTCTGTTCTCTGTGTCTGCATCTCCACTGCTGCCCTGCAAATAGGTTCATCTTTCCAGATTCCAAATGCATGTGTTGATATACAATGTTTGTGTTTCTTTTTCTGACTTCACTCTGTACAATAGGCTCTAGCTTCATCCACCTCATTAGGATTGACTCAAAGGCATTCTTTTTTATAGCTGAGTAATAGTCCATTGTATGTATGTACCACAATTTCTATATCCATCTGTTGATGGACATCTAGGTTGCTTCCATGTCCTAGCTATTGTAAAAAGTGCTGCAATGAACATTGGGGTACATGTGTCTGCTTCAATTCTGGTTTCCTCAGGGTATATGCTTAGTAGTGGGATTGTTAGGTCATATGGTAGTTTTATAAGGAATCTCCATACTGTTCTTCATAGTGGCTGTGTCAATTTACATTTCTACCAACAGTGCGAGAGGGTTCCCTTTTCTCCATATCCTCTCTAGCATTTATTTTTTGTAGATTTTTTAACAATAGCCATTTTGGTCAGTGTGAGGTGATACCTCATTGTCTTTTTGATTTGCATTTCTCTAATATTGAGCATCTTTTCATGTGTTTGTCGGCCATCTGTGTATTTTCTTTGGAGAAACGTCTGTTTAGGTCTTCTGCCCATTTTTTAAAATTTGTTTATTTTTTATTGAAGGATAATTGCTTTACAGAATTTTGATGTTTTCTGTCATACCTCAACATGAATCGGCCATAGGTATACTTATATCCCCTCCCTTTTCAACCTCCCTTCCATCTCCCTCCCCACCCCACCCCTCTAGGTTGATACAGAATCCCTGTTTGAATTTCCTGAGCCATACAGCAGATTTCCATTGGCTATCTATTTTACATATGGTAATGTAAGTTTCCATGTTACTCTTTCCATACACCTCACCCTCTCCTCCCCTCTCCCCGTGTCCATAAGTCTGTTCTCTATGTCTGTTTCTCCATTGTTCCCCTGTAAATAAATTCTTCAGTACCATTTTTCTAGATTCCATAAACATGTGTTAGAATATGGTATTTATCTTTCTTGTTCTGACTCACTTCACTCTGTATAATAGGTTCTGGGTTCATCCACCTCATTAGAATTGACTCAAATACGTTCCTTTTTATGGTGAGTACTATTCCATTGTGTTTATGTACCACAACTTCTTTATCCATTCATCTATTGATGGACACCTAGGTTGCTTCCATGTTCTAGCTATTGTAAATAGCACTGCAATGAACAATGGGATACATATGTCTCTTTCAATTTTGGCTTCCTCAGTGTATATGCCTAGTAGTGGGATTGTAGGGTCATATGGTAGGTTTTATTTCCTAGTTTTTTAAGGAATCTCCATACTGTTCTTCATAGTGGCTGTATCAATTTACATTCCCATCAACAGTGCAAGAGGGTTCCCTTTCCTCCATATCCTCTCCAGCATTTATTGTTTGTAGATTTTTTTAATGATAGCCATTTTGGTCAGTGTGAGGTGATAACCTCATTGTCATTTCAATTTGCATTTCTCTATCTCTAATATTGAGCATCTTTTCATGTGTTTGTTGTCCATCTGTATATTTTCTTTGGAGAAATGTCTGTTAGGTCTTCTGCCCATTTTTTGATTGGGTTGTTTGTTTTTCTTTTATTCTGTATGAGCTGTTTGTATATTTTGTTGTTTGTCAGTTGTTTCATTTGCAATTATTTTATCCCATTCTGAAAGTTGTCTTTGTTTTATCTTGTTTATTGTTTCCTTTGCTGTGCAAAAGCTTTTAAGTTTAATTATGTCCCATTAGTTTACATTTGTTTTTATTTCCATTACTCTAGGAGGTGGGTCAAAGAAGATCTTTCTGGGATATATATCATAGAGTGTACCACCTATGTTTCCCTCTAAGAGCTTCTGGCCATTTCTTATTGCCAACATTTATTTAGTGTGCTCCAACCAAATTCACTAGGATCTGTCATGTCCCTCCTTGTTTATACTTCTGTCTCCAATAATTATGTATTTGCAAATTTTATATTCCTGTTAAGCCTCTTATTGTCTGCTTGTTTTGATCTCTGTCTTTCATATCTTTCCTCAATGTCTGGTAAGCCTTGGTTAAACAACTTATATTTTAAAATGGGGCACTAAAAAACTGATTAGGAGACTTCCCTGGTGGTCCAGTGGCTAAGACTCTGTACTGCCAATGCAGGGGGTGCAGGTTCAGTCCCTGGTGAGGGAAATAACATGCCATGTGCTGCATGGCATGACCAAAAGATGAAAAAATAATAATTTTTTAAAAATTGAAAACTCCAAATTCATCCAATCCTTTCATTTTATTGTCTTTAGTATCTTAGTTACCTTGGGCTAGTCATAGTCCCTTGATAAGGATTTTCCCATCTCCACTTGGATGTGTAGACTACCAGTATTCTGTGAACTAAATCTTCCTGCTTTCAGTCTGTTTCCCACCCTCATCTGTGTTGAGTGTCCCCCAATCCAGAGATACTCCCAAATTCCCTATTTGTAAACAAAAAAACAAAACTAAACTTCTAATCTTCTTCCCAGATTGGGGATAAAGCAATCTCTGGTTATATGGAGAAGCAAAGGGGATTTAAACATGTAATTTACTTCTAAACTAAACTTTCATCCTGTTCTCTAGGTTTCAGCCCTATCTTAACAACTTACAAGTTTATTCACAGTGCATGTGTGCATACTCAGTTGAGTCCAACTCCTTGCACCTCCATGAACTGTAGCCTACTTGATTCCTCTGTCCATGGAATTTTCCAGGCAAGAATACTGGAGTGGGTTGCCATTTCCTACTCCAGGGGATCTTCCCAACCCAAGGATTGAACTCGCTTCTCCTGGATCTCCAGCCCTGGCAGGCGATTCTTTACCTGAGCCACCTAAGACTCCCATTACTTACAGAGGTGCAGCTAATTCATGAGCCATTTTAGAGATTCTGTTTAAAAGTCACTTTCATTACTTGAGTTAGGAATTTGCCTTTTTTGCATTAGCTAAGTCTGTTATTACTTGTACATCTGTTTTCCCTTTTCCAAAGTTATGTTGTTGTCACCTTTTCTGATTTCTTTGTCCTTGTAGGTTTATAAAGTTTTTTAAAGTTTTAATATTATTTTAGTGGGTTTTAGAGAGGAAACAAAAAGTCAGTGTATATGTTCACTCTGCTATACTTACCTAAACTACTCTTTCCAAACTGTTGATAATGCCAAATTATTTCTGGCTTTACTTATCTCTCTGTCAAACAAAAAGAGTTAGATAATCTCTCTTCTGTGCTCCTGTGACACTCTATGTATGCTTTTGTTATGGAATTGATCCCATTGAATCATATCTTGTTTTTAATTCATCTCTCCTACCACACATTGTTGTACAACCTATATATTGTTGTACAACTAGTATATTGTTGTACAACTAATATTCCAGAACTTTTTCATCTGGGAAAACTGGAACTCTACAACTCCACATTTACCCCTCCTCTCAGCTACCATTCTACTTCTGTTTTTATGAGTTTGACTACTCTAGATAGCTCATATAAGTGGAATCATACAGTATTTGTTTTTCTGTGACTGGTTTATTTCACTTAGCATAATGTCCTCAATGTTCATCCATGTTTTAGCATGTGTTAGCATTTCCTCTCATTTTAAGGCCAAATAGTATTCCGTTATATGTCTATATGTTTTGTTTATCTGTTTATTCATTGATGGATGTTTGGTTTCCACCTTTTGACTGTAGAGAATAATGCTGTTATGAATATGGGTGTACAAATATCTATTTGAGACCCTGATTTCAATTATTTTGGATATATATACTTAGAAGTGTCATCATTTTTATGACATTGACATTTTTAAAGAAAACAGTCCCCCCCTTTGTAAAAATAGAATGTCTTTCATTTGGGGCTTTTGTGATGTGCTAAGATTCAGGTAACACATTCCTGGACAGAATGCTGCATTGAAAATAATATATTCTGCTTTCCTTTTGTCTTTCAATTTTGTTCATAATTTCTATATGTTGTGGTATGAACTTTAATGTAGCCTTTATATCTTTATTTTCTCCCTGCTTTTAAACATGAAATGTCTCACCCTCTTCTAAGATTAACTATCCACTGTTTTTTTTTAATTAAAGAAAATTAACTCTGTACTATATCTGAAGTTTTATACTGATGTGTGCAATCAGGTAAATGTTTAACTGGATTTTTCCCATTTTTTGTAACATCATTTATTGAATGAACAACAAATGAATCATATGTTGAATCCTCTGGAAGTATTTATGTGAAGTTCTTAGATTTACTAATTTCTATTGACCAGTCATTTTTATACCACTATCTTAATGCTTTAATTATTACATATTATAAATAATAGATTGTAGTATCTACTAGAGAACCTATAAAGCAGATCCCTTAACCACAGATTTTTCTACTCAGTTGTAAGAGTACTTTTTAAAGTTTAATAATATACATTAACAATAAAATAAAGTTAGTCCAATCTTTATTTTGTTTGTTCTTTAGATAAGTTAACCTATATGCATACACAAAGAAAACCAGATAAAAGAAACAGAACTATTGACCTTTCTCCAGTCTCTCTAAAGAAAAATCTAAACTTTAAAGAATTACCAGCAAATTAGCAAGAATTACCAGTGAAATGCCAAACAGAGAGTCTTCTGTTTCAAGACCCTCTTGTAGTATCTCTGATCACCTCCTAAATGCTGTCTCCCTAATAGTCCTCTGAGATTATGCAAAGATGATGTCACTGTCAGCCACCAGCAAGAATAGATATTGGTTGTTTAAACAGACCATTTTGGAACATTTGCTTCCCTCAAGAGCAAGTGAAAATGCTTTGCAGTTAAATATTTGTGTCTAACACATTCTTCAGGTGGGGGATAGTTTCTTTATGCAGTGGTACCTCAGCTGCAGTCAATACCAAAATCAGGTTGATTATGTTCTTTGCAGCCAAAGAAGGAGGAACTCTATACAGTCAGTAAAACCAAGACCTGGAGCTGACTGGCTCAGATCATGAACTTCTTATTGCAAAATTCAGACTTAAATGGAAGAAAGTAGGGAAAACCACTAGGCCATTAAGGTATGACCTAAATCAAATCCCTTATGATTACAGTGGAGGTAACAAATAGATTCAAGGGATTATATCCGATAGACAGAGTGCCTGAAAAACTATGGACAGAGGTTCATAATACTATGTAGGAGGTGGTGACCAAGGCCGTCCCCAAGAAAAAGAAATGCAACAGAGGCAGAGTGGTTGGAGGAGGAGTCTTTACAAATAGCTGAGGAAAAGAAGAGAAGCAAAAGGCAAGGGAGAAAGGGAAAGATACACCCAACTGAATGCAGAGTTTCAGAGAATAGCAAGGAAAGATAAGAAGGCCTTCTTAAATGAACAATGCAAAGAAATAGAGGACAACAGTAGAATGTGAAAGACTAGAGATCTATTCAAGAAATTTGGAGATATCAAGGGAACATTTCATGCAAGGATGGGCACAATAAAGGACAGAAATGGTAAGGACCTAAATGAAACAGAAGAGATTAAGAAGAGATAGCAAGAATACACAGAACAGTTGTACAAAAAAATGTCTTAATTACCCGGATAACCGTGATGGCATGGTCACTCATCTAGAGCCAGATATCCTGGAATGTGCCGTCAAATGGGCCTTAGGAAGCATTACTACAAACAAAGCAAGTGCAGGTGATGGAATTTCAGCTGAACTATTTCAAATCCTAAAAGAGGATGCTATTAAAGTGCTGCACTCAATATGCCAGAAAATTTGGAGAACAGCAGTGGCCACAGGATTGGAAAAGGTCAATTTTCATTTCAATCCCAAAGAAGAGCAATGCCAAAGAATGTTCTGACTGCCATACAATTGCACTCTTTTCATATGCTAGCAAGGTTATGCTCAAAATCCTTCAAGCTAGGCTTCAGCAGTACGTGAACTGAGAACTTGCAGATGTTCAAGCTGGATTAAGAAAAAGGCAGAGGAACCAGAGATCAAATTGCCAACATTTTGTTGAATCATGGAGAAAGCAAGGGAGTTCCAGAAAAACCATCTACTTCTGCTTCATTGACTATACTTAAACCTTTAACTGTGTGGATCACAGCAAACTGTGGAAAATTCTTAAAGAGAAGGAAGTACCAGACCATCTTACCTGCCTCCTGAGAAATCTGTATATAGGTCAAAACACAACAGTTAAAACTGGACATAGAGCAACTGACTGGTTCCAAATTGGGAAAGGAGTACGATAAGGCTATACATTGTCACCCTGCTTATTTAACTTCTATGCAGAGTACATCAGTGAAATGCCAGGCTGGATGAATCACAAGCTGGAACAAAGATTGCCAGAAGAAATATCAGCAACCTCAGATATGCAGATGATACCACTCTAATGGCAGAAAGTGAAGAGGAACTAAAGAGCCTCTTGATGAAAAGAGGAGAGTGAAAAAGCTGGCTTGAAACTCAACATTCAAACAACCTTAAGTTCATGGATTCCAGTCCCATCACTTCATGGCAAATACAAGGGGGGAAAAAGTGGAAGCAGTGACAGGTTTTATTGGGCTCCAAAATCACCACAGACAGTGATTGCAGCCATTAAAATTAAAAGACTCTTGCTCCTTGGAAGAAAAACTATGACAAACCTAGATAGCATATTAAAAAGCAGAGGCATCACTTTGCTGACAAAAGTCTGTTTGTTCTAAACTGTGGTTTTTCCAGAGTCATGTACGGATCTGAGAGTTGGACCATAAAGAAGGCTGAGCACTGAAGAATTGATTCTTTCAAATTGTGGTGCTGGGAAAGACTCTTGAAAGTCCCTCAGACAGCAAGGAGATCAAACCAGTCAATCCTAAAGAAATCAACCCTGAATATTCATCAGAAGGACTGATGCTGAAGCTGAAGCTCCAATACTTTGGCCACCTGATGTGAAGAACTGACTCATTGCAAAAGACCCTGACACTAGGAAAGATTGAAGGCAAAAGGAGAAGAAGGTGGCAGAGGATGAGATGGTTAGATAGCATCGCTGACTCAATGGACATGAATTTGAGCAAACTCAGGGAGATACAGGAAGACAGAGGAGCCTGGCATGATATAGTCCAGAAGGTTGCAAAGAGTCAAACATGACTTAGCAACTGAGCAACAGTTTTTAAGCACTCGGTTATAATATAGGACTAGGTTGTAAGGCTTAAGCTGGAACCCCTAGTACAGTGAGAACTCATGGCTCTTTTCTCTTATTGTTTCCTTTCTTTTCATTCATAACCTAGTGGGTTGTTATTCTTCTTATGCCTACTTTCAGATGTGTTTACACACTTAATTTAAATAAACTTTGGTCTAATTTTTAATTTATTGGTATCTTCTGAGTAATCATATACATTAAAACCTTTGAATTTGAAATTGTTTTCTAATTCATGCAAAAATTCATCTAGTAAAATACCACCATATTTGGGACAGAGGAAGCAGACACTCTTCCCAAGGACTTCAGTGTATAGTGACTAATCCAACATTTTATTCTTTTCATTATTGGAGAGACTCAACAGGAGCTGAAAACTAAATCAAGTATCTTGAGTAACTCCAAGGTTCTTTGGATAGCTTTAAACACTACCCTCTCTCTGAAGATGTACAATCATGTTTAGAACATCTGCCCTTTGGGGCTCTACCTAACTTTGCTCTCTTATTTTTTGAGGGAACAACAGTTTAGATAGATGCAATCTCCTGTGGGGAGCAGACAGTGTCTGAGGAGCAAGAACCCAGAGAGACAGAGACATGGTTAGTAAATGGTAGCCAGTGCTGATAACAATAGAAAAATGATTGCCTTTCAAGATTTTAAGAGCATCAAGTATTCTGGCAGAGCTTCCTAGGCTATATAACTTCTAATCTAGACTGATGAAGAATATCGTTGAAGACAACACATCATGGCAGTGGCTAAGCAGAAAACCCTGTTGAGTGAAATATGTTCTCTGCCATCACAGGAAACATAGTCATGGAAGTGTCTTCCCTTGCCTTGTGAATTGGGAAGGTAGTGAAATCAATGAAATTTTGCAATTCTCAAAAATTAAAGTAAATTAATTTATAGAAAGAAATTCTAAATTTACATTTTAAAGCAACTTTATTTTTAAAAATTGTGCTGGTGAATTATTTTGTATATAAACAATTTTCTGTTTCAGTGTGGTTATTTAACATTGACTATAATCTATTAAGTAGAGTACATTTCTAAAATATTTAAATTGCTTATGTTCTCCTCTAGGAGTTTTATAGTTTCTGGTCTTACATTTAGATCTTTAATCCATTTTGAGTTTATTTTTGTGTATGGTGTTAGAAAGTGTTCTAGTTTCATTCTTTTACAAGTGGTTGACCAGTTTTCCCAGCACCACTTGTTAAAGAGGTTGTCTTTTTTCCATTGTATATCCTTGTCTCCTTTGTCGAAGATAAGGTGTCCATAGGTACCTGGATTTATCTCTGGGCTTTCTATTCTGTTCCATTGATCTATATTTCTGTCTTTGTGCCAGTACCATACTGTCTTGATGACTGTGGCTTTGTAGTAGAGCCTGAAGCCAGGCAGGTTGATTCCTCCAGTTCCATTCTTCTTTCTCAAGATTGCTTTGACTATTTGAGGTTTTTTGTATTTCCATACACGTTGTGAGATTATTTGTTCTAGTTCTGTGAAAAATACCATTGGTAGCTTGATAGGGATTGTATTGAATCTATAGATTGCTTTGGGTACTATAGTGATTTTCACAATATTGATTCTTCCAATCCATGAACATGGTATCTTTCTCCATCTATTTGTGTCCTCTTTGATTTCTTTCATCAGTGTTTTATAGTTTTCTATGTATAGGTCTTTTGTTTCTTTAGGTAGATATACTCCTAAGTATTTTATTCTTTTTGTTGCAATGGTGAATGGTATTGTTTCCTTAATTTCTCTTTCTGTTTTCTCATTGTTAGTGTATAGGAATGCAAGGGATTTCTGTGTGTTAATTTTATATCCTGCAACATTACTGTATTCATTGATTAGCTCTAGTAGTTTTCTGGTAGAGTCTTTAGGGTTTTCTATGTAGAGGATCATGTCATCTGAAAACAGTGAGAGTTTTACTTCTTCTTTTCCTATCTGGATTCCTTTTATTTCTTTTTCTGCTCTGATTGCTGTGGCCAACACTTCCAAAACTATGTTGAATAGTAGTGGTGAGAGTGGGCACCCTTGTCTTGTTCCTGACTTTAAGGGAAATTCTTTCAATTTTTCACCATTGAGGATAATGTTTGCTGTGGGTTTGTCATATATAGCTTTTATTATGTTGAGGTATGTTCCTTCCATTCCTGCTTTCTGGAGAGTTTTTATCATAAATGAATGTTGAATTTTGTCAAAGGCTTTTTCTGCTTCTATTGAGATAATCATACGGTTTTTATCTTTCAATTTGTTAATGTGGTGTATTACATTGATTGATTTGCAGATATTAAGGAATCCTTGCATTCCTGGGATAAAGCCCACTTGGTCATGATGTATGATCTTTTTAATATGTTGTTGGATTCTGTTTACTAGAATTTTGTTACGGATTTTTGCATCTATGTTCATCAGTGATATTGGCCTGTAGTTTTCTTTTTTTGTGGCATCTTTGTCTGGTTTTGGTATTTGGGTGATGGTAGCCTCATAGAATGAGTTTGGAAGTTTGCCTTCTGCAATTTTCTGAAAGAGTTTGAGTAAGATAGGTGTTAGCTTTTCTCTAAATTTTTGGTAGAATTCAGCTGTGAAGCCATCTGTTCCTGGCATTTTGTTTGCTGGAAGATTTCTGATTACAGTTTCAATTTCCGTGCTTGTGATGGGTCTGTTAAGATCTTCTATTTCTTCCTGGTTCAGTTTTGGAAAGTTATACTTTTCTAAGAATTTGTCCATTTCTTCCAAGTTGTCCATTTTATTGGCATATAGCTGCTGGTGGTAGTCTCTTATGATCCTTTGTATATAGGGTTGTGGAATTCAAGGCTTAGATTCAGAAATTGATATATCCAAAATTACCCTTAAAAATGCCGTAGGAAGTCATATTGGAATCTAGAGAATCATATTATATGAATGGCTTGTGTTTCAAAGCTTTGTTGTCTTTTAGAATATGTACTTTATGTTTGAATGATAGAGTCAAACTCTTTGTAGAGGAATGCTCAGATGATGATCTTACAATCAAGTGAGAAGCCAGCAAATTCACACCACTCATGTAATGCTCACTTCAGAGCATATACTCTGAGAATCAGGCAGGATTGTCTATACTGTTTATAGAGTAAATTGTCATTTTTTTCTTTTACTGGTGAGCTTATTATGGTTGAACTTGTGATAATAAACTTTATAAAGACATAATTCCACAGTATATGATTATATATTTATGTTAAAAGTTCCACCTGAATTTTTTCTGATATTTTTGTTATCCACATAGGAAAAAAATGATGCTATACTATGTCTTTCCTTTATTCTCTACAGATAATGGATTCTGAATTAATGCATAGTATAGTCGGAAGCTATCTTAAACCTCCAGAAAGAGTGTGTGTTCCATCAGTCACCCAGAGTGATGAATCATCTCAGACTCGCTACTCTGTGAACTTAGAAGTTACATCTTCTAAGATGCTTCGTAGTCCAAATAGCCAAGGTAATGCCAATAAAAAAATCACATTTAAAATTAGGGGAATTAGGAAGCATGTTATATAAAACTCTTCACTTTTATGTAGAAAATAAGATGATTGTATATTTAACTAATCTTAGTAAAATGCTAATTTTGACTCTGTTGCTTAAAGTTTCTGTAAATTTAATTTACTTAACATTTTTTATTTTGGCTTCTTTGCTATAAGATGAAAATTAATATAACCAGCTAGGCACATATTGCAGATTTATCATTAAAAATGTCATTCAAAATAGGAAAATATTCTGAAGAATAAAAGGTCAGATTTGGAGAATCCTTCTAATGAATAAGATGGTTAGAATATTAAAGAATTAAGTTGATTTTAATCTTAGTCAAGAATTAAATTCAGAAATTGCATATATCCGAAATTACCCTTGAAAATTCTTCATGAATCCAGTTCATTGGAGTAACTACAAAATACAAGTATTATAACTTTTAAAATATAAGTTTAGGAGAATCTTAAAATTGAATTAGAAAAACATTTATGATTCCAGGAATACCTGTACCATATACATTACTTTCTAAGATACTGATAGTCATGTTTTTTGATCTTTTATAATAATGGTTGCCATTATAAATAGACTATAGCTTTGTGGAACAAAGCAACTACAAGAAATATTAATCTAAACCAAACAATAATCTCTAACACATATCTTTCTAATTGGATATGAACTATATGAAAGTTAATCTTGAACATTTATTTATATTCCATTCATCTCTAGTTTTATAATTTGAAGTTGTAACTTAGAAGAACATATAATACTTGAAAATTTTATAACTTGAGCTTACCTGAATTATGAAGATATTAATATATGAGTAATAATCATAGTAGTACGTGTGTAACACAATCTTTCAAGCCTGACATCAGTTAAACCACTAGGTTGTAATTTTTTCTTGATGGAAGAAGCAGTGTTCTACCTCATATGTCCTAAAAATTAACATTATATCTTGTACAAAGAAACAATAAATGTTTGTGATTTGACTGAAACTGAATACATCAAGAACTGAGAAAAAATTTTAACTTTAAACCTAAATTTCCTTGTTAATTAGTGAACAGCATATTTTAATTTTCCTTATCCATGCTCAGACTTGTATGCCTCAAACTTCCCCTCCTTTCTCCCTTCCTCCCTCTCTTCCTTCCTTCTTCACCCGCTTCTTCCCTTCCTCCCCACACTCCTGTCTCTCTAACTCTCTCCCTCTCTCTATACACACACACACACATATACATATATATCTTTTTTGCATATGTTTTGAACATATTTGCTTTGTTAAATTAAAATGTGATTATTAGCTTTCTCACATCTCAAACTTAGAAAATTACTAAATATAATCATAAATATATTATTTTTATAAGACATGTTAGAATTTGTCCCTCTTTAGAATTTTAGTCATTTTTCTTTTTTATGAGGAATATAAATTACTTTTTTTTTTACTTAACTAGCAAAAATATACTGCCCACTTTTATATGCTGCTATGATTATAAGTGCTCAAAAATTCTCACTTAAAATATCAAGGAAATTTTTTCAACAGCTCTTATTTTAGCATTAAAAACTCTTCAGGAAAAGATTCATCGTTTAGAGTTAGAGAGAACACAAGCTGAAGATAACCTGAACATTCTTTCCAGAGAAGCGGCACAATATAAAAAGGCCTTGGAGAATGAAACAAGTGAGAGAAATCTGGCACATGAGGAACTGATAAAGCAGAAAAAAGGTAAGAAAATTCAGTAATTCTCAGAAGGAAGAGGTTGCGAAAGTTTACAACTTGAAAATAAAAAGCCCAATCTGAGAAGGTTTACTCAATATCTTTGTTCTTATATGCATTCAAACCTTGCAGGCTTGTTCTCAGATATTTTGATATTAGCACTAAATGGATATAATTTTAAACTTGCCTGTATATTATCTGTTATTACAGTTCATAAATTATTGAGATTAAAAGAAAAATTAAGTTTTTAGGCAAGTTGTATTTAGGAATTATAATATTTTCAGAATACCAACAGAATTCGTGTATTATTCAGTTCAGTTCAGTTGCCCAGTCATGTCCGACTCTTTGCAACCCTGTGAACTGCAGCACGCCAGGCCTTCCTGTCCATCACCAACTCCCAGAGTTTACCCAAACCCATGTCCATTGAGTCGGTGATGCCAAACAGCCATCTCATCCTCTGATGTCCCCTTCTCCTCCTGCCCCCAATCCCTCCCAGCATCAGGGTCTTTTCCAATGAGTCAACTCTTCGCATAGAGGTGGCCAAAATACTGGAGTTTCAGCTTCAGCACCAGTCCTTCCAATGAACACCCAAGACTGATCTCCTTTAGGATGGACTGGTTGTATCTCCCTGCAGTCCAAGGGACTCACAAGAGTCCTCTCTGACACCACGGTTCAAAAGCTTCAATTCTTTGGCACTCAGCTTTCTTCACAGTCCAAATCTCACATCCATACATGACCACTGGAAAAACCATAGCCTTGACTAGACGGACCTTTGTTGGCAAAGTAATGTCTCTGCTTTTTAATATGCTGTCTAGGTTGGTCATGACTTTCCTTCCAAGGAGTAAGCGTCTTTTAATTTCATGGCTGCAGTCACCATCTATAGTGATTTTGGAGCCCCCAAAAATAAAGTCAGCCACTGTTTCCACTGTTTCCCCATCTATTTGCCATGAAGTGATGGGACCAGATGCCATGATCTTAGTTTTCTGAATGTTGAGTTTTAAGCCAACTTTTTCACTCTTTCACTTTCATCAAGAGGCTCTTTAGTTCTTCTTTGCTTTCTTCCATAAGGGTGGTATCATCTGCATATCTGTGGTTATTGATATTTCTCCTGGAAATCTAGATTCCAGCTTGTGCTTCCTCCAGCCCAACGTTTCTCATAATGTACTCTGCATATAAGTTAAATAAGCAGGGTGATAATATACAGCCTTGACGTACTCCTTTTCCTATTTGGAACCAGTCTGTTGTTCCATGTCCAGTTCTAACTGTTGCTTCCTGACCTGTATACAGATTTCTGAGGAGGCAGGTCAGATGGTCTGGTATTCCCATCTCTTTAAGAATTTTCCACAGTTTATTGTGATCCACACAGTCAGAGTCTTTGGCATAGTCAATAAAGCAGAAATAGATGATTTTGTGGAACTCTCTTGCTTTTTTTATAATCCAGCACATGTTGGCAATTTGATTTCTGGTTCCTCTGCCTTTTCTAAAACCAGCTTGAACATCTGGAAGTTCACGGTTCATGTATTGTTGAATCCTGGCTTGGAGAATTTTAAACATTACTTTACTAGCATGTGAGATGAGTGCAATTGTGCAGTAGTTTGAGCATTCTTTGGCATTGCCTTTCTTTGAGAAAGGCAATATATTATCATATCATATATTATATATTATTATCATATCATATATTATTAGCCTGCAATATAATTTAAATGTTTCCTATTTTTAATAGTTTTTTAAAAATTTGAAAATAAAAGCAATACTAGTAGTTAAATAATATAAAAATAAAACAATAAAAATAACTTAAAAGATTAATTGGAAGAAGTGGACAGGTAGGTGGTTTCTGAGGAAATTAGGAAAAGGACTTCTGGACACAAATTTTAGAGATTTAGAACATAAGTTATATATAAAGTTCACTTCAAAACTGTGGCATGTTTTCCTCCTGTAACACTATATCACCCTCATAAACAAGGTTCAAGTTTGTGTTTTAACTTAAAAATAGACGAAATGAGGAGAAAAAAAAGTCCTGAGGTAACTGAACGAACATAGAATAAAGAGCCAAGGAAGCTAAAGAATTAGAATGAGGTTGCTTAGTTCTTACAGAATTAACTATGTGATCAGTAGTTGAGAAATAAGGAGAATGGAAATGGTAGAATGCATATATCTGAGTTTTCTGAAAGAGAAGAAATATACATTTTTATATTATATTATATTATATTATATTATATTATATAAATATTAGGGAAGAGACTTTCAGTCAGTTCAGTCGCTCAGTGGTGTCCGACTCTTTGCTACCCTGTGGACTGCAGCACACCAGGCTACCCTGTCCATCACCAACTCCCGGAGCTTACTCAAACTCATGGCCATAGAGTTGTGATGCCATCCAACCATCTCATCCTCTGTCATCCCATTCTCCTCCTGCCCTCAATCTTTCCCAGCATCAGGGTCTTTTCAAATGAGTCAGTTCTTCGCATCAGGTGGCCAAAGTATTGAAGCTTCAGCTTCAGCATCAGTCCTTCCAATGATATTCAGGATTGATTTCCTTTAGGATGGACTGGTTGGATTTCCTTGCTGTCCAGGGAACTCTCAAGAGTGTTCTCCAACACCACAGTTTAAAAGCATCAGTTCTTCAGCTCTCAGCTTTCTTTATAGTCCAACTCTCACATTCATTCATGACTACTGGAAAAACCATAGCTTTGACTAGATGGACCTTTGCTGGCAAAGTAACGTCTCTGCTTTTTAATATGCTGTCTAGGATAGCCATAACTTTTCTTCCAAGGAGTAAGCATCTTTTAATTTTATGGGTGCAGTCACCATCTGCAGTGATTTTGGAGCCCCAAAAAATAAAGTCTCTCTTATCCATTCATCTGCTGATGGGCATCTAGGTTGCTTCCATGTCCTGGCTATTATAAACAGTGCCGCGATGAACATTGGGGTGCACGTGTCTCTTTCAGATCTGGTTTCCTCGGTGTGTATGCCCAGAAGTGGGATTGCTGGGTCACATGGCAGTTCTATTTCCAGTTTTTTAAGAAATCTCCACACTGTTCTCCATAGCGGCTGTACTAGTTTGCATTCCCACCAACAGTGTAAGAGGGTTCCCTTTTCTCCACACCCTCTCGCATTTATTGCTTGTAGACTTTTGGATAGCAGCCATCCTGACTGGTGTGTAATGGTACCTCATTGTGGTTTTGATTTGCATTTCTCTGATAATGAGTGATGTTGAGCATCTTTTCATGTGTTTGTTAGCCATCTGTATGTCTTCTTTGGAGAAATGTCTGTTTAGTTCTTTGGCCCATTTTTTGAGAAGCTGTGGTACATATATACCATGGAATATTACTCAGCCATTAAAAAGAATTCATTTGAATCAGTTCTAATGAGATGGATGAAACTGGAGCCCATTATACAGAGTGAAGTAAGCCAGAATGATAAAGGCCATTACAGTATACTAACACATATATATGGAATTTAGAAAGATGGTAATGATAACCCTATATGCAAAACAGAAAAAGAGACACAGATGTACAGAACAGACTTTTGAACTCTGTGGGAGAAGGCGAGGGTGGGATGTTTCAAGAGAACAGCATCAAAACATGTATATTATCTAGGGTGAAACAGATCACCAGCCCAGGTGGGATGCATGAGACAAGTGCTCGGGCCTGGTGCACTGGGAAGACCCAGAGGGATTGGGTAGAGAGGGAGGTGGGTGGGGGGATCAGGATGGGGAATACATGTAAATCCATGGCTGATTCATGTCAATGTATGACAAAAGCCACTACAATATTGTAAAGTAATTAGCCTCCAACTAATAAAAATAGATGGAAAAAAAAAATAAAGTCTCTCACTGTTTCTATGTTTCCCCATCTATTTGCCCTGAAGTGATGGGACCAGATGCCATTATCTTTTTTTCTGAATTGAGTTTTAAGCCAATTTTTTCACTTTCCTCTTTCACTTTTGTCAAGAGGCTCTTTAGTTCCTCTTCACTTTCTGCCATAAATGTGGTATCATCTGCATATCTGAGGTTATTGATATTTCTCCTGGCAGTGTTGTTTCCAGCTTGTGCTTCCTCCAGTCCAGCATTTTTCATGATGTACTCTGCATATAAGTTAAATAAACAGGGTGATAATATACAGCCTTGACATACTCCTTTCCCAATTTGGAACCAGTCTGTTGTTCCATGTCCAGTTCTAACTGTTGATTCTTGACCTGCATACAGATTTCTGAGGAGGCAGGTCAGATGATCTGGTATTCCCATCTCTTTCAGCATTTTCCAGTTTGTTGTGATCCACACAGTCAAAACTTTGACATAGTCAACAAAGCAGAAGTAGATGTTTTTCTGGAACTCTCTTGCTTTTTCGATGATCAGTGGATGTTGGCAATTTGACCTCTGGTTCTTCTGCATTTTCTAAATCTAGCTTGAACAACTGGAAGTTCACAGTTCATGTACTGTTGAAGCCTCATTTAGAGGATTTTGAGCATTATTTTGCTAGTGTATGAGATGAGTACAATTGTGTGGTAGTTTGAGCATTCTTTGGCATTGCCCTTCTTTGGGATTAGAATGAAAACTGACCTTTTCCAGTCCTGTGGCCCCTGCTGAGTTTTCCAAATTTGCTGGCATTTCGAGTGCAGCACTTTCACAGCATCATCTTTTAGAATTTGAAATAGTGCAATTCGAATTCCATCACCTCCACTAGCTTTGTTCATAGTGATGCCTCTTCCTAAGGCCCACTTGACCTCATATTCCAGGATGTCTGGCACTAGGTGAGTGATCACACCGTCATGATTATCTGGGTAATGAAGCTCTTTATTGTGTAGTTCTTCTGTGTATTGTTGCCACCCCTTCTTAATATCTTCTGCTTCTGTTAGGTCCTTACCATTTCTCTCCTTTATTGTGCCCATCTTTGTATGAAATGTTCCCTTAGGTCTTCTGTTTTCCAGATGGTGTTATTTCCCAGGAATAGCCAGGTTTTTGTGATCCCACCAGTCACTGACATCCTTCCCTTTCAGAAGTATACTCTCTAGGTCTTTATGAGTCAATGTTAAATTAGTTATATATAATTAATGAGATATTCACAAAATTTATGTTAATAATTTCGGAAGAGTCATTATTTAGAAGTAAAGAAGTTTTAAACTTCTGGCTTTTGATTGAATTCATATAATACATTTCTTGTAATAACTCTCTGATATTGATTATTACTTTTTGTTTTTCATAGATATAAGTATGCAGTTAAGCTCAGCCCAGTCTCGCTGCATCCTCCTAGAGAAGCAACTAGAATATACAAAGAGAATGGTTCTCAATGTAGAACGAGAGAAGAATATGATCCTAGAACAACAGGTGACTATATTTTCTATAGTAATATATGTTTTTGAAGAATATTTAATGTCATGGGAAGATTGTCATATTGTAATTTAAATAGGATACGAAGCTGTATATAGGAAATTTCCAGTTACAGTGATGCACACTAAGTCATTTGAATCAACTTTTCTATAGAGGAAAACACAAACCCTGGACAGAATATTAAAAAAGAAAGAGGGAAGGGATGGAGGGAGAAATAAAGGAAGAAAAGAAAATACACAGAAGTGGTGGAGAGTTAACAAGGTGATGAAAGGTCACCAATTCAGAAATCTGTGTGCATACTTAAATTCAAAGAAGTTGACCTCCACAGTGGTTGGTTTTGGGTCCCTTCCTTTTCAGGACATTTTTGATTCCAGAAGAGTCAGTTGAAAGGCTAAATAGTGCTTTTGAAAGCCATCATTATGGGGCTAAAGAAGTTAGAGTTCAGGATCTGCCAAGGGTAGGAACCCTGGTAAATATTCTGTGCTCTGAATGCTTTTTAATGATGAACAAGAAGGAAAACAAGATAGATTACAGCTCAGCTCTAGATTATCAGAGTAATCTAGAAAATCTTAGTCCCTGAAATTGGATTAAAGTGATCCTTGGTGGCTAATGTTCCCAGGGTCCTCAAATTATTTCTATAAACCTTTCTTCTACACAGTGAGAAACTTTTTAATGAAAGATAACCAGGCAGAAGGAGATAAAACACTGTCAAAAGAAATGGCATACATAACAGACTATATGTAAACAGTCTCACAAGTTAGCTCCAGCTAGATCCTGGCTCTAGAAGATACAGACTTTAAAATAATTATACTTGCTGTAATCAAGGAGATAGAAAATAGGACCAAATTTTCAGCATAACATTAGAAACCATAAAATGGCAGAGCAGATTTGAGAAGGAACCAAATAAAAATTACATATTGTAAAAAATACAGTAAATGGAATTGAGAACTTAATGGTGCATCTAACAGCAGATCAGAAGAGATAATTAGTGAATTCGAAGATGAAACCATCCAGATCAATGAAGAGACAAAACAATGGTAAGTTTAGAAAAGAGAGCAAGAGACATAAGTTAGAGTGAGGTCAAATTTATGTGTGATTGGAATTCCAAAAGGAAAAGAGAGAGAATAGGACAGAAACAATATTTGAAGATATAATGGCTGGGAAGTTTAAAAAATTGACTAAAAAAATAATCACACCACAAATTTAAGAAATCCTATAAAACCAAAGCAGGAAAAATAAAAAGAAATAAAATAAATAATAAGACAAGAATAAAATCCTAAAAGCTGCTGGGGAAAATAAAAAGGTTATTTTCAAAAGGACAATAATTAAATTGACAGCTGACTTCTCAATACTGAATCTGGAAGAAAACAAACTGATTATAATTAAGATATTAAAAGAAAATAACTGTCAGTCTAGAGTCCAATGCCTGGTGAAAATATCCTCCAGAAATAAAGGTGAAGTGAAGACATTTTAAGACTGACCAAATCTGAGGTAGTTTGTTACTAGGAGATACATTCTAAAGGAAACACTGAAGGTATCATTCAGATGAAGGAAGAGTATCTTAGATGGAAGGTCAGAGATGCAAGGAATGAAGAACAATGAAGATGGTAAATATATAGGTAAATAAATATATAAAAAATATATATATATATAACAGCAATAATTATGTTTTATTTTATATATTTAAATATATAAAGGATTAAAATTAATGAGAATAAAATTATAAATTAGGAAGTGGTAAATATAGTTTAAGTGTTCTAAGATCTTTGCTTTATTTTGAAAATGGGTAAAAGTACCAGTCAGTACTGGATTTTAATGGGCCAAATATTTAATAGGTTTCTCAAGGAACTAGAAAACTTGATTCAAAAATTCATATGAAAAGGAAAGGTCCAAAAGTAGCCAAGCTATTCTGAAGAAGAATAAGATGAGGTCTTGCCCTATGACATATTGATACTATCAAAATTAACATATTTGTATGGACTGACAGCCAGAATAAAGGATTAGGGATAGTCACACCCACTTATATGGAAAGTCAATATAAAACAAGGATGCCATTGCATAACATTGTTGAAATGCTAGACTTCAGTAGATATGTAGGGGAAATTGATTATCTATGTGAGAAAAAGAAAGAAATTGGATGCCTACCTCACATCATACACAAAAATAATTTCCAGATGGATTAAAGACTTATATGTTAACTTCAGAATTTTTAGAAGAAAATACAGAATAATGCCTTTATGACCTCGGAGTTAAGAGAGATTTCTTAAGCAAGATACAAAAAGTACAAAGCAGTGGTAGAAAAATGGGCCAAGTTATGAAGAGGCATTTTGCAGGATAAAAGAAGTCACAGGGAAATGCCAATTAAAAGTGCAATATACTACTTAGCACCTAGTCATCAATTCACATTTTGTCTTGTAAAAAAACCTAGAAATTCCTATCCTGGATAAATATTGTAGAGGAGTAAGTTTTAACCATTTTTAGAATGTTTTTATTAAAGTATAATTTGCAGCCAGTGAAATGCACAGGTCTTAAGTCTATCAGTTCAGTTCAGTCACTCAGTCGTGTTTGACTCTTTGTGACCCCATGGACTGCAACACGCCAGGCTTCCATGTCCTTCACCAACTCCCGAAGCTTGCTCAAACTCACGTCCATCAAGTTGGTGGTGCCATCCAACCATCTCATCCTCTGCCGTCTCCTTCTCCTCTCCTGCCTTCAATCTTGCCCAGCATCAGGGTCTTTTCCAATGAGCCAGTTCTTCATATCAGATGGCAGAGGTATTGGAGCTTCAGCATCAGTCCTTCCAGTGAATATTCAGGACTGATTTCCTTTAGAATTGACTGCTTTGATCTCCTCGCTGTCCAAGAGACTCTCAAGAGTGTTCTCCAACACCACAGTTCAAAAGCATCAATTTTTCAGTGCTCAGCTCTTTATGGTCCAACTCTCACATCTGTACATGACTATTGGAAAAACCATAGTTTTGACTAGACAGATCTTTGTCGGCAAAACAAGGTCTCTGCTTTTTAATATGCTGTCTAGGTTGGTCATAACTTTTCTTCCAAGGAGCAAGTGTCTTTTAATTTCGTGGCTGCAGTCACCATTGCAGTGATTTTGGAGCCTAGGAAAATAAAATCTGTCAACTGTTTCCACTTTTTCCTCATCTATTTGCCGTGAAGTGATGGAACCAGATGGCATGATCTTAGTGTTTTGAATGTTGCATTTTAAGCCAGCTTTTTCACTTTCCTCTTTCACTTTCATCAAGAGGCTCTTTAGTTCTTTGCTTTCTGCCATAAGGGTGGTGTCCAAGGTTATTGATATTTTTCCTGGCAGTCTTGAGCCTAGCTTGTGTTTCATCCAGCCTGGCATTTCACATGATGTTCTCTGCATGTAAGTTAAATAAGCAAGGTGACAATATACAGTAGTTCAGTGATTATTGATAAATGAATATGCTCATGTTATCTATAGTCCTACCAAGTAATAGAACATTTTTATCACCCCAGAAATTTTCTTATATCTCTGCCAAGTTACTCCCTGCTCTCTCCCCACCTCCCAACAGTGCAACTACTATTCTGATTTATTTTACTTCAGATTAATTTTACCTGTCCTAGAACTTCATATAAATTGGATGATAGAAAATGTTCTTTTTATGTCTGGTTCTTTGGTTTAAAATAAAGTTGTTTAGATTAATCCATGTTGTTACATGTATCAGTAGTTCATTCCTTTTATTGCTGTGTAGAATTTCATTATATAGATATGCCACAATTTGGTTATCCATTTTTCTTTTGATGGATATTTGACCTGTTTCCAGTTTGGAGGTCTTATAAGTAAAGATACTTCAAACATTCTTGTACAAACTTTTTGTGACCATATGTTTTAATTTCTCTTGGATAAATATCTAACAGTAGAATTACTGAACCATGGGGTAGGTGTATTTTTATAAGAAACTATCAAAGTGTTTTCCAAAATATTTTCTTCTAAAAGCTCTTAATTTTCATTTTGTTCTGTGATCCATCTGGGATTAATTTTTGTACAGTGAGAGAAAATTATTCAATGTTAAATTTTTTCCATGTGGATTCCCAATTGTCCCAGCACCATTTGTTAAAAGATTTATTTTCTCCCATTGAATTGATTGGGCACCTTGGTCAACAAACAATTGACAAAGAGAGATCAAGTCTATTTCTGCAACTCAGTATTTTCTAGGGATTTTCTATATACCTAATCATGTCATCTGTGAACAAATAAAGTTTTATTTTTCCCTTTCCAACTTTTATGGCTTTTATTTTTTGCACTTTCTTGCACTGGTTATTGTAGCTAGTACAGTGTTAATTAGAAGTGATAAAGACTGACATCCTTGTTTTGTTTCTGATCATTGGGAGAAAGATGCTAGTCTTTCACTAGACTATTATCTCTAGGTTTTTCATAGTTCAGTTCAGTTCAGTTCAGTCGCTCAGTTGTGTCCAACTCTTTGCGACCCCATGAATCACAGCACGCCAGGCCTCCCTATCCATCACCAACTCCCAGAGTTTACTCAAACTCATGTCCATCAAGTCGGTGATGCCATCCAGCCATCTCATAGTTATCCCTTATCAAATGTGGAAATTACTTTCTATTCTTAGTTTGCTGAAAACTTTTACTGTGAATGATTTTGCAGTTTGCTTTTAATACATCTAGTGAAAGGGTCATATGATTTTTCTCATTTCTTCTGTTAACATGGTAAGTTACATTGTTTGATTTTCAAATGTTAACCAACATTGCATTCCTAATATAGGCCCCAGTCAATCTTGATGTAGTATCATTTTTCTATATTGCTTGATTCAACTTGCAAAGATTTCACTTAATTTTTATGACTTTGTCCTTAAGCGATCTTGGTTTGTAATTTTCTTACAGTGTCTTATTTTGGTATTATGGTTTTGTTTGACCTCATAAAATTAGTTGGGAAGATGCCTTCTATTTTCTGAAAGACCTTGTATAAGAATAGTATTATTTCCTCCTTAAATGTTTGATAGAGTTCAAATTTGATAGATGCTATCTGGAACTGAAGTTTTCTTTAAATATATAGTGTTTTTTAATCATGAGTTCAGTTTATTTATAACAGAGATTTGGCTACTCAGATTATCTGTTTCTCTTGTGTCTTTAGAGATGTCCCCTCTTTCATCCCTGATACTAGTAAATTGTATTTGTGCTCTTTTTAAAACTATCAACCTACATGTCACTTTATAAATTTTATAGATTTTAAAAAATAAATCTTTATAAAAACTTTTATATTCTATTTCATTGATTTCCACTTCATCTTTATTATTTCCTTCCTTCTACTAATGTAGGATTTAATTTGCTATTTTTTCCCTAGCTTTGGATGTTGGAAACTTAGATTATTGATTTTAAAACTAAATTTGTTTTTAAATGTAATATATTGTGATTAAAAACTAGCAAGTTCCCTTTAAACTGTGCTTTACCTGCATCCCACAGGTTTTGCCATTTTATATTTTCATCATCTTTCAACTAAAAATATTTTTTAAGTTCCCTATTCCCTAGTGATTTCTTCTTAAATTTTGCTGACTTTTCTTTCTCCAAGTATTTTTCCCCTTCTCCTTTTTAGTAGCTACTGTATAGGTTAAAGTTATGTATTCTTAACTTACTACAGTCTATCATGAATTAGCATGAAAACATTTCACATGTAATATAAGATCCTACTACATAATGATTCCATTTGTCCCCCTTTGTGCTGAAGTTTTCATATATTTTATTTCTATGTGTGTTATGTAGCTCAGAATACATTGTTTCTGTTTCTCCTTTAAATAATCAATTTTCCTTTAAAGAAAATTAAGAAACAAGAAGCAATATATATTTATCCACATTTTTACCATTTCTAGTGCTTTTTAAAGTATGCTGGGAATTCTCTTAGCGTGTATTTGTCTGGAAAAGGCTTTATTTCACCACCACTGTTGAAGGATAGTTTCACTGGGTATAAAATTCTAGTTGTTTTTTGTTTTTTTTTTAAGATTTATTTATTTACTTTTGACTGTGCTGGGTCTTCATTGCTGTGCATGGGCTTTCTCTAGTTGTGGAGAGTGGGGACTATAGTAGTTGTAGTTTGTGGGCTTCTCATTGTGATAACTTCTCTTGTTGCAGAGCTCAGGCTCTTGGGGGCACTGGCTTCAGTAGTTGCAGTGCATGGGCTTAGAAGTTGTGACTCTTGGGCTGTAGAGCACTGGCTTAGTAGTTGTGGTGCATGAACTTAGTTGCTCCATGGCATATGGAATCTTCCTAGACTAGGGATTGAACTTGTGTCTCCTGCATTGGCAGGCAGATCTTCAACCACTGGACCACCAGAGAAGCCTGATTTCATAGTTTCTAATGAGAATTGTTATCTTCATTCCTCTGTGCATAGTGTGTTATTTCTTAGGTTGTTTTTTCCCTTTTATCACTGGTTTTCAACCATTTGATAATATGCCCAAATGTGGTTTTCTTTGTATTCATTCTGCTTGGATCATTTTTTGTTTGTTCTTTTTAGATTCTTGAATCTGTCAGTTAATATTTTTCATCAGAATTGGAACTTTTTTAGGCATTAGCCTTCAAATAGTTATTCTTATCTGACTTCTCTCTCTTCTCCTTCTGTAACTCCAATAGAATGTTAGACCACTGGTCACCAAAACTCTATTTATTTATTTTTTCAGTTTTTTATTTTTAATAAACTATTTTTTTAAGAGCAGTTTTAAGTTTATAGAAGATTTGTCAGATAATACTGAAAATTCTCATATGCTTCTTGTCCCCTCATAGTTGCCCCTGTCATTAACATCTCGCATTAGTGTGGTAATAAATACCATTACAAGACAATTCGTAGGTATGCATATATATGTGTAGAGCTTCCCTGGTGGCTCAGCAATAAAGAATCTGCCTGCCAGTGCAGAAGACACAAGTTCAATCCTTGGATCGGGAAGATCCCCTGGAGAAGGAAATGGCAATTCATTCCAGTATTCTTGCCTAGGAAATCCCATGGACAGAGTGGCCTGGCAGGCTTTATACAGTCCATGGTGTCACAGAGTTGGACACAACTTGGCAACTCAACACCAACAAATATATATGTGTAACTTTCCTTTTCTCCAAGTTCTCTGTATGCTTTAGTCCTTTGATAGCTGCTTTTCTGTGTTATAGTTAGAGAGAGGGTAAGTCAATAAGTAGGTTTGATCACTTTGTGATAACACCTTATTTATTTAATATGTTTCACTGATGATGTTTTCCATAGTAGAAATGTTATATAAAGATACATAGAAGATTTTGTTCCATTGATCTAATATCTTTTTCTGCAGTTTCTTTGTTTTTGAAAAGTATTTTATTTTCTCTTGTTTTTTTGCTTTTAAAGTACCTAAAGTATGTGCATGTTTGTTATGTGTTTCTTATGACAATTTATATTGTGCTTTGAGTTCTCAGAAATTGTATTATTCTTGAGCAATTGGCTTCGCTTGCCAAATTTAGGTTTTGTTTTTTTCCTTTCCAGGCCCAGCTTCAAAGGGAAAAAGAACAGGATCATATGAGGCTTCATGCAAAACTTGAAAAGCTTGATGTCTTAGAAAAAGAATGTTTTAAGCTTACAACAACTCAGAAAACTGCTGAGGTAAGCTTCAACTTATTTCTTTGAAGTGGTGATACCAGGTTAAATCTTTAGTATTATGTGTAATTATCCTATATATGAATATGCAATAAAATTAGATTTGTAAAACTTCATTAATAGATTTTAGTAATCCAGATATGAGTTATTGCCTATAGATCATAGCATAAATGAGTTTGCTTTTTGATGTGAAATTGTAGTTTTACCTTCTTCTGCAGTGGTAGAATATTTTCGTTTGTTAGGTGATTTACCTAAATGTTATTGAAAAGATAGCCTTTCACCACTTGCAGGTAAGTTACGCCTATTCTAGATCCTATCCTGAAATGCCCTCTCCTTTTCCAACCAAATCCTATCCATTTTGTAGGATTCTCCCATTCCTGCTTCCTCTATGAAGCCTTCCTTGAGATTTCGAATACTTACGAAGTTCTCCCTTTGAGATAGTACTGTCTTCCTATTCCAAACTATACCATGGATATAAGATGAAATACTTTTGTATATAAGGTTATACATATATATTCATGACCTGGGTCAAATCATATTGTTTCATGTATATTAGTCTTGTTTCCCTGGTGGCTCAGATGGTAAAGAGTATGCCTGCAGCGCGATCCCTGGGTCAGGAAGATCCCCTGGAGAAGGAAATGGCAACCCACTCTGGTATTCTTACCTGGCAAATCCCATGGACAGGGGAGCATGGCAGGCTACAGTCCATGGGGCCGCAAAGAGTCGGACATGACTGAGTGATTTCACTTTCACTTTTCCCTAAGTACAGCATAGTCTTTTATTGTAAGTTGTCCATATTTTGAATGAAACGTTGAGACCCAAGACTATATTGTTTGGCCTTTTAGACCATTAAAACCTCCCAAATTTTCAGTATTATGATTTTGTTAATGAAAATTAATAGAGCCTATGCATATACATTCTTTGCTTCTCCTTTGTCCTTACATAAAGTAGGTAAAGAATCATACGAAGAAAGCCAAGAAAAACTTAGCATCTTTTGCCATTCCTTTTTCATACTTTCTGCTTTAATTTACTACCAAACTATTAAGAATCAAGACCCTGAGGGCTCTATTTGAAAAAGAAACAAAAGATATTTGGCTCTAGTTTTTGTACAATAATCCCAGTTTTTCAATTCTTTTGTAGGACAAGATTAAACATTTAGAGGAAAAACTAAAGGAAGAGGAACATCAGCGTAAGCTCTTTCAAGATAAAGCTTCTCAGGTAAACAGAATACTATATTATCTGGCACTTTAAAATCACATATGTTTTGTTATACTTGATTAACTGAAGCCTTACCCTGGACTCTAATTTCTGCTTCCTAACTTATCAGTTTTGTCTTCTTTTGCTGTAATAATGAAATCTCAGTAAATTAGCAAGTATATTCATAGACTTGGATATATTGCCAAAGACCTTTTGATCTTTTGAAATTCTGAGGAACATATATATATTCTCAGTTGAAAGAACTCATGCCATCAATTGTTTTCAGTTTAAGATATATAAAATAACTCATTCTGTTATAAACAGAAAATGTAATTACCGGTAGACTTGGTGACTTTAACACAAAAAAATAATATTTGGGATTTTCTTTTCTTCAAAAAAAACATTTTTATCTTTATCAACTGATATATAATCCCTCATTATAATGTTTTTGAAGAAAAAGAAATTTGTTAAAAGTCAAGTAATAGTAAAGGTGTTTTTTCACTATTACAGCTTCAAACTGGACTTGAAATCAATAGAATTTTAATGTCTTCAGTAACAAATCCAAGGCACTTCAAGGAAAAGAAGAAATCTTCAAAGGTATGCAAATACTTTATTCTTATTTGCTAGTGCTTAGTTCTTCATCCTTTTAGTAATTATACCTGTGCATTTCCAAAAAGAATTTGAAGATATTTATAATATAAGACATGCAATAACTCTATGAAATGGACCTAAAAACATAAGTCAAGTCATGATGGTTTGGGGTGTGAGGACAGAAAATTCCATAAAACCTAGGTTAAAGAAAGTAGCAGCATTTGAGCACAAAACCTAGCTCTGAGTTTGCTTGACACCCAAAGCAAAAAGGAACATATAATGGGCAATACATCTAAATTTGTGAAATAACAATAAGCATTCTAATTCTTCTAGAAAGGCAAACATGTTGCTAGTACTAAACTGTTAAAGAAATGTATTTTGGATACTTTACAAAAGAAGCACAAAACAATACAATAGATACAACACAATAGATTCTGGAAGCAGTTTTATATAATATATGTACAATAAAAAGACAAGATATACTATTAAATTATATTGTATTATAAATTACAATATTAAATTATAATTATAGTCATTTCTCTAGAGAAATTATTTTTTTATGCTGATATCCTTTGGACTTGCTTAAAGATTGGGGAATGAGTACTTTATAGCTTTACCAATAATAATTTGTTTTGATAAATTAATGTTTTGGATTTATTATATTAAACTCTTCTATTTATCATGGTAAAGAAAATGTTAGTCCCTTTTAATCTTATGATTCTGAAATTATAGTTTTGATGACCATTATTACTATTCATTCAATATGCATGTAGTGTTTCTGTGTGCTATTTGCTCTACGAACCAAGCATGCTATTTGTGGATTCTGGCCACTGCCATAGGTTCACCCTGTGGATACAGTAATGGAGGAAACATTATACTTAACTTTAGCTAGTTGTTTATTCCATAAATAAGAATTCAGTAGTTTGGCTGCATTTTTCACACATTTTTTTCTTTCAAAGAATTTGCAAACTACAGTAATGAAGAATATTTTCCCAATGCAGTTTAGGTTGATTTTTTTTAGTTTATTTCCTTCCTTAAGTATGTTTTGTGTCTTATCTCCACGTAAGATTAGAAGCTGCAAAGCCAAATAGAGAATCACTATAAGTAATTTATACAAGTGGGAAAACACTGACTTATTTTTGTACTTATGTTTTATGACATCCTTTGAAGAGCTGGTAGAAAAGATTTTTTAATAAGGTACAGGGAAAATCAAGGTAAAAGAAATGAAGGAAAGAAAAGGTAGCTCCTGGAAGAAAAGAAAAAATAGTTGACAGCAAAACCACTTTATAAAAGCAGTTAGCTTAAGTTCCAAGTTCATAGATCTGTAAGTAATAATGCCTCCTTTTAAAGGTAACAGAAGCACTAATGTTGAAGGTAGTATTTGGGTTTTTTTAAGAGACCTCTGTGAGATTCCTGCTTGTCTCACTGACACTTACTCCATATCCTGGACATAGTCCATTCAACTCATATGTCTTGATTTACATAGATTAGTACCTTTAGGTAGTAAAAAGATAACACAGGAATTTGCAGAGAAGTAAACAAAAGCACAAATATAAGACAGAGTGTACTAAAAACTTAATAAAGGTATAAACAAAATATTCTGGTGCTGTACACATAAAGAATATGTGAAAAGATCACACAAGAAGTATTAAAGGCAGACTTGGAAAATGAGTAAATATTGATAGAGATGAGGCAAGGTGTGTTACAGTCTGAGAGTATAGTTGATTTTTACACGAAACTATAAATAATTGTCCAGTCCTAGTACCATATGTGGAGAAGGAAATGGCAGCCCACTCCAGTGCTTTTGCCTGGAGAATCCCAGGGATGGGGGAGCCTGGTGGGCTGCCATCTGTGGGGTCGTGCAGAGTCGGACACAACTGAAGCAACTTAGCAGCAGCAGCAGCAGTACCATATGAGACTTGAAATTGAAAATATAGCTTGAAGTGAGATTATGAGTTCAAGGCCATGTTAAGAATTTGAACTTTTGTTCTATAAATCATTGTGTACCATTGAAGGCTTATAGAGGCATGATTAGAGCTATACTTCTAGATAGTAACCAACAACAGCATAAGGTGAGCTTGGAAGTAAAGAATCAGACTGTTTGAATATTGTAAGCAAGATAATAGAAGCCTATCCTGTGAGGTTTTCATTATTCTTTTGAAAGGATAGATTGTAATTATCAGTCAGAAATCTCATTCAGTATAGTGACTAAAAAAATTACATTTCTTTTGTTCTAATTTAACTGCTTAAAATAGACTTTGATCAGACCATCATTTTCTATTACTTGAAATTATCATTCCTAAGGTACAGAGCTTGAATGATTGTCCAGGATCACCAAGAAAATCTGAGTGAATAAGAACTGACTCACAAACTTGTGATATCTCTACCTCTGAGCCATTTAATTTTTTTAATTAAAAAAATTAATGTTTATAATAGTTAAGATATCTAAATTATCCTTTGGAATTGGGAATTTTTTTTCCTTTTATTATGGAATATGTTCAGCTTATTGATTATTCTCTTGCTAAAGTGTTAAATAGAGTGACCAATTCACCCCAATTTGCCTATGACTTTACTGGTTTTAGAACTGAAGATCCTGTATCATGGGCAGATTGAGATGATTGGTCACCCTAGTTCAATCCATCCAGCAAAAATAGTGAAATAATTTACTTTTAAGAATGTAGCTTGGCGGTGTCTTTTTAAAAATGATTCACGAAGGAGTACATATTGGTTTGGCCAAAGAGTTCATTCGGGTTTTTCCATAAAATGTTACTGAAAAACCTGAGCAAACTTTTTGGCCAACCTAATATAACAAAAAATGTCTGCTCGAAGGATAATAATGACATTAACACTGGAATAATAACATCACCACACAGCTTAAGAAAATAGAACAATACCAGCACTGTTAAGGCCCAGCGTGTACCTTTCTTAAATTGTATTCCCTCCATCCAAGGAGTAACCACAATTCTGATTTTGTTTTTATCATTCTCCTGGTTTAAAAAAAAAATTACTTTGCCAAATAAGTATTTGTGAGAAATATATTTGTTAGGTTTACACTTGAACTTTATATAAATGGACATACTCTATTTGTGTTCTTCAGCAGCTTTCTTTTTCCACTCAACATTAAGTTTATGAGATTCTTCCAATTGATGCATATATGAATGGTTCACTGCTTTTTATTGCTAAAAATTTCTTTTTCCCTTGTCCTTTCAGTGATCATTTGGTTTGTTTCTCAGTTTTTGTTATTATAAACAACACTGTTATGAACATTCTTGTACATGCCTCATGGTGTAAGTGTTCAGCAGTTTCTCTGAGATACTGGGCCATAAGTGTCATGCACCTTAGCTTTACAAGATATTGTTCAAAGTGACTAGACCAGTTTATGTTCCAGTCAGCAGTTACCATTGTTCCATATCCTAACCATGTGTCTTTTTTTGTTTGTTTTTTGTTTTTTACTTTTTATTTTGAAAAATTATAGATTAGAGATGATAAAAAAAAATATAAAGGGAGGTCCCATGTATCTTTCGGAGAAGGCAATGGCAACACACTCCGGTACTAGTGCCTGGAAAATCCCATGGACGGAGGAGCCTGGTAGGCTGCAGTCCATGGGGTAGCGAAGAGTTGGACACAACTGAGCAACTTCACTTTCACTTTTCATTTTCATGCATTGGAGAAGGAAATGGCAATCCACTCCAGTGTTCTTGCCTGGAGAATCCCAGGGACAGCAGAGCCTGCTGGGCTGCCGTCTATGGGGTCACACAGAGTTGGACACAATTGAAGAGACTTAGCAGCAGCAGCAGCAGCATATATCTTTAACAAGCTTCCCCCAATGGTAACATCTTTCATAAATATAATAAAGTCCAGGAAATTGAAATTGGTACAATATACAGAGCTTATGGAGATTTCAACAGTTTTTTATTCACTTAGTTGTATGTGTATATGCATATTTGTGTGATCATATGCAGTTTTATCACATGTGTAGATTCTTGTAACCATCACCACTATGAAGATACAGAACTATTCCACTACTATAAGGTTCCTTCATGTTATCCCTTTGTGTTATGAGTTACACATCATCCTCCCTAACCCTTAGCAATTTATAATCTGTTTACCATCTCTATAATTTTATTTCAGGAATGTTATATAAATGTAATCATATAGTATATAACCTTTTGAGAGGCTTGTTTCACTCAGCCAATCCATCCAAGTATTGACGCATTTTTAAAAGTTTCTGTGTAGTATTCCATGTTAGGGATGTACCACAGTTTAACCATTTACCCGATGAAGGAGATTTGAATTGTTTTCAGTGTTGCTGTTGTTTAGTTGCTAAGTTGTGTCCAACTCTTTTGCAACCCCATGGACTATATAGCCCACCAGGTTCCTCTGTCCATGGGATTTCAGTTTTAGTAGTAGTAGTTTAGTTGCTAAGTTGTGCCTGACTGTTGTGACCCCATGGACTATAGCCCTCCAGGTTCCTCTGTCCGTGGGATTCTCCAGGCAAGAATTCTGGAGTGGGTTGCCATTTCCTTCTCCAGGGGATCTTCCCAACCCAGGAATTGAACCCAGGTCTCCTGCATTGTGGTCAGATTCTTTATTGACCGAGCTACAAGGGAAGCTGCCTCAATTTTAGGCTATCACAAATAAAGCAGTTATAAACTCTGTGTACAGGTTTTTGTGTGAACATATTTTTCATTTTCCTGGGGTAAGTATCTAAAAGTGAAATCTCTGAGTCATATGATAGCTATCAATAAATTTTTAATTTTACAAGAAACTTCCAAACTCTCTGCCAAAGTGGCTGCATTATTTTGTGTATGAACAATCTGGCTTCTCCACTTCCTTGTTAGCATTTGGTGTTGTCACTTTTTTTTTTAACCATTCTAACAGGTGTAAGGTGATATTTCATTGTAACTTGTATTTCCTAATGTGTAATAGTGTTAATTTGATAAATGTCTTTTAAAATATTTTTTGTTTACTTTTTCCCTTGTCAATATTTAGAAAACTAAATGTTTAAGGAGAGGACCATCTCAGCAAATTTGTTCAAAATTTGGAACACTGCCTATTGTGGCTGAGAAGGTGAGAAGGGAAAAATGAGGATACTTGTTCAGATAAATTCATGCTTTGGTGTAAGTGCTATTTAAATGCCATCAGTTATTTAAAATCATCCTCAGCTATTTCTTTTCCTCCAAAGTCTGCCAGTGCAAGCCATTCTGCAAATGCAAGTACGCAAAACCTCCAAACAGTGCCACATTATGGGCCACATATCCTTCAGAAACCAGCTGAAGTTACTGAGCTTAGATGTCTCTACAAGCCTTCTAGAACAACTTCTCAATGTAAAGCTGTACCTTCTGACTCAGAAAAGTCCATTTCTATTTGCAACAATTTGTCTGAACTTTTGATGGCAATGCAAGATGAGCTGGACCAAATGACTATGTAAGTATTTATCACAAGAAGTAGCAAGACAAATTTAGGTATCTTTTTTTCTTCTCAGTCTTTCAAACAATATCACTTACAAATTCCTAAAAGCCTTACTTAGCCTTTTGAACTTATTTTGATCTGAATATTACTACTTTTTTCTATTTAAAGTGTTTCTGTATTCCCAAGATCTGAACTGATAGACAAATATTTCTGTCATTCTAACAAATGGGGTCTGGTGACCTTAAATTATAATTCACAAATGCTTTTCTAAGATAGATTCTTCTTCTGCTTTTTATAATCTTTTCAGTTAAGTGAATGATTTCATTAGACAAATAGGAATACAATTTCTTGTTTTCCGTTCTGACTGGTCTGCATTGCATGTTTGAAGCATCCATATACTTCAAAGATTCTGTGTGGGATACACACAGATTCTGTATGGGATACATATTTTAAGCTTCAAGTTTAAATATGTTTTCAACAAATATTCCAGAAAATATGTGACTTGGGTGGCCAACTAGTTGAACTAAGACCTCGTAGAAGATATAACTAGTTCTATTAGCAGTGGTTTTTTTGAGCAAGCTATCACCAAATCTAGGAATTTCTCAGGCAAATACTTCTATAGCTGAAATTCTTCCAAAGAGTCTACATTAAGAATTCCAAACTTGGAATGAAAAAGAGTCCCTTAATGCCTCTAGCTAAGGACATCAGAATATTTTACTACATTTAACTATGAACACTAAGAATTCAGACTTTTTTAAGATTCTTTGAGATCCTAAGTCTGAGATATTTCTAAATATATCTAATCTCAAATCATAAGAGCCTGTTTATAATTACCGTAGATTTAATTTGATAACTCTACAAAAAGAAGCTGTCTCTGAAGGTTAATATTTAACTCTGATTAAAATTTATGATTGAGCAGAATATTGTTTAATTGTGACAAAGATTAATATATATATATATAATATATTATATATATATATATATAGTTTGTATACTATAAACTGTAATAGTGCTTGATACTTGCTTTTCTTTCATAGGGAGTACCAAGACCTGCTGAATCAAATGAAAGAAACTGAAAGCCAATCAGTCTGTGAAGATATAGAATGTGAACTAGAGCGTTTAGTCAAGAAAATGGAAATTAAAGGAGAACAAATTTCCAAACTAATGCAGCATCAAGATAGCGTAAGAAAGTTTTAGTAAAAAATTTTAATAAAAAGATAATATATCTGGATTCAATGTTACGTTTCTCTAGACCTTCCAAATTTAAGGCCTGATTGTGTGGCTTAGTGAAAAGATGATAGATAGGAGTCACTTAGACTTATGACAAAATAGAGTCATCTGTACATTGAAATAACATGGTCTGCTACATAATTCTCAATATAATATAAAGAAAAGGGAACAAAGAAATTTAGTTATGGGGAATTCTCTGGCTGTCCAGTGGTTAGAGCTCTGTGCTCTCATTGCTGGGGCCCAGGTTCAGTCTTTGGTTGGGGAACTAAGATCCTACAAGCCACACGGCACAGCCAAAGGGAGAAAAAAAAGAGAAAGTTTAGTTATGTATTCAGAAGTAACTTTGGGAAAATTAAGAGGTAGACTAAATTTGCTTTACAGCTCTCCCAGCTGTCCTTTTAGCATTCTTTTCCTCTTGTCCCTCTCTTTCCTAATGCCTTACTGAAGCCCCTTATGTCAACAGGAGTCTATATCACATATAAACCTGGCTCCTTAAGCATACCCATCTCTAAAACCACTATTTCCAGTTTCTCAGAACAAGCCATGCTGTGTTCCATTCCTCAGGGACCTATGCTTAGCTCACTCTAGTGGAGGTGATGAGGAGAACTCTATCCTTGTGTATAAATTCGTCATAACTAAGAATGGCATAACAATCTTAATGTTTTGACAAAAAAATCATGGAATATTATATTTCATCCCAAGACAATGAATTCACTCTTAGGACTATTATGCTTCTGGAAAAGAAAGCAGAGGGAATCTTTCCAGGAACCCTCAAGTCATATCATGTAGCTATCTGCTAATGGAATAATCAGCATTCATATAAGTTGGTAATATATTAACCTCACAATTAAGCCTTCCCCACTTTTATAGGAAAGTAATAAAGAATGCAGAATTTTACTGCCTTTATTCTTCTATGGCCAATAAAGAAAGACAGAAGGAAATGAAATTTTGAAGCAAACATTTTCACTTAACTGGCTTTTAAAGCTATAGTAAGTAAGCTTTCTGTATGATTGTGTTAGGGTGAAAATTATGTAACTTGTATACTTTCTTAGAATCACATATGAGAAACCTAAAAGGAATAGAAGAGTAGTCATATTTTTTAAATTTAGGCATAATGTACATAAATTATGTTTTGAAATATTATATATATATATAATTTATAATAGCTATAGAAGTAAATAGCTATAGAAGTAAAAATTTTTAAGAATTTTTAGGTAAACATAACACCAGATACTTAGCCAGTGTCTGGACCAGCTCTACAAATCAGATTATGCTTAAGTGAAATAGATTAAGTAATGTGGGGAATTCCCTGGCGGTCCATTGGTCAGGATTCCACACTTGCTCAGTAGGGTACATGGGTTCCATCCATGGTTGGGGAATTGAGATCCCACAAGCCATGTAATGAGGCCAAAATAAATAATTTTTTAAAAGATTCAGTAATGGGCTAGACTTGGAAGAAAAGGGTTTAACTAGTTTATAGATTTTGTTTTGTTTAATTCCGTCAACCCAATCATTACTAGAAACTCCTCAATGAGATAAGGTTATTTATTCCTTTGCCTTTAAAAACGAAACAAAACTGGCTACTTTAAATTCAGGAATACTTTAAAGAAAAAATATAGACTCTATAAACTTGATGTTCACTCCTAGCACCATATTTTTGCTTTGTTGTTAATGTCACCAGAAAGGTCCTTCTCTCTCCTCCATGTTCTCCTGATTTTTCCCATGTCTTATCTTACAAAAACAAACATTTCTTTCTCTCAGCTTCTCCAGCCCACATCGATCTTGTCCTCCTTTATCCTTCTTAGACATACACTTTTTGTCCTACTCAAAGTTATTCTGGCTTGAATTATTCTCTAGCTGTCACATATATGCTTTTTTTTCTTTAATAATAAGAGTAATAAGCTCCTTGAAAGCAATGATTGTTTTATTCATTATGTTTCTGTATAAATATCTCAGTGTTAGGCATGCAATAAGTATTCAATAAATAAAGACTTACCAAACTTTTTAATTTCATGTAATCTTGAAACCATCAATCCAGTCCTCTATTATAAGGTATATTTTAAGTATATTTTTGACTGAAATATCAGATTTTTTCCCTTCCAGGTCCGCAAACTGCAGCAAAAAGTTCAGAATTCAAAGATGAGTGAAACTTCAGCTATTCAGCAAGAAGATGGCAACTGTAAAGGAACAAAGAATATAAAAAATAGCTCCAGAAAATGTTTGCTAACTAACTCTCTTCAAAAGAACAGCAACTTTCGTCCAATACGAGTCCATAATCTTCAGATGAAATTGAGACGAGATGATATTATGTGGGAACAGTAACACAATAGCAAAACCATCATCTTGAATGAACTTTGTCAATGAGATCTTGAACTGTCTAAAGTGGTTTTAATTTAATAACCTTTATGAAATTTTGAATTATGTTTCTAGCCTCTATAAAGTATCAAATTGTATTTTAAAATGAATGCCTAATGACCTCCTAAGAAACCCAAATAATAAATGATTGCTTTCCTTTTCTTTTTTATTGACTAAAATACCTCAGCATACCATATTTTAGAAACATTGTTCACTTTGCAGATACATTAAGCTAAGCTTAAAACATTATACTAGACTGATGATATTTAAAATTGAGTTGAATTTGAGATGTAAGGGCCGTTCCACTTTTTCATTTAGTAGGCTTGTAACCTTAAGAAGCTTATATAAAGAACAAATATAAAATTAAGAGTATGGACAGGTCTTCTAACTTTTCTTGTGCTTCTTCCCTGTCTTGTTTTAGATCTGGGGAATGTTTTTCTTCTTTGGAAAGGGAAAAGCTTTGTGAAGAGGCCTTTAGTCCATTTTTAATGTGACAATTACGAATAGGAACTCATAGTAAACTAACTTTTAGATGACAGTAATCCAACTATGAAAGCCTTTCTCTGCTATTCCCATTCTCTTTTATAAATCTAGCTCTTTTTTTTTTAAAATCTGACTCCTTTACAACTATATTTTTATGCTTTGATTAGTGATGCCATAAGATATTTCTTTGTGCATATATGCTTTATAGTGAATTTATGTTTGTTGAACTGTCTTTGCAGAAACGTGTGGAAACTAGTACAACTCTACTGAACTTACTTTGTTACTCACCAGAATCCTTTGGGGCAACCAGAGAATTGGAGTCATCACCTGAAGTAGAACTAGAAGACTGACACAAAAGGCATAACAGAAGGGAGGAGCTCAGAAGATAGGATAGCAATTTAAAACATGGTGATTCCAAAAGGACAGTTTTGGAGGTACATCTTTATCTATAGCTGGGGGATATTCAAGCTATAGGTATGGAAGAATAAAAAGATCAAGATCTTGGGGAACCAGGAAAAGCAATTTTTTAAAAGGTAGTCTTTATATCCTCTTAGGAAATCCCAAAGAGTATATGTAGGAGAAAGAGAGTAATTGTGGGTTGTCTGTGAGGGAAGGAGAAAAACTGTAATTCATTCTTATGAAGAGAAAAAGAGGTGCTTCTTGAAGACCTCTCCATACATGAAGATATGACTGAAAATGGGCAGATTTATACTTGGAATTGTCCTTGAAAGTAACTAATGACTTAAATAAACATGTCTTTCTCTCTGGTTTAAATGTTGTCCTTCACCCACTTTCACTCCCTCTTCCCTTACAGCTCCTTCAACCCAAGAGATGCTCCACAGATTGCTTTTTCTAAACTCAGTTTCATCACCTTACCTATTTTTTGACTTTATCTTTTCTCAAGAATGTGAGTGCCGTAGTTTATACTTGGCAAAAAACTCACCAGGATATGCCTTTGTTTTCTATGCACTTAAGATGGTGGCTGAATATTTTTAATTTATCAGTTGTAAAGTCATTACTTGTGGAAATGTTTTACTAAAACAAATTACCATAAAAAATTAAAATCACTTAAGGAACACTTAATATTTTAACTAAGAATTGTGAATTTTCTTGCAAAATCAGTGCAATGTAGTAGAAAAAACATAAATCTCAGAAATAGGAGACTTGGGTTCACGTTGATTCTGCCACTTAGTAGTTTAGACAATCAAATAACTTTTTGGAACCTCTGTTTCTCATTTGTAAAGCTGGGATTGTATTACTACCTACCTCATAAGGTTGTTGTGAGATTAGATAAAATAACATGTCTAAGCACCCAGCAGAAGAAGGGTTGGCACTGAATAAAAACTCAGTAAATGTTATATCTGAGCAGCCAAAAAGAGAAAAAAATTGTCATGATCCTGAGTTTGCAGGGGTTAAAGCCTGAAAGCAAGAACCAAAAGGTACTCTTCATAGAAGTGAGAATATTCTAAATTTTCTTTTTTTTTTTTTTTCTTTTTCTACATGCCTAGGATGAAATTGCTTTGATTTGTTCTCTGGCTCAGGTTTCTAGTGGGGGTTGGGTAAAGAATACAATCCTACCATGATGTGGAAATATGTACTCATATAGCAACTTGATTTGCAGTTTGTTTGGGTTGTTGGGGTGACATGTATTAGGAAAGATGATAAAGAATGGTCTCCTGTTGCTCCATCACAATTACTGAACTGAAAATGTGTCTCTGCTCACAGACTGCTGCTTGCCTTTGACTCCTCAGGGGGTGGAGCAGACAATTTCCTCCCTGGATGGGGCTGTCTATGGTCAGTGTACAAGAGTTGCTGTAGCAACCCCGCAGCTGTGCTCTGCCTAGCAGAAACTCGGTAGGATATCACAGATTTTGTTCACTTAAGTGAAAAACAGGTTTGTTTGTTTTTTATTTAATCAGAAATTGAAAAAAATGAAATTAGAACTTTTATCCAAGACAGGTTGATGAAACTGTGAAACTAGAAAGTTTGAGTGTTTGAAGCAGTAGGTATTGTGACTATATTAATCCTGGAAATAGTAGTTGGAATCTTGAATTAACTGTATTTGTGTGGGTCATTGGTAACATGACCATTTTTATGAAGTTGTAGCTAAAGATAGGAAGATTGGAGGGAAATGCCCGATTTTCAACAGTACAAGGTTAAAGGAGATATTTAATACAGTGTGCTAACTGGCTGGGATGGTATGCTTGAAAATTATTTTTTAGTTATATGTAAAGCTTTCTTCCTTTAAAAATAAAATGTTAACTGTAGAGTAGTATTCTTAATCCATGATAAGACATCAAAATGTAAATCAAAGCTTGATTTGTGAGATAATCAAACTAGGGGGAAAGGGTAAGTTGGTCATGAGCAATGGAAGGAGTGCTCAGTGTGGCCAAAAATGTACCAGCTGCCATTGTTGGTATAGTGTAAATAGTGAAATTCCTAATGGAGTTTTCCTGAAACTCTATTCATCTGTAGCTAAAGCTGTACCTACAGAGAACATTTAATTTAATTGTATGTGAAGTTTAGATAAGTATAAGCTGACTCCCAGATGTACAACAATACAAACCTATATAAGGCATAGCATCTTGAGATTAAAAAAAAAAAAAAAAAAAACTCTTTATGGGTGCCATGGCACCTTTTAATTAAAGTAAAATGAGGATAAATAAAAATAATAATTGACTGTCACCAGTGTGAAAATAAATTCACTTCTTGGTAAATAGACCTTGCCAGTATCTCAGCCTTATTCTTCATAACCTGTGTACTTGTTTAACTTCCCTCCTTTTTTGTTTTGTTTTGTTTTGTTTTTGGTGTTTTGTTATATAGGGAGAGTTAGATATAACAAAATGGTAAAGTTTAAAGTTTTAAAATATTGTCTAGACCAGAGTTTATTTTGATTATAGCTATGTAAGGTGTTTACGTAACGGATCAGGTCGATTTTTGCTCCTGATGGGTTTTTTTTTTTTTTTTTTTTGCTATGCTGGGTCTTCATTGCTGAGAGGGCTTTTCTTTAGTTGTAGCAAGTGGGGGCTGCTCTCTAGTTGCAGTGCATGGGCTCTCATGCAGTGGCTTCTCGAGTTGCAGAGCATGGGCTCTAGAGCACATGGACTTCAGTAATTGTGGCATGTGGATCAGTGGTTGCAGCTCCCGGGCTCTAGAGCACAGGCTCCATTGTTGTGGGGTGCCTGGGCTTAGTTCCTCCCCAGCATGTGGAATCTTCCCAGATCAGGGATCAAACCTGTGTCTCCTGCATTGCCAGGCAGATTCTTTACTGCCGAAACACCAGGGAAACCGTCCTGGTGGGTGTTTTAGAGTGTTCTCCATACCAGGATAGTGTCATTGCATTCTCAAAAGCCTATTAGATGCCATGGACAGTTATTAAAACTATAGACTAGGACACCCCTACTGAAGAAATGTATTTTTTATTATATATGCATGATCTATTGTATTCCTTGTATTATATCTGTTTAACAGTTTTAACAGAAAAGAAGTAAATTGATCTCTTGTTACTTTCTGCTCTGAGGTATTTTTTGTTTTTGTTTTTCAACCATGTAAGACTTATAAATGCCAGTTCATCAGTTTGTAATGTTGAGAGACTGGATCCAGGCTGTAGGCAGAATGTTGGGCATTATGAATTTTCTATCAAAGAAAGACAGAAAAAGTTCTTTGAATGGTATAATCAGCTTTCTAGAATAATCTTTTAAAATAAGTATGATGTTATCCACCATACTTTCTGCCTAGATTTTGCTTATTTAGCTTCCCTTAATTCTTCTGATCTCAATTTACTGCTACCTCTAAGAAACCTTCTTTAAGCCTCTTCTTCACATCCCTAAGTAAGTGTTAGTTGCTCAGTCCCTGCCTGACTCTTTGCAACCCCATGGACTGCAGCCCACCAGGCTCCTGTGTCCATGAGATTTTCCAGGCAAGGATACTGGAGTGGGTTAGCCATTTCCTTCTCCAGGGGATCTTCCCAACCCAGGGATCGAACCCAGGTCTTCTGTACTGTAGGCAGATTCTTTACCAACTGAGCTATAAGGGAAGCCCCTTCACATCCCTGAAAGTGAAAGTGAAATCGCTCAGTCGTCCGACTCTTTGCGACCCTGTGGACTGTAGCCTATCAGGCTCCTCCGTCCATGGGATTCTCCAGGCAGGAATACTGGAGTGGGTTATCGTTTCCTTCTCCAGGAGATCTTCCCAACCCAGGGATCGAACCCGGCTCTCCCGCATTGGAGGCAGACGCTTTTAACCTCTGAGTCACCAGGGAAGCCCACATCCCTACCTGCTCCCAAATCTGGCTTAGCTGCCTTTTCTAGGTACTTCCTCTATCTTTGCACTTTGCACATTTTCTTGTTATCATTTGTTTGTTTGTTTTCCCATAGATTGAAAGCTCCCTGAGGGCAAGATCATTTCTTGCTCACCACTGTAGCCAAGAACCTAGCATAGTACTTGGCCCATAAGTAGCCTCTCAATAAATATTTAATAATTACATTGCATGGAAATACATTAACCTTATTTGGTGAACTCATTTGGAATGAGCATATATATTGGATCAAATACTGCTGTTTCAGGCACCAGTTCAGCTATTCTACTGTTTCATCTTTTAAGGATATGTTACCATATTTTACATAACCACTAGTTAAGAATACTTAAGTATTTTATTGTTTGTTTTTTGGGGAGCACAGACAACAGGCACTCAGGATGTTGCTTTCTTTGATATTATGATGCTAAGAGGAAGACATTTTAGAATCAAGGTAGTTCTTTACTTGTATACTGGTGTGTTTGACATATTCATTCAGCAAGTATTGATCTCTAATAATCAAGAATTTGTTGATCCTAGGATACTGTGCTAGTTGCTATAGAAGATTCAAAGAAATTATACATGGATTATGTCTTTAAGTTGCTTATAGTCTGATAGTAGAGATAAGACTTATACGCAAACATGTAAGAAAGAAAACAGTAGGTGGCACAGAGGTATAATGATCAGCGCAGAGCAGATGCTCAAAAAATATTCGTCTACCAAACCTTTGTTTTCATCCATTCATAGATGAAGTCAGCCTGTTTGTATTTCTTCATTCACTGTCTTGATATATATGGCTCTCCTCTGCTTTATTTCCTCATGGCAGAATTGGTCTCAGATTCTTAATTTTCCATAACTTATTGATTGAGGAAACCAGTCTCAAACACATACTGTCACATAACCAGCACCAAATTCAAAGACATAAGTCAAAAGAATGGGTATGAAACACTGAAGTATATGGGAAGAGAGTGGAGAGTAATTAGGGCAAAAGTCAAACAATAAGGATTTAGACTGCAACAGAAAAATAATATAGTGGCAAGTTACATACTAAAGGCCAATTATTGATTGTCACAGAATTATGCAAATAATTTCCAGTCACTTTCCTTATGAATTTAACCCTCTCAATTTCCTCCTACTTCATCTTGTTTATCACTTAGGCCAAGTCAGTATTTTTCAAACTATAGATCATATCCTATTAATGGATTGTGAAATCAATTTAGTGGGTCACTGTCAACATTTTAAAAATAATATAGAATAGCATTGAAACTGTCAGAGCACTTCACACATAGAGAAGGTAGTACTGTGTTATGAAATTTTGTGAGTACTAAATTATAATTTAAAATGCAAAATTATAATTTAAAATGTAAAATTATAATTTCTAAATGTTATTTGGAAAAGAAAAAGCCAGCTTTTAATAAATGTTCTAAGGAAATGAATTTGAAAAATGTTGTGGAGGAAAGTGAGAAGCCAGTATAAAATAGGAATACTCTCAAGTTCCCTACTATGACTTGTGGCAGTCTACTGTTGATCCCAGAAATACCATTTCAAATTTGTTTTGTATGTTCTACAGGTAAAAGTCCCGCTTTAGTCAATACCATTACATTTGCTGGTCTATAGAATACTCTTTTCAAACACTAGCCAACCTACATTAGAAAAGTGTTGTTTTTCTAATGTGGATACAAGTAAATATGTTCACCATGAATTCCTTAGCAAAAGGCCTCAATTACTCCTCAGCCATTGTTTCTGTCTTGTCATTGCCTCTGTGTGGAATCTATCCAAGCAGAGGTTTTATTAGGAAAAAAATCTTTTCTATAGGTGCTTGAGACAGTTTTTTGTGTTTTTTTTTAATTTTTTTATTAGTTGGAGTTGAGACAGTTTTAAAATGCATAAAGAAGTGAAATTTGTGGGAGGAAAAACTATGTGCATGTCTTGAATCTGAAATGAACAAAGATTTATCCTGTGAGAAACCCTGTTTGTCTGAGCATCAGCAGTCAACAACACTAAAAAAGTTTGAAACCTGATGTACTACCAGCAGAACACTCTTTAAAAACATGTCATTTTACTGAACTGATAAAATATTTTGAAAAGAGTGAATGGAGTATATAAATATCTTACCTGAAAAACAGCTTCATTAAATGAAATAACTGCCAACTAAGAAGCTGTGTTTCTGTGACTTTTGATATCCTGTTCAACATGTTTCTTCAGGCCGTATCAGCTTTTGGCTGTGGTTAGAACATAGGAAGAAGTGCCATAAGGAAGCGAACATCAGAGTGATGTTCATTATAATAGGATTCTACTCACTTGTAAAAGTTTATTCACCACTACAAAGTATTAGAAGTGCTTAAATTGTTAAATAGATTTTAGCCTTTATGAAAAGAAGATTATAAAATGAGCCAGATCGTCTAGTCATAGCTAAAATATTCTTTTGACCTAATTTTGCTTAATCTGATCAAGTAAATTTTAGGAAAAGTTTTGAAAAACCTTGGAAGTTTTTCTTTGGTTAATTTTCTTTAAAGTTAAATGTACATTGACTTGTGGGATATTTCTTAGAAAAATCTATTACTGAACTAGTACAGAATGTGAATCATTTCTTGCCTGAAATATAAGATTGTTGTTTACAAGGCAGTTGTCCAGAATCTTCTCGTTAAATTGGAAACTATTTCGCTTTTCATCACTGTAGGTTCTTTTAACTTCACAAGTGTGTTATTTAAAACATAAATCCTATTGGTACACAGGAAACCCATTTAAAATTAAATTTTAAAACACTCTTGAGAATTCCATGGAACATTTTTGGTTTTATAATTTATAGCAAAATAAAAAGTATCTTTAATACCTTAAAAATGTATTTTCGGAGATAGCTAAACCCAGACTTTGTGATAATACATGTGAAAGAATAACACTATTAATATCTTAAAATACTGAATGCTTGAACACAGCACAAAATTATTACCTTCATTTTCCCCAAAACAAGCTAAGCCACAAATTTAAAATTGGGAAGTTCAGTATCAGAATTAAAAGAAATATTTCTGGGTTAAGAAGTTCTACTTTTACTTTAATTTCAAAATGAACTTGTCTTTTAAAAGCTTATTCTGTGATTTTATGTATATAACTCTTTGATTTGATAAACTTGAAAGAATTTATATCAGTATTATATACTCTGCTTCTCTCTTGTGGTGTGGTTTAAATATTGGACACCTAAGCCTAAGTAGATTTTCAGAGAGGGTCATTTTCTCTTTGTTCTTTTATAGTATAGCTCTTAAGCAGAGTGAGAGCTTTGCCTTTGGTATTTGGATAGAATGTTTTGCTGTGATTTCTAATTCTCAGATCCACTTCTGAGCATTTCTATGGGTATTCCACAAATAGTGGAGTTTGATTCTCTTAACCAGTCTAGTAAAATACTGTTGATATAAACTACCACTGGCTGAAGTAAAACATAAACCACTCAGAGATTAAAGCGTTTAGAAAAGGAGTTTATATGCCAACAAGATTTGTGAGGGAGTCCAAGATATAGAAGGATAGCTTTCACAAATTAAAGATATGACAAGTATTTGAAAGAAAAAAAAACTTACAAGTATACCAGGGTCATCAGCTTTACAGTTAATCACTTCAAGGTAGAAAACAGCAGCTTTTGGATATGACATATCCAAAAAGATCATCACATATCTTCAGACATTGGCATTGCCAAAATCAGGGATATATTTGTTTCTATCAGGGAATATCTTATATGAAAAACTCAAGGTTTCATTTACTGAGGGAACAAGAATCAGACAAATTGACTGTTTTTGCTGATGTTACTTTATCTCGGTTGCAAATTTCCAAGGTCCCCAAGGTCACCTTTGGGCTCAGTGATTCTCTAAAAGAATACATAGAACTCAGAAAAGCTATTATACTCATGGTTATGGTTTATGACAACAAAAACATATAAATTTAAATCAGCAACTCAAAAAAGGACATATGGTAAAGTCCAGAAAGTCTAGGGCTTCCCTGGTAGCTCAGGTGGTAAAGAATCTGCCGGCAATTCAGGAGATCCCAGTTTGATTCCTGGGTCAGGAAGATCCCCTGGAGAAGGGATGGACTACCCACTCCAGTATTCTTGGGCTTCTCTTGTGGCTCAGACAGTAAAGAATCCAGCTGCAATGCAGGAGACCTGGGTTTGATCCCTGGGTTGGGAAGATTCCCCTGGAGGAGGGCATGGCAACCCACTCTAGTATTCTTGCCTGCGGAACAAGAGGAGCCTGAACAGAGGAGCCTGGTGGGGTACAGTCCATGGGGTCACAAAGAGTCAGACACAACTGAGCAACTAAGTACAGCACAGCAGAGTCCAGGAAGCACCAGGCATGAACTAGTACTTGTCTTCCAGTGAAGTCATGCAGATAGCACTTAATTCTAGCAATGATGTATGAGATGCTTGGAATATTGCCAACCAAGGAATCTCCTCTGAGCTTTGGTGTCCAGTTTTTTTTTATTGTGGGCTGGTCACATAGCATGGGTGACTGTCCATGTGACTGACCTTCAGTCTCCTGTCCCTCTGGAGGTTATGAAAAAGTGAAAGTGATAGTTAGTCACTTAGTGATGTCCAATTCTTTGCATTCCATGGACTGTAGCCTGTCAGGCTCCTCTGTCCATGGAATTCTCCAGGCAAGAATACTGGAGTGGGTAGCCATTCCCTTCCCCAGGGGATCTTCCCAATCCAAGGACTGAACCCAGGACTGCTGCATTGCAGGCAGATTCTTTTCTGTCTGAGCCACCAAAGCTGGTACCAAATGGCTGAAAGCCCCATCATAAATCACATTGTTAGTGTAGACTGTCTTGCAGAGCATGAAGCTCCTAGGTAAACTAAAAGCGTTTTTATCAGGCAGGCTATTCCATGGTCTTAGAGGTTATCTGCCAGGAGTTGAGCAAGGGTAAAATCTTTCTTTGGAATGTGAAAGGTTAATCCCTTACCACACAGGGTTGTTGTATTTCATTTTCTGACTTTGGAATGTGATGTGCATTTCTTACTCTAGTTACAGTGTCAATTTTGCCTTCAAATTTCCTCTTAAGGCATGACTTTGCATAAATTTGTTTAGTGATTTTCTAATGCAGTGTCATTACTTGGATATTTTGTTTTTATTATGTAAATATGATGAAAGGTCACACATATATACAAAAAAACTTCTTTTAATTTGGTTAATAAAATTAAAGTCACATGACACTAAAATTTAGGAGTTATTTTTATCTGGAAACTTTGTAAAGTTCATAATGTTGTCATTATTTTTACATGTAAAATATTGCTCTTATCAGCTCATGTACGAAGACAAGAAACCAACAACTATCCAGTTCAACTCAAGCAAGTTGCTTGGACCTTGTTGTTTAATAATGGGCTTTCTGTATGTAATTTAATGAGATTTGAGGCTTGACCATGGTTACAAAAGCAATTATTAAATAACTGACTTGCAGAAAGATAATATGTTTCTTGAACCTATGTAAAATAGCAAGGAAACATGTGCACTATAGTCCATGGAATTGCAAAGAGTTGGACACAACTTAGCATCTGAACAGCAGCAACGATTAAAACAGCTACATGGCCATGAAAAGTAAAGGAGCTAAGCAAAGTATTTTGTGTAATTTTAACCATTTTAACTGTTTTGGGGTAGTTTTATATGTCTTCTCCAGAATCATAGTTTTTATGTTTCTTTAACAGTGTTCAAGCTACCACATAATTACACTCATCTTACACACTAGCAAAGTAATGCTCAAAATTCTCCAAGCCAGGCTTCAACAGTACATGACCAGTGAACTTCCATGTGTTCAGCTGGATTTAGAAAAGGCAGAGGCACCAGGGATCAAATTGCCAAGATCCGTTGGATCATCAAAAGAGCAAGAAAGTTCCAGAAAAGCATCTACTTCTGCTTTATTGACTATGCCAAAGTCTTTGACTGTGTGGATCACAACAAACTGTGGAAAATTCTTCAAGAGATGGGAATCCCAGACTACCTCAGCTGCCTCCTTAGAAATCTGTATGCAGGTCAAAAAGCAACGGTTACAACTAGACATGGAATAGCAGACTGGTTCCAAATCGGGAAAGGAGTACATCAAGGCTGTATATTGTCACCCTGCTTATTTAACTTATATGCAGAGTTCAGTTCAGTTCAGTCACTCAGTTGTGTCCGACTCTTTGCGACCCCATGAACCTCAGCTCGCCAGGCCTCCCTGTCCATCACCAACTCCTGGAGTTCACCGAAACCCATGTCCATCGAGTCGGTGATGCCATCCAACCATCTCATCCTCTGTCATCCCCTTCTACTCCTGCCCTCAATCTTTCCCAGCATCAGGGTCTTTTCAAAGGAGTCAGCACTTCACGCCAGTATTGGAGTTTCAGCTTCAGCATCAGTCCTTCCAATGAACACCCAGGACTGATCTCCCTTAGGATGGATTGGTTGATCTCCTTGCAGTCCAAGGCACTCTCAAGAGTCTTCTCCAACACCACAGTTCAAAAACATCAATTCTTCGGCACTCAGCTTTCTTTATGGTCCAACTCTCACATCCATACATGACCACTGGAAAAACCGTAGCCTTGACTAGACGGACTTTTGTTGGCAAAGTAATGTCTCTGCTTTTTAATATGCTTTCTGCCACTTTCTGCCATAAGGATGGTGTTATCTGCATATCTGAGGTTATTGATATTTCTCCTGGCAATCTTGATTCCAACCCGTGCTTTCTCCAGCCCAGTGTTTTGCATGATGTACTCTGCATATAAGTTAAATAAGCAGGGGGACAATATACAGCCTTGACATACTCCTCTTCCTATTTGGATCCAGTCTATTGTCCAGTTTTAACTGTTGCTTCCTGACTTGCATACAGATTTCTCAAGATGCAGGTCAGATGATCTGGTATTCCCATCTCTTTCATAATTTTCCACAGTTTATTGTGATCCACACAGTCAAAGGCTTTGGCAGAGTCAATAAAGCAGAAATAGATGATTTTGTGGAACTCTCTTGCTTTTTCGATGATCCAGCAGATATTGGCAATTTGAACTCTGGTTCCTCTGCCTTTTCTAAAACCAGCTTGAACATCTGAAAGTTCACGGTTCACCTATTGCTAAAGCCTGGCTTGGAGAATTTTGAGCATTACTTAACTAGCGTGTGAGATGAGTACAATTGTGCAGTAGTTTGAGCATTCTTTGGCATTGCCTTTCTTTGGGATTGGAATGAAAACTGACCTTTTCCAGTCCTGTGGCCACTGCTGGGTTTTCCAACTTTTCTGGCATTTTGAGTGCAGCACTTTCACAGCATCATCTTTCAGGATTTGAAACAACTCAACTGGAATTCTATCACCTCCACCAGCTTTGTTTGTAGTGATGCTTTCTAAGGCCACTTGACTTCACATCCCAGCATGTCTGGCTCTAGGTGAGTGATCACATCATCATGATTATCTGGGTCGTGAAGATCTTTTTTGTACAGTTCTTCTGTGTATTGTTGCCACCTCTTCTTATTATCTTCTGCTTCTGTTAGGTCCCTACCATTTCTATCCTTTATTGAGCCCATCTTTGCATGAAATGTTCCCTTGGTATCTCTAATTTTCTTGAAGAGATCTCTAGTCTTTCCCATTCTATTGTTTTCCTATATTTCTTTGCACTGATCACTGAGAAAGGCTTTCTTATCTCTCCTGGCTATTCTTCGGAACTCTGCATTCAAATGGGTATCTTTCCTTTTCTCCTTTGCTTTTCGCTTCCCTTCTTTTCAGAGCTGTTTGTAAGGCCTCCTCAGAGAGCCATTTTTCTTTTTTTGCATTTCTTTTTCTTGGGGATGGTCTTGATTCCTGTCTCCTGTACAATGTCACGAACCTGCATCCATAGTTTGTCAGGCACTGTCTATTAGATCTAGTCCCTTAAATCTATTTCTTACTTCCACTGTATAATCATAAGGGATTTGATTTAGGTCATACCTGAATGGGGTAGTGGTTTTCTCCACTTTCTTCAATTTCATTCTGAATTTGGCAATAAGGTGTTCATGATCCGAGCCACAGTCAACTCCCGATTTTGTTTTTGCTGACTGTATAGAGCTTCTCCATCTTTGGCTGCAAAGAATATAACCAATCTGATTTCGGTGTCGACCATTTGGTAATGTCCATGTGTAGAGTCTTCTCTTGTGTTGTTGGAAGAGGGTGTTTGCTATGACCAGTGTGTTCTCTTGGCAGAACTCTATTAGCCTTTGTCCTGCTTCATTCTGTACTGCCAGGCCAAATTTGCCTGTTAATCCAGGTGTTTCTTGATTTCCTACTTCTGCATTCCAGTCCCCTATAATGAAAAGGACATCTTTTTTGGGTGTTAGTTCTAGAAGGTCTTGTGGGTCTTCATAGAACTGTTCAGCTTCTTCAGCATTACTGGTTGTGGCATAGACTTGGATTACCATGATATTGAATGGTTTGCCTTGGAAATGAACAGAGATCATTCTGTCATTTTTGAGATTGAAATATCAATAACCTCAGATATGCAGATGACACCACCCTAATGGCAGAAAGTGAAGAAGAACTAAAGAACCTCTTGATGAAAGAGGAGAGTGAAAAAGTTGGCTTAAAACTCAACATTCAGAAAACTAAGATCATGGCATCTCGTCCCATCACTTCATGGCAAATAGATGGGGAAACAATGGAAACAGTGAGAGACTTTATTTTGGGGGCTCCAAAATCACTGCAAATGGTGATTGCAGCCATGAAATTAAAAGACGCTTGCTCCTTAGAAGAAAAGTTATGACCAACCTATAGACAACATATTACAAAGCAGAGACATTACTTTGCCAACAAAGGTCCATCTAGTCAAAGCTATGGTTTTTCCAGTAGTCATATATGGATGTGAGAGTTGGACTATAAAGAAAGCTGAGCACCAAAGAATTGATGCTTTTACTGTGGTGTTGTAGAAGACTCTAGGGAGATCCAACCAGTCCATCCTAAAGGAAATCAGTCCTGTATTTTCATTGGAAGGACTGATGCTGAAGCTGAAACTCCAATACTTTTTCTACCTGATGCAAAGAACTGACTCATTTGCAAAGACCCTGATGCTGGGAAAGATTGAAGGTGTGAGGAGAAGAGGACGATAGAGGATGAGATTGTTGGGTGTCATCACCAACTCGATGGACGTGCGTTTGAGCAAACTCTGGGAGTTGGTGATGGAAAGGGAAGCCTGGCGTGCTGCAGTCCGTGGGATCGCAGAGAGTCGGATACGACTGAGTGACTAAACTGAACTGAACAATAAGCTATATTAAGATTTCCACAGAATTTTTTTTCTGAATTCCAAAACCTCTGTTAGAACAAAGCCATTTAAAGAGTGTTTTATTCCAGTTTATACAGGTGTGGCCAAACAAGAGTTTGAAATAAAGAAGAATGGATTTCTTCTTATATGTCCGTTAGATATAGAACATTAGTCATAATTAGCTAATTTAGTCCTGGGTAAACAATTCTTGTTTTTCTGATTTTTGATGAAGCAATCAATTTCACAAAGTCACCTGCTTCTGGCTTTAAGAATCCTAGAAATCCTGACTCTAATCTTTTGGTAGTCTGACAGGTATCTATCTGTCATCCTGATATCAGCTTACACAGAAGAGTCTGTTTCCATAGTCTACTCCCTGTAGAGTCAATAGCTATGAGTATGATAAAAGTCTTTACTGAGGCTTTCACTATTTTCATGTTTCTGCCAGAAGACCCAATTTCTGGTCTTTGTAGCTCATAATACGGACTTCAGACTAGGCAAATGTAAGGAAAAAGCAGAAACTGTCTATGGAGAAGACTCAGTGAAAGTGAAATTCGCTCAGTCATGTCCAACTCTTTGTGACCCCATGGGCTATACAGTCCATGGAATTCTCCAAGCCAGAATACTGGAATGGGTAGCCTTTTCCTTCTCCAGGGAATCTTCCCAACGGAGGGATCGAACCCAGGTTACCCACATTGCAGGCAGATTCTATACCAGCTGAGCCACAAGGAAAGCCTGGAGAAGACTCGGTGACTCATGTTAATTTGTCACAGTCAACAATGATAAATTAATGAAGAATAAAATCCCTTTTCTCCTGAAATAACTCATAATCATGTTATGAAGATTTACTTAACGATCACCTTGAGAGAAAAAGTATATTCTGGACAGAGTAGGCAATAAGTAGTCTCCAGATTGGTTTTTGTTTTTTTTTAATTTCAGTTCAGTTCAGTTAAGTTGCTCAGTCGTGTCCGACTCTTTGAGACCCCACGGACTGCAGCACTCCATGCCTCCCTGTCCATCACCAACTCCCAGAGTTTACTCAAACTCATGTCCATCAAGTTAGTGATGCCATCCAACCATCTCATCCTCTGTCATCCCCTTCTCCTCCTGCCTTCAGTCTTTCCAAACATCAGGATCTTTTCAAACGAGTCATTTCTTTGCATCAGGTGGCCAAAGTATTGGAGCTTCAGCATCAGTCCTTCCAATGAATATTCAGGACTGATTTCCTTTAGGATGGACTGGTTGGATCTCCATGAAGTCCAAGGGACTCTCAAGAGTCTTCTCCAGTACCACAGTTCAAAAGCATTAATTCTTCCATGCTCAGCTTTCTTTATAGTCCAACTCTCACATCCATACATGACTACTGGAAAAACCATAGCTTTGACTAGACAGACCTTTGTTGGCAAAGTAATGTCTCTGCTTTTTAATATGCTGTCTAGGTTGGTCATAGCTTTTCTTTCAAGGCACATGTGTCTTTTAATTTCTTGGCTGCAGTCACCATCTGTGGTGATTTTGGAGCCAAAAAAATAATAATAATAATAAAGTCTGTTTCCATAGTTTCCCCATCTATTTGCCATGAAGTGATGGGACCAGATGCCATGATCTTAGTTTTCTGAATGTTTTAAAATTTATTCATTTTTAATTGGAGGATAATAGTTTTACATTCTTGTGTTGGTTTCTACCATATAGCAATGTGAAGCCGCCATAGGTATATACATGTATCCTCCCTTTTGAACCTCCCTGCCACCTCCCATCCCATCCTACCCCTCTAGGTTGCCACAGAGCACCAGGTTTGAGCCCCCTGTCATACAGTGAATTCCCACTGGCTATCTGTTTTACATATAGTAATGTATATGTTTCAGTGCTGCTGTCTCAGATCGTCCCATCTTCTCCATCCCCCACTATCCACAAATCTATTCTCTATGTCTGCATCTTTATTGTTGCCCTGCAAATAGGTTAATCAGTACCATTTTTCTAGATTCCATAGGTGTGTTAATATACAATATTTGTTTTTCTCTTTCTGACGTACTTCACTCTGTGTAATAGGCTCTAGGTTCATCCACCTCATTAGGACTGACTCCAGTGCATTATTTTTTTTGTAGCTGAGTAATATTCATTGTGTGTATGTACCACATCTTCTTTATCCGTTCATCTGTCAATGGACATGTAGATTTCTTCCATATCCTAGTTATTGTGAATAGTGCTACAGTGAAATTGGGGTTCATGTGTCTTTTTGAATTGTGGTTTTCTCAGGGTATATGTCCAGGAGTGGGATTGCTGAGTTGTATGGTTGTTTTATTCCTAGTTTTTTAAGGAATCTCCATACTGTTTTCCATAGTGGCTGTATCAATTTACATTCTCACCAACAGTACAAGAGGGTTCCCTTTTCTTCACACTCTCTCTGGCATTTATTGTTCGTATATTTTTTGATGATGGACATTTTGAGCAATATGAGGTGATAGCTCGTTGTAGTTTTAATTAGCATTTCTCTAATACTGAGTGATGTTGAACATTTTTCATGTATTTATTAGCCATCTGTATATCTTCTTTGAAGAAATGTCTGTTTAGTTCTTCTGCCTAATTTTTGATTGAATTATTTGTTTTCTTCTATTGAGCTGCATGAGCTGCTTGTATATTTTGGAAATTAATCCTTCGTCACTTGTTTCATTTGTTACTATTTTCTCCCATTCTGAAGGTTGTCTTTTCACCTTGTTTGTAGTTTCCTTTGCTGTGCAAAAGCTTTTAAGTTTAATTAGGTCTCACTTGTTTATTTTTGCTTTTATTTCCATTACTCTAGGAGGCGGGTCGTAGAGAATCTTGCTGTGATTTATGTCAAAGAGTGTTCTGCCTATGTTTTCCTCTAAAGTTTTATAGTTTCTGGTCTTACATGTTGGTCTTTAATCCATTTTGAGTTTATCTTTGTGTATGGTATTAGGAAGTATTCTAATCCCTTTCTTTTACACGTAGCTGTCCAGTTTTCTATTATTGTTGTGTTACTATCAATTTCCCCTTTTATGTCTGTATTTGCCTTATATATTGAGGTGCTTCTATGTGTTAGTTGCTCAGTTGTGTCCAACTCTTTGCAGCCCCTGGACTGTAGCCCACCAGGCTCCTCTGTCCATGGAATTCTCCAGGCAAGAATACTGGGGTGGGTTGCCTATTCCTCCTTCAGGGGATCTTCCCAACCCAGGGATTGAACCAGCACCTTCTGTGTCTCCTGTATTAGCAGGCGGATTCTTTACCACTGAGCTACCTGGTCAGCCCCCAACAGATACATACTACCATATATAAAATAGATAAGCAACAAGGATTTACTATAGCAAAGGGAACTATGTTCAATGTCCTATAATAAAATATAATGGAAAAGAATTGAAAATATATGTACATATGTATAACTGAATCACTGTGCTGTACATCTGAAACTAACTCACTATAGTAATTCACCGATTCTTCAGTTAAAAAAAAAATATTGCCACAGGAGATTCACCCTAGAAAAAACTAGAAAAAAATATACCTCAAAGAACCCTTGAAAAAAAAAAAAAGAACCCTTGAATTGCTCCTCATGGACAATGCAGTTTACTTGGCTCTGGTTGATGAATACACCTATGGTAGATAAATACATAAAATCTTGACTGAACCTCTAGAATTGTCAAAGGAATAGTCATATACGAGCATTTAGAAAAGTCTACTTCCAAGAAAAGTTTGCAAGAAACTCCAAGGATTTTTCTTTTCTTTTTTTTGGTCTGTACTGAGTCTTTGTTGCTGCACACAGGCTTTCTCTAGTTGTGGTGTGTGGTTGTCTCATTGCATTGACTTCTCTTTTTGTGGAGCACAGGCTTTTGGGCACATAGATTTCAGTAGCTGCAATGTGTAAACTCTGGAGCATGGGCTCAGTAGTTGTGGCGCACAGGATTAGTTGCCCCATGGCATGTGGAATCTTCCTGGACCAGGGATTGAACCCGTATTTGCTGCATTGGCACGTGAATTCTTAACCACTGGACCATTAGGGAAGTCTAGCACTCTTGAGTTTTAGAAAAACTGGTTCATCAAATTAAAATATACAAAAAAGAGGGTGAAAACTCCACAAAATTACCAACATTACCAAGTTTGCAATTAGTCGGCCCATGGTAGAAAAGACAGAAATTATCTCATACAGTTGTTAAAGCCACAAAGATTATCACAGATCATCAACTATCAATATTTCAAAAAGTTGGTGACAAAGTTAGGTTGTTTTTTTTTTTTTTTAAGATTTTTTGATGTGGACCATTTTCAAAGTCTTTATAGAATTTGTTACAATGTTGCTTCTATATTTAATGTTTTGGTTTTTTGGTCCCAAGGCATGTGGGATCTTAGCTCCCCAAGCAGGATTGCACCTGCACCCCCTGCATTGTAAAGCAGTCTTAACCACTGGATTGCCAGGAAAGTCCCCAAAGTTACTATTATTAGGAAGTCAGTTCTTATAAACAAAACCTAAGGATTCTTTTGTTTTGTGAAACTGAACTAGGCACAGTGACCCTGTTTGTGTTTGCTTATTTTAGTTCTCTCAGGGTACAAGTTGTTTTATTTTCTGATTATGATATACAAATTTATTGATAATGGCAGCAAAGCATTTTGTCTGTCTTGCTTCCACACATGCTTCCTTTCTGCCTGGTCTTTGTACTTACAAATCCTTCCATGAACAAGTACTGAGGTGGTTTATTATTACTTAAGGTGAAAGACAGTAATACAGAGAGGAAAGCCAAAGTTCAAGGGAAGGTGCTTTAGATATGAGGGATCTCTTTTCTTGGAAGAAATTGTCATATTGTGAACAAAATAATGGAAACTTAGAATGTAGGGGGCTAAAATACTAATGACTAAGGCAAATCATAAGAATTTGATTTTGCTTGACAAAAAAGACTATAGCAGGGGTAGAAAAAAACTACATTTGCAGAATATTTCAGTGAGAAGGTTAATTCTATGCAAAAGCTGACCTTGTCATACTTCAGAGAAAAATACATGCAGAATTCTACACTTCAAGAATTTATGTAATATTAAAGAGGATTGAAGTCCATTCAATCCATATCTATTAGATGAACTCTTCCAAACAGCCAGACACCTTGGTTTTTCCCAGAGATCTATTAGAGCAGTTTTTCTCAAAAGGCAGATTATGATACATTAGTGGCTCCTAACATTGATTATCAGTGGACTGTGACTAAAAGTTTGATTTAATGACATAGGATAGAAAATACCAGAATACATTTGCTCTCAAGTAAGTATTGAGACTTCTACTTCAGGTAAGATTTAGAAAGACCACACTCCCACTAAAACAGATAAATTACAAAGTCATATGTTTAAAGTCATTTGAAAATTATAGACACAATGAAAACTAGAAGAATGAAAATTTCAGAAAGGGAAGCGCCTTCCTGGGTCACTTGACAATCCCTGTTTTATTTCTTAGAGCATTTACCAATTCTGGTCACAGTGACCCTGCTTTTAGCATGGGTGCTTTCCTGGAACAAAGATAAAGCCAGGGGAGTTTTTGAAGGTCATGGATACAGACATGAAAGATTTGATTTAAATTCTGAAAAGTACCACTGGTATTTGCTGAATGCTAGAGTATAAAAGAAACTGGAGAACTGTCCAAGAAAGGCAGAATAAGATCTGCAGTCTCATGGTGAAGAGATAAATTCCTGCTAGAGAAAGAGCATAGACTTGGATTACTGTGATGTTGAATGGTTTGCCATGGAAATGAACCAAGATCATTCTGTCATTTTTGAGATTTCACCCAAGTACTGTATTTCAGACGCTCTATGAGGGCTACTCCATTTCTTCTAAGGGGTTCTTGTCCATGTAGATAAATGGTCATCTGAATTAAATTCCCCCATTCCCATCCATTTTAGTTCTATTGTATCTATTATACCATTATATCTATTACTATGGACAAGAATCCCTTAGAAGAAATGGAGTAGCCCTCAATAGTCAACAAGAGAGTCCAAAATGCAGTACTTGGGTGCAGTCTCAAAAACGACAAAATGATCTCAGTTCATTTCCAAGGCAAACCGTTCAACATGATAGTAATCCATTTTACTTCACTGATTCCTAAAATGTCAGTGTTCACTCTTGTAATCTCCTCTTTGACCACTTCCAATTTACTTTGGTTCCAAATAGGGAAAGGTGTATGTCAAGGTTGTATATTGTCACCCTGCTTGTTTAACTTATATGCAGAGTATATTATGCAAAAGGCCAGGCTGGATAAAGCACAAGCTGGAATCAAGATTGCTGGGAGAAATATCAATAACCTCAGATACACAAATGACACCACCCTTATGGCAGAAGGCAAAGAAGAACTAAAGAGCCTCTTGATGAAAGTGAAAGAGGAGAGTGAAAAAGTTGGCTTAAAACTCACATTCAGAAAACTAAGATCATAGTATCCAGTCCCATCACTCCATGACAATATATGGGGAAACAATGGAAACAGTGACAGACTTTATTTTGGGGGGCTCCAAAATCACTGCAGGTGGTGACTGCAGCTATGAAATTAAAAGACGCTTGCTCCTTGGAAGAAAATCCATGACCAACCTATAGATAGCATATTAAAAAGCAGAGACATTACTTTGCCAACAAAGGTCCATCTAGCCAAAGTTATCGTTTTTCCAGTAGTCATGTATGAATGTGAGAGTTGGACTCTAAAGAAAGCTGAGCACTGAAGAATTGATGCTTTTGAACTATGGTGTTGGAGAAGACTCTTGAGAGTCCCTTGGACTTCATGGAGATCCAACCAGTCCATCATAAAGGAAATCAGTCCTGAATATTCATTGAAAGGATTGATGCTGAAGCTGAAGCTCCAATACTTTGGCCACCTGATGCAAAGAACTGACTCATTGGAAAAGACCCTGATGCTGGGAAAGATTGTAGGCAGGAGGAGAAGGGGACAACAGAGGATGAGATGGTTGGATGGCATCACCAACTCAGTGGGCATGAGTTTGAGCAAGGTTTGGGAGTTGGTGATGGACAGGGAAGCCTGGTGTGCTGCAGTCCATAGGGTTGCACAGAGTCAGACATAACTGAGTGACTGAACTGAACTGAATTTACCTTGATTCATGATTCAACTTAACATTCCAGGTTCCTAGACAATATTGTTCTTTCCAGCATTGGACTTTACCTTGAGCAGCAGACACATCCACAACTGGGCATCATTTCTACTTCGGCTCAGGCTCTTCATTCTTTCTGGAGCTATTTCTCCAGTCTTCTCGAGTAGCATATTGAACACCTGACATGGGGGGTTCATCTTTCAGTGTCATATGGTTTTGCCTTTTCATACTATTCATGGAGTTCTCAAGGCAAGAATGCTGAAGTGGTTTGCCATTCCCTTCTCCAGTGGACCATGTTTTGTCAGAACTCTCCGCTGTGACCCATCTGTCTTGGGTGGCCCTACTCTGCATGGCCCAGAGTTTCAGTGAATTACACAAGGCTGTGGTCCATGTGATCGTTTTGGTTAGTTTTCTGTGATTGTGTTTTTCATTTCATCTGCTCTGTAATGATTGTAGATAAGAGGCTGTATAAGTTCCTGATGGGAGGGACTGGCTGTGGGGAAAACTGGGTCTTGCTCTGGTGGGCAAGGCCATCCTCAGCAAATCTTTAATCCAAGATTCTGCTGATGAGTGGGTTTGTGTTTCCTTCATGTAGTTTGTCCTGAGGCGGCCCAGTTCTGCAGTACGTAGTCTCTATGGAAGGACTATAGTCTCTGTGCTAAACCTAATGGCAGCCTCCTCCAGGAGGACTTATGCCAACACACCATGTCTCCCAGGAATGCTCCTGCCAGTGAACCTGACCTTGAGCCATGCACAATGGACCTGTGCCTCTGCTGGAGACTTCCACTCCCAGGCAAGTCTAACTCTTAATGGGGTCACTGCTCCTTTCTCCTGGGTTGTAGTGCACACAAGGTTTTGTTTGTTCTTCCAAGAGTCTTTTTCCCCAGTCCTGTGGAAATTCTGTAACCAAATCCCACTGTCCTTCAAAGTCAGATTCTGTGGGAATTCCCAGTCCCTTTGCTGGATCCCCAGGTTGGGAAGTCTGTTGTGGGGTCTAGAAACTTCACAACAGTGAGAGAACTTCTTTGGTACAATTTTTCTCCAGTTTGTGGATCGCCAGACCGGCAGCTCTTTGATGGGACTAATGGCGACTTCCTCCAAAGGTCTTTGTCATACACTGCACCTCCCAGGACCACTGCTGCCAGTTGCCTTGTCCGTTCATCAGGCCACTGCTGACCATGCCTCTGGAGGAGACCCTCAAACACTCACAGGCAGGTCTGGCTCAGACTCTAGTGGGGGGGGTCACTGCTCCTTTCCCCGAGTCCTAGTGCACATAAGGTTTTGTTTGTGCCCTGTAAGAGTCTCTGGCAGGTATTTTGATTTTTAAACATGATTGTGTCCCTCCTACCATCTGTTTGTGTCTTCTTCTTTGTCCTTGGACATGGGGTATCTTTTTTGGTGGGTTCCAGCATTCTCCTGTCAATGTTGTTTAGCAGCTAGCTGCAACTTTGGTGTTCTCGCAGGAGAAGATGAGCACACGTCCTTCTTCTCCACCATCTTTGTGGACAGCCATTCAACATCACAGTAATCCAAGTCTATGCCCCAACCACTAATGCTGAAGAAGCTGAAGTTGACAAGTACTATGAAGACGTATAAGACCTTCTGGAACTAACACCAAAAAAAGATGTCCTTTTCATCAAGGGGGACTGGAATGCAAAAGTAGGAAGTCAAGAGATACCTGGAGCAACAGGCAAGTTTGGCCTTGGAGAACAAAATGAAGCAGGGCAGAGGCTAACAGCATTTTGCCAAGAGAACACACTGGTCATAGCAAACACCCTCTTCCAACAATGCAAGAGACAACTCTATACATGGACATCACCAGATGGTCAATATTGAAATCAGATTGATTATATTCTTTGCAACCAAAGATGGAGAAACTCTATTTAGTCAGCAAAAATAAGACCTAGAGCTGACTGTGGCTCAGATCATGATCTTATTATTGCAAAATTCAGACTTAAATTGAAAAAAATAGGGAAAAGCACTAGGTCATTCAGGTATGACCTAAATCAAATCCCTTATAATTATACAGTAGAATTGACAAATAGATTCAGGGGATTAGATCTGATAGAGTGCCTGAAGAACTATGGACAGAGGTTCATAACATTGTACAGGAGGCAGTGATCAAAACCATCCTTAAGAAAAAGAAATGCAAAAAGGCAAAATAGTTGTTTGAGGAGGCCTTACAAATAGCTGAGAAAAGAGAAGCAAAAGGCAAAGGAGTAAAAGAAAGATATACCCATCTGAATGCAGAGTTACAGAGAATAGTAGAGAGAGTTAAGAAAGCCTTCTTAAGTGAACAATGCAAAGAAATAGAGGGATACAATAGAATGGGAAAGACTAGAGATCTCTTCAAGAAAATTAGAGATACCAAGGGAACATTTGATGCAAAGATGGGCACTATAAAGAACAAAAAGAGTATGGACCTAACAGAAGCAGAAGAGATTAAGAAGAGGTGGCAAGAATACACAAAAGAACTATACAAAAATGTCTTAATGACCTGGATAACCATGATGGTGTGATCACTCACCTAGAGCCAGACATCCTGGAGTGTGCAATCAAGTGGGCCTTAGGAAACATCTCTACGAACAAAGCTAGTGCAAGTGATGGAATTCCAAATGAACTAGTTCTGTTTCATATACTAAACTAAAGCCTTTGACTGTGTGGATCACAACAAACTGTGGTAAATTATTAAAGAGATAGAAATACCAAACCACCTTATCTGCCTCCTGTGAAATCTGTAAGTGGGTCAAGAAGCAGCAGTTAGAACTGGACATGGAACAATGGTTCCAAATTGGGAAAGGAGTAAGTATATCAGGCTGTATATTGTCACCCTGCTTATTTAACTTATATGCAGAGTACATCGTGTGAAATGCTGGGCTGGATGAGTCACAAACTGGATTCAAAATTGCCAGGAGAAATATCAGTAACCTCAGATATGCAGATGACACCACCCTAATGGCAGAAAGTCAAGAGGAACTAAAGAACCTCTTGATGAAGTGAAAGATCTGGCTTAAAACTCAACATTCAAAAAACGAAGATCATGGTATCCAGTCCCATCACTTCATGGCAAATAGATGGGGAAACAATGGAAAGAGTAACAAACTTTATTTTCTTGGACTCCAAAATCACTGTGGATGGTGACTGCAGCCATGAAATTAAAAGATGCTTGCTCCTTGGAAGAAAAGACCCAGAGGAATCGGGTGGAGAGGGAGGTGGGAGGGGGGATCGGGATGGGGAATACGTGTAACTCTATGGCTGATTCATATCAATGTATGACAAAACCCACTGAAATGTTGTGAAGTAATTAGCCTCCAACTAATAAAATAAAATAAAATAAATATATATATAAAAAAAGAAAAGCTGTGGCAACCCTAGACAGAGTATAAAAAAGCAGAGATATCACTTTGCCGACAAAGGTCCATTTAGTCAAAGCTATTGTTTTTCCATTGGTCATGTACAGATGTTGGATCATAAATAAGACTGAGCATCAAATAATTGATGCTTTTGAACTGTGGTGTTGGAGAAGACTCTTAAGAGTCCCTTGGACTGCAAGGAGATCAAACCGGTCAATCCTAAAGGATATCAACTCTGAATATTCATTGATAGGACTGATGCTGAAGCTGATGCTCCAATACTTTGATTGCTTGATGCAAACAGCCAACTCATTGCAAAAGACTCAGATGCTGGGAAAGACTGAGAGCAGGAGGAGAATGGGGCAACAAAGTAGTTAGATGGATGAGTGGCATCACCCACTCAATGAACATGAGTTTGAGAAAACTCAAGAGATAGTGAAGGACAGGGATGCCTGGTATGCTGGAGTCCAAGGGGTTGCAAAGAGTTGTACATGACTGAGTGACTGAACAACAAGAAAAAGGGACTGCATCAAGCATATGACAAGTCTTTCCTTCAAGTTTTTGCCAGATATTGGACTTGATGGAATGGGAGGCTAAGCTCAAAACTTTTGAAGGAGGGAATTTCAAGCATGAGAAGGAAGGGAAATGACCAGCTTTGAGTCAGAAGCCTTAGAAGGCCAAATCCAAGAAATAAGGTGGACTGCGAGGTCATGATGAAATCTATCCACAGTGCTTTGAAGACAAATTTCTACTAATGACAGAAATCAACATGAAACACTTGATAAATTTTCCTCTCAAGACTTTGCCAGATTTTCAAGCTACATGAGGTAGGAGGCTAATGAACTAAACAAACCTTCCAAAGGGCAGACTGAATCTCCCATAGTGTTTAAGTATTGAAAGGAAATAGACCTCCCCAGCTACTGATCAGAAGTCCAAGTGAGCCACACATTAAGGAAAAAAGCAAGAGGTAGACTGAGTCTAAAACTGGAATCCAGCACCAATTTAGTTCAGCTCCTTGTTGTATTAAGGTGATCAGCCCTTCCAATTATGCATCTAACAGAGGAAACGGAGAACCTTTATGAGGGAAAATAACATCATTACAAGTCCCATTTGTTCATTTTATACCCAAAATATGGCATATAATAAATTATAAGACTTAAGAAGAGGTAAAAAAAAAAATGTGAGTGATAAGAGAAAATACAAATAATAAAAGCAGATCCATAGATTATCCAGATATTGGAATTAGCAGGCAGGATTTTTAAAATAATTATTTATGTGCAGGGAAGAAAAGGAAAATATGGGACAAAATGGATAAAATGATGGATAATTTTGACAGAATTTATAAAAATGATTTAACGTGCATTATAGATTTTAAAAATATAATAGCTAAAATTGAGAATTCATTTATAGTTTTAACAATAGCTTAGACTGAGCAGAGAGTGAACCTGAGGACAAATAAATTGATAATACACAAAACTGAAGCACAGAGACAAAAAGAATGGAAAGAATAAAACTAGTATAAGAGATACATGGAATACGGTGAAGCAATTAAACATATTAATTAGAGTCATAGAAGGATAAGTATTAGAAAACAGGGTAGAAGCAGTACATGAAGAGATAATAGTCAAGAAATTTCCAGAAGTGGTGATAGACATCATTTCAAACATTAAAGAAGTTCAATGAACCTTAATACACAGCAAGGATATATGCAGAGGATTAAGTAAGTGTGTTGTAGCTGAACTGCTGACAAAGATAAAGTCTTAAAAGCAGCAAGAGAAAACAGGCACATTACTTTATCACAAAGGAACAATAAAGCAGATGACTATTGAACTGAGATTATGGGAGCCAAAAGACATTTTTTTTTTTTGTCTTCAATAAAGATTTATTAAAATAGAGTATAAGGCATTATATTGGATACTAAAGATTGCACATCCCAATTGTTCCATCATTTATTTAAAAAAAAAATTTGTTGCCCATTCTGTCCTAGAAAACAAAAATGAGTCACTTCCCTTCCTAGGGCCTCCCTCTTATCAGCAAAGTGGGAACGATACACAGACCTGGGTGTGCCTGGGAGGGCTGGGCAAAGCAGGCAAAATGCACACCTGAGAGAGTCCTAGCCTATCAAGGCCTCAACAAACACAGTAATTTGACCCAGATGACACGAGAAATGACTTGCATCCATTTGCCTTTCCACACTGAAGGTAAAGAACTGCTTCCTGCTCGATAGTAGAAATGTGTAACACACTAGCAATCGCCTGTAGAAAGAGAAACACACAAGCTTCCCTGCCTTACAGGAAACAGGTTCACAAAAATATGGAACGCTTCACGAATTTGCGTGTCATCCTTGTGCAGGGGCCATGCTAATCTTCTCTGTATCGTTCCAATTTTAGTATATGTGCTGCCGAAGCGAGCACGCCAAAAGACATTTAAAGTGCTGAAAGAAAAAAAAAAATCTGTCAATTTTGTATCCAGATAAAATACCTTTAGAGATCATAGTAAAAATAAAGACTTATTCAGACAAAAGTTGAGAGAATCCATCAACAGCAGACCCACACTATGAAAAATATTAAAGGAAGTTCTTCAGGGTAAAGGAAAATGAACTCAAATGGAAGCACAGACCTTCCAGAAAGAAGAGCAACAGGAAAGACAAGTATATGGGTAAAAATAACTGACTTTCGAAGTAGCAAGAATAAAATATATTGTGGAGTTTTATTTAGAAGTATTTAAAGTAAATATTTGCATGAATTATAGGAAGGAGGTGTATGGCTTAAATCATTATAAGGTTTTCATTTGGATAGTAAAAGGTAGACTGCAAAAAAAAAAAAATGTGTGCTAGCTTCAGAGTGGAATACAGCATGAAAACAAAATTTTAAGGTTAAGGTAGGCTTAATAAGGAATTATATTGAAATACAGAGGTTGTTGTTCAGTTGCTCAGTCGTGTCCAATTCTTTGTGACCTTGTGGACTGTGGCATGACAAGCTTTTCTGTACTTCACCATCTCCCTGAGTTTGCTCAAACTCATGTCCAGTGAGTCAGTGATGCCATTCAACCATTTCATCCTCTGTTGCCCCTTTCCTCTCCTGCCCTCAATCTTTCCCATCATCAGGGTCTTTTCCAATGAATCAGCTCTTTGCATTGTGTAGCCAAAGTATTGGAGCATCAGTCCTTCCAATGAATATTCAGGGTTGTTTTCCTTTAGGATTGACTGGTTTGATCTTGCAGGCCAAGGGACTCTCGAGAGTCTTCTTCAGCACTACAGTTCAAAAGCATCATTCTTTGGTGCTCAACCTTCTTTATGGTTCAACTCTCACATCCATATGAGACTACTAGAAAAACCATAGCTTTGACTATACAGACTTTCATAAGCAAAGTTATGTCTCTGCTGTTTAATAGACTGTCTAGGTTTGTCATTGCTTTCCTTCCAAAGAGTAAGCATCTTTTAATTTCATGGCTGCAGTCACCATCAACAGTGATTTCTGCAGGCCATGGAAATAAAATTTATCATCGTTTCTACTTTTTCCCCATCTATTTTTCTTGAAGTGATGGGACTGGGTGCCATGATCTTAGGTTTTTTAATTTCAAGGCTGCTTTAACATAAATGCAAACATCCTAAACACTGTGTTAGCAAAGTGAGTTCATTTTTCTTTTTAAAAAAATCATTACCAAGTGGGATTTATTCCAAAAAAGCAGTTTTGCCTTTAACAATAGAAAATCTGTGAAATTCACCATATTAAAAAATAAAATCACATGTTAATTTCATTAGGTAGCTCAGCTGTTAAAGAATGTGCCTGACGTGCACCCCAATGTTCATCGCAGCACTGTTTATAATAGCCAGGACATGGAAGCAACCTAGATGCCCATCAGCAGATGAATGGATAAGGAGGCTGTGGTACATATACACCATGGAATTTTACTCAGCCGTCAAAAAGAATTCATTTGAACCAGTCCTAATGAGATGGATGAAACTGGAGCCCCTTATACAGAGTGAAGTAAGCCAGAAAGATAAAGAACATTACAGCATACTAACACATATATATGGAATTTAGAAAGATGGTAACGATAACCCTATATGCAAAACAGAAAAAGAGACACAGAAATACAGAACAGACTTTTGAACTCTGTGGGAGAAGGTGAGGGTGGGATGTTTCAAAAGAACAGCATGTATACTATCTATGGTGAAACAGATCACTAGCCCAGGTGGGATGCATGAGACAAGTGCTTGGGCCTGGTGCACTGGGAAGACCCAGAGGAATCGGGTGGAGAGGGAGATGGGAGGGGGGATCGGGATGGGGAATAAGTGTAAATCTATGGCTGATTCATATCAATGTATGACAAAACCCACTGAAATGTTGTGAAGTAATTAGCCTCCAACTAATTAAAAAAAAAAAAAAAGTGAAATAACAAAAAAAAAAAAAAAAAAAAAGAATGTGCCTGCAATGCAGGAGACCTCAGTTTGATTCTTGGGTCAGGAAGATCCCCTGGAGAAGGGATAGGCTACCCACTCCAGTATTCTTGGACTTCCCTGGTGGCTCAGCTGGTAAAGAATCTGCCTGCAATGCAGGAGATCTGGGTTCAATCCCTGGATTGGAAGGAGGGCATGGCAACCCACTCCAGTATTCTTGCCTGGAGAGTCCCCATGGACAGAGAATCCTGGCAGGTTACAGTCCATGGGGTTGCAAAAGCTGAGTGACTTAGCCCAGCACAGCTCAATAGATGCCAAAGAAACAATTAACACAATTCAGTACCCATTCAAGAAAAACAAAGCTCTTGGTAAACTCACTGGAAAAATTCCTGATGCTGGGAAAGATTGAGGGCAGGAAGAGAAGCAGGTGACAGAGGATGAGGTGGTTGGATGACATCATCAACTCAATGGACAGGAGTTTGAGCAAACTCTGGGAGAAGCCAAAATACAGGGAATCCTGGCATGCTGCTGTCCATGGGGCGAGTTGGACATGACTGAGCAACTGAACAGCAACAACAAAAAACTAGAAGTAGAAGCAGGTTAACCCATTCAGAACATCAAATATATCTGTCTGTGTCCCTTCATCCAACTAAAGGTCATGTTCTATAGCCACACTGACTTGGAAGGAACCAGAGTCATTGAATGTCCAAGAGGAGCAGACACATTACGGTTACACACATTTTCCAAACACATTAGTCACATTTAATCAATTTTGTTCTTTAAGCCACTGATGGCTATGACTTTTTGTTGTAACAGTTTTACTCCTACTGATCCAGAAGATGGCATATAATGTATAACAAGAGAAATTTCATCTGTGCAGAGGAAGAACATGTTGATGATCAAAGATGACCAAGTATCAAATGTGGTTTACCTAGGGAGCATATAGACTGCAGGTCTTCATGAGTAAGATTGAATTGTCTCCCCATGGTGATACAGAGGAGACTTGCTAACAGTTTAAATTCTATTCTGGCATTTGCTAGAATAAAAATCATTGTTTTATTTTGGTACACATCACATTACCAAATGTTAGTGGCTTTAAAAATGTTCAAAACTGCTGATTCATGTGTTTTGATAGATGGGCTTTAGCCATTTACATTTATCATAGTTACCAAAATAGTTGACTTCATTTCCTACATACTTCTTTCTCTTTTTTTCTCTTTCCCTACCCTCTACTGGATTTAAAAGACTGATTTCCTATCCCTCACGGCCCCCACCTGCCCCACTAGCTTGGGAAGGTCTGTGTTGCATTTCCATTCTTTTTGTAGTCACTTTGAAGTTTTTGACATGCATTATACATTTTCCTATAATACTCTAAAGTTACTAAGTATTTCTCTTCTAAACATCCCTGCTTTAACCCCATTGAAGCCTGCTTTATGCACTGAACACCGTCACACCCTGCTCAAGGTAATCTTACCATCTTTTCCTTACAGCTTAGATTCTATCACTTTTTAAACATGGTTAATAAAGGGGATTTTGGTTTGTTTACAATTGATAGTTAATTAAATGTATTTATTTAAAATTAAAAAAAACACTATTGAAACAATTCTTGAGAATCTTTTCTGAGACTTTAAATGAGAGCCCAGTGCCTGCCTCACACAGAGTAGGTGCCCAATAAAAGGAACCCACCTTTCCCCCTCCCAGAATAAACAGTTGTTTGTCTCTTTAATACTAGTCATGAGTGCTCAGCAGGCGTGGATTCCTCTGGGTTGGATGCATTTCATGGACAGTTGGCAATGACCAACCTCTCCTTATGTTAATTTTGTGAATACTGTATTTGACTGTGTAGCAAGCTAAATGATGCAGGAATAAATGTTCTCATTTCTGAGCTGTGAAGTGTTGAAAATGGATCAGAAAATAAAAGCAGAATGTCCACCCTTTGGGAGAAAAATGTCAGTCTGTGTTGCTGCCGCTCTCGGCTGCCTGTTGGAATGCAGCTGTGAAGGCAGCTGTTTAACTGTTTGCCCAACTTGAAAGGACACTCACTGCCAAGTGGCAAATATTTTTCATAGCATTTTGCTTTTGCTGAGAACAACAACAGTGCATTTTATTGAGCTCCAGCAGTGTGCCAAACATGACAGATTTATAACTCTGCAGGTTCACAACCCCGACTGAACACGATGCTCATTTGCATTTTTAATATTTATAAAAAGAATAAATAGGCTTCCAAAGGTAGCCTCTACACACACAAAAAAAAACCTCTATATCTTACATATTTTTTGAAAATCCAGCAGATCAACTTGAGGAAATACCTCTGAAAATGGAAAATGAAAATCTTAAAAGGAAGATTTAAAGATTTTAAACTTCTTTAAGGTGGCCCAAGATTAACTTTACCCCCTTGTCCAGGACAGATGAGTGCAGCAGTAGCAGAGGAAACACGTCATCTACTGAATCTCTTGCAATTGATGTGTCTCATTCTGGGTCATGAAGTTAATCTTATGTTGCTAATAAAAATATTGACACTAGGTACTTAGCATACAGTTGTATTGAATCTGACAAGCTGTGAACTGGGGTGGTGGTGGGGAGTAGGGGGTGGGGTGCGGTTATCAACTATTGTATTTATAAAAGCTATAGGACAAATATAAGCATTTAAAATTAAGAAAACACTTTCATATACATAAGCATGATTTTCTTCTGAGTCCAAAAGTACATGGATGATGATCATGTGATACAGCTCTCCACCCACAGTCTGTTCCCTCTGGTCAGAAGCTCATGCCTTCAAAAAAGTTATGGAGATATGCTTTAGGCATGTAGAGAGATCCTGTACATACCTATTATTTGCTCCAGCAGAAGTGATAGAGAGCAGAAGTGACCACCACTCAAACATTTAGTGTGTAAGCCCCACAAGGCTTAATGAAGACAATGGAGGTCAGGCAGGGGAGATCCAACCTCATTTAATAAATCCTCACAATCAAAGCTGGAATAGAGATACTTCTAAAGGTGAACTGGGCTGAACAAAGATGATCAATGGAGATATAACCTATATTTTCTCTACTATTTACCAAACAGTGATTAACTCATAAATGATAGTCTAATTCAGCTGTTTCTTCAAGTTACAAAAGCATACATTTCCACAAAGTTGACATGATTTGTTGGACAATGATAGACATAGTCTCACACACTGGGTAATAGTCACCAAGGGAATCAGCCACGAGTTTTGTGCTCTTTTTTTCAGGGATTGGAAAATTAGCAATTGCAAACCATGGATGAAATTTATAAGATTGCTTCCACAGAAAGGATCCAGGTGTTGGAAAAAGAACTGGCTACACAACTGACTGAACTGAAGTCTGAGATAGAAGAACAATGGACTCTGCAGGGGTCAGCTTGTCAAACTTACAGGTAAATAGTGGCAGTGTGAAGGCACGGTCTTCAAGAGCTTCAACCCCTACTCACGTCCCATAATCTCCATCAGAGCCCCCCTCTCCTTTTTACTTGGACAATTGGCATCATCTCAAGCTCAGGCTTGACTGCTGCCCTTAAGGCTTTCCTATATTCTAGAATCGTCAAGGCATTTAGAGGCAATGTTGCTACCAAAGAAAATGAAAAAGTGCTCTTCTATCTCATACATATCATTGTCTTAAGATTCCAGAAGCTATTATACAAACCATAGTCAATGAAACCTTATTTTCTCCAATGATATTTTAACTGAATTTGACTTTGATTTTGATGAGAAATTTAAAAATGAAAATAATATGAGGTATCTGATAGTGAATTCTGCAAAATGATGTTCTCTTAAGGACTATTCTATAGGTAAATGCTGCCAATGATAGCAGTCGAACTCTTTAGGTCATTCACAGGCACTTTGAGGTTAACTGAGAGGAAAGGCATGATCTGAGCAAGAGACGGTCAGAGAGCTGAGCCCTGAATCCCACCCAAACTCCCAGCATGCCAAAGAATTAGAAGACAAGAAGGCAGGGAAAGAATGGGTTTCTTCTGTTTCCCTGACTTGCCTGTTTAGTAGCTGGTCCCCTTTCTAGGTGGTTACTTGTTTTCCATTTCTGTGAGGCTGTAGCCAGGATACAGGTACCCAGTAATCACAGAAATTATACCTTTGATTTATGAATGCTTTTACCCTCAAGGCCCTTTCAAAACTTATATCTTTTTTCATCAAAACCAAGACGTGAGGTGATAAGAGAAGGCATTATTCCACCTGCATTTGGGAAGTCAACACAGCTGGCTCATGGGTTGCTTAGTCCCATGGATTGAGAGGCCTTCTGACTGTCAGCTGGTGTTCCTTTGAGAAACAGGACCATGATGCCAGTGGGGTGAACTGCTGACAAGTGTATAAACTAACAATCTATTTTCATCTTCCCTTATAACTTATCCATGGAGGACTGATAAATGGTCACATGAACAATATTAATCTGAACTTTACTGACTACAATCCCCTTCAAATCTCGTTTCTCACATGTATTCCAGAACTATCTCCTGTGGGCCCCTTGCCAGTGTTTGCAGAGTCCCATCTTAATAAAGTAACATTTTCAGCATGGTTTTAATGTTCCCAAAGCTGCCAAGCCCTGGGGTGTATCTTACACCCAACGGGGAGAGGGCCCCTCTTTCTGACCCAGGGTCCCACCTCTTATCAGGCACCAGGGCAATGCTGCTTGTACTTCCTTATGTCAGAGTCCCTGGTTCAAACACCCTCATGGTTAGGTTGGACAACAGTCAATGAGCGTGCCTAAGCAAGCACTTCTGCAGTGTGTTTCCTAGAGATGAATAAATTTTTTGAAGCAGCAAGTTTGGTTAAGATAATTTCCAAAGTATTTCATGTTTGATATTTAAGGATCATTTTCACCCTCCAGATAACTGAGCTAGAACACAAAAACATTTTGTTTGAATAATACTGATTTTATGTGTCAAATAAAATAGATGAGATAGAGGTCTGATAAGCACAGTAATTGTTAGAAATGAGATTACTGAAGGAACTATGGGTAGGGGTAAGAAACGTCCTCACCACTGTCTCTGTTTCTAAAGAGATAAGTTGGGGTAAAAGGAAAGACTGTGTATTTGTGAGCAGAAGGAGAGGACAACTGGCCCAGGTTAAGGTTTAACAAGAGTGAGGTGTACACAAGAGAGGTTCTGACTAAGACAGAAGCCTGTGGCCTTTACATGCCACCAATAATCCAGTATAATATATTTATTTAGAAATGAGCAGTTGTGGAGTTGCAGATTAATCAGGGCAGGAGGAAAAGTGGGTGACAGAGGATGGATGGCATCACTAACACAATGGGCATGAGTTTGAGCAAACTCCAGGAGATGGTGAAGGACAGGGGAGCCTGGCGCGCTGTAGTCTATGGGGTCGCAAAGAGTAAGACTTGACTTAGCAACTAAACAGTAGCAACAGTCTTTAATCTGATTTATAATAGCTTCTATAATTACAACTTCTAAAGTTTTCTGCAGCTCTGTTCGAATGCCAAAGGACATCTCTTACTTTAGAAGAGAAAGGGAACTGGCCCTAAAGAAAACTTTACAGGTGAGTAAAACAATGGGCTATTTCAATACAACAGTAAATTAGAATTTGCTAAGTTGTTGGAAACTTGACTAGGAGAACTTATTTTTGTAAACAAGCAGCTGGTCTTATTGACAGTGTTTACAAAGAAAAAACATTCAGCTCACTGCTGGACAAGAGAAGGCCAGTCCTTCGGAGATATCTGATTTTTGTGGAGTGTTCAACTTTACAGTTCCTTGCTTTATGATGTTAAAAATAATTATTTGAAATCTTAGGTATAACAGCATAACATATGAAAGCTATCAGAAACTGTGTGTCATTTCCTGTCATCGACACTGATTGTTTTGTTTCCTTCTTTCCCTTTGCTTGCTCTGTTCTCTGGGGTTCAGGTGGCCGAGTCAAAGTCCCTTGTTATTCAACCAGATGTCATGCAGAGGGAGCTAGAGAGCTGCCTAAAGAGAGAATACACTCCTGAAAATTTACCTTTGCTTCTGTTGCAGGTAAGAGTCATTTTGCAATTTGAAAAGCAGATTTGAAATTTAGTAGAAATGTATGCACAGAACTGGCTTTCTGGTATGTCCTCTGGCCAGGGTACAATCTTCTCTATATGTATGGTTTGCAGAATTTGGTTAATATAAATGCTCTTCTTTGCTAGAGACCCGCGCCAAACTCCGGGAAATAGTGAAGGACAGGGAAGCCTGATGTGCTGCAGTCCCTGGGGGTCACAAAGAGTCAGACATGATTTAGCAGCTGAACAACAGCTACAACACGCCATTTAAGTTCAGCTTAGTTACAGCCACTAAACAATTGGCACAGTTTCTACTAGTTACTCCCTGTGCTGGTATTATGAAGCAATGTAACATTGACTAAGATGGTTGCAGACCTCAAAAACTGTTGGCTGACCTAGGGAAGATATTTCTGGAAATCTCTGTTAAGAAAATAACTCACAACATGGGGAGTGGGGGGAAGATATTCCATAAAGATCATTATTGCAGCATTATAATAAAAGTGAAAAATTGGAGTTGCCTAAATGTCTAATAATAGGAGGGTTAAGAAAAACAGTATGGCGGGGAGGAGGCAAGATGGCGGAGGAATAGGATGGGAAGACCACTTTCTCCCCTACAAATTCATCGAAAGAGCAATTGAACGCTGAGCAAATTTCACAAAACAACTTCTGATCGCTAGCAGAGGACATCAGGCGCCCAGAAAAGCAGCCCATTGTCTTCGAAAGGAGGTAGGACAAAATATAAAAGATAAAAAGAGAGACAAAAGAGCTAGGGATGGAGACCCGTCCCGGGAAGGGAGTCTTAATAGAGGAAGTTTCCAAACACCAGGAAACCCTCACACTGGTGGGTCTGGGGAAGTTTTCTAATCTCGAAGGGCAACCTACCTGGGAGGAAAAATAAATAAAACCCACAGATTACGTGCCTAAAAGCAACTCCCAGCAGAAAAGTACCCCAGATGCCCGCATCCGCCACCAGCAAGTGAGGGCTGAACGGAGAGGAGCGGGCGGCATTGCTTAGGGTAAGGACCAGGCCGAATGCCCTGAGAACAATCGGAGGGAGCTTTCGTGAGACAGCAACTTAAACTGTGGGATAGCAAGAGAGAGAGAGAAAATTAACCTGCCCGAACACACTGCCGGCCGTTCGCAGAACAAAGGGACTGAGCAACTCCAGAGAAGAGCTACACCACGGCGGACCAGCCCATCCCCGCCGGAGGCAGGAGGCAGGGGGGAGGGGAAAGGGGCAAACTCGGCCCCAGAGACGGCATCCCCTACCACACTGCAAACAGGTCTCCAGTTTCTAACCAAAGACTTCCTGAGATTCTGGATGGTCTAGATCCGCCGGGAGGGTCGTGGCTAAACACAAGGTGCAGGCACCCGGACTGGTGCGCGCGGAAACTGAGGCTGGGACCGCGGAGGGGAGAGTGCACCCCTCAAGCTCCTGGCTGCCTGAGCTGCTCCCGCCGGGGAAGGCACAAAACGCAGGCGCAACCACGTCCGCGCATTTGTGGAATACCCGAAAACTGGAACCGCACACAACGCAGGGCCCGCTCCATATAGAGCAGCCGGGAGCCTGAGCAGCGTAGACCGGGAGAGCACACACCCGTGAGCGGGGGGCAAACCCAGTGTGGCCGGAACACTGTGAGTCCTACCCACACAGGCCAGCGATATCTGTCTGCAGCGCCCCTCCCTCCCAGCAGGACTGAACTAGCGAACCTGAACAAGAGACCACCTCCGCCCGCCTGTGTCAGGGCAGAAATTAGACACTGAAGAGACCAGCGAACAGAAGCCAAATAAACAAAGGGAACCGCTTCAGGAGGTGCAACAGATTAAAATCCCTGTAGGTAACACCGACTACACCGGAAGGGGCCTATAGATATCGAGAAGTGTAAACTGGAACGAGGAGCTATCTGAAACTGAACCGAACCCACACTGACCGCAACAGCTCCAGAGAAATTCCTAGATATATTTTTATCTTTTTTTTTTAATTAAAAAAATTTTTTTTCTCTTTTATTTTCTTTTAAAATTCCCTATTATTCCCCCATTACTCCTTAACTCCCACAGAGTTCAAAAGTCTGTTCTGTACATCTGTGTCTCTTTTTCTGTTTTGCATATAGGGTTATCGTTACCATCTTTCTAAATTCCGTATATATGTGTTAGTATACTGTAATGGTCTTTATCGTTCTGGCTTACTTCACTCTGTATAATGGGCTCCAGTTTCATCCATCTCATTAGAACTGATTCAAATGAATTTTCTTTAATGGCTGAGTAATATTCCATGGTGTATATGTACCACAGCTTCTCAAAAAATGGGCCAAAGAACTAAACAGACATTTCTCCAAAAGACATACAGATGGCTAACAAACACATGAAAAGATGCTCAATATCACTCATCATCAGAGAAATGCAAATCAAAACCACAATGAGGTACCATTACAAACCAGTCAGGATGGCTGTTATCCTAAAGTCTACAAGCAATAAATGCTGCAGAGGGTGTGGAGAAAAGGGAACCCTCTTACACTGTTGGTGGGAATGCAAACTAGTACAGCCACTATGGAGAACAGTGTGGAGATTCCTTTAAAAACTGGAAATAGAACTGCCATATGACCCAGCAATCCCACTTCTGGGCATACACACCGAGGAAACCAGATCTGAAAGAGACACGTGCACCCCAATGTTCATGGCAGCACTGTTTATAATAGCCAGGACATGGAAGCAACCTAGATGCCCATCAGCAGATGAATGGATAAGGAAGCTGTTGTACATATACACCATGGAATATTACTCAGCCATTAAAAAGAATTCATTTGAATCAGTTCTAATGAGAGGGATGAAACTGGAGCCCATTATACAGAGTGAAGTAAGCCAGAATGATAAAGACCATTACAGTATACTAACACATATATATGGAATTTAGAAAGATGGTAACGATAACCCTATATGCAAAACAGAAAAAGAGACACAGATGTACAGAACAGACTTTTGGACTCTGTGGGAGAAGGCGAGGGTGGGATGTTTCAAGAGAACAGCATCAAAACATGTATATTATCTAGGGTGAAACAGATCACCAGCCCCGGTTGGATGCATGAGACAAGTGCTCAGACCTGGTGCACTGGGAAGACTCAGAGGGATTGGGTAGAGAGGGAGGTGGGAGGGGGGATCGGGATGGGGAATACATGTAAATCCATGGCTGATTCATGTCAATGTATGACAGAAACCACTACAATATTGTAAAGTAATTAGCCTCCAACTAATATTTTTTTCCAGCCCTTCACTTTGAGTCTGTATGTGTCCCTTGTTTTGAGGTGGGTCTCTTGTAGACAGCATATATAGGGGTCTTGTTTTTGTATCCATTCAGCCAGTCTTTGTCTGTTGGTTGGGGCATTCAACCCATTTACATTTAAGGTAATTATTGATAGGTATGGTCCCGTTGCCATTTACTTTGTTGTTTTGTGTTCGCGTTTATACAACCTTTCTGTGTTTCCTGTCTAGAGAAGATCCTTTAGCATTTGTTGAAGAGCTGCTTTGGTGGTGCTGAATTCTCTCAGCTTTTGCTTGTCTGTAAAGCTTTTGAATTCTCCTTCATATCTGAATGAGATCTTTGCTGGGTACAGTAATCTAGGTTGTAGGTTATTCTCTTTCATTACTTGAAGTATGTCCTGCCATTCCCTTCTGGCCTGAAGGGTTTCTACTGATAGATCAGCTGTTATCCTTATGGGAATCCCTTTGTGTGTTATTTGTTGTTTCTCCCTTGCCCCTTTTAATATTTGTTCTTTGTGTTTGATCTTTGTTAATTTGATTAACATGTGTCTTGAGGTGTTTCGCCTTGGGTTTATCCTGTTTGGGACTCTCTGGGTTTCTTGGATTTGTGTAACTATTTCCTTCCCCATTTTAGGGAAGTTTTCAGCTATTATCTCCTCGAGTATTTTCTCATGGCCTTTCTTTTTGTCTTCTTCTTCTGGGACTCCTATGGTTCGAATGTTGGGGCGTTTCACAGTGTCCCAGAGGTCCCTGAGGTTGTCCTCATTTCTTTTGATTCTTTTTTCTTTTTTCCTCTCTGCTTCATTTATTTCCACCATTTTATCTTCTACCTCACTTATCCTATCTTCTGTCTCCATTATTCTACTCTTGGTTCCCTCCAGAGTGTTTTTGATCTCATTAATTGCATTATTCATTTTTAATTGACTCTTTTTTATTTCTTCTAGGTCCTTATTAAACATTTCTTGCATCTTCTCAATCTTTGTCTCCAGGCTATTTATCTGTAACTCCATTTTGTTTTCAATATTTTGGATCATTTTTATTATCATTATTCTAAATTCTTTTTTAGGTAGATTCCGTATCTCCTCCTCTTTTGTTTGACTTGGTGGGCATTTTTCATGTTCATTTACCTGTTGGGTATTTCTCTGCCTTTTCATCTTGTTTAGATTGCTGTGTCTGGAGTGGGCTTTCTGTATTCTGGTGGTCTGTGGTTCCTTTTTATTGTGGAGGTTTCACCCAGTGGGTGGGGTTGGACAATTGGCTTGTCAAGGTTTCCTGGTTAGGGAAGCTTGCATCGGTGTTCTGGTGCATGGAACTGGATTTTTTCTCTCTGGAGTGCAATGGAGTGTCCAGTAATGAGTTTCGAGATGGGTCTCTGTGTTAGGTGTGACTTTGGGCAGCCTGTATGTTGACGCTCAGGGCTATGTTCTTGCGTTGCTGGGGAATTTGTGTGGTATGTCTTGCTCTGGAACTTATTGGCTCTTGGGTGGTGGTTGGTTTCAGTGTAGGTATGGAGGCTTTTGGATGGTCTCTTTTTACTTAATGTTCCGTGTAGTCAGGAGTTTTCTGGTGTTCTCAGGTTTTGGGCTTAAGTCTCCTGCCTCTGGATTTCAGTTCTATTCATCCAGTAGTCTCAAGACTTCTCCAGCACTGATAATAAAACTTCTAGGTTAATGGTGAAAAGATTCTCCACCGTGAGGGACATCCAGAGAGGTCCACAGAGTTACATGAAGAAGAGGAGAGGGAGGAGGGAGATAGAGATGAGCAGGAGGAGAAAAAGGGGGACTCAAGAGGAGAGAAACAGATCTACGCAGTTCTCTGTTCCCAAAGTGTTCTCTGTAGCCCAGACACCCACAGAGATTCACAGAATTGGATTGGGAAGAGAAGGGGAAAGGAGGAAATAGAGGTGTTCTGAGATAGAAAACGGAGAGTCAAAAGTGGGAGAGAGTAATCAACACACTCCTGAGTAAAAATGGGTACTGAATATTGGATTCTTAAATGTCCAAAATTTATATCAAATACTGAAAAACAAAGATTAAAAATCTAGAGTAGAGGTTAGACTCTTAAAAATACAATATTAAAAACAAAAACACAAAAAATTTTAGAAATATATATGAAGTGCGTTTAAAAATAGGGCTTCTCCTTTTTTTTTTGCAAGGTTATAGTGAAATGCAATTGAAAATTAAGGAGTCATAGAGGAATCATAGAGGACTTTCAAAGAAAATAAGAGAAAAAAAAATAACAGGAAAAAAATTTTTTTTCCTAATTAAAAAAATAGTAAAAATATATGAAAATGAAAATGAAAGTTAAGGAGTAATGGGGGAATAATAGGGAATTTTAAAAGAAAATAAAAGAGAAAAAAGAAGAAAAATTTTTTTTAATTAAAAAAAAAGGTAAAAATATATCTAGGAATTTCTCTGGAGCTGTTGCGGTCAGTGTGGGTTCGGTTCAGTTTCAGATAGCTCCTCGTTCCAGTTTACACTTCTCGATATCTATAGGTCCCTTCCGGTGTAGTCGGTGTTACCTACAGGGATTTTAATCTGTTGTACCTCCTGAAGCGGTTCCCTTTGTTTATTTGGCTTCTGTTCGCTGGTCTCTTCAGTGTCTAATTTCCGCCCTGACACGGGCGGGCGGAGGTGGTCTCTTGTTCAGGTTCGCTAGTTCAGTCCTGCTGGGAGGGAGGGGCACTGCAGACAGATATCGCTGTGTGTGGGTAGGACTCACAGTGTTCCGGCCACACTGGGTTTGCCGCCGCTCACGGGTGTGTGCTCTCCCCATCTACACTGCTCAGGCTCCCAGCTGCTCTATATGGAGCGGTTCCTGCGTTGTGTGCAGTTCCAGTTTTCGGGTACTACACAAAAGCGCAGATTCGGGTGGGCCTGCGTTTTGTGCCTTCCCCGGTGGGAGCAGCTCAGGCAGCCAGGAGCTTGATGGGCGCACTCTCCCCAGGTGCGGTGCGCCTTCTCCCCTCCGCGGTCCCAGCCTCAGTTTCCACGCACCAGTCCGGTGCCTGCGACTTGTGTCTATTCTCGAGAGCTGGCCTCTAGCTGCGACCCTCCCGGTGGATCTAGACCATCCAGAATCTCAGGAAGTCTTTGGTTAGAAACTGGAGGCCTTTTGCAGTTTGGTAGGGGGTGCCATCTCTGGGGCCGAGTTTGCCCGTTTCCCCTCCCCCCTCCCTCCTGCCTCCGGCGGGGATGGGCTGGTCCGCCGCTGCCTAGCTCTTCTCTGGAGTTGCTCAGTCCCTTTGTTCTGCGAATGGCCGGCAGGTTAATTTTCTCTCTCTCTCTTGCTAATCCACAGTTTAAGTTGCTATCTCAAGTTAGTACCCTCTGATTGCCCTCAGGGCATTCGGACCCTGTCCTTACCCTAAGCAATGCCGCCTGCTCCTCTCCATTCAGCCCTCACTTGCTGGTGGCGGATGCGGGCGTCTGGGGTACTTTTTTGCTTGGAGTTGCTTTTAGGCATGTAATCTGTGAGTTTTATTTATTTTTCCTCCAGTTAGGTTGCCCTTCGAGATTCGTAACTTCCCCCAGACCTGCCCTGAGAGGGTTTCCTGGTGTTTGGAAACTTCCTCTATTAAGACTCCCTTCCCGGGACGGGTCTCCATCCCTAGCTCTTTTGTCTCTCTTTTTATCTTTTATATTTTGTCCTACCTCCTTTCGAAGACAATGGGCTGCTTTTCTGGGAACCTGATATCTTCTGCTAGTGATCAGAAGTTGTTTTGTGAAGTTTGCTCAGCATTCAAATGTTCTTTCGATGAATTTGTAGGGGAGAAAGTGGTCTCCCCGTCCTAATCCTCTGCCATCTTGGCTCCTCCTCTATTTTTATTATTTATTTTTTTAAATTTTTTATTCCCTCTGGAGAAGAGAATGGGAAACCACTTCAGTATTCTTGCCTTGAGAACCCCATGAACAGCATGAAAAGGCAAAAAGAGAGGACACTGAAAGATGAACTCCCCAGGTCGATAGGTGCCCAATATGCTACTGGTGATCAGTGGAGAAATAACTCCAGAAAGAATGAAGGGATGCAGCCAAAGTAAAAACAACACCCAGTTGTGGATGGGACTGGTGATAGAAGTAAGGTTCGATGCTGTAAAGAGCAATATTGCATAGGAACCTGGAATGTTACATCCATGAATCAAGGCAAATTGGAAGTGGTCAAATAGGAGATGGCAAGAGTGAACATCGACATTCTAGGAATCAGCTAACTAAGATGGACTGAAATGGGTGAATTTAACTCAGATGACCATTATATCTACTACTGTGGGCAGGAATCCCTTAGAGGAAATGGAGTAGCCATCATGGTCAACAAAAGAGTCCAAAATGCAGTACTTGGATGCAATCTCAAAAATGACAGAATCATCTCTGCTCGTTTCCAAGGCAAACCATTCAATATCACAGTAATCCAAGTCTATGCCCTGACCAATAATGCTGAAGAAGCTGAAGTTGAACAGTTCTATGAAGACCCACAAGACCTTCTAGAACTAACACCCAAAAAAGATGTCCTTTTCATTATAGGGGACTGGAATGCAAAAGTAGGAAGTCAAGAAACACCTGGATTAACAGGCAAATTTGGCCTGGCAGTACAGAATGAAGCAGGGCAAAGGCTATTAGAGTTCTGCCAAGAGAACGCACTGGTCATAGCAAACACCCTCTTCCAACAACACAAGAGAAGACTCTACACGTGGACATCACCAGATGGTCGACACCAAAATCAGACTGATTATATTCTTTGCAGCCAAAGATGGAGGAACTCTATACAGTCAGCAAGAACAAGACTGGGAGCTGACTCTGGCTCAGATCAAGAACTCCTTATTGCCAAATTCAGACTGAAATTGAAGAAAGTGGAGAAAACCACTACCCCATTCAGGTATGACCTAAATCAAATCCCTTATGACTATACAGTGGAAGTGAGAAATAGATTTAAGGGATTAGATCTGATAGACAGAGTGCCTGAGAAACTATGGATGCAGGTTTGTGACATTGTACAGGAGACAGGAATCAAGACCATCCCCAAGGAAAAGAAATGCAAAAAAGAAAAATGGCTGTCTGAGGAGGTCTTACAAATAGCTGTGAAAAGAAGGGAAGCAAAAAGCAAAGGTGAAAAGAAAAGATATACCTATTTGAATGCAGAGTTCCAAAGAATAGCAAGGAGAGATAAGAAAGCCTTCTTCAGTAATCAATGCAAAGAAATAGAGGAAAACAATAGAACGGGAAAGACTAGAGATCTCTTCAAGAAAATTAGAGATACCAAGGGAACATTTCATGCAAAGATGGGCTCAATAAAGGACAGAAATGGTGGGGACCTAACTGAAGCAGAAGATCATCTGCATATCTGAGGTTGTTGATATTTCTCCTGGCAGTCTTGATTCCAGCTTGTGATTCATCCCACCTGGCATTTAGCATGATGTACCCTGCATATAAGTTAAGTAAGCAGGGTGATAATATACAGCCTTGATATACTTCTTTCCCAATTTTGAATCAGTCCATTTTTCCATGTCTAGTTCTAATCTACTGTTAATCCTATCCAATGAATTTTTTTATTTCATATATTATAGTCTTCATTTCTAAAAGTTCTATTTAATTTTTAAAAATATTTTTCTTTTCTCTATTATGTTCACATTTTCCTTTCAATTCTTGAACATACTGAGCATAGTAATAAAAACTCTTTTAACGTCTTTGGTGGCTAATTTCATCACCGATGCCATTTCTGGGCCTGTTTCTCTTCATTAATTTTTCTCCTTCTTATGGGTCATATTTTTCTGCTTATTTGCATGTCTAGTAATTTTTCTGAACACTGGGCATTGCAGTTTTACATTGCTGAATGCTGATTTTTTTTTTATATTCCTTTAAAGATGTTATACTTCATTCTAGCAGGCAATTAAGTTATAGATCAGTTTCACACTTACAAAGCTTTGTCTTGAAGCTTTGCTAGAGCAGGTTTAGAGTAACTTTTACTCCAGACATAGTTTATTCTTCTTACTAAATTGTCACCCCTTTTGTGTCTCTGCTGAATGCCCCAGGTATTTAGTGAGGACTCTTCACTCTGTCAGATTGAAACTTGAACATGTCCTAGTTCTGTTGAACTCTGAGAAATGTCCAGTTTACAATTCCCTAGTTTGCTATTCTTTGCACAGCCTCAGGGAGTTCTACCCTCTGCATGCAGTGCTTAATAGCCAGCAAAGAACTCAGAAATCTCTGTGTAGGTTTCTGGAGCCCTTTTTCTGCATAACTTTCTCCTCTCCATTACTCTGCCCTGTGAACTCCAGCTGACTCAACTTCCCAAACTTGATTTCTCTATCCTTAACTCAGAGAGACCATCATGCTCTGATTTCCTATTCTGGTTCAAAAACTGCCTTCTTCAGACAGAAAACCAGAGCTCATTTCATTTGTTTCCTTTCTCTGAAGGACAAGAGTCCTGCATTGCCTGTTGTTGCATGTCAGAAAACAGTTGCCTTGTGTAATTTGCCCTATTTTCTAATGTTTATGATGGAAGGGTGCATCTGATCCTACTTATTCCATCATAGCAGTATCATTTTTATCAGAAATTAAATTTTTTAAGAATTGGCTTATTTGACTATACTTACGTATAAGTAAAATTCTTGATCTAAGGTTAAAAGCTATAATCTCATTTATAATGTTTTTTGTACTTTAGATTCATAAACTTCAGTTTTTTAAAAAATTTTAAGCTTAGCTTTAGACAATTTTATAGGCTTTTATGTCACTGTTAAAACTTCAACAACTGTTAGATGAAATTATAATCTGTTGGACTGACAAAATACCTATTTAAATTTGAATGGTATATTGAGCCAGGTTTCTTAATTTTATGATCTTCATGTAGAAAATATCGATAGAGCCTTCCAAAACAGGCAAACTTATTTTGCTATTATTTTTGTTCTTAAGGTTTAATCCAGTCTTCCTGTGGTGTAGTTGGTAAAGAACCCGCCTGCCAATGCAGGAGACATGGGTTCAGTCCCTGGGGTGGGAAGATCCCCTGGAGGAGGAAAGGGCAACCCATTCCAGTATTCTTGCCTGGAGAATCCCATGGGCAGAGGAGCCTCGCAGGCTACAGTCCATTGGTTCACAGAGTCAGTCACGACTGAGAACACTCTTCCTTCCTTCCTTCCTATTATAATTGTATTCTAGTTAATTTTTGTTGTTGTTGTTAAAGCATTATACAGAGAGAATTACCCAGCTGGCCCAGAGTAAATATTTACACATGCTTAGATGGAAGAGATTTTGCCATCACAGTAAGATCATGGAGCAACTTTATCCTTTTTACAAGGTAGGAAGCCCATGAACAGAATCTATGGGCTATTTTCTATAATGAAACAAAATGGCCATTAAGCTTGTCAATGCTATTATTTAGTATAGTCATCATGCCTGTACATTATATCTCTAGACTTATTCATGCTACATAAACTGTGTACCCTTTGGCCAACATCTCCCCTTTTCCCCTAAGCCCCAGCCCCTGGTTACCACTGTTCTATTCTCTGCTTCTCTGAGTTTGACTTTTTTTTTTTTTTTTAGATTCCACATAAAAGGGTATTTGTCCTTTTCTCTGTCTGGCTTATTCCATATCGCATAATGTCCTATAGATTTATTTGTGTTATTACAAATACTAGGATTCCCCTCCTCTTCATGGCTGAATAATATTCCATTATATGTATTTTTACCACATTTTCTTTATCCATTCATCCATCAACAGACCCTTAGGTTTTCATATCTTGACTATTATGAATAATGCTGAAATGGAATGTTGAAATATAGATATTGCTTTAAAATACTGATTTTGTTTTCTTTGAATATATACCCAAAAATGGGATTGCTGGATCATATGGTAGTTCTGTTTTTTTTAATTTTTATTTTTAATTGGAGGATAATTGCTTTACAATATTGTGTTGGTTTCTGCCATACAACAATAATCAGATATAAGTATACATACATCCCCTCCCTCGGGAGCCTCCCTCCCAGGCCCTCATCTCACTCCTCTAGGTCATCCCAGAGCACCAGACTGAGTTCCCTGTGTTATAACAGCAACTTCCTACTTGCTATCTGTTTTAAACATGGCAATGTATGTTTCAGTGCTAATCTCTCATCCCACCTTCTCCTTCCCCCACTGTGTCCACAAATACATTCTCTACATTTTTGTCTTTATTCCTGCCCTGCAAATAGTTTCATCAGTACCATTTTTCTAGATTCCGTATATAAATATATGCATTAATATGCAATATTTGTTTTTCTCTTTCAGATTTAGTTCACACCGTATAACAGATTTTAAGTTTGTCCTCCTCAGTTAAACTGACTCAAATTTGTTCCTTTTTTAATTGGCTGAGCAATATTCCATTGTATATATGTACCACAACTTCTTTATCCATTCATCTGTTGATGCACATCTAGGTTGCTTCCATGTCCTGGCTGTTGTAAATAGTGCTGCAGTGAACATTGGGGTATATGTGTCTCTTTCAATTATGGTTTTCTCAGGATATATGCCTAGTAGTGGGATTGCTGGGTCATATGGTAGTTTTATTCCTTATTTTTAAAGGAATCTCCATACTTTTCTCCATAGTGGCTCTTATAAGTATGGTAGTTCTATTTTTAATTTTTTGAGAAATTTCTATACTGTTTTCATATTATCATTATATGCACCAGTTTACATCTCCACAAAAAATATATCTTGTCACTGTTTTAAGTGGTGGTTAAAGACAGGAAAGGAACTAATGGATGCCCTTACTTGCCATTTCTCCCTGTGGCAGAAGATAACAGTACTGTTTTTAAAAATGAGATTTGAGGGTGGCTTTATATTATAGAAAATTTATTTTTCTTCATAGGCTATAGCTAAAAAATCTAAGAAGCCAACTCCAGTTACTAAATTTCCTTATGCACTGACTCTTTGCTAGGGTCACTTTCCTTCAAAGTTGTGAGAATATGACTGATCGCTGTCCTTATCAGTCAAATTCAAAATATGGAAGAGTTTTAATATTACAAGAGCTTCTTATTTGGCTCCCAAACAGTAATACACTATACTTGGAAGCAAATGACAGAAAGAATAAGGCTTGCAAATCAGCAACTTCTGTCTTGGTATCTCTCTTAAACAGAAACAAGTTGTCTACATTATGCAGGAATACAACGACGCTCTTCAGAGAGCTGATCGATTGTCTGTTGCCCGAGAAAACTTCCTTATGGGAAAAAAGAACCCTCCTAACTTAGTGACACAGGAAGACCTGACTATTTACACAAATTGGTTAGTGTGTCACCTACACTCACTCAGGATTATTCACCACTATGTGCAGGTACGTGAAACAGGTATATGGTGACACATTGCCTCCCCAGGACGGTCAGGACATTGTTTTCTTCACACCTGTCACCTAATTTGGGGTTGTCAGTTTCTGTATTCCATCTGCCTTACAAACGACAGGAAAATAATGGGTCACTAGCTTTTTTCTTTGAGACCTTTGAAACTATTTTTCTTTGGAATCTTGCTGTAATGAAATCACTCCATTTAGCTTTCCCAAAGATGTCTCTGTTACACTACTTTGTATTCACTCTATGATTTCTTGTTTTCAGCCTCTTGTTCTGGATTTATGCTCTCTAATGTAGATCCACTTTTTTTATTCAGCAACCTCTAGTGAGGGTCTAACTTATGCCAGGGACATATCCTGGGCCATGTGGGGGTATTTAATCTTTGCTGATGGTGAGGGACAGGGAGGCCTGGCATGCTGTAACCCATGGGTTCGCAAAGAGTGGGACGCGACTTGGTGACTGAACAGCAGCAGCAAAATGTGAGTCACAGGATGATAGGAAAAAGGGCAAGCAAATAGTTAACTTAAATACAATGTGATGAGTATAATCACAGAGTAAAGAGAGTCACAGAGGAGAGGCCCTACTGCAAGATACAGGCATCAGAAAGGAGCGATGTGACCACATTCTGTTTTAGAAAGATTACTGTTTTGCCACCTAATTTTTTCTTACTCCACTGCACCTCATCTTAGCGATACCACCAACCATGACTCCTGGCCATCATCCTGACATCATTCCTTCCCCAATCAGTCACTGTGAGGTCTACCTCTGAATCATCTCTCCCCTGTTACATGGCATAGTAATGATCTGCTCCTAAGTCCTGGTCCCCCACTAAACTCTGAACTCTTTGAATTTGGTCCATGTCTTACTTATTTTTGTATCTCTAGCACCTCACACGATGCCCTGCTCTTTATGGGTCATTGATCAAGGTAGGCCTGCCTGGATGTTAAGGTCACTTAGAATTGGTAACAACACAAGGTCCCTAACTCCAGATTTAGCCCCTCATGATTGAGCAGATTACTAAGGCCCACCTCCACCTCCTTCCTCCCTTAACAAACCAAAGGGTTGCTCCTGAAACAAAGTCTGGAAGCTTCTTTGAGAACTGAATTGACACGTGGCCCCTTTGTTGTCCCCTTCTGAAGGCCCTCCAGTATTTACCCATCTCCAAAGCTCTGAGTGTAGCTGTTGATGAAGTCCCTGTGGTTGGTCAGGAAAATGAAAAGGTTCCTGTTGATGACACTGACCCTGACATCCAGGGTTCTGCATCTCCAGACTCTATGAATACCAGTGTTTCAGGTAAGAAGTCTTCTTTCCCCTTGGGAAATGTGGAGAAAAGATTGTGATTTTGCACGTGTGCAAAATCTGATCTTGCTTGAAATTTTTCTATGTACCAAAAAATTATATCTTAAAAAAAAAAAAATTGGCTGCCACAGGGGTCCAGCCTCGGCAGGATCCAGGGGATACCCTCAGGATGAACGGCGTCGGCGAGAGAGAGAGAGAGAAGATACGTGAGACCAGCCTTGATAGGGCCAAGTCTGCGAGGGAGAGAGAGAGAGAGAGTGACCAGACGGGGGTATTTGCAGGGTCTGGCAGAGTCTGGCAATGCTTTATTTTTTACCATGGCTTTTATACCCTAAATTAGTACATTTCTAAGGGGAAGATAGTTTAACATTACATCAGCTTGTTCTTCACGAAACCAGGGTGTTTTCTGCATACTTCTTTGTTTATGAGGGTCTTGTACATTATCTTCTGACCTTGGGGCCTATTAACATTTTATGCAAGCCAGGTGAATGTAAACCTATTTTCTGTTTCTATGGTGACCTTAACTGAAAGGTAGCAGTCTCATAGGGCAACAGTACAGAGTAGAAGTATAACCTTGTTAACATAAAAATTAATCCTTCTGCAGAAGTTGTCAGTTGTGTTTATCTAAGAAGTTTACCCACACAGACTCTGCGGCTTCAGTGAGGCAGCCTCTGCCTAGCACTCCTGGCTGACAGTTAGCAACCATCTCATTGTTACCACACTAGGGCTAAGCTCTTATTTTTCTAGCTCTATAACTATATTAACAATGTTTTCTATAACACAACCTTAGCACATTAAGAGCAAAAACACAGCAAGCAAATGTTAACCCAATAGCTACTTTTAGAATAATTTTTCTTGTGTTTTCTAATAGGGCTTCCTCACCCCCCAAAGGGCTCTATGTCTCTTAGGGCCTTTATATGATCAGGTTCTTTATGTTATTTTATGATTAGGGTATTATAAGCAATCATGCATATTAGTACCAAGGGCATAAATGCATTTGCCAAACTAAAATACCAGCAAAGGAGTTTAAATTAAAACACTCCTTTCACCATGGATAATCTCATAAAATACCACCACCTGGGAAACTTATTGATTAAAGTTCTAAATTGATTCTTATTTGGGAAGAGATCAGGGAAGGCCTTCTGCCTGTGTCACAGAAATTAGGGAGTAGTCTATTGAGGCAGGCATCAGAAAGACAGATATCATCTTTAAGGTGAGCGCCAGGGGCAGCTTTTCGGAATCCCTGAAAACCTGATGTGCCTTGCCTGTCAGGCTTTCTCCTCGTGACCTTGTCATGGGTGGAATCTCGTGAGCTGGCCTTTTCAAAACCCCTGAAAACCTGATCCGCCTGGCCTGTCAGGTTTTCTCCCTCATGGCCTTGTCATGGGTAGGGTCTCGTGTGTTGGCTCCCGGCACCATGCCATGCAGTCTATAGGATCTTAGTTCCCTGATCAGGAATCAAACCTGGGCCCCAGTGGTGAAAGCACCAGATCCTAACCACTGGACTGCCAGGGAATTCTCAAAAGTTTTATCTTCTTAATTAACAAGTCTAATATTTTCTGGTGGAAAAAAATAACAAACACTTCTCTTAGAAATTATCATCTCCATCTTTATAGCTAGACAATTAAGAGGGGGAAAAAGCAATAAACTTGAAGTTGGGAGTACTGGGCTCTAGGCCTATTCTGTTGTGGCCTCACTGTGAGCCTACATGTTTAAGTCATTTCATCTCCATGGGCCTCAATTTACTCATCTCCAAAATAAACCTTTTAGATTAAGTGATCGCTAAGGTCACCTTCATTTTTTCCCCCAGGGTTGAAAACTTTTCATTTCTATTTTTTTTAACACCAAAAAATTTTGTATTGGGGTATAGCCAATTAACAATGTTGTGATGGTTTCAGGTGAACAGTGAAGAGACTTGGCCACACATATACATGTATCCATTCTCCCCTCAATCCCCCTCCCATCCAGGCTGTCACATAACATCGAGCAGAGTCCCTTCATTTTCTATTTTACATGATCTTAAAGACTTCCCTTATCTGAATCAATTTAATAGTCTTCTTACCCTTACCTTATGTTACAGATGACTTAGAAATCTGATCAGGTTTTTACTCTGAGTGATGAATTTACCAGTTGCACCTGGAGAGGCAGCCAACCCAGTTGTGGGGAATCAGAGAAGGTATATCAAATGGGAAGTCCAATCTGGGTGCTTAGTGATGAGTAAGAGTAAGCCAGGTGAAAGGAGGTGAAGGTTCTCAGCTTCTCCTGATTTGTTTGTTAACTTGTAAGTCATATTCTTTGTCTACCCCAAAGGACTACAGGTAGTTCTGTTCTCACTAAGTCATTCCCCAAAGGGTCTGTTGGATTTCTCCTGCAGGCTACAAGAAGGGGGAGTCCTGGCTACCTCCCCCAGAAAACCAGCACCAGGAGTTTGGCAGATAGGCCTAGCTGAGTGTGTGCAGTCTACAAACTGTGGCAGAGAAGGCTGGGCATGGAGCAGAGTGGCCCTCACCATCCATGGAAGAGGCCCTGACTTCAGTTTTCTCAAAGGACTCTCCTTTTTCCCTCTGAGACTGGTATTCATTGGTGTTAATGCTCTTGATTTTGGATATTTTCAGGGCCAATGAGAACAGAAACTGCTTTCGTTCTGCCCCAACACACAACAGAAACAGAAGAACTGAAACCTCAGCTGAGGCTGCTGCTCTCCCATTTCCATATCTCATATGACATGGAAGAGCTGAGGGACGCTTCTAAGGAGACAGAACTTTTTGCCTTGGTACTTCATGGATTCTTTCTTAATGCAAATATAGGTGTTCATGAAAGAAAATACTAGTATCTGCCACGAAGTTGGATATTCACACTGCCACAATTGTTTCTACAGTGATAAAATATAATAGTAATAGGTGAGATTTAGACTAGCAGTTAAACTTTCTCTCTGTTAGAATTTCAAAACCCTTGAATATCCAACCCAGAGGGATTGTAGGATTATTTTTCTACAGAATTTAAAGAAAATGAAAAAAAAAAAAAAAGAAAATGGTAGGTTGTAGTCCATAATAGATGATGTAAATATAGCCAAGATTTGGCATTTTTTTAGTATGGAGTTGTCTAGTGTCTAAAGCCCTTTGATTCTCAGAAAGTCTACCAATAGCTCTTCAGTTGGCAAAATGCTTTATATTCAGTACAGTGTATATTGTGTAGTGATTTTTAAAGTCAAACAGTCATAGTCTGCTATCTCATGGTGTTGCACCTCCTTGAATAAAAAATCATATTATCAAAAGCCATATTAGAACTTGTTTCAAAGGGGAAAAAATAGGATTATACATAGAGAACCTCAAATTTACAATAATAAACTTTTTAGCCAGAGTTTCAACAAAAAGATATTTTTCTAGATCTGGGTGTATAATATTTGTAAATGTATGTATTTGCTAGGTAAAAATAATAAGTAGATTAATCAAAAGAGGCAAAGATCAAACCTGTATGTTTTTGAACACCCTTTGTGTAAGAAGGAACCACTTACTTACTTACTCTATCACCATTTACTTTGACCTGGAAGTTTCACACACATGTGTATTTGTTCCAGCATTATTTTACTTGGATTATTTCTATTATTATATAACATGGACTCTTTAAGCTCACTGGAACCAGTGGTATCACATGTCCTCTGGTTTCTTTGAAGGTGGTGATGTTTAGCTTTTGTCTTTCTTTTCATAGCAGCAGCAGCACTATGTTCAGCAGAGAGTGCTCCTATGGGAGTATCCTCACCCTCATTCATTATCAGCAAGTATTATGATAGACCCAAACCAGAATCAGAACAAGAGGGTGTTAAAAAGAGTCCAAATAAATAAAGATAGGTTATGGCACAGTGATAACAAAAGAACTCGAGGCTGCAGAACTCTCCCACAGAGCAGCCTCCTCCCCAAAGAACAGCTTGTCTTCTTCACATAGAGTTTCTACTTTTGATTTTCTTGTAACAGTATTATGTACAGTGCTAATTGTGCTCCCAAGATAATCACATCACAACAAGTTTTTTTGTGTAGGATGAATTTCTATAAACAGGAAGAGTGTTTATTTTGGTTTTCCAAAACCCCAGAGCAGGGTCAGCAAACCACAGCCTGCAGCCCACCTCCTAGTGTTTGTTAAAGTAAAGTGTTATTGGCATACAGCCATGCCCTTTCATTTGTGTACTGTCTATGGCTGCTTTCACACTGCAACTGCAGCACTGAGTAGCTGTAACAGAGACCATGTGGTTTGCAAAGTCTAAAATATTTACCATCTGGCCCTTTAAGAAAAAGTTTGCCACTCTAGCTTAGACTGGCACCATCTCACTGAACTTTGTGCACTGATGGGTGTGATCTGTGTCTGTCTGATGTGGTAACCACTAGTCACAGGTGACTGTGAAACATTGGGTAATGTAAACAAGGAACTAAATTTTATCTAATTTTTATAAATTTGCATTTAAATGTTAAATAGCCACATATGGCCAGGAACAATAGTATTGGATAGCACAGCCTGGAAAGTATCAGCATTAACTGGAAGAATCTTTAGCTCTGTGACTCACTGAACTTATTCATTCCAGAAACCTTTTTTCAGGCCCTAGTGTGTGCCAACACTGTGTCAGGTTCTCTCTCTATATATAATTAAATATACATAAGATTTACCATTTTAACCTTTTCTGAGTGTACAGCTAAGTGGTGGTAAGAGCATTCACACTGTTTTGCAACCATCCCCATGGGGTAGATTCTTGAGATTCCCTCCACAAACTCTCCTTGCACTGAGAAAGTCATGACGCAGGTGGCCGGTGCACTGATGAAGGCACTTGCATAGGCTCGGGAGGCCTGGGTCTGCCCGAGAAGGAGGACGCAGTGTCTGGTCTTAGCAGTAGGCAGGTATATCATAGAAAGCACTGGCAGCCTCAGTCTGGAACTGAGATGTGAGGGACGTGACTGATGTACCATAAGGAGTTTTAACAGGTCCCAGCATCTGGACTCTTCTCTCTAGCAATATCCTGGTCAGGCTTCTGGGAGCAGGATTTATCTAACCCTTAAATTTTCTCATTTACCAGGTGGTCAGGAAAAGGGAATGTATTCCCAAAGATAGTCTACTGCCCATTGAGGGTCCATTTAAAAATATATATAAATAAATATATTACATTATTTCCAATCTTTGGAGCAGATATTCAGAACAAGTAACACACACATGATTATAGTAATAGGCTGACTGAATGCATGTGCCCCTCAGGTATTTACATTTAAGTCCTATTACTGTCACAGAATCATGTTTTATAAAATAGTTTGACTCCAAGACCCTTTCAAAGGCAGTCTACCTATTCTTGAAATTGCCTCCAGTCTGAGACTGTTTTTTTTCCCCTGGGCTTCTCTTTTCTCAATCCTGTTTAGGTTTCCCAAAAATTTCAAAGCATCTTCATGGAGCAACAGAGAATGCAAACGTTTCCAGACTATAATGCTGGGATAGCTAAAGTGGAAAATTTGGACTTGACTGGACCTGGTAGGGCCTTGAAAAAGAGAGCCAACTGGACTTCCTTTATAAAGGTAAGGAGCCCTGTGGTGACGGACACTTGTGAATGATGTCAGCCATGTCACAAAGTGTCTTCCAAGGAGGCCAGACAACCTGGCAGCATCAGGTCTGTCAGATGCCTATTATCCCCTCTCCTCAATGCCCTCAGCAAACTGTGCCCTAGGAGCAAGGGTAGGTGCCTGCCTGACTTAGGAGAGGCGGCTTAGAAAACCTGGCCTGTGTACCACCATCCCCCAGCTCCTTCCTGCCTTGAGTCGGTTGAAGTTAGCCAGGCTGATCTACCTTTTCTGGAAGTTCTCGCATATTCCTTTGCCCCTCTCTATTGAGTCAGAACTCCTTTCTTGTTGTTAGTGACCTGGGTTACTTGGCAAGAATAAAGAACGTTCAAAGTTATGATTGAGTTGTGTAAATCCAGTTTTTTAGTCAAAAACTGTTTACTGACTGCATTCTGCGTGTCATACATGGCCCTTCGTGCTGGAGATACACAATTCACAGTTATTCAAAAGTGAATAGCTTAAGTGAGTTGATTTGAGATAGTGGTAAATACAGTTGATTCTCATTGTTTGGGGGTAGTTATGTTCTGTAAAGTTGCCACGAACACTGAATTAACAAATCCTCAACCACTGCTCATAGGGGAAATAAAAGCTTAGGTTCATCAATTGATCAATACATAACTAGTTTTATATGTGTTTCTATTTGAAGAGACTTTATTCAATATATGTTGTTGATTCATTAACATCAAACTCATGGCCACTAGCACTATAACTCATACCTGAATGAAGCTTTTTGAACACTTGTCCTGTAAGACACATCACAGCCTTCCTACACTTAGGAACACTAGACAGCTCTTCAGCCCCCTGTGGAGGCCATTTTAAAAAGTGAAATTACTAATGAAAAGCACAAAAAGTATAAAAACCTGGCACTAATTAGGCCATAAAAGAACATTTGTTTATAGTACACACTCAAATAAGTAGTAAATAGGTGAAATGTCACCTTGTTTGTCCTCAGCTGGGAATGTGGGATTGGGCGACTTGAGCTTTTCACCATTCTGTGTGTGTCCATGAGTGTCCAGGAGAGTTCTGTATTGATTTGGGGATGACAAGTTTCAGTGAGTAGGCAAATCCAAAATCCATGAATAATGAGGATCAACTGTGTCATGAAGGAAACATCTTATGTGATAAAGATGGATGGAAGGAAAGCAGAGAAATCACAGATTATTCCTAAATCTGGGGCTTGAGCAAATAGGTGGTTGGTGTAGGGAAAGCCGGACTTTGTGTTTTAGATTCTTATACTTGCCATTCACGTATAAATATCAAGGAGATAGTTGGATATAACAGGCTGGAGCTTAGAGCTAGATCTAAATTTGAAAGTTATGAGTACACTGAAGTATTTACAGCCATAGAACTAATTTTTGAAATACAGCTTGTTAATATGAAAGGTGAAGTTTTACATGTGGAGCCACAAGGAGATTTGTGGGCAAACTTATCTTGCCCCATAAAGTTAGTGCAGTGCCCAACACTGATGGATTTAGGGTCCCTTCTGCCAGCAAATGGTGCCATGTCATTCTAGATGGAGCTACTGCATCTCAGGCCCGGTACCAGCAGGAACTGCTGTTGCCCTCTCCCTCCACAGATCTGAGAATCCACACGGACCCTTGCCAAGACTTTACATGCTCTAGAAAACTACCTAGCACTGAGGCCAGATCCCATTTCAGAAAGTCCTTGGTTCTCTTTATTTGCAACTTTTATTGAGAACCATTCTGTTATATTTAAGTTTGTATGTTCATGTTTGTCCACTAGATTAAGCCAAAACATGATCCTGGGCAAAAGAAGCTTTTGACCAAGCTAAAAGAACGGAGAAGAATAGATCTATTAATGCAACTCCAAGCAAAATTTCTGAAGGTAAAAAAGTAACCATGTTTCCTTGTAGATAAAATTCTGGTCTCAGAAAATTGATTTCTTTGCACTTTGAAAAAATGTTAGCCATGGATTCACTATGAAGGCTTTATTTGGAATTGTCTAATCTAATTGCCAGATTTTATATCTTGTTAGCTTTCATTAGTGACAGTTGTCAAAAGAGTTGGCTTTAACACTAAGTCTCTGTGTGATATTGCCTTAGTCACATAATCTCTTTCAGTTTTCGTTTCCTCGTTTGTGAAACCAAACTGGTGGACTAAACATTGAACTATCTTACTTTTGCTGTGGTAAAAAAATATATATACACATAGCATAAAATGTATCATCTTACCCATTTTTAAGTGTATGATTCATCAATGTTCAGTATATTTCACAGTGTTGTGAAGTAGATTTCCAGAACTTTTTCATCTTGCAAAACTGAAACTCTCTGCCCACTAAACAACTCCCTATTTCCTCTTCCTACCAGCCCCAAGCAACCACCATTCTACTTTCTGTTTCTGAGTTATACTACTCTTAGATACTTCATATAAATAGGATATACAGTATTTGTCCTTTTGTGCTGGCTTCGTTTCACTTGTGAGAATGTCCTTAAGTTCATCCACATTGTAGCATGTGACCAGATTTCCCTCCTTCTTGTTTTTCATGAAAATTTATGTCAGCTTTATTCACAGTAACCAAAAACTGCAAATAACCTGGATGTCCTTTAGTGGGTGAATAAGCTGAAGTATGTTCATACCATGAAACAGCCATCAGCTATAAAATGGAACAAACTGTTGATATACCCAAACACCTGGATGAATCATCAGAGAACTGTGTGAATAAAAAACTCAACCCATAAAAACTGCATGAGTCCATTTATATAACATTCTTCAGTTCAGTTCAGTTCAGGCACTCAGTCATGTCCGACTCTGCAACCCCACGGACTGCAGCACACCAGGCTTCCCTGTCCATCTACAACTCCGGAAGCTTGCTCAAACTCATGTCCATCGAGTTGGTGATGCCATCCAACCATCTCATCCTCTGCCATCCCCTTCTCCTCCTGCCTTCAGTCTTTCCCAATATCAGGGTTTTTCCAATGAATCAGGTTTTTTTTTTTTTTGCATCAGGTGGCCAAAGTATTGGAGCTTCAGCTCCATCATCAGTCCTTCCAGTGAATATTCAGGACTGATTTCCTTTAGGATGGACTAGTTGGATTTCTTTGAAATCCAAGGGACTCTCAAGAGTCTTCTCTAACGCCACAGTTCAAAAGCATCAATTCTTCAGCACTCAGCTTTCTTTATTGTCAAACTCTCACATTCATATGTGACTATTGGAAAAACCATAGCTTTGACTAGATGAACCTTTGTCGGCAAAGTAATGTCTCTGCTTTTTAGTATGCTGTGTAGGTTGGTCATAGCCTTTCTTCCAAGGAGCAAGCGTCTTTGAATTTCATAACTGCAGTCACCATCTTCAGTGATTTTGGAGCCCAAGAAAATGAAGTCTGTCACTGTTTCCATTGTTTCCCCATCTATTTGCCATGAAGTTATCAGACCAGATGCCATGATCTTAGTTTTCTGACTGTTGAGTTTTAAGCCAACTTTTTGACTATTCTCTTTCACTTTCATCAAGAGGCTCTTCAGTTCCTTTTTGCTTTCTATCATAAGGGTGGTATCATCTGCGTATCTGAGATTATTGATATTTCTCCTGGTAATCTTGATTCCAGCTTTTGCTTCATCCACCCTGGCATTTCGCCTGGTGTACTCTGCATATAAGTTAAATATGCAGGGTGACAATATACAGTCTTGACATACTCCTTTCCCAGTTTAGAACCAGTCTGTTGTTCCATGTCTGGTTCTAACCGTTGCTTCTTGACCTGCATACGGATTTCTCAGGAGGCAGGTAAGGTGGTCTGGTATTCCCATCTCTTTAAGAATTTTTCACAGTTTCTTGTGATCCACACAGTCAAAGGCTTTGGCATAGTCAATAAAGCAGAAGTAGATGTTTTTCTGGAACTCTCTTGTTTTTTTGATGATCCAACGGATGTTGGCAATTTGGTCTCTGGTTCCTCTACCTTCTCTAAGTCCAGCTTGAACATCTGGAAGTTCACAGTTCATGTACTGTTGAAACCTGGCTTGGAGAATTTTGAGCATTACTTTCCTAGCATGTGAGATGAGTGCAATTGTGAGGTAGTTTGAACATTCTTTACATTACCTTTCTTTGGGATTTGAATGAAAACTGACCTTTTCCAGTCCTGTGGCCACTACTGTTTTCCAAATTTGCTGGCATATTGGGTGCAGCACTTTACAGTATCATCTTCTAGAATTTGAAATAGCTAAGCTGGAATTCTATCACCTCCACTAGCTTTGTTCATAGTGATGCTTCCTAAGGCCCACTTGACTTCGCATTACAGGATGTCTGACTCTAGGTGAGTGATCACACAATTGTGGTTATTTGGGTCATGAAGATCTTTTTTGTATAGTTCTTCTGTGTATTCTTGCCACCTTTTCTTAATATCTTCTGCTTCTATTAGGAATCGAACTGGGGTCTCCTGCATTGCAGTTAATCTTTATTAACTGAGTTATCAGGGAAGCCCTGCAAACTCTTAAAATGACAGAATTATAGAAGTGGAGAACAAATTCATGGATTCTAGGGGTTAAAAAGAGAATGGTGGGGAAGGAGATGAAGTATAATTATAGACGGGTAATATGAAGGATCCTTATGATGAATCTGTACTGTATCTTGACCGTCTCAATACCAGTATCTAGGTTGTGATATTGTACTATAATTTTTCAAGAAATTACATCGGAAAAAATGAAGTGAGGGTTACATGGCATCCTTTTATATTATTTTTTCCTTGTCATTTCTCAAATTGTGGTAAAAATTATACATAACCTGAAATTTGCCATTTTAACCATTTTTCAGTGTACAGTTCAGTGGTATTAAGTAAGTTCATAAAGTTATACAGCCATTACCAACATCCAGCTCCAGAACTCTTTTCCTCTGGCAGACTGAAACTCTTTACCCATTTAATAATAACTCCTCATTCCCCTCTCCCTCTAAATTCTAGCAACCACCATTCTGCTTTCTGTTTCTGTGAGTTTGGCTACTCCAGGCACCACATATTATGGAATTATACAGGATTTGTCTTTTTGTGACTGCTTATTTTACCCTTCATAATATCCTCAAGGTTCATTCGTGTTGTAGAATTTGTTAGAATTTCCTTCCTTTTTAAGGTTGAATATTTCTTTGTATGTATCCACCACATTTTGTCTGTTCATTTGTTGTTGAACATTTTGGTTGCTTTCACCTCATGGCTGTTGTGAATAAGACTACTGTTAACATGGATATGAAAATAACTCTTTGAGATCCTGCATTCGGTTCTTTTGTATATATACCCAGAAGTAGAATTTCTGACCATAACATAATTCTATTTTTAACTCTTTTTGAGGAAGCGCCATAGTATTTTCCATAGTAGTTGCAACATTTTACAACCTCACCAATAGTGCAAAAGGGTTCAGTTTTTCCATATCCTCATTAACACTTGTTTTTTTCTTTCCTTTTTTAATATTAGTTGTCTTAGTAGATATGAAGTGATGTTTCAATGTGGTTCTTTTCCTTTTTTAATTTCTCTAATGATTAGTAATTTTGAGCACTTTTTCATGTGCTTTTTGGCCATTTGTATATCACATTTGGAGAAATTCCTTTGAAGTTCTTTCTTTTTCCTTGAAGTTCTTTGCCTATTTTTTATTGAGTTATTTGATTTTTTTTATGGTTAAGTTGTAGGAGTTTTCCTTACACATTCTGGACATTACTCCCTTATCAGATACATTATTTGCAAATTATTCTCTCATTATTTAAGTTGCCTTTTCACTCTGTTAATTTTTTCCTTCGATACACAGAATTGTTTAAGTTTGACTTAGTCACATTTGTCTATTTTTTTTCTGGCCTGTTCATTTTGTGTCATATCCAAGAATTTGTTGCCAAGTTCAATATCATGAAAATTTCGCCATTTTCTATTAAGACTTTTATAGTTTTAGGTCTTATGTTTAGATTTTTAATCCATTTTGAGTTAACTTTCATATATGGTATAAGGATCCAACTTCATTATATTGTATGTGAATATCCATTTTTCCCCCAGCATCATTTGTTGAAGAGACTGTCCCTTCTCTTTCTTTTCTTAATTTATTTATTTTTAGTTGAAGGATAATTACAATATTGTGTTGGTTTCTGCCATACATCAACATGGATCAATCCTGGGTGTTCATATTTATAGTTATAAATATGTCCCTTATTCCTTCTCTCTTGTGTGGTGTTGGCACCGTTACTCAGATCATTTGATTAGGCACTCAAAAGTTTATTTCTAAGCTTGCTATTTTATTCCATTGGTCTGTATGTCCAGTATACACCAGTACCATGCCATTTTGACTAAGGTAGCTTTGTAATATGTTTTGAAATCAGGAATTTTGAGTCTTCCAACTTTTTCTTTTTCAAAGTTATTTTGGCTATTTGGAGTTTCACAGGTGGCTCAGAAGAGGAGAGTTAAAAAGTTGGCTTAAAGCTCAACATTCAGAAAACTAAGATCATGGCATCTGGTCCCATCACTTCATAGGAAATAGATGGGGAAACAGTGGAAACAGTGTCAGACTTTATTTTTTGGGGCTCCAAAATCACTGCAGATGGTGATTACAGCCATGAGATTAAAAGACACTTACTCCTTGATAGGAAAGTTATGACCAACCTAGATAGCACATTAAAAAGCAGAGACATTACATTACCAACAAAGGTCCGTCTAGTCAAGGCTATGGTTTTTCCAGTGGTCATGAATGGATGTGAGAGTTGGACCATAAAGAAAGCTGAGTGCTGAAGAATTGATGCTTTTGAACTGTGGTGTTGGAGAAGACTCTTGAGAGTCCCTTGGACTGCAAGGAGATCCAACCAGTCCATCCTAAAGGAGATCAGTCCTGGGTGTTCATTGGAAGGACTGATGCTGAAGCTGAAACTCCAATACTTTGGCCACCTGATGGGAAGAGTTGACTCACTGGAAAAGACCCTGATGCTGAGAAGGATTGGGGGCAGGAGGAGAAGGGGATGACAGAGGATGAGATGGCTGGATGGCATCACCGACTCGATGGACATGAGTTTGAGCAAGCTCCGGGAGTTGGTGATGGACAGGGAGGCCTGGCGTGCTGCAATTCATGGGGTTGCAAAGAGTCGAACACGACTGAACGACTGAACTGAACTGAACTGAACTGAACTGAGGTGGCTCAGTGGTAAAGAATCCACCTGCCAGTGCAGGAGCCGCAGGAGATGCAGGCTCAGCCCTGTGTTGGGAGGATCCCCTGGAGGAGGAAATGGCAACCCACTCCAGTATTCTTATCAGGACAATCCCATGGACAGAGGAACCTGGAGAGCTTCAGTCCATGGGGTCGCAAAGAGTCAGACATGACTGAATGTGAGATCCTATATGCATTTTAGGATGAATTTTTCTCCTTTAGCCAAAAAAAAAAAAAAAAAAACACCATTGAAATTTTGATAGAGATAGGACTAAATAATCTTTGAAGGTTCCTTGTGTTATTAAAATAATTGAAATATAGTAACATGTGTATCACTGAAGTAGAAGTTCACCTCTGGGACTGTTTGAGTTTTTACCTCTAGAGGAACATTTATTCAGCATCTACTACATGCCAAACATTGCAGCAATTCTGGGAGAGACCTCATTACTGTTCTTATCCTGCTCTACATGAAAAGCCAGGATTTCAACAGGTATATGAGCCCAGGGCTGTGTCCTTATAGAGCCTGTGCTTTTTGCACACTACCCAGCTGCCTTCTCCTCCATCTCCTGGCAACTTCCTAAGAGTAGACAAACCCAAAACTGATCAGAGTTTATCTTTTCATTGGTGCCACAACATGTGTGGGGGTGCCACTTGCTACTTGTGTTTCAGGGGTTGTCACAGAACTTTTAAATTAGTTGCTTATGCATATTTGAATACTTAGTGTTCTTTGGAGGAACACGCCTAAGCGAACTACAATGTTTGAGTTTACTTTTATTTTTTAAATGAATAAAGTCCCACCTGGGACTTCTTATTATTCATGTGTATGTGACCAAATTCTTGCTGAGAAGAAGGGAATAACCCTTCTCCCAACCATCTCTTCTCCTCTGTGTTCTACTCGAGATTTCCAATCCTGAGCGAGTAATGCAAGTGCTCCAGGATCATGCTGCAAAGATGGTCTTGCTGGCTTCGTCTCATCCAACATGTGTGACTTCCCAGGGAAACTATGACCAAATCTGGGAGACTATTTATAGCAACATCAACCTCTACCAGGTACAACAGGAAGAAATAGCCAATATGCCTTTCTATTCAACTCACCACCTGTTTGTAGACCTTAGAAATTTACTTTGAGCCACTAGGAACTTTCCTGGTGGCTCAGATGGTAAAGTGTTTGCCTACAGTGCAGGAGATCCAGGTTCAGTCCCTGGGTTGGGAAGATCTCCTGGAGAAGGAAATGGCAACCCACTCCAGTATTCTTGCCCGGAAAATCCTATGGATGGAGGAACCTGGTAGGCTACAGTCCATGGGGTCACAAAGAGTCGGACATGACTGAGCGACTTCACTTTCACTTTCTGAAGGAAGCATGAGGCTTAGGAAAGTGGTGGTGGAGAGGGAAGTAGGCAACCTATTCTAGAAGAGAAACTTGAACAACAATGCAGAGGAGATACTGTATATGGAGTGTTCAAGCTCAGCTGGGTTGAGTGGAAGATTCATGTGGAAATAGAGTGAAGAGAAGTTTTTTTTTAGCAGGGAGGAGAGGTACCTTGTGAATGCCCAGAATTCCAGACTAAGGAATTTGTGCTTAATCCTATATATAGGAGGATTAATGTGGCAGCTGGGTATCAATTGGATTGAAAGAGGGAAAGATTGGAGTCAGATAGGTAGCTACTATATAGGATAGGCATGGAGTTTACCAATGAAGGAAAGTTTCTATACAAAGCTAGTGGATGGAACTATAAGATTTTTTAAAATTTACTTATTTATTTATTTGGCTGTGTCAGATCTTAGTTGCAGCATTCAGGCTCCATAGAGCACAGGCTCTGTAGCTATGGCACTGGGGCTCAGGTGCCCTGAGGCATGTGGGATCTCAGTTCATCAACCAGGGATCAAACCCATGTCCCCTGCACCTCAAGGCAGATTCTTAACCACTGGACCACCAGCGAAGTGCCCCAGGGCTATGAGATTTTTTGAAGCTGTAATCGGCTATTATTTGTTTGTTGCTCTAAAAGAAGAGTTTTGTTTCATTTGCTATTTAAGATAGCAATACCAATATGCTTATGGTCTGAGTGGAAGGAGCAGTGGAGAAGAGATGAAAGACACGAAAGAGTAAATTTGAGAAACAGATGAGGAAAGAAGAGGGAATGAGATGAAGAAACCAGGCAGAGGAGTAATTTTGAGAAAGGGAGAATGGCGTCACTTCCCTTGAGGTAAAGGAGGTACATAGAATTTTCAGGTGCAGAAAGATAAGATACAGGAGCTTGTGAATGGCCCTGGCTCGCTCAGAGAGAGGAGGAAGAAGTCTGCATTAGTAAGGTAGAAGGTGTGAGTGACATATGAGGAGGTGTATCACTATGGGGAGGCCACAGAACCACCAGTGAGAAAAAAATAGAAGGATGACAATGTAGTTCACAGAGCCCATCGAAGTAAGAGGGCATAAATTTATAGTGAGCGCATTCTGCATAATTATTACTTTCACCCCTAAAGATAATTATAGAGTGACTAAAAATTACACATAAAGTCACAGGTATAGAGAAGTTTAGAAAATGCTAGAGAAAGAAGCACTATCATGGTCCACCATCTGGGGGTGGGCATGGGGGAAAAGTGAAACCTGAAATGCATCTAATGAGTTGCAGGTTGACTGTAAGCAAACACAGGCTGTAAGCATGCCCATGTCCACGCATGCACCTTCTATACCTTCTCAATCTAGAAACTCTAGAGAATCTAATGAATAATGAGTTGGCCACACAGACCAGGAAGAGATGCAGCCTACCATATCATGGCTCTCCCTGGCCCCTGAATTACCCGACAGGGTGTGCAGCTGCCAGTGATAGCCCCTCCTCAGCTAATATCCTGCCAGAGTTGAGAAATTTGCCACACGGTTCATATTCCATTGCCATTTCACACTGAGGTGTATGTCAGCATTCAGGAAGACCTTCTACTAACAAGGGGACATTTTAAAAACCTCTGGCTCTTCTGCTTCTTGAACCAGACTTGTGGGGAAGGAGACAAGGAGTATGGAAGAAGGGAGTGGGGTGAAGGCAGAGTCAACTCAAGTATTTCTGAACAGGATCTCTGTTCCTAGGATCCTGATAGTCAAAGATGCTGATTAAATTACCCAGGAAGTTCTGGTATTAACATCTGAGGGCCATCACCACAAATCTGTTTTCCTCTTTGGCTATGAGAGCAGGGGAAGCTAAACTCCTGGGAGTCAAGAGGATGAAAGGAGGGTGGAAAGAAGAGAAAGAATACCACTTTCTGGCTAGTTCAGTTCAGTTCAGTCACTCAGTTGTGTCCAACTCTTTGCAACCCCATGAACCGTAGCATGCCAGGCCTCCCTGTCCATCACCAACTCCTGGAGTTTACCCAAATTCATGTCCATTGAGTTGATGATGCCATCCAACCATCTCATCCTCTGTCGTCCCCTTCTCCTCCTGCCCTCAGTCTTTCCCAGCATCAGGGTCTTTTCAGATGAAAAGATCTTTTCTGGCTAGTTACTGACGTAAAATTGTTCTTGAAATTGACCAAAGGAAGAGAAATGTGAGTGCTGTATTTTTAAGCTGATTTATGGTAAATAGACCCAAAGAGACTTAGAATATCTGTAGAGTCTAGAAGTGGAACATGGGAGGAAACATAACACACACACACACACACACACACACACACACAAATTACCCTACATTAGTGTAATACAAGTTTTTCAGTTGCTTATTCATTTGTTCAATAATAATTGCATGGGTACTGCTTTAGTGCCAGGAATTATGCTGGCTTAGGGAATGAAACATGCAATTAACAAGTGAACAAAGAAGTAAATCTGCATCTCTAATGTGTGGGTGCCATGCAGAAAACCAAGAAGTAGAGGGCAGTGAGGTAGAGAGGAGCACCCTCTGGTAGGGAGATCAACCAAGATCTTTCAAAAAAGGGGGCATCCGAGCTGAAATTTGATGAACAAGGAGTCAGCCATGCACACAAGCTGGAAAAGAGGTATCCAAGTAGGGAACAGAAAATAGGACAGGGTTTAAAAAGTAAATCCTGAGGCAGCAACCAATAGGAAGCAGCCACCTTCCTTCATGTTTTCCTCTGGGTGTTACTTTGTGACCTCCTCTAGTATTTCTGCTTTGGTTAAGCACTTTATTACAGTATCAGAGCCTCAGTGGTAGTGCTGTTGCCATTCTGAATGTTGAATACTAGTGAGATGAAATTAGGATTAAGTAAAAGGTGGCAACTGGGAATGTGGGTATGAATTTTAAAGTTCTGTTACTATTTTGCAAGCTCGTAGCCGTCAAGTATGAATTTTAGTGTGTATATGCTGAGCAGCATCCTGATTCTGAACACTAATATCCTATGGAAAATAACTTTCTTAAGGCCCTTCTGCATGGAGGAAAGCAAACCTCACAGTACTGTTTATTTTGACAGTTCTGAGAGAATACAGGGCACCAACTGTACAGCAACTTCAGAACAGTTTTTGAAAAATTCTTAGTGAATACTGTTGGCCAGTAACCTCTCTTTAGAGAGTTTTTTAATGTTGTGGTTTTTTTTTTAATTTTTGAGTAGTTTTAGATTTATACAAAGGTTGCAAAGACAGAACAAAGAGTTTCTAAGTACAAAGAGTTCTCCGGGCACCACAATGCATTAGATTGTCACATCTCCCCAGCCTCCTTGGTCCGTGCCTGTTTCTTAGTCTGCCTTTGTTTATTATGACCTTGACAGTCTTTAGCAGTACTGGCCAGGCAACCTGTAGGATGTTTCCTCATTTGAGTTTGTCAGATGTATTTTTAGTGGTTACACTGGGATTATAGGTTTTGGGTAAGAACACCCCAGAGGTGAAGTGCCCTTCTCATCACCTCATATCAGGGACAAACGCCATCAACAAGACATCACCGGGATGTTCATTTTGACCACATGGCTAAGCTAGTAATGTTTGCCAGGTTTCTTCATTGTAAAGTTACCATTTTTCTCTGTAAGGAGTTTCTGAAAAATCAACTTTAAACTACAAAAGTAAAAACTAAACGAACTAATGGGGACTCTAGAACTGGTGCCCCCAGTTTCACTACCTCAGGATTATACTGGTATTGCTTCAGGCCTTTTCAATGCATTTTCATCCATACATATGCCCCTATTTAAAGAAAACAAATATGTATATATACACAGTATAATTTTATATTTTAGTTTTCTATATGAGCCATCTGTCATACCCTATGGATATTTTTCTGCAATGTACTTTTTCTACCAAACAGTATGTCTTAGGGGCCTGTTTCTGCTCTTCTTTTTAATGGCTGCATTATATTTTCTTATATACTATAGATCTCACAGCCACCCTTCTATGGATGCTTGTTGCAATTTTCCCCCCTATTATTAATAGAAACCATGGTTACTGAACTTTCTTGTTTATGCCTTCTATGCAGAGATGTGTCTCTTCTGCATAGATATTTAGAAGCTGATTTTCTAAGTTACAGAATGTGCACATTTGGAATTTTTCATAAATCCTGCCAAAGTGGTAATACCATTTTTCCTAATTAGCAAGTTATAAGAAAACCTGTTTTCCCACATCCATTTTGACACTGAATGTGCTTGTCTAAATATTGATAATGTTTGTCATGTTTCTATTACGGTGTAAAATTGGCCTTTTATTTAATATTAGCATGGAAGACTGGCCACTCTTTTCTTTATAAACACAACTCTAATTTGACATTCACATAAAGATCTAGGTTTGGGAGTTAAAGAAACAATATCAAAATTTCATGTCATTGTTAATTGACAAAAGTATATAACTAGAAAGAGATAATTCTGATCCAAATGGACTGCATTTTTAGATATTCTTTTGAAGAAAACTTAAAATAATTTAACTGCAGTCCTGATCAGAAGAAGAATCAGCTAGCCCTGCATGGATCCTCCCAGACCTGTAATTAAGTCATTGTGTCCACTGCCATTCTCCCCCTAAACACCTGTTTATTAAAATGGCTTTGTATGGACATTAAATACTGCTATCGATCATCATATTTCTAAAGATATGGTTTAAGTTGGTCACTGTTCTTTAACTTTATGGTAAAGTGGCAAAAAACACTGTATCCTTTGCTTCTTCTCACTGGCCACACCAAAGAGGGAAAAAGAGGACAGCCATTTTCGCCTATCTATGTTCTTGTTCCCCTCCATCTCCAGCAATGGTGTGTTACCGTGAGTGTGTGGTGTGCGCTCACAAAAGTGGTGTTGTATGTTCCCTGAACTTGTACAGGAAGTTCATGGAAACATGAAACACCTTTTTCCTGGCTTCCCTCATTAAGTTCAATAGAACATTTTAAAAAGAAGCATTTTCTTATGATAATAGTGGTCTGTATTTATCACAGAAAAATTGGAAAATATAGAAAAGTTCAAGGAAGAATGTATGGATCACCCATTATTTTATCACCCAAATATAACAGTATTGCTAGCATTTGGTCTTTATCATCCTTCTAGTCTTTTTATTCTGTGGGTATACACAAGTAAACTGTAGAGACATTTGGGCAGGCGGGAAATACTTAATAGGCTTACTTTCCCCCCATTTATTCCCTCCACTCCACCTCCCACTCCACTGCCCCTGCCAGTTTTCCAGGAGAAAATGAGATTTGCAATCAGTGGAAATCTCAGAACTGTCAAAATATATGAACTCAGCCATTCTGGCAAAGATCCAGACCCAAGGTAGAATAAATGTCAAAGGTACCTACCCAGGAAGAGAGAAAGAACATAGTTGGCGGTGACATTCTGGTTTCTCATCAGCCCTCTGCTTATTCCAGTTCTCTTAGGGAAATACACTTGTGGACTTTCAGTATTTCCTGAGCAGTTTGTCTCTGTGGGCTATGGTTAGCTCATTGCTCCTGGAGGTTGCTGGGCTCTCTGTCTTTACTCACCCTAGCCTGCTGTGCCCCTTTCCTTTTTTCCCAGCAACCTGCCAGTCCAACAGTATTTTTGTAGTTTGTTCAGTCATTCCTTCAAAGTCATTCCCTGTAACTCGACATCACTTTCTATTCCTTCCTGTGTAATTCTGGGTAATTTTAGAAGCAACTGAAAGAGTCACAAACCTATCAGAGAAACGCTATGGCTCCTAACCTACCCCCTGGAGCTTGGAAATGTCATCTTTATCTGGGTGGCCATGTGCCAAAATAAATGTTCAAGTACTATGGGAAAAGAAGATGGACACTGGGAAGCAACCTGGTTTCTATCATAAGGACTTGTTGGAATTCTGAGAACCACTGTTAGAAGATAAGTAACCCAAGCAAGCCATTGACACTCAGTTTTTTCATGAGGATCAGTCCCACTATAAAAGAGCACATATTATGAGAATGAGGTATATGCCCAGGGACAGGCAGAGAGGGCCTGCCCAGAGGGCAGGAGTGGGACCACACATCAATATCACCTTCTTCACAGTTTTCCTTAGGGCCCTGGGTTCATGACCTCCCCCTTCTCGAAATTAGGAAAGGTGACTGTGGAAATAAATGTAAACCACAGGTTCTGTGATCAGTCCTACAGCGCTGACTGACTAATGCCATCCCTGGCCAGGAGAAAACTGAGCACCTATGAGGTACCAGCAACTTATTTTCCAATTTTGTGCTATTTTACAAATGTGAAAAAAGGATCAAGACTTTAAATGATTAAGTCATATAGGTTAAAAGTAGAAGAGTTTAATCCACTGATCTCTGTCAGCCTGGGACAAGACTAGATTAGAGAGGTTCAAGGTTCCAAACATCTACAAATGCATGGGTCATCTTTTCATAAAATGAATCATAGTAAAAATATGACCTCTAATTTATTTTAGAAATCCAGATTTTCATATGTCAGGTTGAAATGGATCATAATGCTCTTCTACTTGTTCATGTAAATATGCCTTGGATCAAGAGATTTACTTTTGTGATAACCCAACTTAGATTTTGTTAATAAGATTGCAAGTGTTTATGTAATTCAACTAATGCTACTTTTTTCCTAGAATGAAAACACTAAGGAAGATGACCTTTCAGTGCAACGAGATGAAAATGACCCAGCACCAATAAATCTTAGCCAGTGTGCTAATAAGCCTGTGGAGCAGAAGAAAGAGACAAGGTAAAATAAAATCACTTAATGGTGACTCAAGAAAATGGATTAAACACTGTGGAGAATACTGAATGATTGATTAATATGTCAGTTACAAGTTAACTAAAAAATATTTAAGGCTGAAATAAAAGTAGTGTTACAGCTGGCCAGATAACTAATGTTTCACCCTGGGACTGAATTTTTTTTTAATGAGAGTGATTGCTAAGAGAAATTTCTTTTAAATTTGTACATATAGAGCCCTTATTTTCCTTCCAGTGGATTTTAAAAGAGTAGCTATTGTGAAATTAAATAAAATGACTTCAGGATGCTGTATGTGAATTTTCTGAACCACTTTGAGGTGAAAGGCATTTGCTGTTTTTCCTGCCTGCTAAAGGTACAGTTACGCAGTGGCCCTACAGCTGCTGGGCTTAGATGACAGGACTGGGCCCAGTGACAGGGATCCTGTCCCGTTGAGGGGGACCTACTTGTCCTTTCTGTATCTGCGTCACCTGAGGATCCGGGAGCTGCAGGTATGTGGATGGTCTTGCATGCATCTGAATTGTTTGGTTGTCTGTAAAGGGGGCTTTCCTGCTGCTCCAGTAATATGCATTTTTACACTTTGTTCTGATTCTTCCATGAAATCAGGCCTTTTGGAGGGTGGTGTGTTCCTTTTCCAGCAGTACGGTTGACCTGCCAACTTCTGGGACCCCAGTAAGTTTCACTCTGTAGGGTGGGCCAGCAAAGGCAGGGTCATGACCCTGTTCTTTCTTTGTTTCAGCGCATCTGCTTAGGAATTCTGAACTATTTTAGATCCGTTGAGCGAACGCTGACAATCAACACTTCAGGCCTTACCTTGGTTTCAGGGAGCCTGGTGCCTACCTCAGAAGACAGTTCCTGGGTAAATAAAGCAAAAGGAGGCATGGGCACCTCGCAAGGCCTGGGCACTCACCACTATGCCCACGGGACACCTGCCGAGCACAGGGTGAGGATTGTGCTACAGTTTTTTCCCATTATCTTGTCTCCCACGCCACTTCTTCTTAGCACCTGGAATCAGTTAAAATGATGAAGTAACAGGTGGGAGTTTCTAGGAAAATAACTTTTTTAAAAATTGCAGTGAAAAGGGAAATGGCTTTTTAACCACAATAAATACAGTGTCCACTTGAGAGCAGGACACAGGCAGAGAACACGAAGCCCTGGAAACCACAATAGGAAGGAAGGCAGGCATTTCAGCTGCTGGTTTATCCACTCTACAGTGAACAGACCAAGAGGAGCCCTTTCAGAGAACCACATGTCCTTACAGAGAAATTCTTATAAGACCCTCCTTGACATTGCAAGAAGTACTTTTTTTTTTTTTTGCACCTCTTTTCTGTTTTCTAAACCCCAATTTTAAAAAAATAGATTAAAAAACAAATGTAGAAAAAAAAAAACTTGAAAGATTCAAACATTGAATTCTTCTATCCCTCCCAAAACCTGCTAGTCCCTTGGTGCTTTTAATATCTTTTGGGTATATTTTTATGTAATCTAAAAAAAATTCATATTAAATCTCATATTAAAATCCCTTTCTTTGGGAGTAAGGTTGAAAAATACATTTTCTTGAAATATTGTAGACACTCTTGAAGTATGTTCATCTTAATCTCCAGAAAGTTTATTCTTGATGGTAGGGTTTAATATGAATTTTTATCTTATTAAAAGATACTAACTTGACAAATATGAAAAATAATATCTATTTAGCTACTAAATAGGTCATATTTTAAACTTGTATGACCCCTGACATATGATTGTCATGTCTTACTAAGGGTATGAAATCTTACTACCAATTGTTGCTCATATGCAGTCTGGAGTAGTGCTGTCCAGTAGAAATATAACACAAACCACAGATGTCATTTAAAATTTTCTAGTAGCCACATTTTAAAAGACATAAAGAAACATGAAATTAATTTTAATAATGTACTCTATTTAAACCCAGTGTATCTAAAATATCATCCTTCTAACATGTAATTAATATAAAGAAATCATTGATGAGATATTATATATTTTTTCATACTAAATCTTCAAAACCTCTTGTTAGTATGTACATCTCAACTCAGACAAGCCACATTTCATGTGCTCCATAGCCACATGTGATTAGAGCCTACTGTATTGAACAATTCAGCTCTGGATATTAGAAAACATTTTCTTATTCTTCCTGCCTAGTCATTTCAAGTCCAACTTACTCAGTATCTGGGAGATTCTTCTTTTTGGTCTTCCCTATCAATTTCCCCCTCCCCTCTCCTCACTGTACACAGATTTCCCTTTTTACCCTTCTTCCTTCTTCCCTTGATCCTAATTTATGGTGAGCCAAGTCCAGTTAGTATGTCCCTCAGTGGAACTGGAGAGGAGGGTTAAGACACTTTTGAAGCAAACACACCCGTAAAACAAATACATCTTTTGTCTTACTAATATCCAGCCTGTCTTATACCATATCTGGGTGTGTTATTTGCTAATAGATTAAAAAAAGATCTTTCTTACCACTGTGCCCCTCTCCCAGTTTGTTTGTTCTGGGTTGGGGTAGGGTGGAAGGGAAGGAGGAGGGGGGAGACAAATCCTATCCTGTACCATTGATTATAGGAGAAGTTTCTCAAGGGTAATACAGTATTTCTTTCCTATGGTCTCACAAATGGTAGGAATAACATCACCCTTAAGAAACTGCCTGCAGCTCCTACTTTAGTGTGAGAAACTCAAGGAGGTAGCTTTTCTTCGAGGTCTTTAATAGGACTAAGTGGTTTAGCTGCACTCCTTGCATGTGGCCATGTCAGCATTTAATCTAGAATGTCCAGACTAACTATGTGATTCTTTCTCACGTAGAGGATGGAAGGAACAGATGCTAATTTGTTGGGTTGATCTAACCAGGCCAGGGCTGAGGCTACCTGGAGCAAGATTTTGGGGCATACCAGTCAGTGGAGGTAAAGAAGAAGCAACTGAGATGGAAACCCTCTTCTCTGAGCCCAGTATGTTTGATCTCACATGGAAAATCTTAGGCCAGTATTAACACATATTTGCTCAATGATAATACCAAAAAAGGAAAGCCCCTACAACCTGTCATGGGCACTTTGCCATGCGCCTACTTTAGGCACGTGGCAGAGTAGAAAGGGCCCCAGATTGAGAGGCAGCAGGCTTCTCCTGGCTGTTTGACCTTAAGCATGTTTCTTCAGGCACATAGGCCTGACACCTCATGGCATGTTCAGGATCTGCCTGGATTTGACATGCCGGTATCAGAGACTGTTGTAAGCAAGTAGTGGGAGATGAAGCTGCCGAGGAAAGGAGACCATGAAAGCCTAGGCTGTCCTCAGGATATGGGACTAATTCCAAGATTGGAGAGGAAGAGAGAATTTTAAATAAGAAAATGGCACTCCTCATTGCTTTATAAATTTCTCGAGATCTTCGCCCAGACATAATCATGTTTATTCCCTTGCTTGAACTGTTCATGAATTTTTCTATTCTCTCAAGATAAAGTCCAAGCCCCTTGGTGAAGTTTACAAGGCTGGGTGCAAGCTGGCCCCTGCCAGCCTCTCAGACCTCATTTTTCCCCAACTGTCACTATACCTTGATTCTTACAGACCTGGGCCTGCCCTTCCTCTGAAGGGGCAGAGCTGTTCATGCCTCAGTCTTGTATATAACAGCCCTTTTGTCTCTCACCGCCTCTCCTTAATAAAGTCTTGCTTTTCAAGTCCATTCAAACATTACCTCTCTGAGAAGTCTTTCTTACATCTCTTTACAGAGCTTAGTGCTTCTTCTCCTGATTTTATCTACCTATATTACAGCACATGACTCATTCCAAGATTGTTGGCTTATCTACTCCCACAGGCCATGAGCCCATCATCCATTCATTCTCCCATTCATACACCCCACAAATGTTCTGACTGATAAATATACTAGGCACAGGGCATACAGCAGTAAACAAACTGTCACAAATTCTTGCCATTATGGGACTATTTAATGGAAAGAGACAGATATTAAATAAATACATGACACTGTAGAATGGCTGAAGGTTTGACACCAAAGCTTCTCCAGACATCCTAGGCCCTTGCAGTTGGGAGGTGCCAGAGGACTGTGAGCAGAAGTGACACGTGTCACTTCAGTCCAAAGCATGTAAGGGCTGACCCGTGACCCTCCAGCCCTCTTCCCCTGCTGCAGCCAGTGGAAGGCATGTGTCAAGGCACAAAATAGAAATGTCCTAGATCCTTGGGTCACTGCTAGAAGAGAAAAGCCTAGAAAGCAACTAGTCCTGCAGTGGGCTCTGCCTGAGTTAGAAATTAATTTGACGTGTTGACTACTGAGCTTTGAGGTTGTTTGTCACAGAATAACCTAGCCTTTGTGGACTAGTAAAGATGGTGATAGAAGCTGTGGTGAAAAATCAAGTAGGCTGAGGGGATAGAGAGTTGGTGATAGGATACTGCAGGTGGAAGGGTGGTGATCAGGGAAGACCTTACTGAGAAGGTACAGTCTGAGTAAAGACCTGAAGGCAGTCAGGGAGCAGACTGGGGGAAGAGTGCCAGGCAGAGGGGAGAGCCAGTGCGAAGGCCCTGAGGCAGAACTGTGTCCAGCAGTGTTGTAGGAACAGCAAGGAGCTTAGTGCAGCAAATGAGGTTAGAGAGATTGGAACACATTATACAGGGCCTTGTGGATCATTCTGAGGACTTTGAGTGAGAAGAAGAGCCCTTGAGGAGTTTTGAAAGTGATGTGATTTGACTTTTTTTTTTTTTAACATCTTTGCTGCTGTATTGGGAATAGATTGAAGGGCTGAGCAGAGACTAGCTACTACATTGATCAAACTAGAGACACTACATCTTAGAAGACACAGGATGAGAAATGGTTAGGTTCTGTATGATTTCCAGGCTGTTGGGATATAGAATATGAGAGAAATCATTGTTGATTCCAAAGTTTTGGCCTGAATATCTATAAGTTTGGAGTTGCCATCATCTATGATGTGGTTAGTGCAAGTTTGTCGGGAAGATCAGGCTCTTGGTTGAGGGCATTGAAACTTTGCCATTCTTAATAGAGGTTCAGGTGGCAAAAAGCAAATAGAGAGCTGCATATATATCTTTCACCTAGTAGGTATCTAATAAATGTTTGTTGAACAAAAGAACGACTCTGTTCATAACAGAATAGTTGTGAGGTCCCAAAAAGTCTATGTAAATGAAAGTGCTTTGCAGAGTCTATCATACTGTTCAAATCCAGAAAAAATAGTTTTGATAAAGTATTATACTCTGCAAGTGAGGCAGAGACTAGGAGGTATTTTTTTGTTTTCCTTTTAAAAGATTTAAAATATTGAGCCTAAAGATTGAGTCATTCACCCAACAAAGTTTGATGAGTTCTTAGACTGTATTAATATTATTATTAGTAGTAGTACTGTTTATTATTTGAAATTAATGAAAAGATGATTTAGAAAAAGGCAAGTTAGTCAGAGAAGTGTCTACATTTCCAAAAAGCCTAAACTTTTTGTTAACAAGTGATAGCAGAAACCAATACAGTGAAAAGAGTTAATGATGGCCACCAATTTTCCTATAACTACTATACTCAAATAGTTACCTTGGCATCAGTAAATTTGCAGACTTAAAAGCATATGAATTATCCCAAAGGTCAGATTATACCTTAGCCAAACAGGTAATTATTGCCTTCCTTTTCTCGCCACTCCTCCAAGAATAATATTGAAGGATCAACTTTCTACAACACAAAAAACATTAGAAGGAAGGTCTTCTACATAGCCATGGAAGAAACTGAAATAAAAAAGGAAATAGTATAAATGACTGAGCCATAACTCTACATAAGGTAATTTGGCCATCTGGTTCTGGTCTTCAGGTTCATCTTCTATGGACACAAGCATACATTTCAGACACAGGAACTGAGGGAGGGAAAGGGAAAAATATGTATGTCTATCTAAAGGGCTCAAACAATGAGTTGGGTATAGGGAAAGTGGGGGTGGGGGAAGACTATTTAAATAGCTGGTAACATTAGAGTCAGTGTCTTGACTCTGTTATTGCTTTCCATCAGCTTTAGAACTTAATCCAGTTGCCATTTCTTTAATGGCTCAGAAAACTGTGCTGTACAAGGACAGTGAGAAAGAAAGGTCTTTTCCAGTAAGGTGGATGAAGCATACCATATTAAGTTGTCCCTTTTTTCCTCAGAGGAGAATTCATTTTGCATAACAGGCTTTAGGAGCTAAATGCCAATAGAAGTCAACATGTAAATCTAAGCAAACTGTTTATTTTTTATATGTTACATGTAATTTTCTCAGCATCGTTTCTGTTTTCCACTGGTACCTATCATTTCACAAAAAATAATACGTTCACTTTTGGCACTCCTAGACAAAGGAAGTTCCTAATTATCAAAAAGCTTTTTGCCTAAAAAAATAGTAAAAAAGTAAACCAAAAGCAACCACATACCAGAAAAATGTTTAACAATAAAATATCTTCTTGATGGAATATTATGAACCATAGCTATTATTTAGAAATGGTCCTAGTTTTACTTATTAGAATATTTCTAAGTGTCAGCTTGAATATTTAAAAATCTATAATTGAATGAGCAACTCATTAAAGAGGAGTCTTTTCAGGGACTTTAAATATTTAATTACTGGTATACTTAAAACAGCACATAAAAACTGATACAGAGCCAGAGTATCGAAAGGGCCCACAGATACACTCCATCCACCTTTCTGATACTGACAATTAGCCATCAACACAAGTAATCATCTGCCCTGTTTACAAAAAGTAAATGACACATCCTCTGAGAGCCAGCGTATAATGACTGCTTAAAATTTATAGATAAATGGATTCTACCCAACAACTGATTACTGAACAAAGTTTTTATAAGACTGAATAGATAGGGAATAAAAGATTGGGACCCATTGGTTCCATAGTTTAAATGACCCATGAATATAACAACTAAGAAAAAAATACATATATATATAAAATAGCAAATGTTGGTAAGGATGTTGAGGAATTGTATCTTTTGTGTGTTGTTAGTGATAATGTAAAGTGGTGCAACTGCTTGTGTAAAACAGTATGGTGGTTCCTCAAAAAATTAAAAATAGAACTACCTTATGTCTAGCAGTTATATCATATGACCAGCTATCCTATGACCAAGGGCAAAGGGAAGCTGCAACAAGATGGTAGAAGGGGTGCAATCACATTTAAAATAAAACGTCATACCAGCCAGAGATGCTTGGAGGGCACAGACAAAACTTGGTGTGTACCAGGACCAAGGAAAAGGAGCAGTGACCCCCACAAGAGATGGAGCCATACCTGCCTTTGAGTGTTTGAGGGTCTCCTGTGGAGGCATGAGTCAGCAGTGGTCTGCCACGGAGACAGAGGCTCTAGCTGCAGCAGTCCTGGGAGGCACATCGTGAGGCATAAGTCCTCTTAAAGGAGATCAGGTTAGCGCCACTGCAAAGTCACCAGGGAGGCGCCAGGATAGGGGGTGGGGGGGGGGGGTGCAACTCACAAACTGGAGAACAATTATATCAAAGAAGTTCTCACGCTGCTACGAAAGTTCTAAGCCACACAAAAGACTTCCCAACCTGGGGATTTGGAAAAGAGACTGAGTATCCCCAGGAAACCTGACTCTGAATGTCAGCAGGGTTTGGTTACAGAACTTCCAAGGACTGGAGAAACAGAAACTCTTGGAGGGCACAAACAAAATCTTGTGCATACATGACCCAGGAGAAAGGAGCAGTGACCCTACAAGAGACTGAGCCAGACTTGCCTGTGTATGCTTGGGAGATTCTGGCGGAGATATTGTTCAACAGTAGCCTGGAATGGGGTCAAGGGCACTGACTGCAACAGTCCTGGGAGTCCCAGCATGCTGGCATAAGTCTTTGAAGGAGTTTGCCATTGCCATTGCCATTGTCCCTAACATAGTTTGGCCTCAGGCCAAACTACAGGGAGGGAACACAGCTCCTCCCATCTGCAGAAAATTGGATTAAAGACTTACTGAGCCTGATGAACTATGGACAGAGGTTCCTGACATTGTACAGGAAACAGGGATCAAGACCATCCCCGTGGAAAAGAATTGCAAAAAGTCAAAATGGTTGTCTGTGGAGGCCTTACAAATAACTGTGAAAAGAAGAGAAGCAAAAAGCAAAGGAGAAAAGGAAAGATATTCCCATTTGAATGCAGAGTTCCAAAGAATAGCCAGGAGAGATAAGAAAGCCTTCCTCAGAGACCAATGCAAAGAAATAGAGGAAAACAACAGAATGGGAAAGACTAGAGATCTCTTCCAGAAAATTAGAGATACCAAGGGAACATTTCATGCAAAAATGGGCTCAATAAAGGACAGAAATGGTATGGACCTAACAGAAGCAGAAGATATTAAGAAGAGGTGGCAAGAATACACAGAAGAACTGTACAAAAAAGATCTTCACCGCCCAGATAATCACAATGGTGTGATCACTCACCTAGAGCCAGACATCCTGAATGTGAAGTCAAATGGGCCTTAGAAAGCATCACTATGAACAAAGCTAGTGGATGTGATGGAATTCCAGTTGAGCTATTTCAAATCCTGAAAGATGATGCTGTGAAAGTGCTGCACTCAATATGCCAGCAAATTTGGAAAACTCTGCAGTGGCCACAGGACTGGAAAAGGTTCATTTTCATTCCAATCCCAAAGAAAGGCAATCCCAAAGAATGCTCAGACTACTGCACAATTGCACTCATCTCACACTCTAGTAGAGTAATGCTCAAAATTCTCCAAGCCAGGCTTAAGCAATACGTGAACCGAGAACTTCCAGATGTTCAAGCTGGTTTTAGAAAAGGCAGAGGAACCAGAGATCAAATTGCCAATATCCGCTGGATCATTGAAAAAGCAAGAGAGTTCCAGAAAAACATCTGTTTCTACTTTATTGACTCTGCCAAAGCCTTTGACTGTGTGGATCACAATAAACTGTGGAAAATTCTGAAGGAGATGGGAATACCAGATCACCTGACCTGCCTCTTGAGAAACCTGTATGCAGGTCAGGAAGCAACAGTTAGAACTGGACGTGGAACAACAGACTGGTTCCAAATAGGAGAAGGAGTACATCAAGGCTGTATATTGTCACCCTGCTTATTTAACTTATATGCAGAGTACATCATGAGAAATGCTGGGCTGGATGAAGCACAAGCTGGAATCAAGATCGCCAGGAGAAATATCAATAACCTCAGATATGCAGACGATACCACCCTTATGGCAGAAAGTGAAGATGAACTAAAGAGCCTCTTGATGAAAGTGAAAGAGGAGAGTGAATAAGTTGGCTTAAAGCTCAACATTCAGAAAACTAAGATCATGGCATCTGGTCCCATCACTTCATGGGAAATAGATGGGGAGACAGTGGAAACAGTGTCAGACTTTATTTTTTTGGGCTCCAAAATCACTGTAGATGGTGACTGTAGCCATGAAATTAAAAGACGCTTACTCCTTGGAAGGAAAGTTATGACCAACCTAGATAGCATATTACAAAGCAGAGACATTACTTTGCCAACAAAGGTCCATCTGGTCAAGGCTGTGGTTTTTCCAGTGGTCATGTATGGATGTGAGAGTTGGACTGTGAAGAAAGCTGAGCACTGAAAAATTGATGCTTTTGAACTGTGGTGTTGGAGAAGACTCTTGAGAGTCCCTTGGACTGCAAGGAGAACCAACCAGTCTATCCTAAAGGAGATCAGTCCTAGGTGTTCATTGGAAGGACTGATGCTGAAGCTGAAACTCCAGTACTTTGGCCACCTCTTGCGAAGTGTTGACTCATTGGAAAAGACCCTGATGCTGGGAGGGATTGGGGGCAGGAGGAGAAGTGGATGACAGAGGATGAGATTGCTGGATGGCATCACCGATGGGCATGAGTCTGAGTAAACTCCGGGAGCTGGTGATGGACAGGGAGGCCTGGCGTGCTGCAATTCATGGGGTCACAAAGAGTCGGACACGACTGAGCAACTGAACGGAACTGAACTGAGCATGGCCTTGCTCACCAGAACAAGACCCAGTTTTCCCCCAGTCAGTCCTCCCCAGTCAGAAAGCTTACACAAGCCTCTTATCCTCATTCATCGCAGAGGAGACAGAATGAAAACCACAATCACAGAAAACTAACCAAGCTGATCACATGGACCACAACCTTGCCTAACTCATTGAAACTATGAGTCATGCTGTGTAGGGTCACCTAAGATGGACAGGACATGGTGGAGAGTTCTGACAAAATGTGATCCACTGGAGAAGGGAATGGCAAGCCACGCCAGCATTCTTGCCTTCAGAACCCCATGAACAGTATGAAAAGGCAAAAAGATATGACACTGGAAGATGAACCCCCTAGGTCAGTAGTGTCCAATATGCTACTGGAGAAGAGCAGAGAAATAGCTCCAGAAGGAATGAAGAGGCTAAGCCAAAGCAGAAACAGTGCCCAGTTGTGGATGTATCTGGTGGTGAAAGTAAGTCTGATGCTATAAAGAACTGTATCGCATAGGAGCCCAGAATGTTATGTCCATGAATCAAGGTAAATTGGAAGTGATCAAACAGGAGATGGCAAGAGTGAACATTGACATTTTAGGAATCAGTGAACTAAAATGGACTAAAACAGGTTAATTTAATTCAAATGACCATTATATCTACTACTGTGGGAAGAATCCCTTAGAAGAAATGGAATAGCCCTCATAGTCAGCAAAAGGGTTCAAAATGCAGTACGTGGATGCAGTCTCAAAAACAGCAAAATGATCTTGGTTTGTTTCCAAGGCAAACCATTCAATATCACAGTAATCCAAATCTATGCACCAACTAATAATGCTGAAGAAGCTGAAGTTGAATGGTTCTATGAAGATCTACAAGACCTCCTAGAACTAACACCAAAAGAGATGTTCTTTTCATCACAGGGGACTAGAATGCAAAAGTAGGAAGTCAAGAGATACCTGGAGTATCAAGTAAGTTTGGCCTTGGACTACAAATCAAAGCAGGACAAAGACTAACAGAGTTTTGCCCAGAGAAGGTGATGGTCATAGCAAACACCTTCTTCCAAAAGCACAAGAGGTGACTCTACACATGGACATCACCAGATGGTCAATACCGAAATCAAACTAATTATACACTTTGTAGCCTAAGATAGAGAAGCTCTATACAGTCAGGAAAAATAAGACTGGGAGCTGACTGTGGCTCAAATCATGAACTCCTTATTGCAAAATTCAGACTTACATTGAAGAATGTAGTGAAAACTACTAGGCCATTCAGGTATGACCTAAATAAAACCCCTTATGATTATACAGTAGAAGTGATAAATAGATTCAAGGGATTAGATCTGGTAAACAGAGTGCCTGAAGAATTATGGACAGAGGTTCATAACATTGTACAGGGGGCAGTGATCAAAACCATCCCCAAGAAAAAGAAATGCCTTACAAAAAGCTGAAAAAAGAAGAGACGTGAAAGGCAGGAGAAAAGGAAAGCCGTACCCATCTGAATGCAGAGTTCTAGAGAATAGAAGGAGACATAAGAAAGTCTTTTTCAGTTAACAGTGCAAAGAAAGAGAGGAAAACAGTAGATTGGGAAGGACTAGAGATCCCTTCAAGAAAATTAGAGATAACAAGGGAATATTTCATGCAAGATAGGCACAATAAAGGACAGAAACAGCATGGACCTAAAAGATATCAGAAGCAGAAGATATCAAGAAGAGGTGGCAAGAATTCACAGAAGAACTATACAAAAAAGGTCTTAATGAACCAAATAACCACGATGGTGTGATCACTCACCTAGAGCCAGACATCCTGGAGTGTGAAGTCAAGTGGGCCTTAGGAAGCATCACTACAAACAAAGCTAGTGGAGCTGATGGAATTCCAGCTGAACTATTTCAAATCTTAAAAGCAGATGCTGTGAAAGTGCTGCACTCCATACGCCAGCACATTTGGAAAACTCAGCAGTGGCCACAGGACTGGAAAAGGTCAGCTTTCATTCTAATCCCAAAGAAGGGCAATGCCAAAGAATGTTCAAACTACCATACAATTTCACTTATTTCACATGGTAGCAAAGTAATGTTCAAATACCATCGAGCTAGGCTTCAACAGTGTATGAACATAGAACTTCCAGATGTACAAGCTGGATTTAGAAAAGGCAGAGGAACCAGAGATCAAATTGCCAATATCTTAAATCATAGAAAAATCAAGGGAATAAAAAAAAGAAACACATCTGCTTCATTGACTATGCTAAAACGTTTGCCTGTGTGGATTACAATGAACTGTGGGAAATTCTTAAAGAGATGGGAATACCAGACCACCTTACCTGCCTCCTGAGAAACCTGTATGCAGGTCAAGAAGCAACAGTTAGAACCAGACATGGAACAACAGACTGGCTCCAAATTGGGAAAGGACTACATCAAGGCTGTATATTGTCACCATGCTTATTTAACTTAAATGTAGAGTACATCACCGGCCTGGATAAATCACAAGCTGAAATCAAAATTGCTGGGAGAAATATCAATAACCTCAGATATGCAGATAATACCACCCTTGTGGCAGAAAGCAAAGAGGAATTAAAGAGCCTCTTGATGAAAGTGAAAGAGGAGAGTGAAAAAGCTGGCTTAAAACTCAGCATTCAAGAAACTAAGATCATAGCATCCAGTTCCATCACTTCACGACAAATAGATGGGGAAACAATGAAAACAGTGACAGACTTCATTTTCTTGGGTTCCAAAATCACAGCAGATGGTGACTGCAGCCATGAAATTAGAAGACACTTGCTTCTTGGAAGAAAAGTTATGACAAGCCTAGACAGCATATTAAAAAGCAGAGACATTACTTTGCCTACAAAGGTCCGTATAGTCAAAGCTATGGTTTTCCAGTAGCATATGGATGTGAGAGCTGGACAATAGAAAAGCCTGAGTGTGGAAGAATCGATGTCTTCAAATTGTGGTGCTGGAGAAGACTCTTGAGAGTCCCTTGGATAGCAAGGAGATCAAGGTAGTCAATCCTAAAGGAAATCAGTTCTGAATATTCATTGGAAGGACTGATGCTGAAGCTGAAGTCCAACACTTTGGCCACCTGATGCGAAAAACTGACTCATGGAAAAGACCCTGATGCTGAGAAAGACTGAAGGCAAGAGGAGAAGGGAACGACAGAGGCTAAGATGGTTGGATGGCATCACCAACTCAATGGACATGAGTTTGAGCAAACTCCGGGAGATAGTGAAGGGCAGGGAAGCCTGGTCTGCTGCAGTCCATAGGGTCACAAACAGTTGGACACAACTGAGCAAGTGAACAACAAATGTCTAGCAATTCCACAAAGAAAGGATATGTAGTCTGTGCAAAGGACCTGTGGCCAGAGAAGCATGGTACCCAGAGGAAATCAAAAGAATACATGAATGGCTGGGACACAGTAATCCAGGTGGAAAGTGGTATAAAATGAAAGTAACCCAAGGTTTCTCAGTGTTGGCACTATTGACATTTTGGGCCTGATAATTCTTTACTGTGAGAGACTGTCTTGTACACTGTGGAATATCTGGAAGCATCCCTGGCCTCTACCCACTAGATGCCAATAGCATCTCCCCCAAGTTATAATAACCACAAAGTCTCCAGACATGGCCAAATGTCCTCTGAGGGCAAAATCACATTTGATTCAAAACCACTGGAAAGAGATAGGCAGGGAGCAGATCATGTAGGTCCTTTTATGGAGTTTTGTTTTGTACTCTGAGCAATGGGAAGCATTTAGAGGCTTTAGATGTGGGGTTGTTTTTTTTTTTTGGGCTTTTTTTTGGAGGGGGGGGGGTTTAGATGTTAAAAGGGAGAATGGATAACATAATCTAAGCTCCATTTCTAAATGATCCTCTGCTAGTAGTGAATAAAATGGAGGGGAGAATAAGCCCATGCCAGAAGGAAAGTGGACAGACCATTTAACAGACTAAACCTGTTTAAAAGCTGCTAGACTAGTTCTAGTGCCAGATAGTGACAGTTTGGATTAGGGTGGTGGGTGGTGGAGATGCAATTGGATGGATTTGAGACATAGGAAGTAAAATCAACAGGACTTAGTGATAGATTGGACATGTAGGGTGAGATAGAAAGAGACATCTGGAATGATTCGTGCTAGAGGAAGTAGATGGGTGGTGGTGGTATTTACTAAATGGGGAAACTGGAGGTGGCCTATGTTTGTGGGGAAGAGCACATGATTTGATCATATTAAATTTGAGGGGCTTTTGAGATGCCCAGGAACAGATGCTAAATAGATAATTGCATATGTGGGTCTGCAATTCTAGGAGGTCTGGATTGGAGATATAAACTGGGGATCAAATGGTCTAAAGATGGTTATCTCAGCTGTGAAAGTGTACAGTCTTCAAGTGAAGGACTATTGGAAGAAAAGATGGAAGTCCTAGGGGTTTGAGTGTGGGCCACTATTTGATGACCTGATAAAGAAGAAATGGCTGAAAAATTGGTGGTAGCAAGGAAAATGTGGAATCCCAGAAAGCCAGCACAAAAAGTGGGTCAGTAAGCAGGGAATGCTAAACCATGTCAAACCTTCCTGAGAGATTACATAAAGATAACTATAGAAAGTCTGCTGGATGGTCCTTGATGGTCTTTGTAAAAGTGGTTCAGGTGGCTTGATGGAGACAGGAGCTAGATGGGAATGGGTGAGAAGTAGGAGGTGAGGAGAAGGAGACAGATGATGTTATAGGAGGGGTTGGACTGTGAGAAGGAGGGACATAAGGTGGAACCTGGGGAAGGGTGTGAGGGTGTTTTAAAATAAGAGGGCCAGGAGCGTGTATCAGAGTCAGTTGGAAAATCTCTGGTTGAGATGAGTTGGATGTCCAAGGAGAAGAGATGCTACAGAGCAGGAGGGAATGACCTTTGGGAAGGGGAGTGTAATAGGCCCCTACAGTGCAGAGGGAGCAGTAGAAGAGGGGCAAGTGTGGTGGGTTTGTGTGTGAATGGAGAAGTGGAGGGGCATCAGCTGAGACTGAGGGAGGCTGGACATTGGGAGTGAGGAACAGGGTAGAGGAGTTTGAAATTATGAGAGTTATTATGAGAATAATGATTCCTAGGAAGCAATAGGCCCTTGCCTATTTTAAATTTAAAAATAAAATTATGATTGGACTATTCGAAACTTGTGTTAGTTTCCTACGGTTGCCATAACAAAGTACCACAAAGTGAGTGGCTCACAACAGCTGGGAGAGAAATTTATTCTCTTAGATTCTGAAAACAGTCCAAAAATCAAGGTGTCAGCAGGATCATGCTGTCTCTGAAGGCCCCAGGGGAAAATCCTCATTACCTCTCCGACTTCTGGTAGTTGCCAGCAATCCTTGGTGTTCCTTGGCTTATAGATGCATTACTCCAGTCTCTGCCTCTGCCTCCATGTGGCCTTCTCTCCTATGTGTCTGTTTCCAAATTTCCTCTTTTTACAAGAACACCAGTCATTGGATTGAGGCTCACCTTAATCCAGTATGACCCCATCCTACCTTGTGTACATCTGCAAAGACTATTTCCAAATAACGCCACATTCACAAGTTTCAAGTGGACGTGAATTTTGAGAGGACACCAAGTCATAAGACTGTGTTAATGCATTTTAGAAGTATTTATAAGATTAAGAGAAATAGCTGATTATAGATCTCAAGGGCCTCATATACATGTGAGGCCATACATACACATATGGTATCATATGCAACAAACCTTGTAGTGTCTCCACTGTCCCCGTGTGATAGATGAAGAAATGGAGTCTAAAGTCTCAGTGACTTGCTTAAAGTGAGGTCCTGGCAGGGTGCATGCGTGCTCAGTTGCTTCAGTCATGTCAGAATCTTGTGACCCTAAATGCTGTAGCCCGCCAGGCTCCTCTGTTCATGGAATTCTCCAAGCAAGAATACTGGAGTGGCCATGGATGGGAATGGCAACCCACTCGAGTATTCTTGCCTGGAGAATCCCATGGACAGAGGAGCCTAGTGGGCTACAGTCCACGGGGTTGCTAAGAGTCGCACACAACTGAGCGTGCATGCATACATGATGATGAAGATGAATTTTCTATTCTTACTTAAAGCCCCAACCACCAAAGCCATGCTTTTAATCTGGGTATCGCATGGTACCTTATGTCACGTGGTGAGACCTCAGAGAAGCAAGCAAATAATAAATTGTATTTCTAAAAAAAAAAAAAAATGTTCTTTTCGCTGAATTCACATTCTTCATTAAAAATTTTTTTTTAAATCACGTATTTGTTTTGTTGCCATTACTATTGGAGTCAGACATAAAAAATATTGCCAAGTGTGATAATGAGGAGTTTACCATATATGTTTTTTATTAGAATTTTATGGTTTCTAGTCTTACATTTAGGTCTTTAATCTATTTTGAGTAAGTTTTTAATATATAATCTAAACTAATGGTCCAGTTTAACACTTTTGCATGTGGCTGTTCATTTTTCCCAATAAGGAAAAAAGAACTAAAGAGATTGTCCTTATCTCATTGTATATGAATGCCTCTTTTGTGGTAAATTAATTGGCCATATATGTGTTGGTTTATTTCTTGGCTCTATATTCTGTTTCATTTACCCAATTTTTTTGTGACAAGGTCATACTGTTTTGATTACTATAGCTTTCTAATATAGCTTGAAATCTGGGGTGGGGGGGTGAAGAATACTGGAGTGGATTGCCACGCCCTCCTCCAGGGGATCTCCCCAACCCAGGAATCAAACCCACATCTCTTACACCTCCTGCAAAGGCAGGCAGGTTCTTTTACCACTAGCACCACCTGGGAAGCCCAAGGACCTAAACACAGGCACTCTGGCTTCAGAGACCACCTTCATCCCTTGGCTCTATTGTCTACCTTTTCCCAGATAATCCTGAATTAATTATAAAATTTAAGCAACTGGTTAATCTCTCCATCTTAGGAACTACTCTTCCCTAACATTTGTTGTTATCTTTTTCCCTACATATAGCTAGCTCTTTATACATTCATCGTGTCTACAGCTCCATGCTGACAGCCCACTGTGTGGGAACAGAAACCTACCATCTTGTCCATTTGAGCTGGCAACATATTTCTCTCCCTGTTCTGGTAACTTCCAGGCTTGGCTTTCTTTCCCAGGTCCAGAGCATCCAATTCATGGAGTTCTCAGAAGTGGAGAACCAGGATGATTACTACAGCATGGATGCTGGTTACATCCACACCCAGGACCAGCAAGGAGTGTATGTCATGTATGATGAAGCCTTGAGTGATCTGAAGGACCTAGAGACAGAACTGCTGCTTGTGGCCAGCCATTACATTGAGAGAGAAAAAGGTCAGAAGTCAGATTTTAAAAAATCAACCAGACAAAAATCTACCTATCCAAACAGACAAAAAACACTAAGGGCTCTATTTAACACCTCCCACCTTAAACTATAACACACGTATAATAGTATTGGAAAATCCAATAAGCATTTATACCTCCCCAACACACACCACTCTAGAAAAGATAAAGTTTTGTTTCCAGCTCAAGTCCCCCATTTGTTGGAAACTGTAACTTGGTTATAGTTCTTATTGTTGTTTAGACTCTACTTGTTGCCCAGTAGCATTCCTGCATTACATACTAGGTTCAGGGCCCTGAGGGAAGCAAAGTAAGCAAGTGAAATTAATGACTTTTTTCCTAAGTGACAAAAAAAGAAATAATTGACCTTGGGGAAACTGCAGTTAGAAGCAGAGATATTTCTGAGTTCCTAACAAAAAACCACCAGGATGCAAGACCTGTCTAGGAAAATGTCAGACAAGCTCCAGAGGGAGAAATCATTAGTCAGGGTAATCAAATAACCCATAATCTGTATTCTGTCTTTCTTTTGGCATCACTCAAATTTATCCAGTTTTAGGAATCGAAGAGGTAAGAATATTCCTGTTGGAATAATATGATGACATTAGTATTCTATTTGGAAAGAAATTAGAGTTTCTAGATGAATTGCAATACCTAGAGGAAAATTTAGCAATAGATTGTGCTATTTTGTAATATATGTAGACTTTAATTAAGGATAATTCATGTTCATATTGTTATAAAATGCTGCTCTAAGACTGTTTGACAATTAACCTTTCAGATCCCAGACAGAATTAATTTAGTATTAGATTGAATTCTTTGTTCTCCCTTTGCCACAGACCACTTGGGATCTGAATCATGGGATGCAGTGATGACATCCAACATTCCAGGGCACCTAATTTCAACTTTTAGCTTTTATCTTTACTGGTGATCCTAAATACCAACGCATCATTTTTGCTGATGTTAATTTATAATATGATGTGACTGTGTTTAGCTACTAGGAACTTACTTTGACTGAAATACTTAGGCACATGAGTATGTCTCACTGAGCTAGTGAGTATACGGTCATTCATTGTGAAATGATTTCCCAACTGCTGCTGGGGAAATTCCTGACCAATGGCTTTCTGTTGTTCAGTACCCACCATATACTTGATAATCACTAAACCTGAAAATCCCTTACTTTTTAATATTTTATTCTGAAACAGACTGTTTAAAATTTTAAGCAATAATAATGCTGTCAATGAAACTTACAGTACTATAGTGGGAAAATATTTTAGCTGAATAATGGCAATGGTTACCCTTACTGATTTAAGTTAGTAATTAGCACAATTAAGAAATACCTTAGAAGTTTCCCTGAAATTTTTTGACTTGGTTGGCATCAACTGATACAGCAGTTTAAACTAGGTTTGTTGTTAAACCACCAGGAAACTGTTTTTACAGAGGAGAAATGTATGTTTTGCTTTTAAATTACAGGTTTGAGGAGATTTTAGTAAATCTTTCATGTTAACTGAATTTTGGTTTATATTTCTAAAATTAGTCTTTTTTTAAAACTAAAAGTAAAAGCAAAAACCTCTGTTGATCTAGAAGTCAGCAAGTATGAACTTAAGGCCTACCTAGTCTTGCCCATGTCTCTTTAGCCGATTATTAGGAATCCCAGTTACCCCTTCAGTGTTTTCATTCCTGAGGCGGAGCTGACAATCTGAGGGCGCCATTTCTACTAGGAATACCTCTGTAGTGAGGCCTGTCTCTAATCATTTTCATCCTTTTCTCTCCCAGGTCACAAAGAGGGCAGCAAGTCACATATTGACCAGGACTGGGGATGGACCCATGCAGGTGTGGACAGATTTGCTGTGCTGTATGACATGTGGACTTGGGAAGCAGCTCTTCTAGAAAGCAAGCGCCAGGTATTTTTGCCTAGAAAACAAAACACCTATTAAAAACATTCTTATAAAACCCAATATATTTTTTTAAACCCCATGGGTCTTGCAGGGCAACTCCCAATGAAGTGAATAAGTATTTTAAAAATCTTAGCTAGTTGTAAGTATATAATCAATTTTATGTTCTTTACTGTGCTTCTTTGTTACAAAAAAATAAAACGTGAAGGATATGGCTTCAGCTTAAGGGAAATTTGTTAGAGGGCTGTATAATTTAGGCCCTTTATGACACGTATGCTTTTAGTGAGAAGGCGTGATGATTCCATTCGTGTTCATTGTGCTGTCAGGGACGGGCCTCACTTTGCTAAATGCAGACAAACCAACAGACCTTATTATGGTCTTTAGAAGGGTAGGCCACACGTGGGTGGGTGAGAGCAGTTGGGCAAGGATTTCCAGAAATGGAAATGATAGGATTTGAAGACTAGATGTTGGCATGAGAGAATGAGGGTGGAATTAAAATGACTTCCTCAAGCTCAGGGAGGAGGCTGTTAACTGAAACAGAATGAAAGAAGAGGGGCCTCTTTAGAGGGAAAGGTTTTTTTGAGTCTAGGACACAAGGCATGTGAGGAGAGTTTGCTAAAACCCAGGTGTGAATGTCTTCCCAGGTGGCACTAGTGGTAAAGAATCTGCCTGCTAATGCAGGAGAACTAAGAGACATGGGTTCGATCCCTGAATTGGGAAGATCCCCTGGAGGAGGGCATGGCAACCCACTCCAGTATTCTTGCCTAGAGAATCTCATGGACAGAGGAGCCTGGCAGGCTACAGCCCATAGGGTCGCAGAGTTGGACACAACTAAAGCAACTTAGCATGCATGCATGAATGTTTTATGGGAGCTGTAGGTTTGAAGTTCAGGAGCAGGTATGAGCTGAGGTATAAATGTGGAAGTCATACCATAGTAATGTATCAAAATGAGTAGTAAAAGAGATGTCTGAAATGGGTCCCTGAGAACACTTACATTTAAGGGGAAGGTCATGGGACAAGAATCCATGAGAAGAACAAGGAGTCGCCAAAGAGACTGCAGCAAAAAGAAAAGGATAACATTAGGAAATCCCACAGAAAGAAAAGAGTCTTAATTAAGAGAGGATTATTACCTGTGTGGAGAATAGTTGAAACATCAAAGAACAAGAGTCCTAAAAACCAGACAGTGGGGTTAACCATCAGGCAGTCATTGTTAGCTTTGTAGGAGTCTCTCCAAAGAGTAGCAGAGATGGGAACCAGGTTACAGTACACTGTGATGTGGTAAGAGGATGTGGAAGTGGAAATTTTTTCTTTGAATTGTTTTTCTAGTAGAGGGTTTTACCATTTCATCTACTCTCTGGTCTGTTACTCATGGAGATGTAGATCATCCAATTTTGGAAAACAACTGGCTAGACTTACAGGGTGCAAGCTGTAGCTTTGAAAATTGTTCCTCTTTCCAAAGACAACTGACCTCTAGAGTGTGCATCCGGACACTTGATCTGTCGATTAGAAGCTTACTGTGATCTACTGAGTAAATGGGCGATTTAGCCTCATAGTATAGAATCTGGAGAGGCTGCATTAAATGTAAGTAATACAAAATCCTCAAACTTGACATGTTTATTGGTCCAGACATGAATTGTAAGCAGTACCCCTTTTCTGTGCTCTCCCCACCTCTGTTTTCAGTTCTTCTAGGCTTCCTATAGAGGACTTGATGGTAGAGAAGAACAGAAGGCAGAGAGTAATAAATAAACAAACCAATTTCTCCTCACTTTGGCCTAGTGTTCATTCTGTACTAAGTTACCAGGGCTGTCTACTAGTTTCTTCTATGGTACATGAAAATATTTGAACTTAAAACGACCATTGAAAATAATCTCCCTCCTTTCTACAATGAAAATAAGTTCCCTATAGAAACTGACTTATCTGTGCCAAAAACTGGAAAATGTAGCCTTCCAAATCAATTTCTGGAGTTCCAGAAATTGTCAAAAGAGCCTATTTTTAATTGATAAACCAGACTTTTATCTAGAATACAATTGATTTCCCCCAGTACTGATTCTACTGCTAAGTGTCTTCAGCTGTTTTTGATTGTTAAATATATTAGAATTGCTAAAGTTAAAAATTGCTCAAACACATTAGGTTGCCTTAAATCCTTCAAGTAACCATATTATATAAACTGCTCATAAAAATAGAGCTGGTATGAATTTAGGTGGATTAAGAGACTCAAAAGCCAGGCATCAGCTGTGCCAGTTCCTAAGTGACATTTATACCAACTGCTAATTCTCTCCACAGCCACCAGAGGACACATTTTCAGGATAATTTGAATTAGTGTTTAGAGCAGTAAAAAAAAGGCGGGGGGGTGGGGGGGTGGGGCAGAAAATTCTGTGACAAGATTTTCTCTTTTACACTTTCATTTGACCTAAAGTGCTGTTTTTAAAAGTTTTTTTAAATCCAAGAAATAAAAAGAGGCTTAGGTTTAAAAAAAAAAAGTCTATAAACACAGTATGGTTTGAGGTTATTCATTCAGGCTCTTTTCTATTTTCTCCAGTATTTGATGCCTACCATCAGTGTGCACCACACATTATTTTGCCTGCAAGTTGGCCCTTGACATACACAGGTGACATTTGACAGGCTAGGAAGACTTCTTAGACAAATGCCAGTCCAGAGTTCAAATGGAAATGAGCCAGTTAGCAAACAGATAATAAATAGAACCTGTGAGGTGTAAAGATCACAGCCCTACCCCTGATGAGAAAGAATTCATAATAAAATTATGCAAAGGGCCATCTGAGAGCTTTTCAAGGTGGAGGGCAAAGCTTGAAAAAAGGCTTGTCAATTTAAAAAGAGCCACATTTTCCTTGTCAACAACTGGGGGTGCCAGGTAAAATACAACAATATTTGTGACACAAAAAAAACCAATATTTGTTTATCGGCAATTCAAATTTAATTAGATGACCTGTATTTTTATTTGTTAAACCTGGTAATTCTACCAACAACAAAGTGATGATGGCAATTTAGCACCTACCTCTGCAACCTGGTATCACCAGATTGGAATCACTATCAAGAACCCTCCCCACAATCTTCCCCTGCCAAATAACCAAACAATAGGGCTCATTGTACAAAAACAGGTCACAGCAGTACAAATTCTATAAACCAGCTCCTGGGATTGCCCTGGTCCAGCCAAAAAGGTTTAAATTCATTGAGAATGACTAGGGAAGTTACTGTTTCTTTCCTAATCTTCCACTAGGCTATTGAGTGACAGCCTTCTTAACCCATCACTCCTTTGTTCCTGCTTTGTCTTCTGCTATTTAATAACTGAATGCTATTCTAGAGAGCTCTGTAGTTGGAATAAGGTCATTTAGATCACTCCGCTGGCTTCATTTTCCCTGAGGCTCACTTAAAGACAAGGGATCTGCACCTTTCTTCATTTCACACTCTGAGGTGTGTGAGTTTTTAACTTATGGAGCACACTCTGTGTCCTAAGCTTTTAGCTTCTTCTGGTGTTATCCTTTGTATACTAAGGTTGACCCAAGTTCCCATGGACCAGTGTTTCTCAAAGTGCATCCTACAAAACTGGATGCTAAATAAAGTGCCCCAGGCTCTCCCTCCTTGGGCCTTAGCATTGAATAGCCTTCAGACACTGGACATCTATTGCTAAGGCAGTATTTGATTCCTAGGCTTCTATTGATTCTCAAGTGTTTGCCTTCTTGGGAGCCTCAGGAGTTATTATTCAAGATGGAGACACTCCTGGCTTTTCCTACCACTTGGGTTCCTTTACGTCCTCCTGAGCTGTTGCCACCTATATTCAAGCAGTGCTTACACCCTCTCAGTTCTTTCTGGTCTTCATTCTTAGCTATGGACTCCACACAATGATAGGTGCTCTTTATCTCCTTTTAGGAAATTCCTTAGTTTGTTAAGAAGTGGGCTGGCTCCCAGGCCTCAAACCACCAGGAAGACCACTACCCAAGGAAACAAAAAAATGCTCTAATGCGTCTCAGAGTGTGCTTGGCTATCAGGTTGGCAAAAATTGCAGACTCAGCAATCCACTCCTTGCTGTCAACTACATGAACTCACTGGGCACACCTGTGTCTTTGGTGCTACAGCCACCCTGGGAGCTGAGGCCTTTCAGAAGCATGAAGCCTGCATTAGAGGACTGGGTCAGAGAAGACTGAGGAGGGGCACGTCGAGCTGAAACTCTAGGGATGATGTTGGATTATTTGGGCAGAGGAAAGGAATTCATTGCATTGTGAGACTGGTGGGAGCAGAAGTTCAGAAGCTTTCAGCCAGAGTTGATTGTGTCCATCAGGTGACATAGACTCAGTGTTTAGTCTGTCCGAGACCCGGGAGCTGTGACATGCCGAGGGGGACCTAATGTCTGTCACTCCAAATCTTTGTTGTGACGAGACAAAAACCAAGGAGCATACACTCGCCTGACAGTATGGGACGGGGTCTCCAAAAATAAGTGTGTTTAAGGCCTATGAAAGTTTTAAAAACAACCCAAAAAGAGTAACTACGTTGTTCAGAACTACTTGCATATCAGCTCTTAGGTATCTGTTTGGGATTCCAGTCCAGTGAACTCTGAAGAGCTTTTTCTGATTAGCACCATGACTAACTATACACAAATAAAATTTACACGCAGAACAGAAATTCCATAAGTTCATAAACAAATGTAAAAACAAAATAGCATATCTTTCTGAGTTTCTTCAACAGTTAGTGTGGAGAAGCCTCCTTCAGTTTTTAGAAAAGACTTGTGAACTCTAGTAAAACAGAAGCTTCCTGGATGCTCTTGAGAGTTCTGTACATAGGCCCTTCCTAGTGGAGTGTGTGGAGAAGGAAATGGCAACCCACTCCAGTGTTCTTGCCTGGAGAATCCCAGGGACTGGGGAGCCTGGTGGGCTGCCGTCAATGGGGTCGCACAGAGTCGGACACGACTGAAGCGACAGCAGCAGCAGCAGCAGTGAAGTGTGATCTGGAATAAATACCTTTATATTTAGAGGGGACTTGCATCTTCCACTTGCTATTCTAACCCCTCCCCCACCATTTCTACCTATGTGAAACTTAAATAGGCAAGCTATTAAAGAGAAGGCGTCATAAATGGGGCTGATGATGTAGAAGAGGGGTGGAGGCTACCTGCCTACCTTTGGTAATAGAATGAAACAGGGGGAGGAGAGTGGGCCTGTGGGAAAAGGTGTTGAAGATAAATGATGAAGTGACACTGAATGCCCTGTCTCAGTGGAACTTGTAATTGTTAGATGTTGTATTATTCATGATATCACTCCCCTTTTATGTGTAGAGAGCAGAGGAGGGGGGGACAGAGGTGCGATGAGTGCTTTTTCCCTCGCCCTCCCTAACTTGGTCTGTGCTGCTCCGGTGCTGCGGCTGCCCACCCAGGGCCGGTACCCAGAGGTGCAGAGCTGTCTCTCCTATTGATGGTGGGGGGGCTTTCCAAATCATGGAAATTGTTGGGAGCTCACTCTCTTCCTTTGTGGGGCCCTGTCCCCTGACTATAAACCTTATTTACAGCTTCTTGACAGTTACTTTGAAGCCTACCAGCATGCATTGGACCCAGAGGAGAGGTTTGCCTTAGCACAAGTGATCACAGACATCATGCACAGGTGCCCAAGGTTTGACTTCAGTCATCCTTACTTCATTAAGGCCTACCGAGAGGAATGCACCTGCCTGAGGCTTCACCTGCAGCTGGTGAGGGGCATCCTCAACCAGCACGTGAGTATATTTGGGTTTTTTAAGATTCCATGTGGGAAGGGGATGGAAAACACAGGTCAAAACTGAAAACTGTATTTTCCTTTCAGTACCAATTCAGAATCTGGGTTTTCTAGGACAGCATGTACACAATGTTTATTTGTAAGCTTATTTGCATTGTTGAATTTCAAGCATAACTACGGTCTTAAAGGGAGGTTTCCAATCCTAATTACATTTAATGATCCACAAAGAATTGGCAACCTATTTTCATTCAATCACAGTTCATCTATAGTGAAAGGACTAAGCCTACCCCTTTGTAAGACATTAAATGTGTAAAATTATATTTATTTTTTAAAAGGTTGCAACTATTTCTATAACACTACAGGAAATGGTCACAGTCTATGGCTTCCAGGGAAAAGCTAATACAGTTCGTTAGGCCTGCTTAGAATTTTTTCCTTGTAGTCAATTATTTTACAGAAAGTTTTCTTGTGCTTCTTAAGATTGCCTAAAGCTGGTTGCCTTTGCTTTTCCTGGCTGATCCTTGCCTGAGACTAAAAAACAATCATGTCTCTGTGTGAGGGAATCCCTAAAACTCATGTCTGGGCGAAAATTAGTCAAATAATGAAGATACACAAAGGGCTGATGATCTGTTCTTCTCATGCCAAGGCTCATAACTCACATCCATGGGAAAGTCTAACTTTTCTAATTTTAACTTTTATGTGACATTTCTAGATAGAGTGTCAGCGTGAGTATGTCCAGAGGCTTTGGCAAAAAGGCCATCCAGATGCTAGCAATACATTTGGACTTCCCCTTAACATCATTTGCAAACAACTCATTTCCATCAACAATAGCTGGTAAGTTGGTGTTGTCTTTAGACATTTTACATTTAATTTCTGGATAATTAAAGGGTATGTTGTTAAGTCTACTACTATTCTACAAAGCACCTCTCAAGTATTTGGTGATGAGAGAAGTAAATATAAAAGTCATAGAAGAGGGATTCCTTTGTGAACTCGATATTGATTCACTTTGCAAATAAGGAATAGGAGGCCAGAATTTACACTTATGCCCCTGGGTGCAGAATCTTCATTCCCATGAGAAGTCCTAAAAAACCCAGTTGCTCTTAAAATGCTGTCAAAGGATTTATTAGAGGTGCCATACAAGTCAACATATATGAAACATGGATGTGCTTAAAATTTTTTTAAAGGAATTTCTTTTTTCTAGCAAGTGTCAGCAGAAAGGTTTCTGCAGACTCATCTTGTGACCCCCACCCCACCGCTTTAAGTAGTAGATTGAATTTCCTGAGATCACCTGGAGAGAGTACATAAGGTCACCTCCTTGATATGTAGTGTGATTCACCCTTACAGTGCCTTTCCAGGCTTTGAGGGTACAGAGGAACCAAGAGGCTGGTGACAGGCTCCAAGCTGGTCTGGAGCCTGTGTTCCATGTAGGTATAGAAAGGCCCTTGACTTGACTGATACTATATCCTTTATTTCCAAAGGGATAACCCACAGACAAGTGTTTTATTATTTCTGACCTCATTCATTTGTAAAATATAACGTTTTTATGGCAAGCACGAATGATTCCAATAGTTGTATACAGAACTCAAAAACCATCTTCATTATCATTTTGGGAAGAAAAAGGGATCAAGAATCAGGTGAAAAATAGAAATAGTAATGGAAGGTATTTGTTTAATATTTAGACACTTTGAAGTCATCTTGTTCTCAAATATTTGGCTAATGAAATGTTGACATGTTTTCCATATACAATTTTAGATTTTTTTTTCTATTTCATTGAGATACAATTGACATACAGCACTGTATAAATTAGAGCTTGCCAGATGGCACTCTTGGTAAAAAGCCTGCTTGCCAATGCAGGAGACATAAGAGAGGCATGTTCAGTCCCTGAGTTGGGAAGATCCCCTGGAGGAAGGCATGGCAATTCACTCCAGTATTCTTGCCTGGAGAATCCCATGGTGGGCTACAGTCCATAGGGTCGCTAAGAGTCCGACACAACTGAAGCAGCTTAGCACGCACACATATATAAATTTAAGGTGTACAGCATAATGATGTGATGTACAATGAATCTTATTCTTACTGGATTTTAGAGTAAACTATGTCTTAAAAAAAGTTAATATTAAAGCAAAAAGCATGTTGTGTAATCTGATGGGCTCCCTGGACAGCCTCTAAGGCCCTGTTGAGCTTCCAGTTTTTTATAATGCCCTGGGTTGTAAGACTGTTTTATTGGTCTTGAAAAATATAAGATCTGGAAACAGATTAAGTTCTTCACCATGTAAAATTGTCATTAATTGTTTCTTTTCATTAAGCTCAGCTTTGAAAAACATTTATCTGCTGGAGTTCCACCCTTCCTTGGGCCTGGCTTCCTGTATCCCCAGGGCTCTGGAGCACCTCCTCAGGGAGGCCCGCCACACTTGGAGGCCCACATCAGCCAGTGCCTTCACCTTGCTGGAGAGACGTGTGCTGCAGCTGGCCCTGGATGTGTGGCTCACCCCAGCCAGGCCCGAATCCTGGTACAGCGCACAGCTCCAGAAAGATGTAGGTTCTCCGAAGGGGTTAGGTGGGTCCTTGGCAAAGAGAATGTTTCCTCCCAGATGTTACTACTTAGCTTTGTTTTTGTTTGGCTCTATTCCCCTCCTGTTTGGCCAGAGATAGATCATAGTCCTAGGGCTTGCCAACATTTTTATGGGTTTTTTTGTTCATTTTGGTCAATGTTTCCAGTTTATCGGGGTGCTGCTACAGTTATCATTTAAAGGGAAATGTACACAGCTAAGGGGAAAGTATTTTCTGGTTTGTTATAGTTTAACAGTATATATTTTTTAATTAATTTTTTTTTCTTTCTAAGACCCTTGTTAAAATGTACTGTTTTGTCCTGAGCTAAAATCTGGCAGAGGAGAGACAGCAAGAGTCAGTGATCGGGACTAAGCTTAGCCCTGCCATGAACTTGGTCTTCCCCGATGGCTCAGTTGGTAAAGATCCACCTGCGATGCAGGAGACCTGGGTTCTTAACTTGACCTTACTCTGTGTGGGCACTTGCTATAAGATAAAGGAAATTTCAAGGCTTCAGCTGCCAAAAATATCTGTTCCCCAGGCCTATCTCAGCCACCTATCATCTCCGGTTCAAACAAAAGTTTATTTTCTTTTAAATTAAAGTTGATCAAAAAATAGAATTCAGAGTTTTAGCCAAAGAGGAAAACAGAAAATTACCTTAAATATAACCACTCAAATGCATTTGTAATCATTTTTTTCTGAATTCAAGTATTCTTTATATACATATTTTACATAGTTCTTTCTAGTCATATCCTTCATATACCATCTCCTGTTTTTCTCAGTTGCATCATATTATATATTCTTCCATGTTGCTAATAGTCTTTATACTTAACCTTTATGACCACAAAATTCCTTTAAGTGGTGAATGATAATTTATCCAACTATTTCCCTATCAATGGGCATTCAAGTTATTTACAATGTTTTATTATTATTAAAAATTCCATAAGATACATCTCTATGCTCACAGATTTTACCGTATTTTGAATCAATTCCTTTGGATAGCTTCTTGGAATTGGATTTACTGAAACAAAATTTAAGTCTTTGGATATGTTGGCAGATCACTTTCCAGAAAAGTCGTGCCAAACTGTAATACCACTGATAGTGTCTAAGGGTACCAGTTCTGCAATACTCTACAGTGTTAGGTGTGAGCATATAATGTCTGTGCTAATCTATGCATATGATATATAAAGGTGGCATTACACTGTTCATTTTCTTTCCTTGCTATCTGTTGAGATTAAATATTCTTCCAAATGTCATGTTACTAGCTGTATTTTTTATGAATGTTCTGTTCCTCTCCTTAGTTTATAGTTCTCTTGGAATCCTAATGTCATTCCTATCCACTTACATGAGCTCTTCTTAAAAAAACTTTAACTGTTTGTCCATAATATATTCTGCAACTATTTTCCCCAATTTGTCTTTTAAATTTTTAACAGAAACTTATTTTCATATAGTCAAATCTGTTTATCGTTCCCTTTGTGATTTCTTCTATCCTAAATTCAGAAAGCCAAACTTCCTCCAGATGTTTCATATTTGTCTTCCTTTATTCTAACTTCTAACTTCTTAAGGTTTTTATTTTATTTCAAAAATATTTAACTCCTTTTAGAATTCCACCTGGAGTGTGTGTGCATGTGTGTGTATGTGTGTAAAAGTGAATATGTGGTGTAAGATATGGCTCAAAACAGAGTCTTTCCCCACATTATCACCCATGTAGCCACTACCATTTATTGAGGATTATTTTCACACTGTATTATGGTACCAGGGTTTTCCTGGTGGCTCAATAGCAAAGAATCTGCCTGCCAATGCAGGAGACACAGGTTTGATCCCTGGGTCGGGAAGATCCCCTGAGAGGGAAATGGCAACCCATTTCAGTATTCTTGCCTGGGAAATCCCATGGAGAGGGGAGCCTGGTGCACTACAGTCCATGGAGTTGCAAAGAGTTGGACACAATTTAATGACTAAAACAGTGGCAATTATGATACCAGATTTTTAAAATGTATTTTTAGTTCTCTTAAAAATTGTAGTGAATATCTGGGCTACCTATTTAATCTCTCATTGATGCCACACAGTTTTATTTTTTTATTGATTGATGGATTGTCACACTGCATGGCTTTCAGAATCTTAGTTCCCCAACCAGGGATTCAACCCAGGTCCTCAGTAGTGAAAGAATCGAGTCCTAACCACTGGACCACCAGAGAATTTCCCATACAGTTTAAATTATTTTTTTTAATATGTTCAAATTGGGACTTAGAAATGATAAATATTCAGATTAATCTTTTGTACTGGGACAGAAAATGGGACAGGTCTTGCACTCAGAAGACAATCAGGAAATTAATAAATCTCGTCATCACTTTGGAAGACTTCAGTAGTCTAGAAATTGCATTCTTGAGTAGGCAAGGCCTTTGGTAGATAAGTCTATCTACTCTTGGGAAGCCAAACCAGGAAAGACAGACTAGAGGTGGTCCCCAGACTTGGTCCTTGCTGGAAGTGGTATATAAAAAGCTAGCAAAAATGTCAGAGCAGAGGAGGTGACCAAGGCAGGAGGATGTTAGAGAACAATGTAGTAACTTCACAAATCACCCAGGGCTTGGTTTGAGCAGAGGAGCACTGAGGACGCAGCTTGGTATACTCTAAAACTACAGCGTGGAACTAGGGAAACTAAATTTATTCTTGATACTGTTGTCTGACCTTAGAAAATTTCAGTGTTGCTTCAGATCCCTAACTGATAAAATGGACATAATAGTATCTGTGATTCCCAAGTCATGGGGATCTTATAAAAATAAAAATGAGTTAACATACATGAAAATACTTGAAAGTTTTGAAACTTCAATTAGAGTTTATAAGAAATTATCATTATTATCATTGGTCACTAAAATACTTGAAATGTATCAGAGGCTTCTATTTAGGTCATCTGTGTCATTTCTCTCTTTATTTTGGCTTAAAACATTATAATAATGATAATAGCAAATGCTATGTACCAAGTGCTTTTGTATATATTTAACTCAACCCTCTCAACCAACCCTGATACAGTTATGATTTATCAGTTCCTGTTAGGTGCTGTTATTATCCTTACTGCCATTTTATAGATGATGAAACTGAGAGACAGTTAAATTGAGTGAATTGCCCTAAATCTCATAGCTTGTAAGTGCCAGAGCTAGGACTCAAGCCTAGGAACTCTGGATCCAGAGTCTGTGCTGCTGACATATTTTTCTTAATATGTTCAGATTTCTTTCTTTATTTTGTATTTTTTAAGTATTCTGTTTTCTTTCAGCTATTTTCAGCTAAAGTGATGGGTGATCCCTTTCTTGTCGGGGAGACAGGCCTGCTTGCACTCAAATCTGCTGCAGACCAAGGACAGAACCAAGGCCAAGATTCCCAAATGCTGCTCCTGGAGATGTTTTCCAAACTTTTGGAACTCTTGACCCTCCGGCATAGGCTGATAGAGATGAGTCTGGAGAGTGTACACTTGGCACGGTCAGTAGGGGGACTCACGATCCACATGAAGGGTAATAGACTATGGATCTTCCTACTGCAAGCCTTGCCCCATCTGTGCCCCCAGAGTAGCCAGAGTGAGCTTTCTAAATGACTGAAATGATGACCTCCTTTCCACCTTCCCTCCCTCCTTGTTTCTCTTCTCAGGTCTCCCAACAGGACTCTCTGACTACTCAGCTAGTCTGGGTTTTCCTCTAAGCACCTGGGCTTTTTCTCCATTCAGCCATTGCCTTTTAATTAGGTGCTTGATGTTGGTCTATTAGTTTTCCTGCTAATGTAAGCTCCCTAAATGTAAAAGCTTTGTCCGTGTTGTTTTCCATAGTATCCTGTTGGATATGAAGGCTAACCCTCATCAAGCACCCAATGATACTGAGTGTTCAAATATAATGAAGTTGAATAGCAGAGCAGAACCAGTGGAGGGCCTTCAGAAAGGAAAGAATGAGTCTGATAGCATCCAGGTCTGGTGGAAGTGTGAAATGTTCAGCAGGTAGGGGGAGAGAACGCTTGGTGAGTTCTGTTTTTGCTTTGAGCATGAGAGGATGGTAAGACATTTAAGTGAACATGTTCCCTAAACAGGAAAAATATGGAACTTGAGGATTTGTTGCAAACATATATGAGTTCTGTTGTTTTCTGCTCCATGAGAGTCCCTGAAGACACAGAGAGTCCAATTATCCACCATAAACCATGATCTAGGGCCTACTGTGTCCAGGGTCTGTACTGGGAACTTTCCATGTATCAGTTCATTTAATTCTCAGAATATTCTTATGTTATAATATATTAATGATGTCCTTATGATATGATATTATGATATAGCTTGCAAACATTTTACCACCAAGAAAGTAGAGGCTTAGAAAAGTAATTTTCCTAAGATCACACAACCAGAAAGTAGTAGAAGCAGAAATCAAACTATGGGTCAAGATAATATTAACCACTATGATACCACCTCCTCATAATTTCTGATCCTTGTTCTCAGGGAGTTCACAATGTGAAAGTTACCCCTAATAAAGTTTAATATGATATTCTAGTCATATGAACAAAATGCTATGGGAGCACAGGAAGTGGAGTATCTCATTCTTCCTAAGTGAATCAGAGAAAGCTCCACAGAAGGCCTAGGGATGACTGTGTACCTCCAAAATTCAAATGTTCAAGCCCTAAGCCCTAGTACCTCAGAATGTGACCTTATTTGGAGATAGAATCTTTGCAGAGAAAATGAAGTTTTTAGAGTGGGCTCCTATGTAGTATATCTGGTGTCCTTCTAAGAAGAGCTGGTTTGGACACGGATATATCCAGAAGGAAAACTGTATGAAGCCATAAGGATGAGATGCACATCTATAAGACGAGGAGAGAACCTAGAACAGATCCTTCACTCAAAACCCTCAGAAGGAACCAGCCCTGCAACACTTTGATCTTGGACTTCTGTCCTCCAGAACTGAGACAGATTTCTGTTGTTTAAGCACCACCACCCCAGTTCATGGTACTGTTTCACAGCAGTCTAACAAACTAATGTAGGTGCCATTTGAATTCAGCCTTAATGTACCAACTTCTCAAGATGAAGAAATGTGTTAAAATGGGGATAAGAGAAGAAAGGAAGGAATTCTAAACACAGAAGGCTGAAATGCCACAGCGACATCTGAATGGAGCCTGGCTGCAAGTCATGGGGGAGTAGAGCGCAGAGTTGAAGGAGGACAGAGATGGGGTCACAGGTTCTTACACAAAGGGGAGATGGTAATGGCCCAGAGTTGAATGACAGATTTCCCAAGGAGGACATGGGGAAGGTGAGAAGAGGACTGGGTTTGGAACCTCAGGAAACAACAGGAATTTGAAAATAAAGAGGAGAAGCCACAAAGCAGCGGCAGCACCAGTGGCGGGATGTGGGCAGTGGTGCTTGGCCCGCCCCAGCCAGGGCCCTGGCATGGCATGGGTGCAGCTCTTTGAGGTCCATCAGAGCAATGAGCAACTGTGTCATCAACAGCCTGAGGGAGCGGCTGGTGGGAGTCACCTCCCAAGCCATCTGGGTGACCTGCACGGGGTCCTGCAGAGTCTTCAACAAGGCCAATGGCATGGCATGGGTGGCGGGGGAGGGCTGCTTCAAAAAAAAAAAAGGAGAAGCCAGTGAAGACAGTGGTTATGAAGCAGAAGCATGGAGATCCTGGATTCAGGAGAACAAAATGGTTTAAGCAGCAGACAGGCCAGCCCCGAGGATCTCTGAGAAAAAATGGTCAACTTTCTACTGAGAGCAATACTGGTGACCTCAGGAGCGCTCAGAAGACAGAAGCCAGCTTGCAGGAAATGAGAGTTGAGGAAGTGCCCAAGCATATCTCCTCCTACCTTAACTACTATCTTTAACCATCATAGCTGAGGGCAGACTCAAAACCTTTGTGAGTCATTCATTTCACACCGGACTTGGCTTACTTTTGTTTTGACTTTTGCTTTGTGCTTATTCAGATGGTTTGGTTTTCTTGCCACTTACTTTCCTTTTATGGAAAATAACAGCAAATGTTCTTGGCTTTTTTTTTTTTTTTTTCTCTTTTAGTCTCTATAAGGATTTGGCATGCGAGATGGGTTTTGAAGAGTTCCATTTGTATCTGAGGCCTGTTCACTTTGAATCTGCATCACACAAGGACAAGGTGGTCGATCCACCTCCTGTCTTTATAACCTCTCTGCTGGAGGACAGTGACTGCATAGACAGGTGAGCCTTGAGAGAGTCAAAGTAAAAATAATGACACAGTAGACAGTGAAAAATAATTTCTATCACCACCACAAATGCAATTGCATTCCAAATTCTCTCCCTTATCCTCTATCTGCCATGATGTCAATATTTTCTTTTCCTTTCTTTTTTTTGATAGGATAGGAAAAAATAAGATCTCAATCAAGAGGGATTATTGGATTAAAAATAGTGAATAACTGAAAAATGGAAGAATCAGATTAGAGAGCTCACATGGATGGAATCATAGGCTCAGCAGCTGCCCAGGGTGACCATGTTGCTTCCAGATAGAAAGGGGTGTAGGGGTTGGTCTGATGGGGCAAGAATCCTGGATCCCTGCCCAGGTCCCTGCTCTTACTTTCCCTGGGACCAGGAAAAAGTCATTCAAGGTTTTTGAGCGACTGTTTCCTCAAAACTCTACTGCAATGTATATCTAACATGTATGGCAATATTTCTGTCAGGCTCTTTTGTTTGTCAATAAAAGAAGCCAACTCAAACCAGTGAAACCTCTTTTTCATGCCCCATAGGTTTAGCCTATTGCCCAAAAGAAAACACTATTACTAGTAACAGACCAGAATCTACTCAGTGGGGGAAGGGAATCTTTTCCCCCCATACAAAGTCAGTCTTGGACGTGTACCAGGGATAAACTCATCTCCCTCTTCTTTCCTTGTCTGTCTTCCCCTGAGGGTCTTAGCTCGTCCTGGAGATTCCTGGTATGAGTCCCACCCCAAGGAAGGCAGAGCTGACTCTAGGGAAGGAGGGAAGGTCACCTTTGCTTTGCTATTGTGTATCACGGCTCAAAGTATAGCAGTATGCTAAAGGAGAGAGCATAGGCTGGAATGAAGGGGTTAGGACCACAGAGTGAATTTCTCAACCTCAGAAATTTGAGGTTGGAAAACTGTTTCTTGGAGAGGGCTGTTCTTTACATCAGAGGTAGTTTAATAACATCCCCAATCTCTACCTACCAGATGTCAGCAGTATGCCTTCCCTCGTTTGTGATGATCAAAAATGTCTCCAGCCATTGCTACTTGTCCCCTGAAAGCAAAATCCCCTATGCTGTATCCTGTCATATAACCTAAACCAAAAAGGTGATTTATTGTAAAGATACAAAGATATCTCACAGAAGCTGAAGGCAGGAAGTGTGATTGGGCCTCAAACGAGGCTAGGTCTCCAATCTGGAGCCAAGCTGTTCTCTGGATCTTCAAGGGCCTCCCGCCAGAGCTGGTATTTTACACTGCTGTGAAAATAGGCCATATTTTTGTTCAGCCAGAATCAACCAATCAACACTAACTGTCTGAATGTTCTGTGGCCTGGCCAAGTGGTGATTGGTCCTCCCAATGATGACCCAGAGATCCTTCAAGATCTGAAGCACTTTCTGAATTACCAGGGGGAGATATTTACATCCAAGGAACTTGTATCTTGAATTTACATTTGTTTTATGTATGTTAATTCCTTCAAGTTATCACTTTGGAGTGCCATTACAACAACATATACCAAACATGAGCATTATTGTTGTTGTTCAGTCAGCATTATTGTTGTTGTTCAGTTGCTAAATCAAATCCAACTCCTTGTGATGTCATGGATTGCAGCACGCCAGGCTTCCCTGTCCTTCACTGTCTCTCAGAGCTTGTTTAAACTCATGTCCATTGAGTCAATGATGCCATCCAACCATGAGCATAGTGACTTACATTTTGAGAAGCACATTCATGCATATTACCTCCGTTAAGATAGGTGATATTTCCATTTACAGATGAAGAAACCAAGATTCCTAGATATTAAATTACTTGACAAAGTCTTATAGTTATGGATGAAGGACCATGTCCCAAGGCAGAAACATGGCTGCAAAGACCATTTAGATGATTGTTGGAGCCATGGGAGAGAGAACGAGATAGCATTTAGGAAGTGAATAAACGGGGCCAGGTCAGTGAGAGGCCTGTGCAAATGAGGTCAAGAAGGTAAGAGGAAATATGGAAGAGAGCAAAGGAATAGTGATCATGAGAAAACAATTTCAGAAAGTCTGAGATAGATGGTTACCACACCCAAACTGCAAGAAGATTGAGGCCAATAAGGACTGAAAAGACCCTGGAGCCCTTCAGCTTTTGGGTAGAATTACTAAGTCTTGTGTAAAATCTGTCCTTGCTGTTACTACTGGTATTTCAGAGCTGGTCACGTGACTCTGTCCCTTCAGAACAGGCATCTCCTGGCTAACTGTATGGCACATCAAAACAACATCATGTTTCTTCCTGCAGATATTCTCCTGCTACTCTTGTCTTAGCTATCTCTGAAGTGGATGATAACCAAATTGGCAAATTTAGTTTTTATACAAAGGAAGCCATTCTTAAGGTAAATTATTTTTTTTCTCAAAAGGAAACTAAAGTAAAATTAAGCAACTTGTTTGTGTATTCCTTAAAAAGTATAATGTTTAATTCATACTAGTTTGACCCCGTAGACAAGAAAAGGTTCTACCTTCATTAATAATGATGATGCCTTGCCTTGTCTGACATGTAATACCTCTTGAGATAACCTCTGTTCGGCATTAAAAAGAAACCCATGTTGGGACTTCCTGGCAGTCCAGCGATATTTTCAAACCTGGTGTTATATTTCCCTGCCACTCAGATGGACTTCTTTGCTTCTGTATCTGTATGTGCAGGTTTGTATTTGTGTGTGTATGTTTTAAACATTCATCTAATGTGGGCAGTTTTACAAGAGCCTGCCTCTGAGTGTATGTTTGCTAGTTCATCAGAGCCTATGCATCCTTTATCTGACAACTGGGGAACCCTGATGGTGTCCAGATACAGAGCAATTAGGCCTAGAACCTGCCTTCATAGGATGAAATACTTCTTAGGGAGAAAGCAGCTTTAGGCTTGTCACTGAGGAGCAAGGGTCTCGGCAAATCCAACAGTTTGATCCATATATTTACGTGTTGAGTGAGTGGTGATCCCCACCCTCAACTTGATCTCTTTCTGTATGAGAGAAATTCCTAATTTCACATTTTCTTCCTTTAGCTCTTGTGCCATTCAGGAGTGGAAAATATGCAAGTGACCCTAGCATGCCAGGCTACTCAGAAGAATGCTTTAATGGTGGCTGTTCAGCAGGCATCCTTCTACCACACTCCCTGTGGGAGCTGTCCCGCTGTTGTCAAGGTCAGCTGTCAGAGAAGCCTGAGGCATGCTGCCACTACTGTCAGGCTGCCCCATCCTCCCTCCATCCCCCTTCCCCTCCCCTCACTTTGACACTCCTCCCTCCTTTCTTTCTTCCCATCCTTCCATTTCCCTCCTTCCCTTTCTCCCTTTTCGACCATTTCCCCCATCTTTTTATTTTCTTTCCTTCCCTCTTCCCCTCCCTTTCTCCTTTCCTAATACATAGTAACACATGATTAGATTCTTACTGGGTCTCTTAATTTATAGAGGTTTGCTAATAATTTTAATTTTTCTATTGTATGTAATGCTGTGATATTGACTAGCTAGAATCAACCAGCAGAAAATAGCCTGTTCCTCCACTCCTACCCTTTGTAGATAAATGATTTCATTGTTTTCTGTTTTATCATGCCTGTATTTCTTTTTGCAAAAGCATACATTTGCCCTTCGTTTTGTCACAAAAGGTAACATAAAATATATTCTCTTGAACTTTTTAGTTGTTATTGAGATATAATTCACATAACATAAAATTCACCCCTTTAATATATAATTTGCAGGATCATACCATCATCACCACCATCTAATTCCAGAATTTCCTCATTCTCAAAAAGAAATCCTGTATCCACTAGCAGTCAATCCCCATCCATCACTTTCCTCATCTAGCGACCAGTAATCCACTTTCTGTCTCTATAGACTTCCCTATTCTAGACATTTCATATAAATTGAATCGTACAACATATGGCCTTTTATGTCAGAATTTTTTCACTTAGGCACAGTGTTTTCAAGTTTCATCCATGTCGTAGCATGCACCAGTACTTCATTTTCTTTTTGTTTCGTTTTTTGTGTTTTTACCGGTGAAGAGTATTCTAGTATATGTTATATACCACATTTTATTTATCCATTTATCAATTGACAGATTTTGAGTTGTTTTTTACTTTTTGACTATTATAAATAATACTGCCATGAACATTTAAGTATAAGTTTTTCTAAGGACATATGTATGTTTTGAGTTTGCTAACACTTATTGTCTTTTTAATTTTAGCCACCCTAGTAGGGTAAAATGATATCTCATTGTGGCTTTGATTTGTATTTTTCTAATTACTTATGACAATGAGCATATTTCCATGTGCTTGTTGGCTATTTGTATATATATATTAAAGAAATGTCTATTCAAATTCTTTGCCCTTTTATAAAGTTGGATTTTTTTTGTTACTGAATTGTAAGAGTTATTTGCATATTCTGAATACAAGTTCCTTATCAAGTATATGATTGGCAAATAGTTTCTTTTATTATGAGAATCATCTTCTTACTTTCTTGATGGTATTCTTTGAAACAGAAGTTTTTCATTTTGATGTGTCCAATTTACCTATTTTTCTTTTTTCACTTGTTCTTTTGGTGTTATATTAATATTTAAGGAACCATTGTTTAATCCAAAGTCACAAAAATTTACTCCTGCTTTCTTCTAAAAGTTTTGTAGTTATAGCTCTTACTTTCAGGTCTATGATGCATTTATAGTTAATTTTTATATGTAGCATGAGATAGGGGGTCCAATTTCATTCTTTTGAGTGTAGCGTTCCAGCTATCCCAATACCATTTGTTGAAAAGACTCATCTTTCCCCATTGAATTGTCCTGGCACCCTTAACAGAAATCAATAGACCATAAATGTAAGCGTGTATTTCTGGACTCTTAATTCTATTCCACTGGTCTATATGTTTGTTTTCATGCCAGTACCACTGTGTTTTGATCATTGTAGAGTTGTGGTAAGTTTTGAAATTAAGTACGAGTCTTCCAACTTTATTCTTTTTCAAGATTGCTTTTGCTATTTCGGGTCCTTTGCATTTTCACATGAATTTTAGGATCAGCTTGTCAATTTCTGAAAAAATAAAGCCATTTGGGACTTTGACAGGGATTGCATTGAACCTGTAAATCACTTTGAATACTATTACCATCTTAACAATATTAAATCTTCTGATCCATGAACATGGAAAGTCTTTTCATTTATGTCCTCTTTAATTTCTTTCAACAATACTTTATAGTTTTCAGTGTACAGGTTCTGTACTTCTCTTGTTAAATTAATTCCAAAATATTTTATTATTTTTATATTATTGTAAATAGAATTGTTAGTTTCATTTTCAGTGTTCATTATTAGTTTATAGAAATACAATTGATCTTTTATCTTGCAACCTTGCTAAGCTTGTAAATTCCTTAGGATCTTCTATGTAAAAGATTATGTCTTCTGCAAATAGAGATGAATTTAACATTCTCTTTTCATTCTGGATGCCTTTTATTACTTTTTCTTGTCCAGTTGCCCTAGCTAGACCCTGTAGTACAAGGTTGAATAGAAAGGTGAGAATGGATATTATTGTCTTATTCCTTATCTGAGGAGGAAAGCTTTCAATCTTTAACCATTACATATGATGTTAGCTATGAGTTTTTGTTAGATAATTTTTTTACCAAGTTGAGGATGTTCCCTTCTATTCCTAGCTTTTTGATGATTTTTATCATGAAGGGGTTTTCGATTTTATCTGTATATAATATTCTAAGGCATTTTTTTCCACTTAACAGTATATCCTAGAAATCACTCTGAATTAATTCAGAGATTTCCCCCCATTTCTAAAAACAACTGTATAGTTCTCTCTTATGTGTATATACTTGTGAATATAATTTAGGTGCAAAATTAAATATAACTTTAGGAAGTCAACTTTCCAGATGGTCTTAAACATTCTTTAAGCCTTATGAATTCTATATTGTTGTTGTTCAGTCGCTTAGTCATATCCAACTCTTTGTGACGCCATGGACTGCAGCACGCCAGGCTTCCCTGTCCTTCAGTATCTTCCAGAGTTTGCTCAAACTCTTGTCCATAGAGTCGGTGATGCCACCCAACCATTTCATCCTCTAGCCTGCTTATCCTGCCCTCAATCTTTCCCAGCATCTATATTCTTGATATATGAATTCTATACATCATACCACATTTTACCTCTTAGCACATTTCTCTATTTTCACTCTTTACATTAATAAAAGAGTATACATTCATAAGTATGGCAAGAATATTCAATCTTCACTTCTACTGCCAAATACTAATTCCCATAGAAATCAAATACTGAAGTAGACAATAGGGATAGAGTAAGTTATATTGATTTTTAAAAATTCAACCCCTCAAGTCTTAATTCAGTACCTACTTTAAGTTAGGCTCATCAGATAATACTGAGATCTGATTCATTAAGTGAAAATGAAAGTGTTTGTCACTTAGTCGTGTCCACCTCTTTGTGACCCCATGGACTGTAGCCTGCCAGGCTTCTCTGTCCATGGAATTCTCCAAGCAAGAATACTAGAGAAACTATATCTGGTGTATAAAATGTAGACAGGCTCAAAGTGGTTCAGATACAAGGAATAATAGAAGTTCAACAAGCTATAGAAGGAATTTTTAAAAAAGAGGGCTCACATCTGGGGAACCAGAAAGGGCAGCACAGAGTAGGGACATTGGGAAAAACTTGAAGGATGAGTGTTTTGACTGGCAGAGATGACTATGTGATCATTTTGAGAAGAGAGAAGACCTTCTGATGCTCAAGCATAGTATGAAAAGACAAATGAGTCTTAGGAAAAAATGGATGCCCAGCTTGGCCCCACCTGTGGTTTTCATGCATAGTTGACATATTGAATCTTTTTTTCAATTAATCTTATGAATAATACCAATATGTAAAACATATATAAATGGGGTTTTCCAGGTTGAGAGGTTTTTAAGTCACTTCCTGAGATTCCTCTAGGAAGTAAGTGGTGAAAGTCACCAAATAGGAAGATAGGACAGGGGTGGGAAGGCATTTAGAGTAATAGCCTGAAAAGACATAGCACAAGAAGGGGTAGAGAGGCACTAGGGTTATATATATATACATATATATATATATGAATACATGAATATATATAGTAATACATGTGAGTTTTATATATGTGTGTGTGTGTATTTATATACTATTCTACAGATGTGGGATAGGAAGAAGTCTAATGATATAGTAAGGAAGAATAAATGATGGAGACATTGAGAGGGAACAAGGGAAAGGAAGAAAGAAGGAAGGAAAGAAACAGAGAGAAAATAAAATTGTTACTGTGTCCAAGCCAAAGATGGAGAGTGTTTCAAGAAGAAATGAGTCACCAAGGAAGATGAACAGGTGACAGATAAACACATAAATAATATTCAACCACATTAATTATTCAAGAAATGCAATTAAAAGTCCAGTGAGAAACCCCTGCATACCCACTAGAATGGCTAAAATTTAAACTAACTGTTCTGAGTCTTGGCATGACATGGAGGATCTGAAACTCATACGCTGCTGATGGGAATGCAAAATGGTTACCTTGCAAAACACCTTGGGAGTTTCTTAGAAAGTTAAACATATACTTACCATATGATTCAGCCATTTCACGCCTAGGTATTTACTTAAGAGAAATGAAAGCACATGTCCGTACAAAGACATATGTAAATGTTTATAGCAGCTTTATTTAAAACAGCTAAGAGCTGGAAAAAATCCAAATGTCCACCATCAGGTGAATAGATAAATAAATTGTGGTATATTTTACACTGGAATATTGCTCAGCAATACAAAGAAATGAGTTGCTGACATAGCAACAATATGGATGAAGCCAAACCAATATATATATATATATATATATATATATATATATATATAACTGCATGATTCCATTTATATAAAATTCTAGGAAATGCATTCTAATCTATAGTTGGAGAAAGCAGAGCAGTGGTTGCTTGAGGAAGTGGGCTAGGTAGGAGGGATGGCTATGGTCTTTATTTTTATTGCAGTAATGGTTTCACAGTTGTATACTTATGTCCAAACTTATCTAATTTACTTTATACTTTAATTTACTGTATACTTTGTGTATACTAAATGTCAGTTACACCTAAATAAAGCTATTATATTTTAGGAGGAGGAGGAAGAAGTTGAATTTAACGTAGAGGGAAGAACAAGAAGAGCAGGAATTAAAACTAGGCTATTTTACATTCTCAGAAGTTCATTGCTGACTCTGAGAGAGCTATTCTAATGGAGTTGGAGTGAAAGCCAGACTACCAGAGTAGAGAAGTAAGAGAATGACAGAAATGTAGAAGCAAAGAATATTTACAGCTTCTGTGTTAGTCTGCTAGGGAAGCCATACCAAAATAGTATTGACTGGTAGCTTTAACAACAGAAGTTTATTTTTTCACAGTTCTGGAGGCTGGAAGTCCAAGATCAAGGAGCCAGCATGTCAGTTTCTAGTAAGAGTTCTCTTCCTTGCAGATGGCCACATTCTCACGGTCCTCACAAGGCAGAAAGAAAGTCCTGGTGTCTCTTCTTCTTCTTATACCAGCTTTACCAGCCCTATCAGATTAGGGTCCTGCCCTTTGACATCATCTAACCCTAATTGCCTCCCAAAGGTCCCATTTCTAAATACCATCACATTGGGGGTTGGAGCTTCAATGTAAGAATTTATGAGGAGACACAAACATTTAGTCCATCATAATTCTTTAAGAAGTTGGGTCAGAATTAAAAAAGAAACTTGAGGGGTAGGAGAATTAAGAATAAAATAGATGTAATCATATTTGTAGGAAGGGACTGGAAAAGAAATTGAGGATAGAAACAAAATATCATCATAGTTGGGATTTTCAATGCAGTTGGGGGAGTCAAGGAACTAAGGGTTCAATTTAGCAGTTTCTATTGTCCGGGCATGGTGGTAAGCTAAGTGATGGATGAGCCTGGACTCATGGAATGCTCTGAACAGCCCTAGGAGATGGAGAACATTACCCTTTCTTTCCAGGTGAAGAAACAGGCTGATAGGTTAAGGGACAGAGCCAAGATTACCTTCTGAGTGTCAGCACTGGACTCTGATTACAGAGCTTGTTTTTCCTCTTAGCTCACTCATATGCTTTCTAAGGCCCCTTGTGTCTTCTGAACTAGTATATTCCACTATTTTCAGGAGACGGGGATAGCCCAAGAGTCTTCAGAAAAAATCAAGATGGAAACTTTAGACTTTTTAACTCAAGATTTTTTTTCTTTTGTCTCATTTTCCTTTCCTTCAGTAATTCAGCTGTGGAAAACTTTCTTTCTTTGAAAAAGAATGGGCTTTCCTTTGAAGGCTTAATGTTTTTCTTTTAGTTAGTATTTTAGAAAAATGTAAAAGAATCCTATCTATCTTTCCTTGTAGCTCCATAAATAATAGGAATATTGGAAGATACAGATTTCCCTTTTTTTTCCCCACTCTTCCTTCCCCTCTTCCCCACTATCCCTCCACCTCTCCCTCCTTCATTATTACATTGTACAGGACAGCATATACAGCCCACCTCCCTCGCTTAGGTTGTACCAGAATGGCACCCTGAGATGATTTTTCAGATCTTGTGCCCTGAAGTTCATCAGCTGTGTTTCTTGAGAGGCCCCTATACAAAGCACTCCAACTAGCCACCTTGTAAGATGGAGACATTTTTCTGACAGCACTTTAGACAACTCTGTTCGGAAATAGGCACACTTAGTGCCTCACCCTTTCATTGTACAAAGTGGTATCTCTTCCATGCACTCCCTTACTTTTTCTCTTCTCTTCTCTCCCTTCCACTCTCTCTCACCCCTAGGGTACCCAGCCATTTACATGTATTTGGGATCAGTTATAGCTGTTAGATAATTTTACTGTCAGTACCACAAGACTTACAAATTCAACAAATTTTATTCACTTTGGTTTGAAATATTGTAGGAAATAAGTTCTGATCTGAGAAATCATAATGGAGTGGGTCCAACCAGAAGAAGAAATTCCAGAATTGTGAATGGCATAGAAGGCATGCTGTTAGCCCCAGTTCCAAAAGTCCCAGATGCCCTTACTCATCCTTCAAAAAGATTCCAGGCTACCAAAAGGTACTGCACTGGGGAAGCAGTGGGGGGTTGTTTATAATAACAAAAGTATCCTCTTTTAAGTCATTTAATACAAGTATTATGGGATTGAAGGATGCCTAAACTCCCAGAGTGACCAGCATGTGTTAAAATTTTTAAGACTTTGTCTGAAAACATTGTATGAACACTGAGAAGGCTTAGCTTCTTCTAATATGCTCAAGTCTATGAAGGAGAGTCAACAGTTCCCAATTTCAACCTCTTTTCTCTTCTCCCTCTTCTCCTTTATCTTTCTCTTTCTGTATTCCCTCCTTCCTTCTCTATTTTTCAAACTCCAAAGAAGGTAGAACATAAGGAAGAAGAGTATGAGCATGTCCAAGTTTTCCACTTCTATTTTAAACAGAAAAGGACAGAACTACCCTCGCTATCCTACCAAGGGTTTTTTCCATTGCTTAGAATAATAGAATGGTAACTGTCTCGAGAGTCAGGGCCTCTACAGATATGTATCTATAAACTAGGGACATCCTGTTATATCCTGATCTCTTCTCACTGTGACAAAGAAAGAGATTTGTATTCTGTAATAATTACAAATACTCTGAATAACTGAGGCATACCAATGACACTCTAGTCTAATCCTGGCAAATTTAGAATGAAAAAGAAAATGACAGGCAAATCTTCCCTACTCCTCAAGATGCCATTAATCTGACACATGGCCAGAGTTCAAGTGTCCTAAATCCACATTTCCAGTGTGTGGATGGGAGAATTAAGACCAATGTGTCTAGTCAAGAGGACCCTTACAAGGCCACATCAGTCCAGGGGCCCCTACAGTTCAGACCAGGAAGGCACAAAGGGACACTGGGAGTACAAACACTGGGCCAGGCTATGAAGTCTGGGAGTGGGGACGGACTGCTGGTGCATGCTTTTGGTACAGTGTGGTCCCCACCAAGGATGGTGACACAGCAGCATGCCCCGTGAACATAAGAGAAACACTTGGAGCAAGTGAGGACCACAGAGGCAGAGCTACCTGCTCTCCTGCCGCAGTGCCCCGTTTGCAGCCCCAGGTGCTCCTGTCCGTCAGAGAGCCTCAAGTTGTCTTCTGGTTGTATGTGCACTCATCTCCTGCCTTGGGCTCACATGCTTCTGTTCACTTGCCAGGGCTCCGGAAGCTTTCGTGTCTATTCAACTAGAAAAGGTGGGGCTGCGGGACATGATGCTGAATGCCTTCCTCCTCAGGAAACAAGCCATGGCTGACAGAATGAAAAACCTTGTGAGTATAGTAAGAAGGGCTCCCTAAAGATCTCATCATCTTTTACATTTGAGCAAGTAAGAAATCCTTAACTTGGAACCTGTTGCTTTCAGCCTATTTGGATGAAACCACTGAAAATATAAAGAACTGGAAAAGTTCAATAAGAAATAGAAAGGAAGGAAATCAAGCTAATTGCAGTCTAGTTTTTAAAATATGTACATTTTTCCAAGGGCAATTATGCTTTGTCACTTTCTAAACAGAAAGAATTTCAGTACCTACTTGGAAACATTTGATGGTTCCTGAGTGACCCACAGGTACTTAGGAGGTTTAGACAAGGTGAGCAAGGGCATTGGCCATCTATAATTCACCTGTTGGGTTGGTGACATAACCACTATGTTTTTCAGACACTACGACCATGTTTCTATTTAATGGTTTTATACTAACCTAACCTGTGGGTACCGGAGAAGGCAATGGCAACCCACTCCAGTGCTCTTGCCTGGAGGATCCCATGGGCAGAGGAGCCTGGTAGGCTGAAGTCTGTGGGGTCGCGGAGAGTCGGACACAACTGAAGTGACTTAGCAGTAGCAGCAGCAGCCTTTGGGTTGCCATTTCCTTCTCCATAATATTTAAACCTTTAGTCAATTAAAAGTGCTGCTTAATTTTATGAATATTATTTCATTATTCATTACTTTTTTGATGAGGAAGTCCTTAGGCTAATATATAGTTATTTGGAAATGAAATGATGAGGTTTATCATCTCTAGGCTTTGTTCTTTTATGACTGAAAAGGAAGGACTTCAATTTACCTAATCCAGTTCTACAAATTGATTATGATGGAAGCTAGGCCTTCTAGATTACTGCTCAGCAATGATGTGGGCAAACGACTCCTCCTAATAAGTACTTAAGTAAATTGCTTTGATACATAAATTACTCTTTATAATATTAAAAAAAATACTGACCAAGTGAAAATGTATTAGCTCATTAACTGCCCTTCAGGAATATCCAATGTCTATCAGATTAGAAAGGATTCAGGCAAGATAATTGTCAGTTTTGTCAAGGTCTGGGATTTTAGCCTACTTATAAGCTAAGAAGGTAGCCTGTTACTGCTCTGAGGATGCTGACAGTGAACGCTAGGCTCTTAGGTCAGAGAAAAAGAACTTTGTTACTCACAGCAGAGCCAGCATCATGAGCCTCATGTTTGTGTCATTTCTCTGCCTCCCAAGTCCCACAGGGGCAACATGGAGGAGCCGAGGTTGTACACAGTTCCGTGTCACAGTTGAAGAATATTGAGTTTAGGGATCTACCTCTATTATAGCAAACTTGCTCTATTTTATGGAGGGAGACAATACCTCATCCCTCCAGACTGCTCTCTGCGAACATAACCCTAAGAAATGGTTCAGGTAAAGAATGATCAGGGCGTTGAATTCTTGGTGTACTCACAAGATGTGCAGGAATAGAAAAGACCCACAGTGGGAGTACCTCCCAATAAGTTGACCTTCAGAAAGAACATCTCAACTGTGTGACCTTCTCCCACTTTAAGTTGGCTATTAGTTTGTGCACATGTATTAGCTTGGGGAATTCTTATAGCCAATTGTCTAACAGGAAAACTGTCATTCTCTTTTATCACAGGATGAAATTGGGAAAGTCAAGAGAGATGTTATAGTTGAATATTGCCAGAAGTGAGTATAGAATATGTAAACTATACAATCTGATTTCTGACTCTGAACTCAATAAACAGCAGTATGATATAGAAATCTGGACAATTAGTTAGCTGGTTTGTGTTTAAATAAGCCTATTTAACAGTCCTATTGTTGTTGTTCAGACGCTAAGTCATGTCCAACTCTTTGCAATCCTATGGACTGCAGCACAGTCCTTCACCAAGCTTCCCTGTCCTTCACCATCTCCCAGAGTTTACTTAAACTCATGTCCATTGAGTCGGTGATGCCATCCAACCACCTCATCCTCTGTCGACCCTGTCTACTCCTGCCCTCTGTCTTTCCCAGCATCAGGGTCTTTTCCAGTGAGTCAGGTCTTTGCATCAAGTAGCCAAAGGATTGAAGTTTCAGCTTCAGCATCAGTCCTTCCAGTTAATATTCAGAGTTGCTTTCCTTTTGGATTGACTGGATTGATCTCCACACTGTCCAAGGGACTCTCGAGAGTCTTCTCCAGCACCACAGTTCAAAAGCATCAATTCTTCGGCACTCATCCCTCTTTATATCCAACTCTTACATCCATATGTGACTACTGGAAAAACCACAGTTTTGACTAGCCAGACCTTTGTCGGTAAAGTGATATCTCTCCTTTTTAATATGCTGTCTGGGTTGGTCATAGCTTTTCTTTCAAGGAGCAAGCATCTTTTAATTTCATGGCTGCAGTCACCATCTGCAGTGATTTTGGAGCCCAAGAAAATTGTCCGTCACTGTTTCCACTGTTTCCCCATGTATTTGCCATGAAGTGATGGGACTGGATGCCATGATCTTAGTTTTTTTTTAATGTTGAGCTTTAAGCCAGCTTTTTCACTCTCTTCTTACACCTTCATCAAGAGGCTCTTTAGTTCCTCTTTGCTTTCTGCCATTAAGGTGGTATCATCTGCATATCTGAGGTTATTGATATTTCTCCCAGCAGTCTTAATTCCAGCTTGAGCTTCATTCAACCCAGCATTTCACATGATGTACTTTGCACATAAGTTAAATAAGCAAGGTGACAATATACAGCCTTGACAGACTCCTTTCCCAGTTTTGAGCCAGTCTGTTGTTCCATGTCTGGTTCTAACTGTTGCTTCTTGACCTGCATACAGATTTTCTCAGGAGGCAGGTAAGGTAGTTTGGTGTTCCCATCTCTTTAAGAATTTTCCACAAGTTTGTTGTGATCCACACAGTCAAAGGCTTTAGTGTAGTCAATGAAACTGAAGTAGATGTCTTTCTGGAATCCCCTTGCTTTTTCTATGATCTAGTGAATGTCGACAAGTTGATCTCTGGTTCTTCTGCCTTTTCTTAATCCAGTCTGTACATCTGGAATTTCTTGGTTCACATACTGTTGAAGCCTAGCTTGAAGGATTTTGAGCATTATTTTGCTAGCATGTGAAATGAGTGCAATTGTGGGGTAGTTTGAACATTCTTTGGCATTGCCCTTCTTTGGGATTGGAGTGAAAACTGACCTTTTCCAGTCCTGTGGCCACTACTGAGTTTTCCAAATTTGCTGTCATATTGAATGCAGCATTTAAACAGCATCATCTTTTAGAATTTGAAATAGCTCAGCTGGAATTCCATCACCTCCACTATCTTTTTCATAGTAATGTTTCCTGGATGAAAGCAAATTGAACTGTCCTCTGACACACAGAGGAAGCAGCATCAGAAATGACAGATAAGAGGCACTTGGAAGAGGTTCATGCCTGTGTGTTCAGGCAACAGCAATCTGACCAAGTCAGAAGTTTCTTCTTGACAGAAGTCCTCTATTCTCTTTGAAAAGTCTCCAGGGACTTAGATCCTCAAACTTCTGTGAGAGATTGAACAACTTGAATTCACCTCTCCACATTATCTCTTCTTCTGACTTTTCAGGTTCAACCGACATATGTCTCACTACGCTCTTCGGGGGCAGATCATAGCATACTGCAACAGCCTGAGAGCCCTACTGGACGATTTCCCTACCATCAGAGATACTTTTTTCATGGTGGGACAACGACAAGAAAAGAAGGGGTTGAGGGACTCCGATGATGGCCTCAAGAATGACCCCAGGTGTGGAATTTTCTTTTGAGCTTGTTTTTTCCCCATCCTCTCCCCACTCCTCCCAGGGGAGAGGTTTATTAAGTTTGGTATTTAACCTTGATCTTCTGTCCAGAAGGGCAAAAGAAAAAGAGTTAATACTCTAAGAGTATCTTTGTATTTGAATACAGAAGGAGTTCTTTGTTTATGAGCTGTATGATTGCTTTTTCAATCTATGAAGTTTTGTTTTGCCCTGGAGTACCCAGAAATTTTCATCAGTCACACCCTTTTATATAAGCCAGAATCTAAAATAAGCAAATAAATAGACATAGTCTAGAACTGTTGTGGCTTTGAGTAGTTTACTCAGTGGAGTAGAAGAAATATTCAGGAAAAAAACTATACTTCAGTGCTTTGGGTAAATCAGTGTCCTGTACTTCTCTGATATATATATAATGATATTAAGTGATAAGAGTGGAGCTGCTTATATACTTCCTTAGCATGCCTTATCCAATTTTCCAAATGTTCTTAATTCAGCCGACCTAGAGTTCACTCACTTGGATGGAGGAGTTGGCATACGTTTGTTGTAAGTGACCACATTTCCTTTAAGGAAAAGAAGGGGGTATTACATAGTTACATAGCCTCCAAGAGTGAGCAGAAACACCCTATAGGGTGAAGTTGCCTCCCTCCTTACTCTTTCCCTTATGGCATGGCAGAGAGTTTAGTGCTGAGTAAGGTTAATACTTAATAAATATGACCACAGAACAGAAAGATAGAAGGGAATTGAAAGACCGCTTGTATCAGACCACTCTTTTGCTCCCTTATCATTCATGGGTTATTCAACCATTGTTTGTTCAGTGCTTACTTAGTATCAAGCACTTTGCTATGAATACTGGAGTTGCAAAGGTAAATGTGTCATTGACTCTGGTCAAGATTAGCTAAAGATGAAGGGACAGAGTTGAGGAATGATGGTCATGGATAGAGGTCCTTTCCTTATTCCTAAAATAAGGAGTTGGGTTATATTAAGAATAAATACTTTATTTTAAATGTAGATTCAACAACGTATTAGTGTCCTGCTAAGGATTCTAAGACACCCCAGGCTTGTGAGATTGTTGTGATTGATTGACAATGACCATGGTCAAGGAAAGGGAGAAAGGAGGCATCCCTGCTTGTGTTTGCCATCTCCTTGACTAGAAAAGTCCCATATATTCTATAGTCTATTTAAAAGTCTAAGATGCTACTTAATCCTTAAAGGGCTGAAACATACTGTTTAGTTTTAGCAGTATGAACCTAAATAGAAGAGGGGCCAGGGGAAGCTCTCCTCCAAAGAAGGATGCCCCATGAGGGCTCTGTGCCCTTCATAACTCTAGGGGAGACTGGAGTCTGGAGACTAGGCTGACACTTGGCCATACTCCCAGGAGCAAGGAGTAGTGGTGTTGGCTGATGGGTGATTGAAGAAGGGACAAAGAGAGAGGACACTAATACTCAAGCCCTTACTGTGTGACAGGCAGACCCACCACTCTCCCACACGGCTGCTTTATGAGGATTATAAGAAAGTACTGTTTCCTTTGGGCAGGGGTAGTCCCATGCCAGGGTGCAGAGTTTGGCAAGTCAAGTATAGACTGGATTTTAGCTACTGCTGGTTGCCTCAGGGCACAAACTGAACAATGGTCCATGGTAGCCTTGATGCCAAGAGCTGCATAGCAATGAATTAAACATGGTTCTTGACCTTCAGGCAAAGGGAAATAGACAATGACCAAATGTTGTGATAAAGAATAAAATTAAAGTATAATGAAAGAACCCACCAAGAAATATTCAGTGTTATCTGAAGGATCAGGGAGGTGGGGATGAAGAACTAGGTGGGCTTCAGGGAGGGGGGTACACTTAACCTGGGTCTTGAAAAGACTAGTGTTTCAGGTGGACAAGGAAAGAAATTCAGTTCAAGCTGGGAGATCCACATAGATATGAGACAGCATATCTCATGATATGAGACAGCCATGTGGACCTCCCAGTGGCTCCTGTTCCCGGGTATATGAGGATGAGTTGGGGAAGCAGAATGGATGGTGCAACAGGCAAGATCCAGAAGTCTGCTCTTTGGCCTTCAACAAACAGGCTTCCTTGGTAGCTCAGACGGTAAAGCATCTGCCTGCAATGCAGGAGACCTGGGTCAATCCCTGGGTCAGGAAGATCCCCTGGAGATGGAAATGGCAAACCGCTGCAGTATTCTTGCCTGGAGAATTCTGTGGACAGTGGGGCCTGGCGGGCTACAGTCCATGGGCTTGCAAAGAGTCGAACATGACTGAGTAACTTTCACTTTCACTTTCAAACAGGGAGAAGGGGGGCAAGATGATTGTTGGTGACCATTTAGGAACCTACTCAAACTGCACAGACAGGAGATGTTTAGGGAAGTTAAATCAGCTAGGTGCTGGATTTAATTCAGAGCTGAATGAGGAGAAGGAAGAAGAATCTAGGATGTTACCCAGAGTCTCTCTGGCTTGTGAATAAAAAGATGATAGTCTTGCTGTTGTTTAATGGATACAGAGTTTCAATTTTGGAAGATGGAAAAATTTTTTTTTCTGGAGATAAATGGTGGTAGGTTGCACAACAGTGTAAATGTACTTAATACCACTGAAATGTGCACTTAAAAACAGTTAAAATGGTAAATTTTATGTATATTTTATCACATTTTTTTAATGGGGGGAAAAAAGAATGGTCATGCCATTAAGAGGACAGATGTGGAAGGGGAGATAATGAATCACAGCTCAGAGGCACCACCTATGAATTTCTTCCCTTGGTCTCCCAACAAGTCTCAGACTCTTCTTATTCTAGATGTTCTCCACTTTCACATACTTCCATTCCTCCACACATCCATCACAGCAACATGCTTGCAGGTCTAGCTGCCTCTGGAATCTAAGATCCTTGAGGGTAGAGCCTATCTTCACTTCATACCTTGGGTGTGTACCTCTGCCTTGGACCTTGGTTTGAAAGAGAGGATGGGGAGGGGGGAAATGAGCCCTCAGGAAGTGGAGGCAGTTCCAGCCCCTTTGATTCAATTATGAAATAACAGACCATGTCATCATCTGCTGCTAGGAATCTGGTATGAGGCTTAAGGAAGATTTGGAGTTACTGAGAAAAGGAAATGGACATGAGAGCTGATCAAAGGAAAGAAAACCAGTTTTTCCTGGCGTGACACAGCTCAGACTGGAAACCATTTATTTGTTGCATCAATAAAATTAGCAGTGTGATTTCCTCCAGCTGTGCTCAGCAACATGCGCCTGGAAGCAGAAAGCAGACTAGCTAGAGGGATCCAGAGTTGGGGTTTTGCTAGATAGATGGGCTGTAACTACAAAGAAGTAAAGAATTGAAGGTGCTGGTGGGAATGTAGTTCACGTGATTGGCTGTGCCCCTTGTTAATTGTCAGTGTTTCTTTGGAGCACCTTTGAGTAAATAACAGAGATAGTACGAGATTAAGCTGGTTTTGATCTGCTCCAGGACAGGATAGTCTGACTTTTCGTGGCTGAAATAAGAGTTCTCCAAGCTAACACCACCATACTTTATTTCTGAACTTCAAATTACCTAATTAAAACCCTGAGGCTTGAGACTAACCCAAGTAGTGTTTTAAAAATTTTAAGTCTCATATTCAGAATGTTTGATATGGAAAACATTAGACCTTGGTTAAAATGACTTACATTTTATTTTAGGAAATGAAATGGGTCATCTGAATCTCTCCTAAGGACCCAGAAATAATGACAATCAAAAACTGGCCCAATGATTTCCAAAATGCTCTCTAGAAGGTGAAACCCTCCCATTGAGAGTCCTTGCTATAGACAATGGAGTGTGAATGGAAACTGCGCAGAAGAGAGCTATGGGGTCAGTAGGACCTGAGGGGTAAAGAAGGAAGCATCTAAAACCCCTGGATTCTGGTTTTGAGGACTTGGAGGTTATGGTTCTCTTAACACAGGACGAAGCCCAGGATCAGGGTGGGGGTGGGGCTGAGGAGTTCAGTTCTTGCCCTTTTTGACTGAGGTGGTCTGAGTCACTGCCAGCCAAGGTGGAGCAGGTTGGGACTGAGGAATTGTAGGCGCTTCAGAGGAGCTGGCCATGTTCTATACCCCAGGCGAGACAGTAGGCAACTGGGCTTGTGTGAATCCTTAAACCAGACATATATGAATTATGTTTGTAACAAAAAAACTGCTATACTGGTGCCTAAGAAATGATAAAGTATTGAGTTGGCCAAAAACTTCATTGAAGTTTTTGTAACATCTTATGGGGAAACCTGAACCAACTTTTTGGCCAACCCAATATTTGAAGAGGGGCTTCCCAGGTGGCAGCTAGTGGTAAAGAACCCTGTTGCCAATGCAGGAGACTTAAGAGATGTGGGTTTGATCCCTGGGTCGGGAAGACCCCCTGGAAGAGGCCATGACAACCCAGCCCAGCATTCTTGCCTGGAGAATCCCACGGACACTGGAGCCTGGCAGGCTACAGTCCATGGGGTCTTCAAGAGTCTGACACAACTGAAGCTGCTTAGCACAATATAGGAAGGAGGAGGGAAAAGAGGGCCAGAGTCTGGAGAGCTTAACAGGAATCTGGTGGGGAAGGAAGGAAAACAGAGGCTGGTCTCCAGAGCCTGAATTCTAGAACTGGACACATCTGTGCTTAAATCTCAACTTCTCTAACGAGTTGGTTAAGCAAGATCTTTGTAACCTGGTCGGTCAGTCAGTCAGTCAGTCAGTTCAGTTGCTCAGTCGTGTCCAACTTTTTGCAACCCCATGGACTTCAGCATGCCAGGCCTCCCTGTCCATCACCAACTCCAGGAGTTTACTCAAACTCATGTCCATTGAGTTGGTGATGCCATCCAACCATCTCATCCTCTAACCTGGTAGGGCCTCCGTTTTCTCCTCTATGAACCAGTAACAGCATAGGAACGTCCCAAGTTTGTCATAAGAATTAAGTGAGAAAATTGTCACCCCCAGTATGGTGTCAGCACCTAATTCATGCCCTCTCTGCTTCCTTTCTTATCACACCTTTCCCTGCGTCTGTGCCCACACTTTCCTCCCAACACAGCTGAGGCTAAAACCAGCCCAACTGCTCTTTTCCTGGTGAGTTATTTATAACTGTGTCCCCTTGTGAGCTGCCTGAAAAGGAGTCCTGCTGCCCTCGGGCTTAGACACTGGATGTGTGTGTCACTGCAATGCGGGCTCTGGCACTGCGGCTGGAGGGTGGAGGTATAAATAGTTCACACCGGGAGCCCCCTTTACAGAGAGAAACGCTGTGCTACTGGAGCTCTCTTCTCATGCCGCAGGAGTTTTCAGCCCCGGCCACGGCGTTTGCTGTCTGCTGATGGGAAAGTCTTCCTCAACTTATGGTTCATACCCCATCCTTCTGAAGTGCTGGTTATGTTCAAAACTCTGCCAGAAAAGGTTTGTATTTTTTTATGTGTGCCAGAATGGAAACTGGCTGTTTTTATGTCCCCCAGTTAAACACATCAGTTTCAGAGAATATCTCTTATTGGGTTTTTTTCCTCAGGAACATTTAATACTGAAATCTCTCAGCTTCTCATATTTTTGCTTGCTTTATTATAATTTCCCTTGTGCCTCATTATTTCATCGTTCTGCTTCTCTGTGGTCATTACTGAACACTAATGGAGCTTCTGAGACTCCTTATTAATCCTTAATTTCCTCCCCAGCTCCAAGAAAACCCCACCCTGATGTGTTGAAGCTGAAGAGAGGTTGAGATCACACTTAATCACAGTAATTAGCTGGTTCCTGTTTTTTGAGGAGTTCCTCTAAGTGCCTCATTTACTTATAAAGGGTAACCATTAAAAAGAATAGATATTAAAAAAAAGAATAGATATAGAAAGACATATGCATTCAAGTATTAACTAAATAAAATGCAGTGTTGAAAATGGCAATTTGCGAACATTCTGATTTTTCTTTTTAAGTGAAAACCTGTTTAGCAATCTAGGTTTCTCACCCTTTCTCCCCGCCCTGCCCCCGCAACTTTTTTGAGGTGTGGGGCTTCCCTGGTGGCTCAGATGGTAAAGAATCTGCCTGAAATGCAGGAGATCCTGGTTTAGTCCCTGGGTCGGGAAGATCCCCTGGAGAAGGGATTGGCAAGCCACTCCAGTATTCTTGCCTGGAGAATTCCATGGACAGAGGGCTACATAGAGTCCATGGGGTTGCAGAGTCAGACATGACTGAGCAACAAATACTTGCTGCTGCTGCAGCTAAGTCGCTTCAGTCTTGTCTGACTCTGTGCAACCCCATAGGCGGCAGCCCACCAGGCCCCTATGTCCCTGGGATTCTCCAGGCAAGAATACTGGAGTGGGTTGCCATTTCCTTCTCCAAGCATGCATGCATGCTAAGTCGCTTCAGCTGTGTCCGACTCTGTGTGACCCTATGGACAGCAGCCCATCAGGCTCCTCTGTCCACGGGATTCTCTAGGCAAGAATACTGGAGTGGGTTGTCATCTCCTTCTCCCATCTAATACTTATTGAGGTATAATTAACAAATAAAATTGTATATATTTAAATTGTCCAGCATGATGATTTGATATACATTATAAAGTGATTACCACAGTTAATACATTCATCACCTCACATAGTTACTTTTTTTGTTTTTTGGAGGTAAGAATGCTTATCCAACTCTAACATTATTTCAAGTATACAATACAGTGTTCTTAACTGTAGTCACCATGCTGTACATTAGATCCTCAGAACTTATTTATCTTATAAATAGTTTGTACCTCTTGACCACGTCACACCATTTCCCTCATCCCCTGGTAACCACCTTTCTGTAAGTTTGACCTTCATTTTTAGATTCCACATATGAGTAAGATCATATAGTGTGTCTTTCTCTGTGGCTCACTTCACTTAGCATAATGTCATTTGAGTTCACCCATGTTGTTGGAAATGGCAGTTCTTTTTATGTCTGAATAATATTCCTGTGTGTGTGTATGCTTGTGTGTGTGATGTTTTCTTTATCTATTTATCCATACACTGGACACTCAGGTTGTTTCCATATCTTGGCTATTGTGAGTAATGCTACATGGAAGTGCAGATAATCTCCTTAATATATTGATTTATTTCCTTTGATATATCCCCAGAAGTGGGTTTGCTGGATCATATATGATAATCTTACCTGCAACAGAATGAATCTTACACCAATCACAAAAATTAACTTCAGGTGGATTAAAGATAACTGTTAAGACTGGAAACTATAAAATCTTAGTGGAAAACCGGGAAAAAAACTCTTTGACACCAGTCTTGGCAATGACTTTTTGGATACAACAACAAACGCATAGGTAACAAGGGCAAAAATAAACAAGTGAGATAATATCAAACTAAAAAACCTCTGCTGGCAAAGGAACAAATCAATGAACGGAGAAGGCAACCTACATAATGAGAGAAAATATTTGCAAACTATATATACCTAAATATGTCAGGAACTCATATAACTCAATAGCAAAAGCAAGAACAAAACAAAGAAAAAAATTTTAAACCTATAATCTGATTTTAAAATGGTCAAAATAGACATTTTTCCAAAGGAGACATACCAATGACCAACACATAAATGAAAAGGTGTTCAACATCACTAACCATCAGGGAAATGCAAATCAAAACTGTGATGAGATATCACCTCACACCTGTTAGGATGCCTGTTACTAACAAAGACAAGAGAACAACTATTGGTGAGGCTGTGGAGAAAAGGGAACATTTGTGCACTGTTAGTAGGAAAGACGACTGGTGCAGCCATGATGGAAAACACTGTGGAGATTCCTCAAAAAATTAGAAATAGAACTACCCTTTACTTCATTTATTCACCATGAAAATTTTTTAGGGCTTTTAAAAAATATAAAACTGCTACTTTCTGCAGTTAAGTCATAATTTTTCTCTTTTCCTTTGCTAAATGTTGATATTTAAGATCCATTGTTTGTTTTTTAGTCTAGTGTTTAAACTATGTTGATAAGTAGTTATGTTTTCCTTACAGGTAGGAAGAAATAACAGCCCTCAGGGCAATGTTGTCTGAATATGAGTCCCTGCTAGGAATTTATTTGTGAACTTTGTAATTCGTTGACATTGGTAATACAATCATATTTTGATGTGTTTTTGGCCACCAATGGCTTTAAAGAAAGAGAAACACATTGTTTTAATTCCCTAGCAGGAGTTACCTTGTCAAAAGACATATATAACCTGAGTTCATGAAAAGTTTGTTGTTCACTTTTTCAGATACTATCCTGTAGCTATTATCATGTATTATTCTGTGAAAATGTTTATTTAAAAATTCTTAAATATATTGTCCCTAATCAATGCTCAAATATTTTTGTATCACCTTAGAAATTTCTTGAAACTTATTTCTTTGTTTTGATTTTACTCACAGGCAGCTTTTAGAGCCTTAAAGCTAACTCTGCAGCTGATAGCCCCTCTCCATGACATTGTGGCCTACCTTTTCAGTTTTGCTAAACTTGGAAATTGTCCAGCATGTTTTGAATTTCCTCTGAGTCCTAACCCTCTGAGAGGTGACTGGGGAGGAACTGAGGGTATTGGTAAGTGATTAAAGGTGATTAAAATGCCTTCAATATTCAGTTGAAATTCCATGATGTGCTTTTTTTTTTTTTTTTTATCTTTATCGAGGCATAGTTGAAGAATAAAATTTGAGTGAACAATGTAATATTTGATATACATATACAGTATACACTATGGAAAGATTTCCCCCATCTAATTAATTACTGTGAAGCCCTTAATGCTCAGAAAGATATAGAGAGAAGTCGCTCAGTTGCATCTGACTCTTGGTGATCCCATGGACTGTAGCCTACTAGGCTCCTCCATCCATGGGATTTTCCAGGCAAGAGTACTGAAGTGGGTTGCCATTTCCTTCTCCAGGGGATCTTCCTGACCCAGGGATCGAACCCATGTCTCCCGCATTGCAGGCAGACACTTTACTATCTGAGCCACCAGGAATGCTCAGAAAGACAGGACTAAAATATTTCCTCATAAATGACAGAATGGCAAAGGGAAAGTTCCATCATATACTGTCTCCAAACTGATTGATTCCACATTTGTTGGCTAAACCACGAAGTATGCCAAGTCACAACTGGGGGGCCTGGGGTTTTGCCCTGCCTCTGTCACTTGATTACTGGAGGCTGGGCTCTTTACTCTCTGGGTCTCTGTTGTCATCTGTAGAATAAGGGTGGTGATACCTGTCTTAGAAGGTGGTTCTGCGGATTAGAATATGAAGAAGTTTAGAAGGATGTACAAGTACCCTTTAAATACTAGTTTGCTTTCATTCGCTTTCCCCTCCTGGCCTTCCTGAACTAGTGTGGCAAGGTCAAAGCCAAGTATTCACTGTCAAAAGCTTGCAGACAGCCCTTAGGTAGCTAACAATGACCTAGTTGGTACTCCTATTAAGAAGAACAATTGAGCTTTTAGTTTTGTATGCCCATTGCTAATCCAGGAACTCCAACTCAGCATGATTTCTCAGATAAACACATGAGATAAAGACACTGAGGATGCTTAGTAAACTGGGTTTATCAGAAGCAGTGAAACTAGTCTTACTATTTTAATAATTTGACTCCCATCCAAATTATGTCATTAGTCATGTAAAAATTAATTGATAGCAATATATTATAACATAGTAGCCAAGGATTTTAAAGTGTGAGAAGAGCCAAAACAATGAGCTAACATCCCTATTTAAAGTGATCTTAAAACAAATGTGATATAATTTGAATCTATTCCTCTCTGGCCAGTGCATCAAGGAAGTGTTTGTGGGAGGTTCTGACTTGTTCCAGGAGGAAAATTGATGCCTATATCTGAGGGGAGCCAGCATGAAGGAATGGGGTTGGTGCTGCCCCAGCAGAGAAAGCTCAGAATTACTGCAGGCCTACTAGCAAGTCTTCAATAAGCATCAAGAAATTACAGAAATTCCAACGCACTCTTAGCTCCTTTCCTTTTGCTAATCTGGGGACTGTTGTAAAAGGGGTTTACTCAGAAAATAAACTAAAATGTTCTCAGTAGAGCTGGATGTTGGGAGGGTATGGAGCTGGACATTAGTTGAGGAAAAGAAGAAAGGAGGATAGGCCAGGAAAAATGCCACCCCCACCTCGAGAAGGGGAGACAGGTGTTATATGGAGATGAGAAAGAGCCAGAGCTGTGTTTCCAGAAGAAGTCCCTGCATAGGAAGTTCTGTGGCAGCTGGGAGGGGAGAAGCCCACAGGGAAGATGATCTGGGGGAACCTACCCCAACTTGAATCAATGGAGGAAAATAAGAGGGCTTTTTCTGGAGGAGGACGAAAAGAGGATGCTGGTGATGGTAACAGGCAGGACTACACGTGGCCAGTCCAGAATGACGAACCCACCAGTGCAACACTGAGGGGTAGTAGGAAATAAGGCCCAATTGTTGAGGACCTAGAATTGAGGATGAAGGAAATTGGTTTCTTACCATTTTTATGCTTTTAAACTGGAAACCATTGAAATATCTGGGGGTCCAGGCTTTCCGAGGTGTGCAATTAGAGACCTACGTGTTGTCATGTTGCCAGTAAAAACATTTGTGCTCCAGGGAGAATGTACAAAGTTTTACATACTTTGCTTTGCTGAAAATAGATAAAGAGCAAACTGAACTAAAAAAAATTCCACTGTAAGATAATCATCTTTTTTAAAGGCCAGGCTGCTTAGTTCCTGGCCTGCTTCCCAGAGGAGGCAAGGAGAACTAAGGTGAAAAGATGAGATGGATCTGTTCATATACCCACCCAACTCCCTTTAGCCATTTCAGAATTATTTGGAGTTAGATAAAAGGACTTAGGTAGACTTATTTACTTAAAAAAAATTTTTTTTAAAAGAAACACTTCAAATTTCAGCTGTGGTCCTCCCACTTGACAGAGGAAGCAGCTCTTAGACACTGTGGACTGGATCTGTGGACCCGGCCAAATTCTCTTCTTCCCTGAAGGCCAGCAACTCCCTTTGGAGTCAGTGTGAAGCAGAGGATGTAATCAGAATGTGGGAGTTTACATTGTGATTTCCTTGTAAAGGATTAGGAGACCAAAGAAACCCAGACACTACACACTGAATTTAGGGTTTCAGGAACAAAAGGTACTGGCTCTGAGTATTCACATGGAGGCTGGGCCACTGTGATTCTTCCCTTTCTGATTTCCCACACAGAACCCTCCTGTGGAAAGGCACAAGAAAAGGCTCGTTTGTTTCCTAGTGGAGAGTCTCCTCCTTCCCCCACTACCGTCCCCCTCCATGACCACATGCAACCACCTGCCTCATCCTCCCAGACAGGCTGCCTTCCCTGCCCGTGCCTACCATCCCTGCTCCCTCTGAGCACATGGCAACCACCCCATCCTCCCAGACAGGCTGCCTTCCCTGCCCATGCCCACCATCCCTGCTCCTTCTGAGCAGTGCGACCCCACAGAAAAAGGCCCAAAGGAGGAGCATTATCAGTGTGTAACTAAGAAAAGGTAGGCCCTCCTCCATACGTGTATTTTAATGTAATGCCACCTGCCAGCACATAACAGTTTTGCTGGGAAGTGACCGTGTAAAAGTGCACACACAGCATTTTATAAACAATAATGGAAATAATGAAAAGAGAAAAATCATGCATAATCCAAATATTCTAACAAGTGAAATAATTTTACTTCCTTCTAACCCTTGCTCAAATACATTTTCAGTTCAGTTCAGTCGCTCAGTCAAGTCTGACTCTGCGACCCCATGAATTGCAGCATGCCAGCCCTCCCTGTCCATAACCAACTCCCGGAGTCTACTCAAACTCATGTCCATCAAGTATGTGATGCCATCCAACCATCTCATCCTCTGTCGTCCCCTTCTTCTCCTGCCCCCAATCCCTCCCAGCATCAGGGTCTTTTCCAACGAGTCAACTCTTCGCATGAGGTGGCCAAAGTATTAGAGTTTCAGCTTCAGCATCAGTCCTTCCAATGAACACCCAGGACTGATCTCCTTTAGGATGGACTGGTTGGATTTCATTGCAGTCCAAGGGACTCTCAAAAGTCTTCTCCAACACCACTGTTCAAAAGCATCAATTCTCCGGCACTCAGCTTTCTTCACAGTCCAACTCTCACATCCATACATGACCACTGGAAAAACCACAGCCTTGACCAGATGGACCTTTGTTGGCAAAGTAATGTCTCTGCTTTTTAATATGCTTTCTAGGTTGGTCATAACTTTCCTTCCAAGGAGTAGGCGTCTTTTAATTTCATGGCTGCAATCACCATCTGCAGTGACTTTGGAGCCCAAAAAAATAAAGTCTGACACTGTTTCCACTGTCTCCCCATCTATTTCCCATGAAGTGATGGGACCAGATGCCATGATCTTAGTTTTCTGAATGTTGAGCTTTAAGCCAACTTATTCACTCTCCTCTTTCACTTTCATCAAGAGGCTCTTTAGTTCATCTTCACTTTCTGCCATAAGGGTGGTATCGTCTGCATATCTGAGGTTATTGATATTTCTCCTGGCAATCTTGATTCCAGCTTGTGCTTCATCCAGCCCAGCATTTCTCATGATGTACTCTGCATATAAGTTAAATAAGCAGGGTGACAATATACAGCCTTGACGTACTTCTTTTCCTATTTGAAACCAGTCTGTTGTTCCATGTTCAGTTCTAAGTGTTGCTTCCTGATCTGCATACAGATTTCTCAAGAGGCAGGTCAGGTGGTCTGGTATTCCCATCTCTTTCAGAATTTTCCACAGTTTATTGTGATCCACACAGTCAAAGGCTTTGGCATAGTCAATAAAGCAGAAATAGATGTTTTTCTGGAACTCTATTGCTTTTTTGATGATCCAGCGGATGTTGGCAATTTGATCTCTGGTTCCTTTGCCTTTTCTAAAACCAGCTTGAACATCTGAAAGTTCACGGTTCACGTATTGTTGAAGCCTGGCTTAGAAAATTTTGAGCATTACTTTACTAGCGTGTGAGATGAGTGCAATTGTGTGATAATTTGAGCATTCTTTGGGATTGCCTTTCTTTGGGATTAGAATGAAAACTGACCTTTTCCAATCCTGTGGCCACTGCTGAGTTTTCCAAATTTGCTGGCATATTGAGTGCAGCACTTTCACAGCATCATCTTTCAGGATTTGAAACAACTCAACTGGAATTCCATCACCTCCACTAGCTTTGTTCGTAGTGATGCTTTCTAAGGCCCACTTAACTTCACATTCCAGGATGTCTGGCTCTTGGTGAATGATCACACCATTGTGATTATCTGGGTCGTGAAGATCTTTTTTGTGCAGTTCTTCTCTGGAGAAGGAATTGGCAACCTACTCCAGTATTCTTGCCTGGAAAATCCCATGGACGGAGAAACCTGGTAGGCTACAGTCCACAGGGTCACAAAGAGTTGGACACGACTGAGTGACTTCACTTCTGTGTATTCTTGCCACCTCTTCTTAATATCTCCTGCTTCTGTTAGGTCCATACCAATTCTGTCCTTTATCGAGCCCATCTTTGTATGAAATGTTCCCTTGGTATCTCTAATTTTCTTGAAGAGATCTCTAGTCTTTCCCATTCTCTTGTTTTCCTCTATTTCTTTGCATTGATCACTGAGGAAGGCTTTCTTATCTCTCCTTGCTATTCTTTGGAACTCTGCATTCAAATGGGTATATCTTTCCTTTTCTCCTTTGCTTTTCGCTTCTCTTCTTTTCACAGCTATTTGTAAGGCCTTCTCAGACAGCCATTTTGCTTTTTTGCATTTCTTTTCCATGGGGATGGTCTTGATCCCTGTCTCCTGCACAACGTCATGAACCTGCATCCATAGTTCATCAGGCACTCTGTCTATCAGATCTAGCCCCTTAAATCTATTTCTCATTTCTACTGTATGACCATAAGGGATTTGATTTAAGTCATACCTGAATGGTCTAGTGGTTTTCCCTACTTTCTTCAATTTCAGTCTGAATTTGGCAATAAGGAGTTCATGATCTGAGCCAGAGTCAGCTCCCGGTCTTGTTTTTGCTGACTATATAAGAGCTTCTCCATCTTTGGCTGCAAAGAATATAATCAATCTGATTTCAGTGTTGACCATCTGGTGATGTCCATGTGTAGAGTCTTCTCTTGTGTTGTTGGAAGAGGGTGTTTGCTATGACCAGTGCGTTCTTTTGGCAAAAGTCTATTAGCCTTTGCTCTGCTTCATTCTGTACTCCCAGGCCAAATTTGCCTGTTACTCCAGGTGTTTCTTGACTTCCTACTTTTGCATTCCAGTCCCCTATAATGAAAAGGACATCTTTTTGGGTGTTAGTTCTAAAAGGTCTTGTAGGTCTTCATAGAACCATTCAACTTCAGCTTCTTCAGCGTTACTGGTCAGGGCATAGGCTTGGATTACCGTGATATTGAATGGTTTCCCTTGGAAACGACCAGAGATCATTCTGTCGTTTTTGAGATTGCATCCAAGTACTGCATTTCGGACTCTCTTGTTGACCATGATGGCTACTCCATTTCTTCTAAGGGATTCCTGCCCACAGTAGTAGATATAATGGTCATCTGAGTTAAATTCACCCATTCCAGTCCATCTTAGTTTGCTGATTCCTAGAATGTCGACATTCACTCTTGCCATCTCCTGTTTGACCACTTCCAATTTGCCTTGATTCATGGACCTAGCATTCTAGGTTCCTATGCAATGTTGCTCTTTACAGTATCGGACCTTGCTTCTATCACCAGTCACATACACAACTGGGTATTGTTTTTGCTTTGGTTCCATCTCTTCATTCTTTCTGGAGTTATTTCTCACTGATATCTAGTAACATATTGGGCACCTACTGACCTGGGGAGTTCCTCTTTCAGTATCCTATCATTTTTCCTTTTCATACTGTTCATGGGGTTCTCAAGGCAAGAATACTGAAGTGGTTTACCATTCCCTTTTCCAATGGACCGCATTCTGTCAGACCTCTCCACCATGACCCGTCCGTCTTGGGTGGCCCCACATGGCATGGCTTAGTTTCATTGAGTTAGACAAGGCTGTGGTCCATGTGATCAGATTGGCTAGTTTTCTGTGATTATGGTGTGTCTGCCCTCTGATGCCCTCTCGCAACAGCTACTGTCTTACTTGGGTTTCTCTTACCTTGGACGTGGGATATCTCTTCACGGCTGTTCCAGCAAAGCACAGCTGCTGCTCCTTACCTTGTACGAGGTCACCCCTCCTGACCTTGAACTGTAAAATACATTTTACAGAGCTTTAATCACAGGATATGTGCAGCTTTATATTCTTTTTTCATTGTCATTGCAGGGGATTATAAACTTTTTCTCCTGGTTACTGCATAGCCTGACAGAGTGTATTGCTTGTAGACCAAGCACACTAGACCTTGAACAAATAAGGCTCACTGACTACCCCTCCTCCCATCCACCACAAGATTCTTTGAGTTCTTATACAATTTGCTGTGACTCCTCTTCTGGTAGAAGTTTCTTTTCAGCCTAATATGACCATCAGATTTATAAAAGATTCATAAAAAGTCTACTGATTGACCCCAATTCTTTTGTGGTTGGAAAAATATCCCCCAAACATTCTTCTGTTATGTGTAAAACATCAAATGGTTATGAAATCTGGACTGCTCATCCTTTTCTAAAGTCAAGAGCCCATATTGCAAGTAATATTGGCAACCATTCTCAGACCTGGTTCTGCCCTGATCAGGCTCTCATGGACAGCCTCCCTTTTCTCAGTCCCCTGCCTTCCATGCCAGAAACAGAAAGAGTTCCAGTACCAGGCCAGTTAGGGTACAAGGCTGCTCAAGCCTGAGTGAGCTGTTTATACAGTGTAACTTTGGAAATGCTTCATAGGTCTCCCATCTCACTTCTGCCTTGGGCTACAATCAGGGATGGTGACCAGTTTCCACAATTCTTCTCTTTGCCTAGTAGGGATGTCTTCTCAAATAGAAAACTATTACTGTCTCCGCAGGGAGCTGATGAGCATTTCACATCAGCTGACATTCTGTAGACTTAGAAATAGGGCCCACCCACCCACCCCACCAATGCTCCCTAAGGACCATGATTTTGTTTTTCTGTGCTTTCCCATTCCCAGTGGCTCATTTCCTGAGGTAATAGAGATGCTAGTACAGCCATCTAGACCCAGGCCAGGTTCCTCAAACCAGTATTGAGTACCGCAAAAGGCCCCTAGCTTGAATTTCCATCCAAAACACATATAAATCCTTTAGGATAAGGGTCCAAGAAATAAGCCTATTGAGGATCTCTCACATCTACTCCTGAAATGATGTGAATCTCCTAGAAGGATGTATGTTTGTGTATACATATATGTATACATATTTTTGCCTCCTTGGATGGTCCTGAGTCTTCTTAATCCACGAGCCATTGACAGGATGAGTCTATGCCAGAGTTGATTTGAATGGTAGGGCTGTAAGAAATGGCCACTTGTTTATAATAATTTCAAGCCCCTAATAAATTTTCTGAGACCTATACCTTTCCCATTCCTTGTAATTCCTCTTTTTCAATCTATTTAGAGTCTATAGCCTTGTATACTTTGAAACTTACTTTCAGCAGTATGTTCTTATTCTGCTGAAAAGCAATGCAGGTTACTATATTCCTGAGGGAGGGAAGAAGGAAGGAAGGAAGGAAGAAAAGATAAATCAGGCCTTAGGTTCTAGAACATAAGGCTTTGCTGATCTTGCAAAATATTTAATTAGTATACTCACAAACAAACAGAAGTCGATTTAGGTAAAAAGTTAGCTTTGGAGGTGAAATGGTGATTCACAGGGTAGCTGGGGTAGTCTGTATTTCAATCTATTTGACTTAAAATGTCATCTGTTTTCTAGGATCTGAACTTCAAGAGCTGCAGAAAATGATTGACAGCCTCCAGAGCCCCCAAGACCCCACTCTGGTATCTCAGGTCCTTCTCCTCCAAAGGGAGGTTATGTTTCTTCAGTTTGACGCTGCAGTGAGGTACCTCATCCGGTAAGGGCTGGAGGGCTATTCCTGTCTAGTAAATTCTGTGGGGCAGGTGTTTCTGAGTGCTCATGGAGGGAGGCCACTCTTGGCATGATTAGATAATGAGCTTAAAATAGTCAAGGGCACAACCTGATCCAGAGCACTGCGGCTACAAAATGTGTTCTGCTGCAAAGGCTGTCCAGGTGGACTGTGTTCTTTTTAGATAATAATATTCTTGATTTTGTTAAATGTGATTTCAATGTAGTTAGTTTGCATAACAGACTGTTTTATGAGGAATCATATTTTTTATACTGCTGAAGATTATTCTTCCTACCAAGTTTTTTTTTAGCCCTTGATTACCTTGCAGAAGAACAGAATTTTCACTGCACATCTGAAACCAACAAAATTGACTACCTGAGTTAAATTTATAAATAACTTAATTTACCTCTGGCCTTGTAGGTATTAAATACTCTGCATCAATAAGAATGTTTGTTTGGTTTTATGAGTCATGATTGATGAAAAAACTAGTTTGAATTAAGAATCACAATGTTTCCTGTATAAATAATAAGTTGTACATGGGAAGGGAAGAGGTTAGACCTGAGAGTCCCTGCTTATTCTTAAATTGTCAAAATTAACTTCATTTGATAAATTCCCAGTTGTGAGTATTTAGGGGAACTGAGGGGGACCTTGGAGGGCAGTACTCTTATCTGTGGATTATAATCATTTCCAACCATTTGGCGTGAGTGTCCACAGAGAATAGAAATGTGGAGTTTATACTTAACCTAATGTTCTCTCTTTCTACTCTGCTTTTTCTTTACTCTGAGCATCAGAGGACTCTGGATTTAGAATGCAAATTCAGCAGGACAAAAAAATCAGGCTATTTGTTTTTTTGTTTGTTTGGTTTTTTTATTGACAGGTTGCTTTGGGAGCTATAGCTTTGTCAAGCAGGTAGGATATAAAGGATCTGACTAATTGTCAGGATGGCCATTCATTAGCCCTATGGGCTCTGAAATCTTAAGTCAGAATTTACAAGGAATTTACATAGATTGAAGAAATAGGACTATACCCCAGAAATTATTTTTAAATTCCAGCTCCACGGAGTTCATCTTGCTTCTGTTCTCCCAGGGAAACCACTCTGCTTCCCCTAGGAATTGCTTTTTGGGGCTTTCTCTGCCCTGGCATACTCAGTCTGCAGGAATGGAGGGTCATGTGTCCTTTGTCTGGTTTCAGTATTGTATAGTCAGTATATTTTTCAGAGGACCTCAGAAGGAGCCAGGAGTCCTTCATTTACAGCATTTCCCCCAGCCCTTTTTTTCTTCAGAGCCCTTTAGGTTATGTGTCTGTTTGGAGTCAAACTGCTAGTAAGCTGCCGACCAGGATTAGAACCTACGTGCATTTGACTCCAAAGCCTGAGAACTAGGATGGATGCCAGACAGCAGCAGGATGGACGGAAAGGGAAACTCTCAAGAGAAGACAGGAGGCAGGAGAAAAAGAGAAGTGAAAGATCAATGTCATTCTACTTGAGGATTTAATTAATACTTTATGCTGAACCTGCTAGCAATAAGTCCTTAGATAACCAAAAGAGAAAGCTTGAAAAGATAACCAAAGATAACCAAAAAAGAAAGCTTGAGGAAGTTCCCTTGCTCTTCCCAGAGCTCGCCAACTCTGGGTAAATATGACTTTTATTCTAGGAAACTCTTTTCTTATGTAACCTGAAGCCTTCTCCAGAGTTTGAAAAGAAAAAACTCTCACCTGCAATGAAAGCAGTATACTTCCATAGACCAGGGGAGGAGAGGCAGGATATAGCTCAAGACAGTGGCCCCATGGAGTCCTCTTTACCTGGCACCTGCTTCACTGCGGCACAGACCAGCTTAGGTTGCCAGAAAGATACATGTTTCTAAGCACAAAATTTTCTCCCTGCCTCTGTGGCCAAGCTCAGGCAAGAACCTGATGCAAATTGGTGTGTCCTCTGTTGGTGTCAGAATCACATTGCCTAAGGCCTGCCATTCACCTTCTGGGCGTGTCCACCACCTGTAAGAGTTATTTATTAGCCAATGCAAGAAATGCCTGAGAATTGAGTTTATGTTTAATTTCAGGTGAATTAATTTGTGCCAAAGGTAAATGCTTGTGTGGCACAGTGATTTTAATCAATATTATCTATTTAAGTTAGGAATCATAGGCCTCTGCTTGATTTTGTAAGGCCTGCCTGCGGGCTAAGGCTGGTGTTTTTAAGTGGTTGAGGCGGGGGGAATTCAAGAGTAGTATTTTGTGACACATGAAGATTCTGAGGAATTCAAGTTTCAGTGTCCAGAAATGGAGGGTTTTTTTGGGAACACAGCCCTGCCTATTCATTTATGGATAACCTCTGGCTGCTCTCCCATTACAACCACAGAGTTGAATAGTTACAGTGGAGATCATATGGTTCATGAAGCTGAAAATATTTACTATCCAACCCTTTAAGAAAGAGTTTGCCACTCCCTGATTTAAAGGATTGAATTCCTTTGAAATTCAAGAATGGAGAGGAAGAAGAAGGAAAAAAAAGTTCCTCAGAGGAACTCTATAGGAATAAAACATATGCCTTGAAAAGTGCCGCTGAATGTGTTATTGATGCTCAGAGTGATTACTGTAAAAAGGAGGAGTCTGAGGAAATAAATCAAAGGTGCCTTAACTTCCTGCCATAAGCCTTATTTAGGAGTACATCAAGGGATCTCTGAAGAAGCAACACCAATTTTTTTAGTCCTTGAATTTGTGTTGGTTTTCTCTTCATTTTTCAATTTATTTTTATGCTCATCTAGTTTAGGTGTCTCTGAACACACAGATATTAAAGTGTGCTTCAGAGTTATCTGGGGATTTCTGGGAGATACAGAGAAGCCCTCATGTTGTCCTGGGCTCCAGCGTCTGAGAAGTGAAGAGCCACAGCTTTTTCCTGGCCCTCCTCAGGACTACTTTGCAGCTGTTTTTTGGGTTTTGTTTTCTTTTATATATCCTTGCATCCAGGAAAAAAACCTAGCACGTGCTCCATGAATTCCCTGCTCCCTGTGTCTAGAGCCAGTTTACCTGGGATCACACTATGGGTAACTCACACACAAGATGACTGGCATTCTAGGAAACCCTTGACTGCTTGTTGACAGTAAGGCAACTGGAGTGTGGCAAAACCATTCGGAGAATGTGAGGCATCTATATTTGTATTTTAGTGGGCTGCTGGGAAGACCTGACTTTATTAGGAGCTGGCAGTTGCCAGGTGTACCACTGGCACAAGCAGCAAATTGACCTTTCATTCCTATGGGTTTCCCCCTATCTTGAGTGCTGCTGGCAAGCTGCACTGATTAGAGCTACCCCAGCAGAAGGTGCAGGCCAGGGTTTACCAACTGAGGGTCTGAGTGAGCTATCACAATAAGCTGTTTTCAGTATTTCTAAAGGCACGATGAAAAAGACATACTTGTCCAAAAGTTTTGCAGTAAAGAAAATGTCACATTTCTTTCTTTTATACACTGGAATCATAAGAATGAGTAAGATAAGGAGGAGAGGAAACTTGCTTTGGTTGAACTCCTACCATGTGCCAACTCTGTGAGATAGCAGTTACATCACCATCTTTACAGATGAGGGAACAGAGGAAAGTCTCATGATTGCCCCAGGGTCACATGCTTGTTGTAGCAGACCTTACATTAACAGTTTGTCAGACTCCAAAGCCCTGTTCTTTCCTTTATATCATATTTCTTTATCTCTTCCTGTAGCTCAGAGCTTAGGCTAGGTGCTCATGTGGCTTTGAGTTAAAAACAGGAGAATGCTTAATTTGGTTAAAAAAAAAAAAAAAACTTTTAAAATATGGGGTCCATGGAGAGGAAGGAAATAAAAGAGGATAGAGTGCCAAAAATGGTAGGTATCATCTTGAAACTCCTTTCCTTACATGGCATTATTTTGTTCAATTTCCTAATAAACAGTTTTATTGATAAAGGGGCGGTGGGACCTACCAAGAACAGTGATCTTGACTGAAGAATTAAGAAAGTGGGAATAGGATAACCAATGATTTGATCAGTGGTGATGCCTAGACTCTGACTGACTCTGGTCTCTCCAGACAGTGTATCATATGCTATGATTCTGTCACTTAGAGTAGCAGTCATATTTACACCTGAACTGTGTTATTTTTTAATAGTCTCCAAGTATGTATAAATTAATAGACCTAGTATGTGTTTGGGGCTCTTAAACTCTCCCAAGAATTGTGATTGTTTGTGGCCCTTAGTTAAAAACTCTGCACGAACTTAGCAAGATAAAAGAACAAGTCATTGTTCTGTGTTCTTTTATGTGATAATCAATCTAGTGCAATCACAGGAGGAGATACAGGAGAGACTCAGGGAAATAAAATTATATTCAGTTCCTAGACACATCCATCATGCCACGTCGCACAGGGCCATGGGTCAGGAGCAAAGAGAGTGCTTAGGCCATGGCCTGGAAAGGCAAGGCAGAGCAGGGGAACATTTTAAGATCTGCTAGTTTGAATAATTCCAGCAGGCTTTGAGCTGTAGGGTTAGTCTCTGTTCTATTCTTAATTGCTCAGTCGTGTCCAACTCTTTGTGACCCCATGGACTATAGCCTGCCAGGCTCCTCTGTCCTTGGAATTCTCCAGGCAAGAATACTGGAGTGGGTTGCCATGCCCTCCTCCAGGGGAATCTCCCTAACCCAGGGATCAAACCCAGGTCTCCCATATTGCAGCAGTTTCTTTACTGTCTGAGCCACCAGAGAAGCCTGTGTTGGTCTCTAGTTGCCCGTTAATTAGCCCTAGGATGATTAAATGAGAGGAGTATTGCCTCCTGGGT